>NW_017619081.1:2437500-3185000 GCF_001879475.1 Ipomoea nil
ACTGGTTTCCGGCTGGGGAAACCAGTGCAGTCACTGGTTTCCGATCGGAAAGAGGTCACTGGTTTTCGATCGGAAACCAGTGAATTGGTTTTCCGCATCGGAAACCAGATCTGTTTTCCGATGCGGAAAACCAGTTCTGAAACCAAATGCAATTTTTTTTTTTGATTTTTTATGTCAAATCATGTTGCTGTTATTTTTTTTTTTTTGTACTGATTATATAATAAAATGCTTTTGCTTAATTTGTGAATTTTAATTTTCAAGACTTGATTATTTATGCATTTATGTTGTTTTTAACATGTAATTGTGATTTCAAATTGTCATATTCGGTATATAATAATTAAAATGTTTTAGTATGCCATTTTGTTCATTTTCTGGAAAATGAACCAAACACCGAAAGACAGTTTTCCATTGTGCAACCAAACACAGGAAAGGAAAATGACTTTTGGAAAATGACTCATTTTCCAGAAGTCATTTTCCGGGTTTCCAAACAGACCCTTAAGGTGCGTAATTTTCCTTCTTATGGTGCCTGGTTTTCGTGCTTGATGTGGGGGTCAATATGGAGTATGGAGTATGGACACATGCATGATTTCTTTTGCATGGGTCTGACTTTAATATCATTATTATCAATTAATAGTTGTCTTATGCCTTTATTATTTATATATTACATGCTCAACATGTAACGTTTGTTGGCTTGGAGCTAAATGTCTCAAAATCAAGTAATAGAATACGATCCATTTCACTAACAGCACGTTTGGTTCACGGAATGAATTTTGAGGTAATAGGAATGCTATTTCATAAGGAATGGAATAGGCAAGGAATAGAATAGGAATTGTATTCTATTGTTTGGTTCGCGGAAGGAATAGACTTTAAGAATTATATTACAGTGTTTGGTTGATTTAAGGAATAGAAATGAAATATGTTTTAAAAGACATAAATACCCTTATAAAAATATGTGATGGTGGCGATGGTGGTGGTGGTGGTGGCGATGGTGGTGGCGGTGGTGGTGATGGTGGTGGTGGAGGTGGTGGTGCTGGGGTGGTAGTGGTGGTGGTGGCGGTGGCAGTGGTGGGGGTGACGATGGTGGTGGTGACGGTGACGGTTGACGGTGGTGGTGGTGACGGTGACGGTTGTGGCAGTGGTGGTGGGGGCAGCGACGGTTGTGGCGGTGGTGGTGGTGGTGGTGGTGTTGCTGCTGGGTGGTGGTTCTGGTGGCGGCGATGGTGGTGGTGGCGGTGGTGGTGATGGTGATGGTGGTGGCGGTGGCAATGGTGGGGGCGGCGGTGGTGGTCGGGGCGGCGGAGACGGTTGTGGTGGTGGCGGCGGCGGCGGCGGTGATGGTGATGGTGGTGGTGGCGGCGACGGCGACGGCGGTGATGGTGGTGGTGGCGGCGACGGTGGTCAAATAGGATAAATTTATATATAGGATAAAAAAAAATTAGGTTAAAGAAAGGGGTAAAAAAGGAAATGGATTCTAAAATCTATTCCTGAGCGTTCAGTAATAGGCTAATACCAGGGGGGGGGGGGGGGGGGGCTAGTAATAGCTATTACCTTGTTTGAGGTAATAGGCTATTACTAGGAATATTATTCCTGGTAATAGAAATGGTTACCAAACAAAGGAATAGGCCTATTACTGGGAATGCTATGTCATTCCCGGCCTATTCCGTGAACCAAACGGGCCATAAGTAAAATGTCACAAGTTTAATTTTATTTTCATTAAATATAGGTCCTGTTTGGTAAAAAATTGACCTATAGGTCAATTTTGGCTTATTTGACCACTATTAATTGTTTGATTTAGTTCAATTATCAATATAAATGTTTGGTTAATTAGCTTTTTGCAACTCCAAAAGGCTAAAATTCAAAAAACTACTCCATGCAACTTTTTCAATTAGCTTTTTGAGAAAAGAAATTATATTAAACAGCTATCAGTTAACAGCTAATTTACCAAACACTTTTCTACAATCAGCTAATGTTATCAATTATTTATACCCTCTAAATAACACAATCAGCTAACAACTAACAGCTATCAGCTAACAGCCATTTTATCAAACAGGGCCATATTTAAAAAGTGTAGTGTATCCCAATGTTCCGTATTTGAAATACATTACTGTCATATTTTCATCGTGTTAAGAAACATTTCACCCGAGTAATCAAAATTATGTTTGTTGTCTGTTTACATTGTCAAATTCAATTCAATGGAGTTCGTAACTTGGGCCATGATTATACTCAACGTGATGCCAGGCCAGACATTGTTGAATTAGGCTACCTAAACACAGTGACTTAATGATACTAATAGTTGACTTAATTATTATATTGCACCTGTAATTTCTAATATATATATATATATATATATATATATATATATATATATATATGCTAACACAATGCATTCGCAAAAAATATTTGAAAAAAAAATAGAATTTATTGTAGATTAAGACGTTCCTTCTCGTAATTGATCTTCGGTGATCTTCGATTAGAACTTTTGTTACGTAACACGTGATAGAACAGAGAGAAAAGGTAAAAAAATTAGAATTGAAAATAGAGAGGAAAAGCTAAACGGGGAATCTATATCTATACTATATATAAAAACAAAATCCTGAACTTTTAACTTCCCGCTCAATTCCTAAAAGATCTCTCTTCCTAATAAAATATATTGATTTCTACTTTCCCATTCGTACAATAATGCTGGGTTAAAATTCAATTCTAATATTATAAAGGGAAAATGGCACTTCTTCCCCCTGTGTTGTTTACATATAGCATATTTTCCCCCTGTGTTGTTTATATAACCACTTTATTCCCCTTAATTGTTTTTTAAGTGGCTATTTTCCCCGCTCTCCGTTAAATAAGTGTTAGGGTTGTTAAATATGATGGTAAAAATGACATTTCACTTATTATTATTATTATTATTATTATTATTATTATTATTATTATTATTATTATTATTATTATGTGCTTAAATCATATTTTGTTTTTTTATGATAGTGCTTATTTTCTCTCTCTCATCTTACTTATTTTATTTATAATTTATTAATTAATTTAACTCTTTTTTAGTTACTTCGTTAATTTTTTAAATTGTTAAATTAATTTTTTTTTTGTGTTTAATAATATTTTTAATAAATTTTTAAAAAAAGTTAAATTATACGGAGTATTAATTTAAAGAAATGTTAACATAGTTTATTATATTTTAATAAAATAATAATAATAATAATAATAATAATAATAATAATAATAATAATAATAATAATAATAATAATAATAATAATAATAATAATAATAATAATAATAATAATAATAAGTGAAATGCCATTTTTACCCTCATATTTAACAGCCCTAACACTTATTTAACGGAGAGGGGGGAAAATAGCCACTTCAAAAACAATTGAGGGGGATAAAGTGGTTACATAAACAACACAGGGGGGAAATATGCTATATGTAAACAACACAAGGGGAAAAAGTGTCATTTTCCCTATTATAAAATAGTGTAATACAATTCCTATTGTAATCTATATCTATACTATATATAAAAACAAAATCCTGAACTTATAACTTCCCACCCAATTCCTAAAAAATATTTCTTTCCTAATAAAATATATTGATTTATACTTTCCATTCGTACAATAATTCTGCGTTAAAATTCTATTTTAATATTATAAAATAGTGTAATACATTTCCTATTGTAATCTATAGTATATATTAAAACAAAATCCTGAACTTTTAACTTCCCGCCCAATTTCTAAAAATCTTTCTTCCTAATAAAATATATTGATTACTACTTTCCCATTCGTACAATATATACATAAATTATGAATGTGCAGTATAGAAATTATGAATCTACAATATAGATTTTATACATTTACAATATAAAAATTATGGATCTACAGTTTAGAAATTATGAATCTACAGTATAAAAATTATGAATCAACAGTATAGAAATTATGAATGTACAGCGTATCCACCATGCACATGGTGAACACGGGTCCACAGCATAATTTGCCAGAAACCACCACTTAGTATATTAAAAATGTACTAATTAAGGACCTTGTGGTCCAATGGTATCCGATTACTCTTTTAAGTGGGAGGTGATAGGTTCGAGCCTTAATTGAGGCGAATAGTAATTTGGGTGTCCGCTTCCCTTGTGGCAATTTATATCCTACACCACGGTGCGCGTTGCACTATGCGCCCAGATGCAAAACGACGTCGTTTTAATTTATTTTTTTTTTTGAAATTTCCCGCCCTAGTGAATGACAGTAGTTTTTTCTTTAAAAAAAAATCCGCTGTTCAAGAATGTACATAATGTTATACTAGAATACACATAATGTTATACATGAATGTACATAATTATATAACAAAATATACATACTCTTTTTAAAAGATAATACACATAATCTAACATAATACATAATAAACATAAATTTTTAACATAATACACATCAACTCTTAACATAATACACACAAATTTTCTAATTCGGATGTACATAATTGTATAAAAAATACACATAACTGTATGAACCAATACACATAACGTTGTGAACAAATACACATAACGTTGTGAACAAATACACATAATCTCAGCAACTTCCTACCGCGCCTCCCAACACTATCCCAAAACGACGTCGTTTTGGGAGGCGCGCGGCGCACAGTGCTATGTGCGCCGTGGTGTAGGATATAACGATTGTTCCCTTGTAATTAAAGAAAAAAAAAATGTACTATGTGGATGGTCCATAGAAAAATTTGCCATGATGCAATGGGCCTGTTTTCGAATTCGCACGTCCGGAAATATAACTTTCCAAGAAAATTTGGCCTCTATTGTAATCGTTAAACGGGCCATTCACGTGAACATGGGCTTCATCATTGGGCATTTTTCTTTCGATTTGTTTATTCGGAGCGTTATGATGTGCATACGGATGCAAAAACGGCGTTGTTTTAACGTCTAACTTAAAAAAAAAAAAAAAAATAGAATTGCATAACTATACATCCATAATTTCACTACACTTCCATAATTGCATAACTATACATCCAAAATTGCATAACTACACTTCCAGAATTGCATAACTACACATCCATAACTTCATAACTACACATCCATAATTGCATAACTACACTTCCAGAATTGCATAACTGTTGGAGACCATTCAAACAGAAAGCTCATAAAGCATGTGTTTTCCTAATCTTTAGGATCATCACTCAATGTGTCCATTTACTACACATGAACATGCCATGCTCTAGCAAGCTTCTCTCCTACTTTGCGAGAGTTTATGGCCAACATTTGCTGATCAATACTATAAATTCATGCATTCTCCTATGCAATGAAAAGACACGAGCAGTACACAACTTATTGGGTCCATCCTCCTTTCGTAGCTTTTATAGTCTGTGTTAGAAATAATGTATGGCTCAAAATCAATGAGACCATTTCTTATTGTTGATGTCCACATGCCTCCATAGTGTATGTCTGCATGCCACAATTACAGCATCACTCCACATTTCATGCGCATTTGTCTCAATTTTGAATGTATAAATAGTGTAGTATTATTGCTTGTAATTTGCTCATTATTACATCAATATATTCTCTTTCCTTATCTATCTCACGCAGCATTTACATAAATATATATAGTTTATATATTTTATAGTTTTTTTTCTCATTTTAGTATTTCATTTGTCGTTTTATATATTCTCCTATTATTTAACTTCTATAATTCTCAATTTTTGATTCTTCGCTTCCGCATTATTCCGCTATATTCCTAACAAGTGGTATCAGAGCGGTTTATTTGAGAATTATTTTCAAAGATGTCGACTGTCACCAAGTTCGATATCGAGAAGTTTGACGGGAAAATTAGCTTCTCTATCTGAAAGGTTCAGATGGAAGCCGTTCTAACCCAGAACGGTTTGAAGAAAACACTAGCTGGGAAGAAGAAGAAACCGGCTGCAATGACAGATGAAGATTGGGAAGATTTGGATGACAAGGAACGTTCAACCATTCAATTGTGCCTGTCTAAAGAGGTTCTACGTGAGGTGGTGAGTGAGAAGACTACGTCAGATTTATGGTCTGAGCTGGAGTCGCTTTATATGGCCAAATCTCTGGCTAACAAGCTGCGCCTGAAGGAGCGCCTGTACACAATCCGTATGACGGAAGGTATTTCGATTAAATCTCACTTGGATGAATTTAATTCTATTTTATTGGAAGTGGAAAATACTTGTTGAGAGAAGATGAGGATCATGTTGTTTTATTGCTTGTCTCTCTCCCTAAATCGTACAAGCATTTCAAAGAAATTATGTTGTATAATAATAGTAGTGATACCCTTACTTTTGACAATGTTAAGTCAAACCTATTGTCCAAAGAAAAGTTTGACTTTGAAATTAAGTCTGAGGACAAAGATGAAGGCTTGACTGTAAGGGGTCGCTCACTTGAAACAGAGAGTAGCAATAAAAAATCTAGATCCAAGTCCAAAGGACGTAAGTCCAACAAATCCTGTAAGTACTGCAAGAAGCAGGGTCACGATGTGACTGAATGCTTCAAGTTGAAAAACAAGCAAGAGAGAGAAAAGAAGTCTGCTAAAGCTAGTGTTGTTGAATGTGATTCAGAAGGCGATGTTATGTTATCTGTTAGCTCCGGTGACAAACGGAGCAAGACTGAGTGGATTTTGGACTTTGGTTGTATGTTCCACATGTGTCCTCACAAAGACTGGTTCGTCTCTCTGGAACCAATTGATGGTGGAGTTGTCTTGATGGGTAATGATACCCAATGCAAGGTTAGTGGAATTGGAAGTGTTCAGATTAAAACTCATGATAATGTTGTCAGGACTCTTACCAATGTTCGGTATATTCATGATTTGAAATGCAATCTGATATCCTTGGGCACCTTGGAATCTCTGGGGTGCAAGTACATAGCTGAAGGTGGAGTTCTGAAAGTCATAAAAGGCTCTCTTGTTCTCATGAAAGCTTCTCGTTCTGGAAGCTTGTACGTCTTCCGTGGCAGTACTGTGACAGGTTCAGTAGCGGTATCCTCATCGATGTCTGATGTAGATCTCACTCAACTATGGCATATGCGTCTGGGGCATATGAGTGAGAAAGACATGCATCTCCTGAGCAAGAAAGGTCTCCTTGGTGATTCAGGTACGGGTAAATTACAATTTTGTGAGCATTGTGTTTTTGGGAAACAAAAGAGGGTTAGTTTCTCTACTGCTACACACCGTACCAAAGATGTATTGGAATATATACATTTCGATTTATGGGGACCAACTAAATTCCAGTCTATGGGAGGCTGTAGATATTTCATGTCTATTATTGATTACTTTTCCCGTAAGGTCTGGGTCTATTTCTTGAAACACAAAAATCAGGCTTTTCCTATTTTCAAAAAGTGGAAAATACTTGTTGAGACTCAGACAGGGAAAAAGGTCAAGAAGCTCAGGACAGACAATGGCTTGGAATTCTGTGAGTCAGATTTCAATGACTTCTGTGCGGAAAATGGAATCGCCAGGCACAAGGCCTTGCCTGGTAAACCCCAGCAAAATGGTGTTGCCGAACGTCTAAACAGGACACTATTGGAAAGAGCTCGTTGTATGCTCTCTAATGCTGGGTTATGGAAACGGCGTGATTTTTGGGCCGAGACCATTTCTACTGCTTGCTATTTGGTAAATAGATCTCCACACTCAACCCTTGATTTCAAAATTCCAGAGGAAGTTTGGTCAGGTAATCCTATTGACTACTCTATCTTAAGAGTTTTTGGATGTCCTGCTTATGCTTATTCCAGTACGGGTAAATTAAACCCGAGAGCTGCCAAATGCATTTTCCTTGGTTATGCCTCTGAGTCAAAAGGGTATCGTCTATGGTCTCCTGATTCTCAGAAAATCATTCTGAGTCGAGATATCACTTTTGCCGAAAATGCACTACTTTCTTCTGGAAAAGATTCCAGTACAGGTGAGACGCAGAGTACTGGTGATAAGGTGGAGTTTGAGTTCAGGCCTAATGATAGTATTACTACCACTAATGGTAATACTAAAGATGATGCATCTACAAGTACCGCACCTCTCGTCGAGCCACAGCGAGAGTACTCTATTGCCCAAGATCGGCCTAGGAGGACAATTAAAAAACCTGCTAGGTACGCTAGTGACGATGAAACCCACTTGGTTGCTTATGCGCTTTCAGTTACACAGGAGGTTGATGGTGATCCATCCTGCTATTCTAAGGTTATTTCCTGTGCCAACTCGTCCAAGTGGTTGGTTGCTATGCAAGAAGAGATGGAAAGTCTCCATAAGAATGAGACTTGGGAACTGGTAGAGTTGCCGAAAGGTAAACGCCCATTGAGCTGTAAGTGGATTTACAAAAAGAAAGAAGGCATTACTGGGGTTGAGAAAGCACGGTTAGTTATTCGAGGTTTTGATCAACGTGAAGGTATTGACTTTAACGAGATTTTTTCTCCAGTTGTTCGTCATACTTCTATACGTGTTCTACTTGCTTTTGTTGCTCTTTTTGATTTGGAGCTGGAGCAACTTGATGTAAAGACTGCTTTCCTACATGGAGAGCTTGATGAAGAACTTTACATGTACCAACTTGAGGGATTTGAAGTTCCTGGGAAGGAACATTGTGTCTGCCGTCTACAAAAATCTCTTTATGGGCTAAAGCAAGCTCCAAGGCAATGGTATAAGCGGTTTGATGCGTGCATGTTGGGGCAAGGATTCTCAAGAAGCCAGTATGATAGTAGTGTCTATTTTAAAGAATTTTCTAATGAGTCTTTTGTCTATTTGCTTCTTTATGTTGATGATATGCTCATTGCTTCCCTTGATATGTCTCTGGTTGATGACTTGAAGTCTTAACTAAGCAATGAGTTTGAGATGAAAGACCTTGGTGCAGCAAAGAAGATTCTTGGCATGGAGATACACAGGGATCGTCAAGCGGGTAAACTTTATCTATCCCAGAAAAAGTATGTTGAGAAGGTGCTTGATCGATTTAATATGTCTAATTGTAAACCTGTGTCTACTCCACTTGGTGCACATTTTAAGGTATCCTCTGGTTCATGCCCTAAGTCTGATGTTGATGTGGCTTATATGTCAAAAGTTCCTTACTCTAGTGCTGTTGGAAGTCTTATGTATGCTATGGTATGCACTAGACCTGATTTGGCTCATGCTGTAAGTGTTGTGAGTCGTTACATGCATAACCCTGGTAAGGAACATTGGAACGCCGTTAAATGGATTCTACGGTACCTAAAGGGTACTTCGTCTTTGGGCTTGGTTTTTGATCGAAATTCTTCTGCATCTACTGACATTACGGGCTTTGTAGATTCTGATTATGGTGGTGATCTTGACAGACGTCGATCGCTTTCCAGTTATATTTTTACTCTTTGTAATTGTGCTATCAGTTGGAAAGCTACGCTTCAGTCTATTGCTGCGTTATCTACGACTGAGGCGGAATATATTGCAGCCACAGAGGGTGTCAAAGAAGCTACTTGGCTACGAGGTTTGGTTATGGAACTTGGTGTTTCACAAGGTCAGACCGTTGTGTTCTCAGATAGTCAAAGTGCTATCCATCTCACCAAGAATGATACATATCATGCCAAAACCAAACACATTGATGTCAGATACCATTTTATTCGAGATGTTATAACTGCAAGAGATATAACGATTCAGAAGATTCATACATTGGAGAATCCAGTAGATATGCTCACCAAGCCTCTACCTATTACTAAGTTCAAACAATGCTTGGATTTAGTTGGTTGTTCCGGTTGTTAATTTTCACAGTGAATTTGATTCAAGGTGGAGATTGTTAGAAATAATGTATGGCTTAAAATCAATGAGACCATTTCTTATTGTTGATGTCCACGTGCCTCCATAGTGTATGTCTGCATGCCACAATTACCGCATCACTCCACATTTCATGCGCATTTGTCTCAATTTTGAATGTATAAATAGTGTAGTATTATTGCTTGTAATTTGCTCATTATTACATCAATATATTCTCTTTCCTTGTCTATCTCACGTAGCATTTAGATAAATATATATAGTTTATATATTTTATAGTTTTTTTTCTCATTTTAGTATTTCATTTGTCGTTTTATATATTCTCCTATTATTTAACTTCTATAATTCTCAATTTTTGATTCTTCGCTTCCGCATTATTCCGCTATATTCCTAACAGTCTGAGCACAAAATAGAAATCTGTGTTACCTGTCGAAAGCTTGCCGGCCCGTCACCGGAAATATTAAGCTTTTAAGGTAGTGTTTATAGACACGCCACAGATCATTGTTCCCTCATCTTGTCCAAATTCTACTTGTTCAAACCACCTGCCGATCCACTTGTGTTCTTCATCTTCATATTATTACGTAAAGTGTTGTTACATTAGTTGTGGAGCAGCAACAAAATATCCAACAGTTAAAAGCTTAATATTATATTTCCCCTTTCTGCTTCTCCACGATTTTTGGTGTCGTGCTTGGGTTCTCTGGGTTCTTGGAGGTTCCAGTGATGAGCGTATCTTGGTCTATGGAGTTTCCGGCCGCCGGAAGTGTGAGTTTCTCGTCGTTGGTCTGCATGGTTCCATTTTAATTTGGGTGTGAAAGGCAGCACTGCCCTTGGGTCTTGCAAAGGGTGGCGAATAATTTACTCATTCTTGGGATTACAATTAATTATTACTTAGCTTCATGGGAAATTACTTTGCATTTAGTTACAAGAAGTTGCAGAGATTCTCATTTACATGAATGGGTTGTTTTGCTGTTAGTTCGCCGTCATCGCCGACACACTAAGGATGAACAATGAAACTTGTCTTTGTTTTGACTTGGATTTAAGCAAAGAAAATGAGTTCTCCATTCTTGAATTATTGTTGGATTCCAGTGGGTGAGATTATGCTGGTGGCCCCCTTCTATGAAAATATTTAACCGCACAAAGTACGGTTGTCGGCAAGGAGATATCTTCTTCTCCGGTGACGTGCCATTTATCCAGGGATTCTAATCAATTGAAGCTGTGAAGAATGGCAGTGGGAGTAAAAAAATGGGTCTAATGCTTCCTCCTTAAGCTAAGTATTATAATGCTTTAACATTAATATGTGTAGTTATTCTTTTAATGAGTTTTAGCACTTAGTAGTGCATCCATGCATCTTTAAATTTCATCATTATATTGCATTGCAATAATATTACTGCATGCATGCATTAATTATGGTGTTATAAATAGATGCTCAACTCAGTACATGTATATATGGAGTATGACCGAGTACATAACTTATTAAGAAGTATTAATTTCTTGGGTTTAGAATTTTAATACTACGTATTAATATATGGTTTCCCTTGCATTAAAAAAAATGTATATATGCATATGTATACATTGCATGGGTAGATTACATTGGGACTCACCTAAGTTGATTATTAGCTCTCTTGATTTTTAGCAATATTGGGTTTTGGATATTAGATCTATTGTTTAAAGCCAAATTCTTTAATTTGTTGAAAAGCCAAGTAATTGTGGTTGAAAATTATTCGTTAGCAAATACTAGTTTGAATATATTTTGCATATCAGATTAATTTCCTTCAAGAATATGATGCGAAACTTGTGATTATGTTGCTCAAAGCATACAAACAACATTAGTTTTGTGACTTAATGCCAATGAGCATTTATTATTGTTTAAGACCTTAATTGAGTCATCTTGAAGGTTAAGATTTATAAAGGGAAACTTTAGTGGTTTGAAGTAACCAATTTGGTTGAAATATATTCCCATATTGATGTGTATTAATCAAAAGTTTGCATAGCTTAGTCTACTAAGGAGCCAATGTTGGGCACCAAAGACTAATCTAGGTAGGAGATCAAGTACATTATTTGAGAAAAAGTATTTGTAAGTGTTGCATTGTGGGGCTAAATCAACTCTTATTTACAAGTCTTATGAAACTTGTTATGATGTGTGGAATAAAGCTAAGTCGTTGTATACTAATGATATCCAAAGGCTATATTCCCTTATATCTAATATGCTTAACTTCCGTTCCACTGCTGATATGAGTACACAGGATTTCTTGGGTCGGATTGAAGCTCTACAACAGGAGTATAATAATTTACTTCCGTATCAGGAGACATTAGAAAATCATGCGAAACAGTGTGATAAGTTCTTTATGATGTTGACCTTGGTTGCCCCTCGGCCTGATCAGGTTCACATTCGTGATCAGATTCTATCTAGTCCTAATGTGCCTACTTTCACTGACACCGCTGCCAGACTGCTTCGTGTTGCATCAGCTCCCTCGATTGAGCCTATTGGAGAATCATCAGTTCTAGCTACTCGGGTTGTGGATAGAGGACCTTCTGGACCATCTAGTGGTGGTGGTGTTCGTCGTGGCAGACGTCCTCGGTGTGAATACTGCCACAAAGATGGTCATACCAAAGATCGTTGTTGGAAGTTACATGGTCGACCTCCCCGTTCTGCTAATCTGGTCCAGGCCACTGCATCCGAGAGTCAGACTCATGAACTAACCTCTACTCCAATTGAGATGACCTCTAGGGAATATGAAGAGTATCTCCAGCTTAAAGCAGCATCCCGCCTTGAATCTTCCACACCTAATGCTGGTACTTCATCTTTGGTTTGTCTTTCACACACCAATACTCCAAACTCTTGGATATTGGACTCAGGTGCTTCAAATCATATTTCCGGTAACCTTTCTCTTTTGCGTAATGTGTCTAAGTCTAAGACTTTGCCCACGGTCACCTTAGCTAATGGTCATCAAACACCAGCAATTGGTGTTGGTCAGGCTTCCCCTATATCGTCTTTTTCTTTGGAGTCTGTTTTATATGTCCCTAACAGTCCCTTCAACCTTATCTTTGTGAGTAAAATTACCCGTACTCTCAATTGTTCCATAACCTTTTGTGCTGATTCGGTTGTTGTGCAGGATCACAGTACGGGGAGGGTGATTGGCACCGGCAATGAGTCACAGGGCCTCTATTACATGCGGGGTGGTGATGTTGCTGCTTCTGCCTCTACAGAGTCTCCTTTACTTATTCATAGTCATTTGGGTCATCCTAGTCTCTCTAAACTAAAACGGATGATCCCAGGTCTGTCTATTGAGTCTTTTGATTGTGAGTCGTGTCATCTTGGAAAGCAATCACGCAAGTCTTTTCCGAGAAGAGTCAATAATCGGGCTGCGTCCCTCTTTGATTTAGTTCATTCATATATATGGGGTCCTTGTCGTGTCAACTCTATTTTGGGTTTTCGTTATTTCGTAACCTTTATTGATGATTATTCAAGGTGCACTTGGGTTTTCCTTATGAAAGACCGTTCTGAATTGTTTCAGATTTTTCAAACTTTTTGTGCTGAAATACAAACTCAATTTGGCAGACTCATTCGTGTTTTGCGTAGTGATAATGCTAAAGAATATCTCTCTCATCCTTTTCAGTCATATATGACATCTCATGGTATATTACATCAAAGGTCATGTGTTTACACACCTCAGCAGAATGGGGTGGCTGAGCGTAAGAATAGACATCTAGTAGAAATTGTCCGTACTATGTTGTTACACTCCCGTGTTCATTCCCAATTCTGGGCTGATGCTATCCTTACTGCTTGTTACCTGATCAATCGCATGCCATCTTCTGCTCTTAACAATGACACCCCATATTCCATTATGTGTCCTTCTGTTGATCCTTTCCCTATTCATCCTCGTGTTTTTGGGTGTGTTTGTTTTGTTCATGACATGACTCCAGGTCGATCCAAATTAGATCCTAAAGCAGTCAAGTGTGTCTTTTTGGGTTATTCCTGTGTCCAAAAGGGTTATAGGTGTTATTCTTCAGCACTAAAGCGTCACTTTGTGTCCGCAGATGTCACCTTTATTGAGTCCACACCGTTTTTCCAGTCCTCATCGGGAGACACGATCCCTGTCTCTGAGGTGCTCCCCGTACCTTATCTTGGTCCACTTCCTCTTGTCCAGTCCACTGTTCCTCCAGCTCAACCGACTGCTCTTAACCCGCCCCTTCAGGTTTATCACCGGCGTCCTCGCCCTACAATTCCTGAGGTCCCTAGTGACTTGCCAGTGCTGTCCGATCCTCCGGCTGCGGTTCCACCACTTCCACTGCAATCTAACACTGATCTCACTGAGGCACCTATTGCTGTTCGAAAAGGTACACGTTCTACTCGTAACCCCCATCCTATATATACCTTTCTGAGTTATCACCGTGTCTCGTCCCCTTACTTTGCATTTCTTTCTCACCTATCTTCTGTGTCTATACCCAAATCCACTCGTGAGGCTCTCTCGGATCCAGGTTGGCGTCAAGCCATGTTAACAGAGATGGAGGCCCTCCAGTCTAGTGGCACGTGGGAGTTGGTTCCTCTTCCTCCTGGTAAAACTGTGGTTGGTTGTAGATGGATTTATACGGTGAAAGTGGGCCCTGATGGCGCAATTGATCGTCTTAAGGCTCGACTGGTGGCGAAAGGCTATACTAAGATTTTTGGTTTGGATTATACTGATAATTTTTCCCCGGTTGCTAAAATTGCTTCAGTTCGGTTACTTTTGTCTTTGGCAACCATTCATCATTGGGACTTACACCAGCTGGATATCAAGAATGTCTTTCTTCATGGTGATCTTCACGAGGAGGTTTATATGGAGCAACCACCTGGGTTTGTTGCTCAGGGGGAGTCTAGTCTGGTATGTAAACTTCGCCGTTCTTTATACGGTTTAAAGCAATCTCCACGAGCTTGGTTTGGAAGGTTTAGTTCTGTGGTGTATGAGTTTAGTATGACAAGAAGTGCGGTTGATCATTCTGTTTTCTATCGTCATTCTAATGAGAAATGCATATACCTTGTAGTATATGTGGATAATATTATTATTACAGGGAGTGATCAAGAGGGCATATTTCAGTTGAAGGAGTATCTCTTTAGTCGGTTCCAGACTAAGGATTTGGGTAAGCTGAAATACTTTCTTGGAATTGAAGTGGCTCAATCTAGCAGTGGTGTTGTTATTTTTTCAAAGGATGTATGCCTTGGATATCTTAGAAGAAACTGGCATGCTGGACAGTAGACCGGTTGATAATCCAATGGATCCCGAATGTTAAACTCCTACCAGGACAGGGGGAGTCATTGCCTGACCGAGAGCGATATAGGAGATTAATTGGAAAACTGAATTATCTCACGATCACACGACCGGATATCTCCTTCGCAGTTAGTGTGTTGAGTCAGTTTCTTGAGACACCTTGTGATTCTCATTGGGATGCTGCTGTTCGTATTCTAAGGTATATCAAGAGAGCACCAGGACAAGGCTTATTATATGAAGATAGAGGACATTCACAAGTTGTTGTGTATTGTGATGCAGATTGGGCTGGTTGCCCGTTTGACAGACGCTCTACTTCAGGTTATTGTATTCTCATTGGAGGTAATCTCATATCTTTGAAAAGTAAGAAGCAGGATGTGGTTGCTAGGTCCAGTGCTGAAGCAGAATATCGAGCCATGGCGCTTGCCACATGTGAGCTTATGTGGCTTAAACACCTACTACAAGAATTGCAATGTGGCAATGTTGCCCAAATGACGTTGATATGTGACAATCAAGCAGCTCTACACATCGCGTCAAATCCTGTTTATCATGAAAGGACTAAACACATTGAGGTTGACTGCCACTTCATTAGAGAGAAGATTGTGTCAGGGTGTATTAAAACTAGCTTCGTCAATTCCGCAGATCAGTTAGCTGATATCTTGACGAAATCCCTTAGAGCTCCTAGAGTTGAATATATTTGTAACAAGCTTGGAGCTTATGATCTATACTCTCCAGCTTGAAGGGGAGTGTTGAAACCCTAGGCCCGTTACAGTGGGCCCATTAGGTTATAGCTAGTTTTTCAGTATAAATTATTGTAATCTGTACACTTCTATGTGATGAAATAGATGAAACCCTTTACACTTTCACAAATTTTAACTAAAAGACCATTTTAAGTTATTCTTCCAATTGTTGAGAATGTAGAAATATAAGTTGTTTTATGGTTTGCATCATAGCATTCATGTATTATCAAAACCTGTTATCCATGCAGCTTTCCTTATTCACACAGTTAACACTGTTCTCATTATGCTTTTACATTTTTCCAGAAGGCTAAAGGTGTTCTTGTCAAGGCTGTTGGTGTTCTTGAAGCGAGTGCAGACACCGTCTTTTAGGTGGTGTTGTTAAGTCTTGATCGACGCCAACTATTTTAGTATGTAATTTTCACTCTTCAAGGTACATCTTTCTAATGTTCTGACCTTGCAATTTATGTAGTAGTTGTTTAATTTGCAGGTGGGATACATTGACAGCTGACCTTGAGTTGGTTGATTCCTTGGATGGACACTATGATGTAGTTTATGGATCATTTGATCCAAGACACCTCACTTGGTAAGTAGTTAAACAGTGCAGTCTTTTTCACTCAGTAATTCTGCTCATTGTGCAGTCTGTTTTCTATTTGGGTATAGTTTTCATAATTGTTTGTTTACCTCTTTTTTGATAGTGAGGACAAAGAAGTCATTTACACTATCCAAAAACAAGAAAATAAGATTACAAAACCAAACAAGAGAACGAAGCATGTGAATCCTTTTGGAAATCTCCACATTATTCGTAGTATTTGGTCAGCATTGCTTCTAGCATTGTGTTTCATCAAGCAGATAAGTGCAGTACCACCCTATTTCTTTTGATTGCAAGATGTAGTCCAGCATTCTGTGCTATTTTATATTTGATATTCATAACACATCTAAAGAAGAATGAATTACATATTGTCTTTAAGCTTCATGTATACGACTTAGGTCTTCCTTATCACCTACTAATTTATTTCTGCAGGTGGCAGTCTAAGAGAGATTTTGTCTTTTTCCGGCATTGGTTTCATGGGCAAGATGGAACATATAGTAAGAATTTGAGCTTTCTCTTTTATTGTTTATACTGACCACCCTTGTGTAGCACAATCAACATGTACCCAATGCCCCTTAGCCATGTAGCATTTAATTCTAATGTATTAACTGTAGTGTTTCCTTTTTATGTTTTCTTTATTTTTCTAAATTAAGAAGGAAATTTTATTATCTAGGAAGGAGAAAGTGTAGTGGGTGAGGATTACTATTATGTGAAGAAAGAGTATGTGATAAATAGTAGATATTCTTTATATATTTCTGGGAGACTTTTAGCTTCTCTTGAAGTCTTTTGAATTCCCTTATATTAGTAAGCCTGTAAATACTAAGTTCCATTGTAATCTTTACATCACACATTTTTCTATCAATATATAAGTTCTATCTTTCCCTTTTCGTCTATCACTCATATCATATGCTTCCTGTGATACCCGTGGGTGATAGCCTTGGCAATCCATCAGACCATTCAACCTATTAGATTAGTTAACATATGACAATAACAAAAGCATAAAAAACCAATGCAGTAATGACATACAATTCCATATCACTAAACTGATTTTATAAATGGCAGCTTCTAAGAATTTCATGGAACTAATAAGTCATTTTGAACACACTACTTTTATTAATGATCAATGTTGATCAAATATGAAATGTAACAGAGTTAATGCTAAACTGGTATGCAATTAGAATGTCATTTTCTTCCATGAAAACTGAAGTAAAAATTCAGAATTTTCGTTTTACAGTTACAAGGTTTAAGGTAAAAAATCAGAATCTTCAGCAAAATTTACATCACATGGTTTAAGCTAGCGTTACTCCATCCATCTTAATTATCTACTTCAACTTCAACAAAATACATTTTACATGAATATTTATAGAACTTCGTTAAATCAAAAAAATAAAATTTCACAAATGCAATTCATCTATTTAAAAATGATTTACTAATCGAGTTAAAACATTGGGCACAAGTTTTCGCGCAAAGCGCGTAGAAAGAACTAGTTGTGTAATAAATGGCATTAGTGCACTCTGTAGCCTGTAATAGGTGGCCTATGGTAAGATAGACTTGACAGAGTTGAAGTCTAGATTGAGCTAGACTTGATGGATAAAAAAGTCTAGATTGAGCTAGACTTGACAAATAGAAAAGTCTATATTGAGATAGACTTGACAGATAATAAAGTCTATATTGAGATAGACATGACGGGAAGATATAAAAAGTTGATGTGTGCATTAGAGTTCAAAATTTCTCTGACCAATGAGTTCAAGATTTATATCACTCTTGGGAAGAAAATTACTCAATGTCACTACGTGTTAGTTAAAGATTTCATTCACTAACATAAAGGTCAGCTTTGTGAGTTGCTCAGACATGCCTTTATTAGTCTTCCTTTTGAATGGGTGGGGGATTGTTGGAGACCACTCAAACAGAAAGCTCATAAAGCATGTGTTTTCCTAATCTTTATGATCATCACTCAATGTGTCCATTTACTACACATGAACGTGCTATGCTCTAGCAAGCTTCTCTCCTATCTTTGCGAGAGTTTATGGCCAACATTTGCTGATCAATACTATAAATTCATGCATTCTCCTATGCAATGAAAAGACACGAGCAGTACACAACTTATTGGGTCCATCCTCCTTTCGTAGCTTTTATAGTCTGAGCACAAAATAGAAATCTGTGTTACCTGTCGAAAGCTTGCCGGCCAGTCACCGGAAATATTAAGCTTTTAAGGTAGTGTTTATAGACATGCCACAATCATTGTTCCCTCATTTTGTCCAAATTCTACTTGTACAAACCACTTGCAGATCCACTTGTGTTCTTCATATTCATATTATTACGTAAAGTGTTGTTACATTAGTTGTGGAGCAGCAACAAAATATCCAACAATAACTACACTTCCAAAATTTCATAACTAAAAAATCCAAAATGAATGAACTAAAAATGAATTACATAATGTTGTTGCTGGGAATCGAAACTGATTTTTTTTTTTTAAGTAGGGCGCGCGTTTTATGCAAAACGACGTCGTTTTTGCATCCGTATGCTGCACAGCATAATTTGCCCCATTATTCAGCAAGTTTTACTGTGAACCATGGTTCATGTAGCAACGCGAATTATGATATAAACTCTGTTTTAGGTTTATTTTTTGCAGGGAAGCGTTCAGGTGCGGGTATAGCTTCCCGTGCGGTTGTGCGGTTGACGCACCTTAAGCACACAAACAAAGCACTTTAAGAACACAAATCAGGTGTACCTAAAGCTTTAAGTCGACGCACATTGAGTACACAAACCACGCACCTTAAGAACACAAACCACGCACCAAAGGTTTTAAAATGGCGCACCTTAAGTTTCAACAACTCACGCACCTTAAGCATACAAATCACTCACCTTAAGAAGGAAAACAACGCACCTTAAGAAGGAAAACCACGCACCTTAAGCTTCAACAACTACTCACATTAAGCACACAAACCATGCACCTTATGCACAAAAACCACGCACCTTAAGCACAAAAAACACTCACCTCAAATTTGACCTAGATGCAAAAATTATCAAATTGCCACCGCATTTTTTAAAAATTTTGTTAATCCTGGAGGTTGATTTAAGCAAGACCAATGGATCAAATTTAACCGCACAACCGCACGGGACACACCCAACACCACGGGAACTGAATTCATTTTCTGCATACACTAGTTGCATTATAATATTTTAATGTATTATTTTAATTACACTTTACGTATCTGCTATCCAGTTTTTTTTATATACACAATAGACTCAGGGCCATTCCAATAAAAATTGGGGTCCTGTACAATATTTTAATTTGGGCCCTCTTTTTTCAAGTAATTTATATATATATATATATATATATATATATATATATATATATATATATATATATATATATATATATATATATATATATATATATATATATATAAATAATAATTGTTCAAAAAGTTGTGTCAAAAATAAATATAAATATTGTTCAAAAAATACATATAAAATTTCATATAAAAAGTGACATGTACGGTGCACACTTAGACGCAAAATCATCCACCAAACTTTTGATATCAACTTAGCTTCTTCCATTTGGAAAATATCTTGCGTAAATGCTGATCAAAATCGTCTAAAGAATTTATCTTACTTTTATTTATTGATAAATCTCTTTTAGGATCATCTTTAACAAGAATACCTATTAATTTAGAATCAAGTGCATCCCAATTTCTTGGATTATGAATGTCAAAATAAAAGCGAATCATTTGGTTTATCACTGTGACCAACATTATCTAAACAACTATCAACATTCTTATTATTTTCATTGTCACAGTTATACCTATCATCGTTGTGCACACTATCATTTAAATTTTTTACAATCTCACAATCATCTTGATCTTCTATATGAGATTAACATCTAACAATATTTTCTTGGCATCATCTTTTTGCCCATCTATTTGAGTTTTTTGTTGTAATGAGATTTTCAAGAGCTCCATTTTAAAATTGGGTTAATTGCTCAATTCTTCCTTTCTTTTTACGCTTCTCAAATCCAAATGAATATTTTCTAGGAGACATAATCATAAAATTCTAAAGAAAAAATAAATATTAATTTAAAAACTCTATGAATAAATATTATTAATCAAGAAACGAATTCTTGAATATACTATTCTGAAATCAGAATTATTAAGTCAGGCAAATAAAACAATAAACAAGAATTGTGAAATAATACGTTATTTTAATTACTTGTCAAGAGAATTGAAAAACTTGAGAGTTTGTATTATAAGAAAAGAATTGAAAAATCAATAACACACGAGTTGAATTTGTTATTTTCGCGTTAATTCACTAAATTGTGCTGTCTGGGAGACGTTAAAAAACAAAGAATACAACAAAATTACGTGATGCGTGCAAAGAATACAATTGAAATTTTAATTTGATTTACCTAATATAAGTAATCTCACACTACTGATGTACAGCAAACTTGATATACTCAAAATAAATATTTCAATTACCATGTTTTCAAGAAAAAAAAAGTTTAATTGCCTAGGAAATTTGTCATCTCTGAGTCTCTTGTCTGCCTGAAGTGCTAGATTAGGATAATAGGGGATTAGGGTTTGTCGCCTAGCTTTCAGCCTTTGTTGATCTATATATACTATTATTATTTTATTTTTTTTAATTTGGGGCCCCCAGGGCAGACTTGCCCAGGACCGACCCTGAATATATTTATTATAGTAAAATTAAAGTATCATTTTAATTCTAAAACACATTCATTATATTTAACAATATTCATATTTGTATAAGTTCTGCTATTCAGTTTGATTTAATACATACAATAAGTTTATTATGGCAACACAAAAGTATCATTTTAATTTTACTACAAATTAATTTGACAATATACATATCTGTATGAGCTTTGCTATTTAATTAGTTTTATTTTATACATATAATAAATTTATTACAGCAACATTAAAATGTCATTTTAATTTTATTACAAGTTCATTTGGAGATATACATATTTGTGGTGTATCATTAATGGTCCACCGTATAACGATTGTCCAAAAAGATTAATTATAGTTTTATATTAAACATGCATTTTAAGAGGAAATGTATTGTTTTCCTTCTTTAATTTGTCTCATAATGTTTGTTCATTAGTTGTTCATTGGCCAATACTACTATCAATGGAAAAAAAAAAAAAAAAAAAAAAATTGCTTAGTAATGATATATTTTAATCAATTAAATTTTGACGCATCAATGAGTGGCAAACAATCGTTATACCGTGAATCGGTGAATCGGGTCACACTAAACTGTGGACCCTGATCTTATACGATGTCGCTTTGAATTTTAATTTTGATAGCGCCCATTTATTGTTATGTTCACGTTACAAGTTTTATTTTTTTATTTTTTTATATTTTTTTAACTGTAAAGCATGTGTGCATGTCTTGTGTTATATATGCGTTTTTGTGTCTCGTGTTATGTAATTCTGTACCTTGAGCGTATGGATTCTATACATGAAATAAAGTAAATATAACATGCATTTACATTCAAAAAAAAAAAAATATAACATGCATTTTTGTGTTTTGTGATATGCGTTTTTTTGTCTTTGTGTTGGAGAACACAACTTAAACTGGCATAAAATAGCATAATAAGTGGCTATTTTGTGGTACAATCATTAGTGGGATCCACTTCCGATTTGGGTCGGGTCAAAGTGGATTCGGGTTCTTCGTAATGAGACGAAGAGATTGATATATTGTACGCTCAAAATGAATAATTGGTGAATGAGAAATTGATTCTCAAAGTAGACAGATTTGAGTTGAAAAATGAAGGAAAAAAGCTGTAAAGTAGCTTTTGTCCACATTAGTTTGGGGAGTGAGTTTGCACTTTACACCACTATTTATACAAGAACCTTTCTAAGACTTATTGAATTGTATAACATAGAGACTCTCTCGGGGAGTGTAAATTAAATCTCAAAATGAGCCGACTCATGTACGCGGGCCTAATTTCCACGATGCTTCTACGCTGGAGACGTGATGGCAGGTAGCGGAGGTTGCATCAGAAACGAAAATGCACAATGGCTTGGAGGTTTTGCTTTTAAGAATTGGGCAACCAGCCCTCTAGAGGCAGAATGCACTACAGTTTGGAATGTTGTTGAATTGGCTGGGTTAGAAGAAAGGGGCTCACCAACTTTGATATAAGATGTGACTCGAAGGAACCAATAGAGTTATTAAAAGGCAGTTCAACGGCAAATTATGTTGTGCATCCGTATACATCATGCATGGTGCATACGGATGCAAAAACGACGTCGTTTTATTAAAAACGCGCGTCTCCCCTTAAAAAAAAATTCAAGTTCAATTCCCAACAACAACGTATGAATTAAAATTTCAGAATCGATGAACTAAAATTCCAGAATCGATGAACTATAATTCCAGAATCGATGAACTATAATTCCAGAATCTATGAACTAAAATTTCAGAATCTAATCTATGAACTAAAAATTTCAGAATGAATGAACTAAAATTCCAGAATCTATGAACTAAAATTTCAGAATCGATGAACTACAATTCCAGAATCGATGAACTATAATTCCAGAATCAATAATGAACAAAAATTCCATAATCTATATCAACTAAATTTCCAGAATGAATGAACAACATAATGTTGTTGCTGGGAATCGAACCTGAATTTCTTTTTTAAGGAGAGACGCGCGTTTTTAATAAAACGACGTCGTTTTTGCATCCGTATGCACCATGCATGGTGCATACGGATGCACAGCATAACTACTCCAGTTCAACGAGCTAGGGACAGATCGCATACCTTGTCGCTAGCATAAAAAACATGATAAATTAACTGGGAAGCACGACAATCAATAATATTTACTGAGAGCAGAACACCGTAGCAAACGCCCTTGCAAAGAGCGCGATGAGCAATAATTAAGCTTTGAGTGAGTTTGAGGTCCCTCCCGTGCAAGCCTAGAAGCTTACCACTACGACTACTGGGCGCTCTTAGCCATCGTCTATATTAGTGGGGAAACAATAGCCTCCTCGGGTCTTCCGCTCCCTATTTGATAAATAAAAAACATATAGTACAATTAAAATGACATTTTAGTGTTGTTATAATGAATTTATTGTATGTATAAAATGAAAATGAATAGTAGAACTTATACATATATGTATATTATCAAATGAACCGGAGTTGACTTCTAAGGCAGAATCCTGAGCACGAGACGATTTGTCCTCGCTAACAACACAAGACGATTCGTCCTCTCGCCTCCTGTTGCGATCGTTGAGCTTTAATTCGCCAGTTTCGAAATTAATGTTGAATTATCTTCAATTATTTCAAATTTCGAATTGAAACTCAATTAGTGGTCTGATTTGCTGTTAGAGGAGTTTTCAAGGTTGGTTTTGAATGTCTTTATTGAATGCTATTCACTCCTCAACCCTTATATAAGTAGTGGTAGAACAACATATTTTTTATAACAACAAAGCATTGTTTTCTCTCTCGAAATTATGCTTCTACTCCATTCTTGCCTATTGTGTTCATCCCTTTGCTCTTGTTCGTTGGGTTCTTAGTTTGGGTCTCAAACAATCGAACTGTAGTACGTTTTATCCTGGGAAACCTAAGCTACAATGCTCCTAACACTTTTCAGGAGGTAGCAAATAAGATTTTAAGGAAATAGTGATTCGCTTGACTCGTGTTAACCACCTACACCGTACCTACCATATATCAATTCGTCCTTCACAGTTTTTTCCATAAAATAATAATCCTTTTCATAGGATTATTATTGGGTTTTTCCAACCTTAATTATTTCCTACATCTTGTGTTATGTGTTTTTGTGTCTTATGTTATGCAATTCTGTATTTTAAGAATATTGATTTTGTACTTGAACTATAGTAAATATAAAATATGTGTATGTGTCTTGTGTTATGTGTTTCTGTGTATCATGTTATGCAATTCTATACCTTAAACGTATGTATTCTGCACCTAAAATAGATTAGTAGTTATCTCACACACAACATATTGTATATCCTATTTTACGAATTTATGTCTTTGTATAATGAAATTATGTGCCTATAGGACATAAATCATATTTGAGAATAAGTAAATATATAACATGTGTGTGTGTGTGTGTCTTGTGTTGTGAGTTTTTATGTCCTCGTGTTATAAATTTATGCACCTTAAGAGTATTGATTTTATACCTAGAATAAATTAAAATTTGCGTTGAAACATGAGACACGGAAAATTTTAGAATCTATTAAAGCTTAAATATCAACATGACGGATACTCAAAAAAATATCAAAACGACGTTGTTTTGATCCAGGGTACATAACGCTATGTGGACCCTAGCTGGTCCAAGATATAAATTGCCAAAAACAAAACTCAAGTATGTTCCATCTATCTCTGCATGACAAACTCTGTCTTACCCTCATGTTGGTGATGGGTTGGTGACCAGGGACGACGGAACCAGGATTATATGAAGAGGGGGGTTAATCATGATTTAAATTGAAATATTAAATACATTAATATTTATTTAATATAACCAAAATACATCACTACGTTACAAATTTACTTAAATTTAGAACGTATCTCTTGCCTACCACAAAAATCATTTATAATCGAATATAAACTAAATTGTTTTGTAATTTGCTTTTCGATGTACACTAACAAATAAGTACAAATAGTATGAGAATACCCAAAACATGACTGAAATAAATATAAACTAACCTTTCAAATATTTGATGAAGATAACACCTAAAAACTTAGGCAAACCCACGGAAGGAGCAATGGCAAACCCAGTAACCCATGGAAGGAGCAAGGCAAAAGTGAGCTCTGACCAAAAATGGAGAATGAAGTAAAAAAGATGATAGTTTTCTTTGCTTCTTTGCTAAACGAAAGAAAGAAGAAGAAAAAATAGTTTTTCTCTTCTTTTTCTACTTGCTTCCTACTCCCCAAATGGAATCAATAAAATTAAGATTTGAAGTAGTCTTTTCAAAAAAAAAAAAAAAAAAAAAAAAAAAGAAAAAAAAAAGTGCGGTAGTGGGTCTTGAGAAAAGAGAAAGAAGAGTGAAAAGTTGCAAAAAAAAAATACACATGCATTTACTGAGGTAAGAAAGGGTCAAATTTTTTTTTTTTTGAAACAAATGATCAAAAGAAATGTATTACTGAGAAGGGGCACGGCCCCTGTACATGTAATGTAGCTCCGTCTCTGCTGGTGGCAATAATAGATCAAGTCACAACCAATAAAGTAAAACATGGTCATGGATAGTAGGTAAGCAAGGTAACTCCAAAATTATTTAAAAATGGATAAAAATTCAACAAAAATCAATTTCAAAAAATACCTTAGTCCATAAAGGAATTGGAAGAGAAAAGCACGTTGTAATTCTTTGATTCATTTGAGAAAATAGAAGCACTCCACAAATCTTTACCATGTTGCATGGAACATTTGCATACATGAACATGTTCTCTGAATTGTGAGGATTTATTTATAATGTTTTAGATTTATAGAAGCTTAGTTATGTATATTTAATGTTAGTCTTGAAGATTATATTACATAAGTCTTTCAGATTTTACATTTATTTTGCATTCACACTTATATTTATGACTTGTAATAATGATTTAAGTATACGAAAAAATAAGATTAATTTTAGGGAAAATGGCACTTTTTCCCCCTGAGTTATATACTTATAGCACTTTTTCCCCCTGAATTATTTAAGTGGCTCTTTTTCCCCTTGAAATGTTAAATGGACATATTTACCCTTAAAATAAATATTTAAAAAAAATATTTCATTTATTTTTCTTCTCCAACAAATTATTACTATAATTTGGTTCAAACCAAACAGATACTTTAGCAACCAAACCAAAATATCCCAATTACAATTTATAATCAAAACGCGATATTTAGAGTTTATTAAAATAGCGAACTGGAATGGTCGGTTCATGTTCCGAACTGAAAAAATAAAATATATTTATTGTTGAATTTAGACTATTTTAAAATAAAAAATAAAATTTTAAAATAAAGACGGTTCAAAATCGCGAATCGGATCCGGAACCGCCGGTTCACGGTTCATGATCCAGTTTTTTTATTCTTAAATTTAATAAATTGAAATCCAAATATTGAGTTCTAGATCTGAATCATAACCGAAAACTTTTAATTCGATTGCTATAGTGTCTGGTTCAGTTCGTACCGAACCGTGGTAATCGCTACATATACGCAATAATTTGTTGGAGAAGTAAAATAAATAAAATGTTTACTTTAAGGGTAGAAATGTCAATTTAATATATTAGGGGGAAAATCACCACTTTTAAAATAATTGAGGGGGCTAATGTGCTTACATAAATAATTGAAGGGGAAAAAATGCTATAAATATATAACTTAGGGGGGAAAAATGCCATTTTCCCTTAATTTTATTGATGATTTAAGTATACAAAGAGGCATTCACACTTGTATTGATGACGTGCATATCCTCTTACTTCCAATTTCGTATAACAATGTTACGCAGGAGATAACAAGAGTTGAAAATTCATGTTCAAACTCATTTACATATATACCAATAATCAATATTATGGCATTGTTTGGTAAAATAGTTAGCCTATAAGTCAATTTTGACTTATTTGACCATTATTAACTCTTTGACTTAATTAAAAAATTAATATAAGTGTTTTGTAAGTCTAATAAAATGCTCAAATTCAAAAAACTAGATTGAAAAAAATAAAAAATTATACCAAACAACAATCAGCAAAAAGTTAATTACCAAACATCTTTCTACAATCAGCTAATGTCATCAACTAGTTATACCCTCTAATTAACTCAATTAGCTGACAGCTAACATTCATTTATTAAACAAGGCCAATCAGCTTTCAATATTTGCATACACTACCATAGTTTCTAGAAAGTAAAATACACAGGAAAACAACTGATCGTACCGTGAGTATGATAGCGAGTGGTGCTAATAACGTAACGTGTTGTAAGTTTAGCCTTCCTTAACTCAGTTCCCCGAAATAATGTTAATATAATTGTACGCCAAAGTAAAACATAAAAGATAGACGAAAAAGTAAAGTGAAAGGAACTGAAGAGAAAAATGTCAAAGTCATTTTCACTGATAATCGTTCCTATATATACAACTGGGAATAACCATACATGTGAACATAGCTATAGGGGAAGAATGGGATAATGGTCTTATGGCCATAAACTAAAATATTTATAACATTCTTCCTCGACCATTGTATACTTATCGTATTGAAAAATCATTTGTGAGCCATGGATCTAGAGTTTTTTTCCCCTCAAATTTAGTTACTTTAGAATCTTATTTATCAAACTAAAATAATTTTAAACTTATTTTTCAAAGTGATATTTTTATTATATTACTATTTTGTCACATGTCCTTCTTAAATTGCTATCACCACATCACATGTTAGTCCTTGCTATATCAACTAGACGTCTAGACTAGAGATGCCACAGGCCCACAACATCATTGACATCTAATAATTATTATTATTATTATTATTATTATTATTACTACTACTAGTTGCACCCGTGCGATACACGGCTATATATATAATATATAGAATATACAGTATAATATAATTAGATGAAAAAATATACAGTTTAAAAACCTAATAAATTTGAAATAATAATATTTGTAATTTTATGATTATTCTGTAAATATTAAATTCATAATGTGGAATGGGCAGAAGTTTGCCTGGGATGATTTTGGGAGGAGATTTCCCAAAGGAATTGGGTGGAGGCTTGCCTAAGGGACTTGGGTGGAGATTTGCCTAAGGGACTTGGGTGGAGGTTTCCTAAGGGCCTAGTTCTGAGCTTAAGTTTTGGAGAAAACTTGCAGGGAAAGAAATAGCATTATAGGCACATGGGTTCTAGCTTGGAAAATTCTAGACTCATGAATGGCTATAAATAAGGCAACATCCTTCATCAGATTATCCCATCCTTTCTCATCTCATTCGAAATATACAGAGAGTATAGCAAAAATTCTGTAGAGAACAATAGAGAGTTATATTTGTAATTCCTATTGTATTTATCCTTTTGCCAATACAGAAAAAATTCTTCTTCAATTTCTTTGCTCTGTGTATGATTTATTTTAAATCTTACACTAGAATTTATTCTCAATATTTCCAGTTCAAGTTGCTATTGTAAATTTGGTGTTGTGAACCCGTTCCGATCCTAACAAGTGGTATCAGAGCCTCAGGTTGGTTCATAGATATATCTTTTTGTATTGTTTATGTTAGAATAAATACTGGTAAATTCTCAAGGCCGGTATTATTCTATTATACAATACTATTTAGATATATTGTTAAGGATTTGAATCAATAACACCACTCACAATGCCGGCCAAGTACGAGATTGAAAAGTTCAAAGGGAACAATTTCTCTTTGTGGAAAATGACAATGAAAGCAGTTCTCAGGAAAGATAACTGCGTAGCAGCAATTGAAGAAAGACCGGCCGATTTCACTGACGATGCGAAGTGGACAGAAATGGATAGCAACGCTATTGCCAATCTGCACTTAGCACTTGCTGATGAAGTTTTGTCAAGTGTGGCGGAAAAAGGTACGGCAAAAGAGGTATGGGATACTCTCGTAAATTTGTATGAGGCCAAATCACTACACAACAAGATCTTCTTGAAGAGGAAATTATACACTCTCAGGATGATTGAGACATCCTCAGTAACTGAGCACATCAACACTCTCAACACTCTATTTTCACCACTCTCGACGTTGAGTTATAAAATAGAAGTGAATGAACGTGCTGAAATCTTACTCCAAAGTCTACCGGATTCATATGATCAACTCATTATCAATTTGGTCAACAATAAGGAGGTACTTGTCTTCGATGATATTGCAGCTGCGGTTCTTGAAGAAGAAAGTCGGCGCAAAAACAAAGAAGACAAAGTTGGAATTTCACAACAATTCCAGGCGTTGACAGTGACGAGAGGAAAATCAATGGTGCCTGGCTCCAGTGGGAGTCGCAACCGAGGTAGATCAAAGTCAAGGGGTAAGAAGAATGTCAAGTGTTTTCACTGTGGCAAAAAGGGGCACTACAAGAATGAGTGTTGGCAACTCAAGAAGGATGAGACCAAAGGCAAAAATCCTGAGACATCAAATGCTCAGGGATGTGTTGTGAGTACATCGGATGAATGCGAAGTTTTATTTGGTGAAGCAGCAACGATTATTGAAGGCAGGAAAAGTCTAGCTGATGTTTGGCTAATGGACTCGGGAGCAACATGGCATATGACCTCACGGAAAGAATGGTTTCATGAATATGAACCTGTCTCTGGAGGATCTATGTTCATGGGAGACGACCATGCCTTAGAGATTGCTGGCTTAGGTACTATTAAACTAAAAATGTTTGATGGTACGGTTCGCACTATCCAAGAGGTACGACACGTGAAGGGCCTGAAGAAAAATCTATTGTCTCTAGGACAATTAGATAGCCGTGAATGTAAAATTCACATTCAGGATGTGATCATCAAAGTAATCAAGGGCGCGCTTGTTGTGATGAAAGCTGAGAAGATAGCAGCCAATCTATACATGCTTAAAGGAGAAACACAACTACAAGGAGAAGCAGTCGTTGCAGCAGACAATCTTATAGAGGAATCAATGGTGATGTGGCATCAGAAACTTGGCCACATGTCGGAACGAGGTCTAAAGATTCTTGCTGATCAACATCTTCTTCCGGGGCTAACAAAGGTATCATTACCCTTTTGTGAGCATTGTGTTACAAGTAAGCAGCATAGATTGAAGTTCGAGAGCTCTAAAGCAAGGAGCAAGGCTATCTTGGAGCTGATCCACTCCGATGTTTGGCAAGCACCAGTTATATCCCTGGGAGGTGCAAAATATTTTGTATCCTTCATCGACAACTACTCAAGGAGATGTTGGGTGTATCCAATCAAGCGGAAGGCGGATGTATTTGAAGTTTTCAAATTCTTCAAAGCGCGGGTGGAACTTGAATCCGAGAAACGGATCAAGTGTTTGAGGTCGGACAATGGAGGAGAATACACTAGTGATGAATTTGATAAATTTTGTTTGCAAGAAGGTATCAAACGACAGCTCACAGTGGCGTATACTCCACAACAAAATGGAGTGGCAGAGCGGATGAACAGAACCTTGTTGGAAAGAACAAGGGCAATGTTGAGGACTGCAAATTTTGCAAATTCATTTTGGGCTGAAGCAGTCAAGACCGCCTGTTATGTGATCAATCGGTCACTATCAACCGCAATTGATCTGAAAACGCCAATGGAAATGTGGACGGGTAAGCCATCTAGTTATTCTCACATACATACATTTGGGAGTCCGGCATATGTGATATACAACGCCCAAGAAACATCAAAACTTGATCCAAAATCAAGAAGATGTGTTTTCTTGGGGTATGCTGATGGAGTTAAGGGGTATCGCCCGTGGGATCCCACTGCCCACAAGGTTATCATCAGCAGGGATGTTCTATTTGTAGAAGACAGGGTACAAGAAAGGGAAAGCATTGGGAAGGAGAAACCAGTGACAATTACAGTACAAGTTGAGGGAAGGAAGGAAGAAGAAATTCCAGTTTACCCTGAGTGTGCTGTGTATGACTTGTATCTTGAGCAGTTGGATGTGAAAACTGCATCACTACATGGAGAACTTGAAGAAGAAATTTGTATGCTCCAACCGGGAGGTTTTGAAGAAAGAAAAGGGAACTTGGTTTGCAGGTTGACCAAATCTCTATACGGTCTCAAACAGGCGCCGAGATGTTGGTATAAGAGATTTGATTCATTCATTCTGAGCCTTGGATACAACAGGTTTAATTCCGATCCTTGCGCGTATTGCAAGAGATTTGATGATAATCAGTTTATCGTCTTGCTGTTGTATGTTGACGACATGTTGGTAGTAGGCCCCAACAATGATCGTATCACGGAGATGAAGGCTCAACTGGCTAGGGAATTTGAAATGAAGGACTTGGGACCAGCAAACAAGATTCTAGGGATGCAAATTCACCAAGACAGAAATAATAGGAAGATTTGGCTTTCTCAGAAGAATTATCTGAAGAAAATCTTGCGGCGCTTCAACATGCAAGATTGTAAGCCAATTTCTACCACTCTTTCTATTAATTTCAAGTTATCCTCAAGTATGAGTCCTAGCAACGAAGCAGAGAGGATGGAGATGTCTCGAGTACCGTATGCATCAGCAGTGGGGAGTTTAATGTTTGCTATGATCTGCACTAGACCAGACATTGCACAGGCAGTGGGAGCGGTCAGTCGATACATGGCGAATCCTGGTAGAGAGCATTGGAGTGCTGTGAAGAGGATCCTTAGATATATCAAGGGTACCTCAGATATTGCATTGTGTTATGGAGGATCAGACTTCGTCATTAAAGGCTATGTTGATTCAGATTATGCAGGTAATCTTGATTGTAGTAAATCCACCACGGGTTATGTGTTTACTCTTGCTGGCGGAGCAGTAAGCTATGTCTCGAAGTTGCAGTCGGTTGTGGCAACTTCAACGATGGAAGCAGAATATATTGCGGCTACTCAAGCTAGTAAAGAGGCAATATGGTTGCAAATGTTATTGGAGGAGCTCGGGCACAAATTAGAGAAAATGACTCTATTTTGTGACAGTCAGAGCGCTTTGTACCTGACAAAGAATCCAGCATTTCATTCCAAGACAAAACACATACGAGTTCAATATCACTTTGTTCGTGAGAAGGTGGTAGAGGGAAGTGTGGATATACAGAAAATCCATACTAAAGATAACCTAGCAGATATGTTAACAAAGCCTGTTACCAACGATAAATTCGTATGGTGTAGATCCTCAATTGGCCTAACAGGAATGCAAGCAGAAGGGAATTGGCAAAAAGGATGAAGACCCACATTATGAATTTAAGTGGGAGATTTGTAAATATTAAATTCATAATGTGGAATGGGCAGAAGTTTGCCTGGGATGATTTTGGGAGGAGATTTCCCAAAGGAATTGGGTGGAGGTTTGCCTAAGGGACTTGGGTGAAGATTTGCCTAAGGGACTTGGGTGGAGGTTTGCCTAAGGGACTTGGGTGGAGATTTGCCTAAGGGACTTGGGAGGAGGTTTCCTAAGGAGCTAGTTCTGAGCTTAAGTTTTGGAGAAAACTTGCAGGGAAAGAAATAGCATTATAGGCACATGGGTTCTAGCTTGGAAAATTCTAGACTCATGAATGGCTATAAATAAGGCAACATCCTTCATCAGATTATCCCATCCTTTCTCATCTCATTCGAAATATACAGAGAGTATAGCAAAAATTCTGTAGAGAAAAATAGAGAATTATATTTGTAATTCCTATTGTATTTATCCTTTTGCCAATACAGAAAAAATTCTTCTTCAATTTTCTTTGCTCTGTGTATGATTTATTTTAAATCTTACACTAGAATTTATTCTCAATATTTCCAGTTCAAGTTGCTATTGTAAATTTGGTGTTGTGAACCCGTTCCGATCCTAACACATTCATGTATTGATTAATCCTATCTACCATATTCAATGTTGGAGCCAAAATAACACTGTTCTTAAGATATGACAGATCACTTATACCGCGCTGAAACAAAGGGAATGTGCTATCAACAATTGCAACAATAGGATCATCGTCACACTTGAGCAATAAGTTTCTGTTTCACTATCAGTTGAATTACCAACTACTTCATCACCTATATTAGCTATCCATTTTGCAAACTCTTCAATCTCTTTAGCTTCGACCTCTGATTGTACGCCACTTAGGCATAGATTCTTAGTTAGCCTAAATACTTTACAGGATCTCCAAAGATATGAGGAATTTATGTTTGCCCCAACAATATCTTGACGTGTGCCCTTTAGAATTACTGGTAGAATTTGCATGAAATCGCTACAAAAAAATAGCTGTTTTACCACCAAAGGTCATATCATAACTATTCGGATTTCTGGAGCGTAACAAATCCCTCATTGTCAAGTCTAAAGCTTCATAGCAAAATTTGTGCATCATTGGACCTTCATCTCATATTATCAATTTGCTTTGCAAAAAATGGAATGTATCCCATAACCAAAACTCAATAAAAGGAATATTCTCAGTATATTTTTACATCAAATTATTTCCATCTCCAACCCATTACACCAATGTTATTTTATAATATTTAATAAACAAATATACTAAATATAATAAATTCTTGGGTCAAACTTTATTTCTTTCATTTTTTTCTTCTAAATAATCTGACTCAAAACTAACCCAATAATGTAGCCCATAACCCAAACCCAATAAAACAATTAATAAAATGTTTTCTCGTAACCCTAAGACTATCTTTAGGTAAATTATTGTGTGAACCATGGTCCACATAGTGTTGTATGGACCATAAAAGAAAGTACATTTTTAATATATTAAAACGTACATTATTTTTGTACCGAATGTACATTATAAAAATAATATAACTGTAGTATTCAAATAATGTAATTTCTCTGAATACAAAGTACATTTTTAATATTCTAAAAGTACATTATTTTTGTAGTAAATGTACATTATTTTATAACATACAAAATATGATCCACATAGCTTGTGTGGACTAGTCCACACAATAACGATTGCCATCTCTAAGCCTATGCACCAAATTTTACACCATAGAAAATATTCCTTGTATATTCTTATATCATTTTTTTTCTATCTCCAACCCATTACACCAAATTCTACACCAAATTTTATTTCTTTACTAAAACAATTTATTTTTTCATAAATTAAGACTTTGTATTATAACCTTTAATATTTTAATATAAAATATGATTATAATGTAAATATTATTTTACTCCACAACAATAAATCATAGAACATCCATTAAACCATGCATGATTATTACATCTTCATTATTGTTAATCTATTAAGTTTAATTTAACAAACTGTCAAAAGTTATTCTTAAAACCAAGAGTTATTTCGGCTAAGCCTCCTCAGATAGTGTGAATAGCATTTAATACGATCGTAATTGTCCTATGGCTCTAAACGGCAGCGTTTTATTTGGGCGGAAAATTGATTTGCAAGAAGTTGTTGCTTTATTATAGAGCTAGTAGTTATACACGTGCGATGCACGGCTATATATATATAATGTATATAAAATATACAGTATGATATAATAAAATGGAAAATATTAGTTTGTAAACGTAATAAATTTGAAATGATAAACTTTATAATTTTATTAAACATTGTTGAATTTTGAAGATTAATGCTTAATTATAGCATTCTATCCATAAAATGCACCGCATAAAACTTATTTATTGCCAAATCATGTGATAAAAACGATTGATTAAGCATTAATCCTCAAAATTCATTGCAAATTAATCCTCAAAATTATACATTAATTTTATAATATTAAAAACATTAATTATAGTTTGAATAAACTATATAATATTAACTGAAATGTATAAATTATGAATAATGCATGTTAATCTTCTAATATAATAAAGTAGAGCCAAAAATTCCCGCTAAAAACACTGGAATACCAACAGTCTCACCAAACCCTTGTGATTAACATTAAGTGGAGAATACCGACAGTCTCACCAATTAATTGCCTGTTCAATTTCCAATAAATATTAATAACAAACAATTATTGCTATATGTATATACACAATCAAAAAATGCACTATAAATAGTTTACTGATAAGGAGATGAAGGCACATATTGAGATGGGAAAGGTATACACTTGCAAACGTCATGGTACTTGATGATGAGGAAATTTGGTTCCTTACTAATAGGGCTGCTGTGTTCTTGGAGATGGGAATGGTATACACCTCTATTTGTAATTTTTGGTGTTTATAAAATGAATTTGTGTTGATTATTTATCTCAAATATGTGTTGATTCTTTATCTGAGGTCCTATTCATTTTGAAACAAAGCAAAGGTAGATCCAGGTAATATCCATGGCCTTCAATTATTTTTAGGGGGAGGTGGTTGCTGACTTCCAATTCCATCCCCATGATTAAAAAAAAAAAAAGTATGCATAAAGCAGGCACCAAATCTGTAATTCTCATAATCTGCATGTCCATCCAAAACTGCAAAACCCAAAACCCACCCATTAATGAAAAGTGTAACAAAGTAGAAACTAAAATATTTGAAAAAAAAATTGAATATTATATGATCTAAAATGTAAAATTAAATATACAGTGACAACGATGATATATACCTGAAAATAGATGCAACTATTTTTTTCTGCTCATTTCATATTTATATTTTTAAAATAGATGCATTAGATAATTGAAGGTCATTGCAGGTCAGGAAGAAGCTAAATAGACTAGCAGTATTTACTGTTAAAACTATTAGAGGGAAATGAATTATTCTTTGACGGATCTGAGAGATTAACATGCCAATAAAAAATATGGAATATTTGTATACATTGTAAATAAATGCATATAAACGGAATAAGTTAAAACAAATTCAGAAAAAAAATCGAATTTACCCATGTGCTTGGATCTGATTAAAAATGGAATAATAGTGTGCATTACTATCATAGGCTGCATATTACAAAAAAAAAGGAAATAACTCATTTTATTTAAAACAGGATGAAATCATACGCAGGTTACTATTAATTTAAACAAATTAAATTTATAATAGATTGTAAAATATGTGTCAAAATTTCCAAGGATCTGTATACTCAAAGCGGGTAACACATAAACAAGAAAAAAAACTTATCTTTTAGTATAGCCCTTCGTTTTTGCAGGTCATTTTGTTCTAACCTAAGACTGGAGACAACACATATGTTAATAACATAAGGCAGATCCCGTAAAAGTAGTTCGCTGCTTGGCGAACGGAGTTGCTTTCCGCTGTGAAGAAATCACCAATCACCGTCGACGATTGCAAAATAACGGATAACCGACAAAATGGCCATGCAGCGAAATGAGTTCTCAGACTTCGCTAGAGAGAAGACGGAGAATATCGGAAGGTGAAGAGTTAAATTTCTGCCGATTAGGGTTTGATGGGGGGTTATTTATATGCGTTTTAATGTGCTTATAGTATATGGGCTGGCCCATCTGCACATTTTAAGCAATAAATAACAGGCTGGCCCACTTATATATATATATATATATATATATATATATATATATATATATATATATATATATATATAATATTAAACTTTGTATTAAACTTATAATATATTTTATTATTTTTTGTAATTATCGACCTTAAATATTAATTTTTATTGTAATTACAAATAATTATGTTCATAACTTCATCATACCAAATCAACATAATTATTAAATAATAATGCTTTATAAATGAATAAACCTTATATTTGCTTTTTATGATTAATGTTTGATTTTTATCCTTTTTTTAAAAAAATATTATCAATAATAAAGTTATTTAATTTTATACCGTGCATTGCACGGGACAATTACTAGTACTAATAATAATAAAACTAAAAATAATACAATAGTAACCTCACTAATAATAATAATAAAGTTTTTCAGCTAATTTACATTTTATACTATGATCTAATCCACATAACATAAGTAATTATCCTATTATTAGACAACCTAAATTTGTAAGTTAAAAAAATCAGTCCAATCCACATAACATAACTAATTATTCTAGGCTTATATATATTCATCCCTACAGCCCAAATTAGAAGAACAGATTCAAGCCTATAACCGAGATGATGCTGCCTGATCCAAATGCACAGATGCGACCCGACCCAACAGACTGGAGTATAAAAGTCATATGTTGTCATCACTTGCAGCCCTCCCCTCTCACTCGCTCTCTACTCCAGTATTCCAGCTCTCTATCCGAATCTGAGAAATCGAAGCAATAATCCATAGTTTTCGACCAATTTTTGGTTGTAAAATGATTCTAAAATCCGTCTATTCAACCATTATCCTTCTTCTACTCTTTGTTAAACCCTATAATCCCGTTATCGCGAACATTTGTTCGAAGCCTCTAATCCGTTGATCCAACCTCTAATCTCAGATTATTTATCCATTTTTTTTACAGAAGGCTCTAAAACTGGGTTGTCATCTGCGATTCTTCGTCTACGTGATTTCGCGATGTTGGTTAAAAACCCCAGCTCAAGAAATCCCTAACAGATGAGTTCATTAGCTATATTTTTTTTGTCCATTTTCGGTTTTTTTTTTTTTTTTTTTTTTTTTTTTTTTTTTTTTTTTTGTTGTCATGTCATTGTGTTATTTTGTGATGTATGTTAGTTTAACTTATCTGTTTTGGAAATGAATTATACATTTGTAGCAGAATGCATTTGGGCAGTTTAATATACACTTATCTGTATGTTACCTACATTCTGTAGTTCATGGATCTATGTTACCCTAATAATGTGCTATATAGACTTTAACAACTGCTAAGTTGTTTTTACCTAAGTTTTTGCCTAACTGACAATTGGTTGAGGAATTTGATGTGCAGTCCAAAAAAAAAATGAAGCTTTATTTATTTATGTATCTGCTAATGTGTCAAAGTCAATGTGACTTATTTTTCAAAAATGAGACTGGAAATGTTTGTAAAGTCAGTATATTTTTTTAAAAAAGACTTTTTTTAAAGATATTTTTTCAAAAATAAAGGATTGAGTGACATGGCAATTAATTAATCTTACTCTTTGAAATTGCCTTACCAATTTGGTGATTTATGTATGAAAAAACTATAAGTGTAATGCAAAGTTTTTTTTTTTTTAAATAATGTTTTTTTATTTGAATAATCAAAGTTAAGTGTTTGGTTTTATGCTTATAGTGTTTCTGACAATTGGTTTTGTTAATTTTTTTCATGATTCTTCTTAGTGTTATTTTTTTGAGTTATTGAGTTCAACTATTTTTTTTTTTTAATGTTTTATTGAATAAGTATAATGCATAATGTGTTATTTACATGCAAATTCATATGAATTTGGCAAATATAAATAATGTCTATAGTCTATTTTCACATAAATAAATCAATACAAAGTATACATGTAAATAAGGGTACTAATACACCATAATTTTGGCCTATTTCTTGACTCCATTCTTCAACCAATGCTTGAAAATGTCTGTTTTCAATCCATTCCAACTGCTGGTGGCTGTCATTTCAGTGATGAATGTTGAGCCACAGACCATTGAGCTAATCATCCTGAAAGCCATGTTAAACACAAAAAAAAAAAAAAAAGAAGCATTTAGTCTACAATAATAGCAAGACAATTATAATAGGATAACAATTAAGTAAAAAATTTGGATATTACAATTCTTGTAGGATTTTAAATTTGGGATTTAAACATACTAAGTAATAAGCATTAGTGTCATAAAATGAGAAATTATTTTAAATTAAAAATTATTAAAGACCTCTTTGTAAACTACATTAGTGGTTGAATTATCACTATTGCCTAACTCATTACAGATCAAAATCTTGAGACCTTTAGGATTGCTCACTTTAGATGTGGCTACATATAACTGGCCGTATACAAAAACTGGTTGAGTAGCAATCCAACATGGGATAACGTTTGTCCCTGATTTTTATTTATAGTAATTGCATATGAAAACATTAATGGGAATTGACAATCTTGGATTTGATGGTGTCGTAGCCATTCGAGAAACTAACGCCCTAGTAATTTTACCAAAATCTATTTGGCTTGATTATAGTGGCAAATTATTGTGTGGATCATGGTCCACACAATGTTACGTGGACCATAACAAAAAGTACATTTTTAATATATTAAATGTACATTATTTTTATACTGAATGTACATTATACAATATAATGTACACTCAGGACAAAAATAATGTACATCCTCTGAATATAATGTACATTATTTTTGTACTGAATGTATATTATTTTTGTACTAAATATACATTATTTAACAATAGACAAAATATGGTCCACACAACTTGTATGGACCATGGTCCACACAATAATGATTGGATTATAGTTAGGATATATATACACATAACTAATAGGCAACCCAATTGTTTAAAAAATAAAAAATAAGCAGCCCAATTTTATATTCAAATAGAATGAAATCCACAAATATATAAGCCCAAACCAAAACGCAAGCCCACAAACAAAACACCTAAAAACCTAAGGGTCCGTTTACTAACAGAAAACTGTTCTCTGTTTTCGTTTTCTAATTTTTCAGTTTTCATTCTCTGTTTTCTGTTTAGAAAACTTGTTTACTAACATAAAACTGTTCTCTGTTTTCTGTTTTCTAATTTTTTAGTTTTCACCTAAACTTTAGTTTAGATAATATTAATATTTTTGAGCTAATATTTAAGTTTTTTATTTTTGGATATATTCATTTGAATGACATGTATATGAATATATAACTTTTACTTTGAATTCTAATATATGTGAGATTTCAATATCCGATATCTAGACCGAACTTGTATTATGATGTAACATAATTAAAAATATTCGAACTAATAATCTATTGAGTTCAATCAAAATCTAAAACATTATATAGAGTTTAATTCTTAATTTTGATAATGTAAATAATGTCTAACTTTAAAGTGTAAGCAAATAAATTATGTTTAAATAAGTAAAGTAAGTAGAAAAGACAGAAGATAGTGACAAGTAAAATAAGCTGATAATGAATGTAATCATAGTAATGTGGTTATAGTGACATATAACTAAATAGATCATAGATGATTCTGTTTTCTATTTTGAAAACAGTTTTTAATTGTGTTTCAGTTTTCCAGAAATTTCCAGAAATTATTTTCAGTTTTGAAAATGAAAACTGTGTTAGTAAACATGTTTTCTGTTTTCTATTTTCCAGTTCTCGGAAATTTCCAGTTAGTAAACGGCCCCTAAACTGGTCAGACATTCTTGCAGCTAAGCTCAAATCTCGCTGTGTCGTTTCTCTCTATAATCTCTCTATCTTTCTGGAAACTTCACCAAACATCGATTACAGATCTCCTTCAATCATTATCATTCTACCTAAATCTCGTTTTCGCCATTCCCATGTCTAACCATTAACTCCGTGATTTCTATCTATACTCTATCAAACGTTTCTAGAAAGTTCACCACACATATATTTCCGGTCTCGAGTAACCCTTTCTCCTTCGGTCTTAATCTGGTTTTCTCGCGATTCCGTTCTTTAACCTTTAACCGATCAGTCATGGCCTTCAAAGTAATCGGTTCACATATGCAGCAACTATCCAAACAGGAACCACAACTTTTGAACACTGTGATCCGGGAGCTGGTGGTGGGGCTGTGGGAGATGTACAGCGCGTTAGCGAGATCTTCGGGATTAAATCCGGGTACCGCGGGTTCTACTCCTTCGAACCGCTCCAAGGTAAAGATCTTAAATTAGGTCGTTGATTGTACACAAATTTATTTTTTGAATTTAAAAAAATTATAGACATGCTGTAATTTCCATTTCTAAAAATTCTGATTATATGAACAGACACGGAGATCCGAAGGATTATTTTTCTTCAAATCTATGTTCAGTCCAATTTTGTAGTTAATATGTCCCTTTCTTATATCAGTTTCTTATATGCATGTATATTTTTTTGAGAAAAAAAAAATGAATGTAAATTATACTGTATACATTCAGCCTGTGACATCTTGAGTGTCAACCTACAGAATATGTAAGATTAGATGTGACTTGTCAGTGTGTGAAGATTTTAGATTTTCAGTGAATCCATTTTTTCTTAAAATGATGTGTTATGACTATCTTGAGTGTCAACCTACAGAATATGTAAGCTTTTAGATTTCCAGTAAGTTCAATTTTTCTTAATTACCTAAAAAATTACAATCTAAGAATTAAAGTACAGAATATGATATGTCTATTATTATTTGTATACAGATGTGCACAAAAAAATGACAATAATGGTGCCTGGTGGAATTACACTATCTGTGTAGACTCACAAAAAAGGAGACAAATGGAGCATATTTGAAGCAAATATGGCACAAAAATGTAAAGGTAATCAGAGAATAAGCATTAGTGTTTCTGCATTCTGTAGTTCACGGATCTATGTTACCCTAATAATGTGCTATATAGACTTTAACAGCTGCTAAGTTGTAAGTTGTTTTTACCTAAGTTTTTGCCTAACTGACAATTGGTTGAGGAATTTGCATGTGCAGTCCAAAAAAAAAAAAAACTTTATTTATTTATGTATGCTAATGTGTCAAAGTCAATGTGACTTATTTTTCAAAAATGAGACTGGAAATATTTGTAAAGTCAGTATATTTTTTTTTTTTAATTTTTTTAAAGACATTTTTTCAAAAATAAAGGATTGAGTGACATGGCAATTAATTAATCTTACTCTTTCAGATTGCCTTACCAATTTGGTGATTTATGTATGAAAAAACTATAAGTGTAATGTAAGGTTTTTTTTTTTTTTTTTTAATAATGTTTTTTTATCTGAATAATCAAAGTTAAGTGTTTGGTTTTATGCTTATAGTGTTCCTGCCAATTGGTTTTGTTAATTTTTTTTCATGGCTTTTCTCAGTGTTATTTTTTTTGAGTTATTGAGTTCAACTGTTTTTTTTTAAATATTTTATTGAATTAGTATAATGCATAATGTGTTATTTACATGCAAATTCATATGAATTTGGCAAATATAAACAATGTCCATAGTCTATTTTCACATAAATAAATCAATACAGAGTATACATATAAATAAGGGTACTAATACACCATAATTTTGGCCTATTTCTTGACTCCATTCTTCAACCATAATTTTGGCCTATTTCTTGACTCCATTCTTCAACCAATGCTTGACAATGAGTGTTTTCAATCCATTCCAACTGCTGGTGGCAGTCATTTCAGTGATGAATGTTGAGCCACACACCATTGAGCTAATCATCCTGAAAGCCATGTTAAACACAAAAAAAAAAAAAAAAAAAAAAAAAAAAAAAAAAACATCTAGTCTACAATAATAGCAAGACAATTATAATAGGATAACAATTAAGTAAAAAATTTAGGATAACATAATAGGAATTCCATGTAGGTCAACTGTCTTTAGAGTTTAACAGTCTGTGAATTAGCTTTATCATTCAAACTGTCTTGGGTAGGCTGAGTATTAGCTGGACTGTTCACTTCTTCTCCTTTTGATGCTCCCTGCAAATATGGATTATTTTGAAGTTAGAATTATGGTGTCAAATATAGGTATGTATATGTATTTGAAATAAGAGTTCTTTATTGAATTACATAGCAGAGTTCGGGGGCAACTACATACTTTCTTACCATTTCTTATTTGCAAATAATGGTATAGATTACAATGGTCACTGATTTCTTAATGTATCTCTTTACACACAAACTGATTCATGAGTTGTATTCTTCTTTCATTACTGCATTCCAATCGAATTTACTTATAAAATAGCCCTATTTTTAGCTGATAAGTTACACTCTGCACAATGTCATTTTTTTTTCAAATTTTGGGAGAATTTACTTAACTTTTTATTGGGAATGTAACATTCTAGTGCTGTTGCATTTCAATCTCCATATCTTGGTTAATTAGTTACTATACCCTGTAATATCAAATTTTGCTTTGAACTATATATGAATTAATTAATTTCAGTTATCCAACTTGGTTAATTACCCATGCTAACTGACTGAGATGAACTTTAAGTCTTGACTACTTGGCATACTCAAAATCTATTTTACTCAAATTTGTTGATCTTGATTTTTTTTTTTTTTTTTGGTTGCAGTTACTCTTTATTTTTTATTTTTTTCCATTTCTCACTTGCAAATGAGGCTACACATTACAGATTTCATTACATGAAAGTTGGGCTACAAATTTCATCACAATTGACCCTATATTACCCACATATTAACAGTTCATTTAATTTTGTTCAGGCAAAAACTGTTGTGGATGCTAATCTGTATGGAATAAAACATCTGCCCTCATATGCTAAGCAAGGTTAATTAGGTAAGTTTGTTTGTATTTTGTATAATTTCAAAGCTTGTATTTCTCACTTATAGATTTTATCTCTCACTTAATAGGTATTTAGCATTTATTAAAGCAGAATAAATTAAAGATGGAAATAGAGAACATAATAAAATTAGCAAAAAAACAAAGGTGCCATTTTTAAGCATATTAAACAGTAACATAATATTCTGCTTTAGAAACATATTAGACAGTAAAACTAATCTCACATTGATTTTCTACAACACTGCTACCCAGATTTTCTGCTTCTAGAGACAGATTTCAAGTATCATAGATATGCATAAAAAAAGAAGATAAAAACAGATTTCCAGAATCTTAACCAAATTTCTGAAATAGTGTAGGGAATAATAACACATTTGGAGAAATAGTTAAGAGAATAAAACAGATTTGTCTCATACCAAATAGCTCCTTGTACTCTCCCTGCGAATAATAAAAAATCAGAACTGAGTAGGATAAGAACTAATATATTTTGGGTTAGATAGCATTGCGAATCTACAGTACTAACCTTTTGTTCCTGAAATAGGTCACACAGGGGATTTACAACCATAGAACCAATTCTTTAAATCTTCATATCCAGTAGACTGCGATAAAACATTAGTTGTATAGTACTGACACTACGCACTGGACTCTTGCAGAAACAGTCTAGATGAAATGTAAAAACCCAAATAAGTAGTAGAAAATGTACTTTTTTAAAAATATAGATTAGGAAACTGATTGCATTAGAAGGTCAATAAAATATTTAATTGTCATCTGCAGAGACATAATAGCTATTAGGAATCTGAAAAAGTCTTTAGAAACTGAAAAAAAAAACTAACAGTGCAGAAGTATATTAAGCAAAACTTTTTATCAGCTGTTAGGAAGTCAATTAGAGTAGATGGTTGTGCAGCAATGATATTTTGGAGTGGAGAGTAGATTTCGACAACCCTTCCCATCACATCTTTAGTAATAGAAGATATAATTGTCAAAAACCATTTAAAGTTCTATTCTAAGAAGATATTGGCAATTTTCTTACCAAAAAGCTCCTTGTCATTCACATCATCAGGATCTCTTCATCCACGTCTCGTACTTCATAGGTTCGAACTAACCCAACTCTTATTGCAAGCTTGGTGTGCATGGACTGATAGCCTTAACTGATACATAGAGAATGCCACTATTACAGAAAATAGATTTAACTTCGGCTAAATGACCCCATTTAACGTCGACTAACGTACGACGTTGACTAAAGCGACGTTGTAAGAAAATAAACGACGTCGGTTATTTAACCGACGTTGTATGTATTTTAAAATTAAGAAATAAAGATACGACGTCGGCTAATAGCCTATTAGCCGACATCGTATGTATTTTAAAAAATATATATACATACGACGTCGGCTAATAGCCTACTAGCCGACGTCGTATGTATTTTTTTTTAAAAAAAAATATACATACGACGTCGGCTAATAGGCTATTAGCCGACGTCGTATGTATATTTTTTTTTAAAAAAAATACATACGACGTCGGCTAGTAGGCTATTAATTAGCCGACGTCGTATGTATTTTTTTTAAAAAAATATACATACGACGTCGGCTAATAGCCTATTAGCCGACGTCGTATGTATTTAAAAAAAAAAAATAATGATACGACGTCGGCTAATAGTCTATTAGCCGACGTCGTATGTATTTTAAAAAAATAATAATGATACGACGTCGGCTAATAGTCTATTAGCCGACGTCGTATGTATTTAAAAAAAACAATAATGATACGACGTTGACTAATAGTCTATTAGCAGACGTCGTATGTATTTAAAAAAAAATAATAATGATACGACGTCGGCTAGTAGCCTATTAGCCGACGTCGTATCATTATTTTAAATAATATATAATTATACGACGTCGGCTAATAGGATATTAGCCGACGTCGTATGTGTATATATATATTTTTTTTTATTAAAAATGTTTGATGCTTTCTAGCCCAACCTGCTGTATCAATCAGAACCTGTGCAGCTAGTTACATTCAAGATCAACATCAACTAATTCAAGCTACGTACTAAACATGAAACTAATTAAGCTACTAAAAATAATATTAATATAAATAACACAATCTACATAAACTACTATAAACACAATCAACATCAACTAATTCAAGCAACAAAACTACTAATTAACATCAACTAATTCAAGCAACAAAACTACTAATTAACATCAACCCAATAAACACAAAGTAGTTTTAAACATAAAGTAGTATCAATTGAGCAACGTTTTATTAACCCATTCATCAATAAGAAACTTCGACCACTTGTTTCTAACGTCATCAATCTCTTGTTTGTTGTAGGGCAACCTTCCTTGTCTTTCCAAAATCTACAAAGTTCAAAAAAAATAAAAATAATAAATAAGCAAATATTTTAAACAACATTTGAAGAAGAAATATGTATTATTAAATTACTTGCCTTATCCATTCCTTTGCTTAGGTTGTTGGAAACAATTTCCCACATGAATTTCATCACATAATAACCACATTCGGTGCTTCCTTTTTGTATAGCACACTACATTTGAATTACAATAAAATTAGCTAAAAGTAATAAAAAACAATACGTTTGCATGTTTTACAAAGTGAAAGAAGTACTTACCAAACATGTAGTCCATTTCGGTGGACGAGATTGTTTCTTTCCACTCACCATGCTTGTTGCAGCCATACACCTATTCATATAAGACATAAAATATATGTAAATATTTGGCATCACTAGTTTAATAATAACTATTAATTCATTATATAAATTTACATACGTTCCCATTATATGTTTAATGTCTTCACGCGGCCCATGACCAAGTGAATCAAACCAAAAAATTTCATTTAATCTAGGACAAATCGCCATCAGCATCCAATGCTCACTACAAATAAGTAATTTATTAGTTATAAGTAAATAAGTAAATATAATATATAATAAAAATATATTATATATAAGCACTTTAATTTAAAACGTAATTAAAACTTACTTGAGAACGTATGAGGCTAAATATACATTTTTCTTCTCATACTGCATGGTGGCATTTATATATAATTTCCTTTCTTCTGTATTATTCATTTTTGGTTGAATCCAATATGAATCTAGGAAGCCATACGTGTCTTTTGATGCCAACTCAAAATTGATGTAAATACCCCTATTCACAAACACAACCAATATAATTATACATAGATTACCAATTATATAAATATAAAACTATTATAAATGCATAAATAATCATGAAGAACTTATTATTACCTTATAAAGAACTGAAATAGAGAAACATCGGTGGTGTCCATACTTAAGAAACGCATTATCTCCACACTTTCAAGGTGCAAGTAATAATCAATCTTGCCCATAATACCACGAGCCACATGGATCACAAGATTCTGTTCGAAACGGCGAGCTATTGTAAAAGCCTTTTTGCAATCAGCAGTCAAAGAATCTGGAACAACACTACTGTCCATGGTATTGTGTTTTAACTGTGAATTATAATACAAGTAAGAATTATTATTTTTGAAAGTAAATTACTTATTATTTTAAAATAGAAATATTATCAGTATACATAACGCATTAGCTTCAGTACATAACTCTACCAGCTTCTTTGGCCAAATGATAAAGTGTTCAATTGCATCACTTACAAGCTGAACCTCACTCTGGGGAATGGTACACGTGCAGTTGGATCACGAACTTCATTTACACTCACTTTCACATTATTTACATCCAGTACAACCCCATGAACTTGTCCACCACTGTAAGCTGTCCCATATGCCACTGTACGTCTAATTGGATCTTCTAAGAACAATTGACATCGTGCCCCTAACTACAATAATTTTTAATTAAAAATCATATAAAATTTTATTGATAAATAATAATAAGATAACTATAAACGAATACTTACAGCCGGTAAATTACTACAAGGGTCTGGGGAACTAGCTTTGTCACTTGGAGGTGGTGGCACAGTATCCACACATACGTCATCCACCTGCTTTGGTTGTAAAGGAGTCTGCATAGCTTTAAATTGCAACATCTATCATACTAGCTATTTTTGCCTCAAATTGCTCTGTTAATTGTTGACCAAATTCCTCCCGTCCAGAAATATTTTCCTGCTTTTGTTTTTCTAACGCTACTGCAACAGCAGCATCAACGATTTGTTGAACATCTTGAGGAGTCTTTTGGCGACGTTTTGCATGGCCAAATACAATTTTGATGCCATGTCCTCTTCCCATGGCTCTAACACGTCCACAATGCTCATTGGTACCCAATGCAACAGTCAATGAATCCTTTCTTCCATCCTCAACAAATTCTCCTTGAGAAATTTGCAACTCAAGAGCATCCTAACATATATAAAAATTATTCAATAATAATTACTATTACTGTAGTAAATGACAAGATATGTACTTACAATTTTTTCCGCCAGCAATCTAGTTGAATCAGTGCGATAATTTCCTGACTTGTCCATTCTTGCTTTCTTCCATTTTTTGGCTCTACTTATGGGACTTGGAGGAGTCATTGTATACGACGGATCTGCATCAGCACATGCTTGTTGTTCTTTCAACTTCTCGTCCATCATCATCTTCTCCAACCTTTTATAACCTCCTCGAGCTAAAAGATGTGGATGAATATTCTTAGCCTGTATGTCTTGATATTTTTTCCTTGTTGCCTACATACATACAAAATATTAATCATATGATACATCATTCCATATCCCTTGTTCAAAATATTGATAGAATAATAATGATACCTCATATGATTCACCCGTATGCGACTGATAAAACTCATTCCATGTCTCTTGTTCAAGGAAGTCGTATGTTTCACAAGGGTTCTGACCTGCATAGCAACCGTATATATACTAGTAAGAAAACAAGCTTATTTATTAGTAAGAAATGTAATTATAAGTACAAGGGTTCTGATCTGCATAGCAACCGTATATATACTTGTTCGTCAATTTTGTTTTAAAATCTCTCCACCGGTCATTCACATAGCTTAACCAATGTCTCTTCATATCAATGGTGTCGGGAATATCATAAGTACTCTACAAAACAACATTATTTATTAGGAAGAAATGTAATTATATTAACATTTTGAATAAATCTAAATCTAGCTTACCAGGATTTCTTTCCAAATAGTAGCTTTAGTATCTTCTGGGACATCCGACCATTCTTTTATTGTGATAGGAGTATTGATTCGTCCCACTAATCCAAGATAACTTTTAAATTCAGTGCCAGCTTTCCCATAGACAGACTCGAATCCATCAAGCTCAATTTGTAGTTTCCCAAAATTACGTTGCTTAATGATTTTTTGCATACGAGTGGCACCCCTCTTCTTAGTAGTACTACTTTGAGTACTATGAGTACCTTATGTAGTACCACCATCATCTGTGGAATCTATACGCCTGTTTAGAAAGAAAAATTATTAGAATATATAGAAATATTAGAATAAGAAAATATAAAAACAGAATAAATACCTAATTAAAGCATTACATATAATAATCAATTCTCCCATATCCCTTCACGATGATCATCTCGTGATACATGCACTTCATCTATCTCATTATCAATAACGGGGGGCAATAAACTTGACGAAAATGGTGGTATTTCCTCAATATCAAAACTAACATCTTCATTCTCATCTACAACAATTTGTCTCTTTCCATGAAGAACAATGGACCATTTTTTGTCACAAGGATCACTAATATAAAAGACTTGTTTTGCTTGGGATGCCATTATAAACTGCTCATTTTTTTGTCCTTCCCGATTAAAATCTACAAGGGTAAATCCTAACTCATCAACTTTTACACCATGTTTATTATCTACCCATCTACATCGAAACACCGGGACCCTAAACGAAACATAATCAACTTCCCAGCATAATATGACAACTCTGCAAACACGGGATTTGGATCTTTCGAACTACTGAAATGCATTGAATTTGCAACCAAAGTAACTCCACTGTTTTGCATAGTGCTCTTTTCATCTTGAGCTTTTGTATAAAAAGAAAACCCATTAATGTCATATCCATTATGACATAAGACATCCAAACCAGGACCGTGTGCTAACCATGAAATAGTTTCAGAAACATTATTCTCTTTAAGAACTTTATTTTTGAACCAACTGATAAAAGTTCGATTATGTTCGCCCACAATCCACATGTCTGTCCTTTTTGGATTTTGCTCCCTAATCAACGCCTTGTGTTCATCTAAATACGGTTCGACTTCACTTGTATTATGCAAGATGTACAAGTGTGTCTGCTCAACATCTTCACGAGGCATAACATTCACTTTGACTCCTCGAGTACCCTTCCCAGTAATTCTTCCTTCATGCAGATTCTTAGAAACTCCAATAGACTCAACTCCTGCCAAATATTCAGTACAAAACTCAGTAACCTCCTCAGCAACATAGCTTTCAACAATAGATGCTTCCGGCCTATATCGGTTCCTAACATAACCTTTTAATACTTTTATGTACCGTTCAAATGGGTACATCCACCTCAAATAAGCTGGACCGCAATGTTTGATCTCTCTAACCAAATGTACAAGCAAATGAACCATGATATCAAAAAATAAAGGTGAAAAGTGCATCTCTAGCTGACACAATGTAACAATAATTTCATTTTGCAACTCATCTAATTTGTCTGGATCAATAACTTTTCCACAAATTGTATTGAAAAAGAAACAAAGTCTTATGATGGTGTATCTCAACTTTTTAGACAATATGTCTCTAACAGCCACTGGCAATAGTTGTTGCATTAAGACATGACAATCATGAGACTTCAACCCCACCAATTTTAAATCTTGCATATTAACAAGTCTACTGATATTTGATGAATACCATTGTGGTACCTTTACTCCACGTAAACACTCACAAAAACTTATTTTCTCCTTTCTTGATAAAGTATGAACAGCGGGAGGCAAATATGTTTTCTTACCCTCGGAATGTGGAGCTAATGTAGGCCGTATACACATTTCAACCAAATCCAATCTAGCATTGAGTCCATCTTTAGACTTACCTTTTATGTCTTAAAGAGTTCCAACCAGACTATCACATACATTTTTCTCCACATGCATCACATCAATACTTTGTCTCACATCTAGTGTCTTCCAATATGGAAGATCAAAGAATATAGATTTCTTTTTCCACGGACTCTTCTCATTTGTAGATTTTGACCTCTTACCTCTTTGAGATTTAAGCTTCTGAGTCTTACCGAAAGTAACATTGATGCATTCAACTCGTTCATATACTTGATTCCCAGTCAATGGTTGTGGAGCATCTGTATAGTCTTGCACCCCATTGAATGCCTTTTTTAATTTTCGATAAGGGTGCAATTTATAAGAAATCTCCGATGCCCCGTGTATACCGTCTTTCTACCATGAACAAGTTGATGATAACATGTATTATCTTCACATATGGGGCATGCCTTATGACCTTTGACACTATATTCAGACAGATTTTCATACGCTGGAAAGTCATTGATTGTGCAAAAAAGCATTGCATGCAACTTAAAAGTCTCCTTCCGGTATGCGTCAAACACTAACACACCTTCATCCCATAATTGCTTCAAGTCAACAATTAAAGGCGCCAAATAAACATCTATATCATGACCTGGTTGTTTTGGCCCAGAAATCATCAAACATAATAATATGTATTTTCGTTTCATACACAACCAAGGGGGTAGATTATAAACTATCAACATAACTGGCCACGAGCTATGCTTGCTACTTAGATTCCCGTGGGGTTAATACCATCAGTACAAAGTCCAAGTCTAAGATTTCTCGACTCGTGACCAAATTCAGGAAATGCATTATCAAATGTTATCCATTGAGAAGAATCAGACGGGTGTCGAAGCTTGCCATCAGAAATCCTTTGATCTGCATGCCATGTTAAGTTCTTCGCATCACTTGGATTTGCAAACAGTCGCTTAAATCTTGGAAGAATTGGGAGATACCACAAAACTTTAGCTGGTGGCCTTTTCAAACGTACTTTACCAGCAACATTCTCGCTTGTTTTATAACGAGATGCCCCACATATTGGACATGCATGCAAATCTTTGTAATCATTCCTAAACAATATGCAATCGTTAGGGCAAGCATGTATCTTTGTATATCCCATACTCATTGGACACAAAATCTTTTTGGCATCATACGTACTATTGGGAAGTTCATTACCACCTGGAAGCATGTCCTTTACTATTTCAAGTAACGTAGTAAAGCTCTTGTCACTCCACCCATTCCCAGCTTTCAAGTTGAATAATTTTAATATAGCAGATAATCGGGAATATTTACTACACCCCGGCCATAACGGTTGTTTTGAATCATTCAATAATTCATCTAACTCATTTGACCGATTGGTAAACTCTTCTCCAACATCGCGAAACATTTCATCCAACCGATCTTCAGACTCATTATCTTCATTGTCAACATACACATTAGATGTCGTAGACACATCGCGTTCACCGTGCCAAATCCATTGTGTATAATATGGATTAATCCCATTAACGATTAAATCATCATATATGTCCTCTTCACCTAACTTTTTCTGATTACAATATTTCTTACAAGGACACAACCACCTGTTATTACTATTCGGAAGGTTACTCTTTGCAAAGTCTAAAAATTTTCTAACTCCATCTTCGTATTCCGTACTAAGTCGATTAGCTATCATCCAACTTTTATCCATCGCGTACAAGCCAATCTAGATAATAATAACTCTAATTAAACATTTGTTAACACTATTTTAACAAATTTCTATAATAATAACTACTACAACAACTACAATAATTTTAGCATTTACATAGTGCAAACAAGTAGCATTTCATGGACGCAAACAAGTAGCATTTATCCATCACGTACAAGCCAATCTAGCTAAAATAATAATAATCTTAATTAAATATTTGTTAACACTATTTTAACAAATTTCTATAATAATAATAACTACAACAACAACTACAATAATTTTAGCATTTACATAGTCCAAACAAGTAGCATTTAATGGACGCAAACAAGTAGCATTTATCCATCACGTACAATGCAATCTAGGTATAATAATAATAACAATTTGTCAATTCTAGATGCTCTCTTATACATCCTAACTAACCAAAGAACATGTCAAACACAATGTGAATTGAATCTTGCTAAACACAATAGACAAATTGCGTACCCGAGACCGGCGAAGAACAGTGGAGGAGGAGCACAGCAAGGACTGAACTTAGTCAAACCCGATTGACGCCTAACAAAAAATAAACCAATCAAATATTTTCGAAGTAGCAAAGCAGAAAAGTTTCTTTTTTTTTTTTTATTTTTTTTTTATTTTTTTATTTTTTTTTTTAAGTAAGCAAAGCAGAAAAGTTTAATTTAAAGTTTAAGTGAAAATAGGTCAGACACACCAACATTCATACAGAGTATTTTGTGACTTTAAATATTTTTCAGAGTTGATTTAGGATCAAGCCAATACCTTATCACCCTATGACAATAGTTAGTAATATTAATCTCAACATTTATTTTAAAAAAAATAGAGAAGACTTGATAATTTAAATGTAATATTCTCCTAACAATTATACATATAATCTATGGTAAATTGCTACTAGTTGCATATTAAATTGGATGTAGCATCGTCTGACCTACACACTAGTAATAGGGCTGCTAACTTTATAGCCAATTTAATCTCGGTTTTCAACAAATGATTCTTTACCTAAATAAAGATGCAAATGTAAAAATTTCCAAAATAAATTTAGAAATTTTATAATTAATGATTGTCATAATTTTATAATTTCCAAAATAAATTTAGATTATATTTAATTAAACCATTGTCCTCATAATAAGCCCTACTAGAGTGCTATATATCTAGATTCTAACAACCTTGCACTGGATCAAACCCCCTAAAGTAAACTCAACTCCTTCTGCATTATAGTATTAGTGATTAGTGATGTGTATATTAATATTATAGCATAAGTAGCATTATTCCTAAAATTTCGAAATATACACAATAATATATAAACAATATTTCATAAAATTCCACATATACACACACAACAATTCATAATTTACCCAATAACTTATAAAATCAAAAATATATACACAATTATTCCTAAAATTTCGAAATATACACAATAATAATTTATAAAATTCAAAATTCAAAAAATATAAAAGATTAATTATATATATATATATATATATATATATATATATATATATATATATATATATATATATACACACACACGTACCTGCCGTATATGCGTCAGATCGACGCCGTCCGGCGTCCGGCAGCGAGGCAACGACCGTCGAGCGGTAAGCGGCGAGGCAGCGAACGGCGAGGCGGCGAGCGTCGAGCGACGAGCGGCGAGCGCCGAGCGTCGAGGCAGCGAAGAGAGATCTGATCTGTCTACGGTGGCGGTGGTGGAGCTGAATATACGGTGGCGGTGGTGGAGATAAGTATACGGTGGCGGTGGTGGAGGGTTTTGGTGGCGGTGAGGCGATGAGACGATGAGATATACGGCATTGATCTGATCTGATCTGTCTTTGTCTTCGATTTTGTTAGAATGAAATGAGTATACGGCGTCGGCCGACGCTGTATACTATATTAATTATTATTATTATTTTTAATTCAGATACGCCGTCGGCTATATACGTAGCCGACGCCGTATACTATATATATATATATATATATTTTTTTTTTTAATTCGAGTATACGACGCCGCCTATATACGTAGCCGACGCCGTATACTATATATATTTTATTTATTTTTTTTTAATTCGAGTATACGACGTCAGCTTTATACCCGCCGACGCCGTATACCATATTTATTTATTATTATTTTTTTATGGGATATACGGCATCGGCTTTATAAATAGCCGACGCCGTATACTATATTTATTTTTTTATTTATATTATAGATACGGCGTCGGCTATACCAAAAAGCCGACGTCATATGTATTTTTTAAAAAATAAAAATTAAATTTAAATATTTAACGTCGGTTTTTCGAAAAACCAACGTTATAATGGTGACGTTAAATCATTTTTCTGTAGTAGTGTGCATTTTTGGATTTTTCTTGCAGAGTATTGCCTATACGATTCAGAAGCTGAGGCTGAAGTAGTTGATATCAATCTACCTCTTTATATTGAGGTAGAATTCGAACAGGACTCAACCTAGAGAAAGGAATAGTCTTCATAGTAAGTTACCTTTTATAGATCGAAGATTTAAAGCTTGATGAATAGCTGTATGGGAAATATAAATTTCATTATTAAATTAAATTAAATTAAAATGTTGAAAATGCAGAATTCATATCATGTATTATCTGTTTAATTTTTTTTAAAAAAACTATTCTCTCTTTACTGATGTTTTTGTTATCTGATGATGATGATGTCGTTTAGAATACCAAGAGTTCTGCAGTTAATGAACTTATTACTCAGTAGTCTGACTATATCTAATCCTATAGAATACGAAGAGTTTTGGCTTTTAAATCGGCTAATCGGAATCTCAATGAAGAATTTAATTATACACGGCATTAAATAACAGCCATTGATCTGATATTAACAAAACTGTGTCGTTTTCATTGGGCGGGAAAAGGTTTTGCCAAAAACTTCTTGCTTTATTATAGAGTTAGAAGTTAGATTAGATTAGATTAGATTAGATAGATAGATTAGATTATATAATAATAATAATAATAATAATAATAATAGTAATAATAGTAATAATAATAATAATAATAATAATAATAATAATAATAATAATAATAATAATAATAATAATAATAATAATAATAATAATAATAATAATAATAATAATAATAATAATAATAATAATAATAATAATAATAATAATAATAATAATAATATAATAATATATAATAATAATAATAATAATAATAAAATAATAATAATAATAATAATAATAATAATAATAATAATAATAATAATAATAAATAATAATAATAATAATAATAATAATAATAATAATAATAATAATAATAATAATAATAATAATAATAATAATAATAATAATAATAATAATAATAATAATAATAATAATAATAATAATAATAATAATAATAATAATAATAATAATAATAATAATAATAATAATAATAAATAATAATAATAATAATAATAATAATAATAATAATAATAATAATAATAATAATAATAATAATAATAATAATAATAATAATAATAATAATAATAATAATAATAATAATAATAATAATAATAATAATAATAATAAAAAAAATAATAATAATAATAATAATAATAATAATAATAATAATAATAATAATAATAATAATAATAATAATAATAATAATAATAATAATAATAATAATAATAATAATAATAATAATAATAATATAATAATAATAATAATAATAATAATAAAATAATAATAATAAAATAATAATAATAATAATAATAATAATAATAATAATAATAATAATAATAATAATAATAATAATAATAATAATAATAATAATAATAATAATAATAATAATAATAATAATAATAATAATAATAATAATAATAATAATAATAATATAATAATAATAATAATAATAATAATAATAATAATAATAATAATAATAATAATAATAATAATAATAATAATAATAATAATAATAATAATAATAATAATAATAATAATAATAATAATAATAATAATAATAATAATAATAATAATAATAATAATAATAATAATAATAATAATAATAATAATAATAATAATAATAATAATAATAATAATAATAATAATAATAATAATAATAATAATAATAATAATAATAAATAATAATAATAATAATAATAATAATAATAATAATAATAATAATAATAATAATAATAATAATAATAATAATAATAATAATAATAATAATAATAATAATAATAATAATAATAATAATAATAATAATAATAATAATAATAATAATAATAATAATAATAATAATAATAATAAATAATAATAATAATAATAATAATAATAATAATAATAATAATAATAATAATAATAATAATAATAATAATAATAATAATAATAATAATAATAATAATAATAATAATAATAATAATAATAATAATAATAATAATAATAATAATAATAATAATAATAATAATAGGTGTTCAAAAGTACTAGATGGAACTATGGAATGAACGCAACATAGTCCCCTTTATGAAAACTATATTTGTTTGGCAAGTGTGCTCTGGATCTCTTTCAACTCATGATCATCTAAGGATTAAGTGGGTACATGTTCCTCTTTTGTGTCAGTTATGCAATGAGGAAGGGGAATCTGCTTTCCAATTTCCATCTATTTGTGAGATGTCAGTTGGCAAGAATCTATTGGGATATTATTATTATTGGCAATGCAACTTATCAAGACAGTGCAACTTCCTAGGATGGTTGGAGGATAATTTTAATACGTTTGACGACAGTGAACTTTGCCGGTTGATTGCAATTTGTTGGAAGATCTGGGATGGTCTGAACCACCAGCAGGATGGAAGAAACTCAATGTTGATGTAGCGTTAGATTTTAACAATAGAAAGATGGGTTAGTTTCGGTTTTGTGCTGAGAGACGCGAATGGTATGTTTATTGTTGCCAGAGAAGTTCCTTGGTCTAAAGTATTTAAATCGAATGAAGCAGGAGCCATTGGTGCGAGGGATGCTCTAAAATGGTTAAAGGAAATCAACATTGATGATGTTCAGGTGGAACTGACTGCAGTAAGATCATCAGTAGCATCAAAAATCATACTCTTTTGTCCTCGTTTGATCTCATTCTCAATGATGTTAGAGAAATAACTAGGATTTTTTCAAACTTATATTTTTTTATTTGTTAAATGGTCAGGGGTCATTTGTTAACCCAAAAGACCTTGTCCAAGCCTGATTGTGTGGACTGTTTTTTGGTCCATTTCCTTTCTATTGTTCATGTACTAGAGGGCAAATTATATTATGCACCGCGGTGCATAATCGATTATGCACCGCGCGTCTTTTTTTTTAAATGAAAATTAACAGTGTTTATTTCCGCCGTTTCGCACCCTTTTGCAAAAAGTAACTCTGTTATTCAGTGTCATTTTGTATACACTGCAGTTTCAGTTGAACACAACTACAGTTTCAGTTCGATATAACTATAGTTTCATTCGATATTTATAGACTCAAATATGTGAAAATGTTATTTAATTTTATTTTATATACACTATAGTTTCATTAAAACACAACTATATGATTATTTTGATATAATTACAGCTTCATTGTACAATATACACTCAAATATGTGAAATGTTATTCAGTTTCAGTTTATATACACTGCAGTTTCATTTCATTATAACTATAGTATCATTTTGATATAACTGCAGTGTCGGTTTGGATATACTGTAGTGTCAGTTGATGTTTAATACACCAAACAAACGGACTCCGTTAACTCTAACGGCGGACCTGTTATAATAATATTATTATTATAATTTAATTAAACCAAGTATGTGGGAGTTGTGGCAATGCATGCAGATTGAGGATGCAGTAAGTGGGTCATGACTTTACAATACATGGAACATGCATCTCCTAAATTTATGCTTTACTAGTTTTGTATTCACTATAAATAGGCTTGTTATTAACCATTTTAAATCATCAATTTGAACCACAAAGCATTCTTTCCTCTCTCTCCCTCTTTCTCTAATATATATATTATATATATATTATAGATATATTATATTATATTTAATATATATTATATTAAATATATTATATTTAATATATCTAACATTTGGTATCAATGTGACTGGCACTAATCAAAGAGGTGGAGGATCTGGTAGAGGTCGTGGAAGAGGAAGAGGAGGTTCTAGTGGAAGAGGTCGTGGTAACTTCAACCAAGGAGGAGGACGTGGTAACTCCAACCAAGGAAGAGGTGGAGGTAATACCAAACAAGGTAAATTTCCATTTCATTGCTACAATTGTGGCAAGTATGGGCACAAGATTGCAGATTGTTGGTATAATGAGGACAACAATCGTGGAAATCAAGCAAACATTGCTGAAAATACTGCTGAAAAGTCTGGTGAGAATTCTGAAACCTTACTTTTGGCCAGTGATAGTTTTTCTGCTGATAAGAACATATGGTTCTTGGATACTGGGTGTAGTAACCATATGTGTGGGAAGAAAGAATTGTTTTCCGAACTAGATGAATCAGTCCGGTCTGAAGTAACGTTTGGCAATAAGTCAAAGGTGCCAATTTTGGGAAAAGGTAAAATCTCTATTCAGTTGAAGGATGGTACTCGCAATTTTATATCCGATGTGTTCTATGTTCCTGAACTACACAAAAATTTGTTGAGTATGGGTCAGTTGTCAGAAAAAGGATATAAGATACATATTGCTCAGTGGTGTTGTACCATTGCAGATGCTAAAGGAGTTTTGATTGCAAAGGTAAATATGTCTCAAAATCGACTATTTCCTTTGAAAATTAAGCATACTCTCCTTGCTTGCTTTAATTCTGAAGTTTGTGATGATAATTGGTTATGGCATATGCGGTTTGGGCATTTTCATTTTTCTGGATTACACTATCTTGCGAGAAAGGAACTTGTTTCTGATTTACCTGTTGTGAATGTCCCTGATCGTATATGTGAGATTTGTGTGATTGGGAAGAAGCATAGAGATCCCTTTCCCGTGGGCAAGTCAAGGAGAGCTACAAAACAGTTGGAGATTATTCACTCAGACCTATGTTCGTTGGAGGTTCCCTCACATGGAGGTTGTAAGTACTTTATTACTTTCATTGATGATTTTAGTAGGAAAACATGGGTTTACTTTCTGAAGCAAAAGTCTGAAGCATGTGATGTTTTCAAACAATTTAAGGCTTTTGTTGAAAAGCAAAGTGGTTATGAAGTTAAAATCTTGAGAACTGATAGAGGTACAGAATATATTGCTTGTGATAATTTTTTGAAGGAAAAGGGTATTCAGCACCAAATGACAGCCAGATACACTCCGCAACAAAACGGAGTGGCTGAGAGGAAGAATAGGTCAATCATGGATATGGTGAGGTGCATGTTGAAATCTAAGGATCTGCCTAAGCCTTTTTGGGCAGAAGCTGTTACTTGTGCTGTCTATGTGTTGAATAGGTGTCCAACTAAAAGCGTCCGTGATAAGACACCCGAAGAAGCGTGGAGTGGGAGAAAACCCTCTATCAAATATCTCAAGGTTTTTGGATGTTTGGCATATGCACACGTGCCAAATCCGTTGAGAAAGAAGTTGGATGATAAAGGTGAGAAGTGCATATTCATTGGTTATAGTGACGCTTCAAAGGCTTATAAACTCTACAATCCTGAAACTAAAAAGGTTGTTATAAGTCGTGATGTCACTTTTGATGAATATGGTGCCTGGGATTGGTTAGCTAAAGATGAAAGTTCAGTTGTTATTCCTGTTGTTGAAAATATTGTTGATGAGCAACCGATTCCAAATCATGTCCAGTCTCCTTCACAGCCAGAGTCGTCAGTTCGGCGATCTCAGCGCGAGCGCCACTTACCGGCTCGCTTGCAAGATTATGTTTTGGGTCATGATAGTGACCTGTCTGATGAAGAGATTGTTCAATTTGCTCTCTTTGCAGATTGTGATCCTTTAACTTTTGAGGAGGCTGCTACAGAAACTCATTGGCTTAAGGCGATGGATGAGGAGATACGTGCCATTGAAAAGAATGGTACCTGGGAGTTAACAGATTTACCTCCTGGAAAGAAGCCAATTGGAGTGAAGTGGGTTTACAGAACGAAGTACAAGTCAAATGGAGAAATTGACCATTTTAAGGCACGGTTAGTAGCAAAGGGTTACAAACAGAAACCAGGTATTGATTATTTTGAGGTTTTTGCTCCTGTAAGTAGACTTGATACAGTTCGAATGGTTATTTCTCTTGCTGCTCAAAATGATTGGAAATTGCATCAAATGGATGTCAAGTCTGCTTTTTTGAATGGTTTTCTTGAAGAAGAAATATATGTTGAACAACCTGCAGGATTTCTGAAGAAAGGGGAGGAAAATAAAGTGTACAGGTTGAGAAAAGCTTTGTATGGCTTAAAGCAAGCGCCTAGGGCGTGGTATGGTTGCATTGATTCATATTTTGTTGAAAGTGGTTTTATGAGATGTCCTCATGAACACACTTTGTATGTCAAATGCACGGATTCTGGTGATATTGTTCTAATCTGTCTGTATGTTGATGATCTGGTTTTTACTGGAAATAACTTGAAGTTAATCTCAGAATTCAGGGAGGCACTCATTAAGAGGTTTGAAATGACCGATATGGGCCTTATGTCTTACTTTCTTGGCCTTGAGGTTGTTCAGATGGATGGTGGAATCTTTATTTCACAAAAGAAGTATGCTGTTGATATTTTGAAAAAGTTCAAAATGGAAAACTCCAAACCAGCTTCAACTCCGGTAGCTGAAAAGTTAAAGGTGTCCAAAGATGAGTGTGGTAAGAATGTGAATGTTACGTCTTATAAAAGCTTAATTAGGAGTTTGAGGTATCTGGTGGCAACAAGGCCAGATATTTCTTTTGGAGTTGGGATACTTAGCAGATTCATGGAGGAGCCAAAAGAATCACATTGGGCTGCAGCAAAGCGAATTCTGAGATATGTCAAAGGTACGAGTAATGATGGAATTTTTTACTCTACTAATGAAGCTGTGGAACTTGTTGGGTACACAGACAGTGATTGGGCTGGAGATATTGAGACCAGAAAAAGCACATCAGGATATGCCTTCTATCTTGGTTCAACCATATTTTCTTGGTCTTCAAAGAAGCAGCAGATTGTAGCACTTTCAACCGCAGAAGCAGAATATATTGCAGCAGCAAACTGTGCTACTCAAGCAGTTTGGTTGAGGAGAATTTTGGAGTTCTTACAACACAAGCAGGAAGCACCAACAACTATTTTTTGTGACAACAAGTCAGCAATTTCGTTGTCCAAAAATCCAGTCTTTCATGGTCGCAGCAAACACATTGATATCAAGTATCACAAAATCAGAGAGTTGGTTGTTGAAAAACAAATCAACATTGAGTATTGTTCAAGTGAATGTCAAGTTGCAGATATCTTTACGAAGTCGTTGAAGACAGAGACATTTCTTAAATTGAAGAAAGATATTGGGATGACCAATATATCCAACTTGGTTTAAAGGAGGCAATGTTATAATAATATTATTATTATAATTTAATTAAACCAAGTATGTGGGAGTTGTGGCAATGCATGCAGATTGAGGATGCAGTAAGTGGGTCATGACTTTACAATACATGGAGCATGCATCTCCTAAATTTATGCTTTACTAGTTTTGTATTCACTATAAATAGGCTTGTTATTAACCATTTTAAATCATCAATTTGAACCACAAAGCATTCTTTCCTCTCTCTCCCTCTTTCTCTAATATATATATTATATATATATTATAGATATATTATATTATATTTAATATATATTATATTAAATATATTATATTTAATATATCTAACAGGACCGTTTCTTTACTTAAAGAAACGGCGTCGTTTTTGACCGCGGTGCACATGCACCGCGGTCTATAATATAACGATTGGTACTAGAGCTAAACTCTAATTAATTTAATATTTCTTTTTGGTTTAAAAAAAAATAATAACTTTAATTTTTATTTAAAAAAAAATTAAAGCAAAGAGTTTTCTAACGTGACAGCACATGACACGTGCCTAATAAAAAATTCGGTCCTACAAAGCAATTATTCAAATTAAACAATACGGAGTACCATTCAAAGAGGATTTGTTCCAAGTAAGTTAGTGACCTACACCACCAATAATATAAAATTTATTTTTCCTTTTTTAAAATGTACAAATTTTATATATATATATATATATATATATATATATATATATATATATATATATATATATATATATATATATATATATATCCTCCACACTTATTAAATGGAAAGAAGAGGAAAAAACTCGAAAAAAAAAAGGTGACAAAATTATTACTCCGTATTTATATAATACTAACAAAACTTACGATCAATAATAATGATACAAAGAAAAAAATCATCAATTATATACCAGTGTAATAATAATTAAATAAATGTGTGTGACAAGATGAATAAAAATCCAACAACAACGAATAGCAAGCGGTGGCCCCACAATGAAGACGAGGAGTAGGCCCCACTGGTGTCATTTCTCTGACCCGGCGTCAAGACGGAAGTTGTACCGTTAAAACTCGGGTTTGACCCGTAAAGCACTTGGATCCCCTGAATATCATCTTCAGCGAGTTCCACTTTCCGGGTCGCAGATCCTAGGGTCGGGTACATTATCGAATCCTCCACCGACGAGTGACCCAAACCCAACAAATGCCCGATTTCGTGAACCGCAACGGACTCCATATCCACGGTGGAGAGGATCGACGCCGGCGCGTTTAGGAAGTTGCCGTCGAGCACCCAATCCTCGTCGCCGTCCATGTGGAGATGCCCGGACGGCGGGGAGAACGCGTGGGCCAACGTGCCCATCGACCCGTCGAACGCCTCGCCGTCGCCGTGGTCGCCGGAGTAGAACCCGATCTTGATGTCCGCCGACCGGTACACCTCCGTCTGGGTGAATGTTATGGGTATGACCTCCGACCACCGCTCGAACGCCCGCGTGAAAACGCCCTTCACGGTGGCGGTTAGCTGGTTTCCCGGCAGAAATGCGTAGGTGAGCTCGGTGGTCCCCTCCGGCCACCGCGGCTGTCCCGGAAAGAACGAGTAATGCGCCACCGTGTGTACCGTCCCCGCCGCAGGCGGCGGCGACGCCTTGCCGGAGGCCATGGTGGAGGAGCCGTTGACGATATCAGCGTTACCGCAGCGGGGGCGCATCATGTGCTGGATGGTCGGCGCGTCGAGTTCACCGCTGGTGTTGAGGTTGAAATTCAGCTGGTAAGTCTTGATAGCCGACTCGAGCAAGTCGTCGAAGTCGTCGGTGAAGTTGGAGCCGGAGTGGTTTCCAATGTAGCCGAAGTAGTGGAAGTAGTTCTTGAGCCTGGCTAAGCCGTCGACTTTCTGGCCGGCGTGGCAGCCGAGGAATTTATTGAAAACGCCCCACGCGCTGCCATTTCCGGCCAAAGAGCGTGGAATGGAAGTGATATTGGGGAAGAAATGGGCATCGCCTAAACTAGTAAAGCTGGAGAAGACAAGGAGTGCTGTAATGAATCTGTATATAATGGAAGAAATCTTCATATTGAAAATGGGGTCTGAATTTAATTGGATGAGATGGATAAAAGGGAAGTATATAAATAGAGAGAGAGAGAGGGGTTAGTGGTAGGAGTTTTCTAAGTGGCCGGCGATATGGATTGACTGTTGCTTGATTAGGAGATGTTTGTCAATACTATTCTCGCGTTTTCGTGTGAACTTTGTAAGCAACGTTTGATGGCTTGACTGCTTCTCAGTCTTTAGATGTTTCTATGTATTTTGCAAGAGTTGCACCCTATTAAGTTTCAACTTCAACACTTGGCCTTTGGTGGAATGTAATTAAGTTGTAATTTAATGAAAGCTTCAATTACATTGTTTGGTTGAAGTAATTTCTTCATTTTGTTGAATTGCAATTCATGAGGCATCTCATGAATCGCAATTCAATACTTGTGGGAAAGAAAAAAATAGAAGAAATGACAAAAGTATCATTGGTGATTGTTATTATTATTATTACACAGATATTTTAGTCTTTATACTACTTTTTTTCTTCTCATCCCCAATAATTCTATTTCTTCCTACCAAACAATGTAATTTGAATTCTTACATTATTCATACATTATTCTTTTCCCACCGAATTACAATTCCTTACCTTAAATTTACTTCCACATGGGTAGATTGTAGATAAAGACACGAAATCGAGTCTTAGCAGTACTTTCAGTGTGAGAGTCACACACAATGGATAGCTGAATTATCGTGATTGGCAAAAACTTGTGTGAGATCATCTCGCGGGTGTTCGTGAGACGGGTCGCGTCAAGATGAAATGTAATACTTATACTAGCAAATATAATACTAAATCAAAAATAAAATATTTATTACTACTTTATATGGGCAAATGTAATACGTTTGATGGCATGACTACTTCTTAGTCTTACAATGTTTCTATGTATTCTTTTAATACATTAGGTTTCGAGCTTAAACTAGACTAATTCTTACTCCCTAGAATTCCTGTTAGATGAAGTAAATCGCGAGTCACCTAATTAGTTCTCAGTTTTCACTCTTGCATGTACAAATCGAAGCTCTACCCTACTGTTGGAGTAAGACTTCTACAATGATTCTTAAATCATTGAGTTAAGCCCCGCGGACACATTTCTATGTACTTTGCAGTGTTGCACAGTTAATGGGTTGTTTGGTTGGATATAATTGCAATTCAATTACAACACAATTCTTTGGTCACCCGAATTACAGTGTTTAGTTGGAGTGAATTCTAATTCTACCGAATTACAAATCCTTCCATTTATGGAATTGGAATTCTTGGACTCCCCATATGAATTATATTTCGAAGCAGTGGGGAAAGGAAAAAGCTAAGGAAATGACCATTTTGCTCTTTATGATGGTGATGATTATTATTATTTTTACATAAGGACATTTTAGTCTTTATATCACTTTTTCCCTTCCAATTCCCAATAATTCTATTCCTCTTTACCAAACAATGTAATTTGAATTCCTACTTTTCCAACTCAATTATTACAATTCCTTCCCCTAATTCCTTCCTTCCAATCAAATGTCATGTTAAAACTTTCAACATCCAACACTTATAAGTTACGTGCTCTTAGTTCTCTGGGGGCTAAGGTCATAGACAAAAGCCAAAGGTGCTATAAATGTTTCTTTTATTTTTACTTTTTTTAAAAAAAATTATAGTCCATCATTTCATTTTATGTGTCTAGTTCATAACATTAAGTTTAGTATTTGTATATACAGAGTAAAAATTTATATATTTAAAAATTACATTAAAGTACTATAAAACACACAAATTTAAATTTAAAAACTAATTAAAAAAAAAAGACAATGAGAAAAAAGTTAGTGATAGATATATTAGAGACGGACCCGGACCAAACCGACCCGAGGAGAAGTGGAGACGACCCAGGCTTGGGGTGACCTTAGCCCGGGGTGGCCTCGGCTTAGGGCGGCCTCAACCCGAGTGGTCGGCCTCGGCCTGGGGTGGCCTCGGCTAGAGGCGGCCTCGGGCTAGGATGGCCTCGGGCTAGAGGCGGCCCCGACCTTGTGCGCTACACGTGCAGACGTGATCAAGGAGGATCCAACCGCTCGTCCTATTCTCATGGAGGTGGTAAGGAGGAAACTTTAGTATAAAATAGCTCATTATTATCGTGATTAGGATATATTCATTAATTATATTCACTTATAATCTTCCTACAAAACCATTATTAATACAAGAATTGTCTCCCCGACATATATTATTCCTTGTCTTTTCCTTTTTATTATCCATTTATTTATTCATATTATTATAGAATTAAGTAATTCGGACTACTCAGGTTAATTTAATCCACCATTGGTGCTTTCATTGAGAGCTCGACAAACAAGCTCGAGCGTGTTATCCACTAACTATTACAAGATCGAGATCCAACTCTCGCAATTCACGTTACTCACGCAACACCCGTGTTACCCAAAGAAGGAACGGCCTCAACGAGACCGCTAGCAGGCAACAAACCCTCTCCGTGAGGTCGGTGGGGGACCTACGGGATCATCTCAACATCAACCGCAACGGCGCGTCGATTCCTACCGCCCCCCATCGGTGACACCTTATTGACTTGCCTCGTGGAGGGGCTCTAAAGAGCTGATAGAGCCCCCCACTTGGCCTCGAGGCCTCTCAAGGAGCCTGACCTCCACCCCGCGTCCACTGAGAGAGCACGGTGGGCCGAGCACCCGGCTTCCTCGAGCCCCAATAACTCAAATCGAAGGAAAGGTCAACTCGCCTCGACCATCGGATAGGTGTGGAGGAGGTGGTACTAGCTACGATGGGCAAGGGCATCGAGAATGGAATGGAAGGCGGCCAGCCTGCACCAAGCCCGCCTTGGGACGATTAGGCCCCCGCGTACCAGCCGGTGACTGCCTAGGATCGAAGCTGACCGGTAACAACCCGCCAATGGAAGCGTCTTCCTCACGTAAGCCTCCAGGCCACTAGCTACGAGCTCCGCCACGCCGGGAGCAGGCCTCGAGGGTGGAACGGTCGGGTGAAACTAGTGATTGGGCTTCGAGCTCCCACCATGACGAGGTCGAGCAATTGTGGAGGCAGATGGACGAGCTCTAACGAATGATAGACAGGTGAGGACCCCATTATCTAGCGAAGCCCCTAGACGTGTTATCCACCCCATTTAATCAAGGTCGTGTACTACAACACCTACCCCTAGCTCGGGTTGTCAAAGAAGCAGCTAGGACAAGTGATGACCACGTTGTCTGGTTTGGGGAACTCCATCGAGACGGAAGGCTCAATCAGCCTTGAGGTGGAGATTGGCACACCACCCTATGTCAAGAGGTGGGAGGTGGAGTTCGTGGTGGTAAAGATAAACTGTGCTCATAACATCATCTTGGGCCGACCTACTCTGGAGGACCTTAGGTGCATGATCTCTATGGAGCATTTATGCCTCAAGTTCCCCACCCCAATAGGAGTTGGCGTTACTACCTCATGGCATGCCGTCAGATAGGGAAGCGAGACCTCCAAAGTTCACACCATCGTGGAGAAAGCACTACGAGAGGAGGAGGAGAGGCCCCGAACTGAGCCCGCGGTGTAAGTGGAAGAGGTCATGCTAGACCTCAATAGACCCTGCTAGGTGGTAAAGGTTGGGACCGACCTCCCGCCCGACCTTCAAGCTCGGATTATAGAAATCATCAGGAGCTACAAGGAGTACCTCTCCGCGGAGAGGACGGAGTTCGTTAGGAAGGAGGTCAATACCCTGAGTGGCTCGCCAACGTGGTCCTCGCCCCAAAGCCGCCCACCTGGAGGATGTGCGTGGACTACACCGACCTCAACAAGGCCTACCCCATGGACCCCTTCGCTCTACCCAATATTAACCAGCTCACGGACGAGACAGTAGGGTGTGCTCTCATGAGCTTCCTAGACGCCTTCTGGGGGTACCACCAGATTTTATGCACGAGGATGACGAGGAGAAAATGGCTTTCACGACCCCCAAAGGGGTCTTCCGCTACCGAATCATGGCCTTTGAGCTAAAAAATCCAGGGTCTACATACACATGGATGGTAACCATGGTCTTAAGACAGGTCTTTGGCCGCAATATGGAGGCATATTTCGACGACATGATAGTCAAGAATGTTGAGGCCGAGCCCCACGTCAGCAATCTGGCTAAGGTATTTTCTATTATGAAACGTTTTAATTTGTTGTTGAACCCCAGGAAGTGTACTTTTGGGGTGCACGGGGGAAAATTTTGGGCCACATGGTTTCAAAGAGGGGTATTGAGCCTAAACTCGACAAGGTGGGGCCTACGAGGTCTCTCTGCGAGGTCCAACGCCTAAATAGCTAACTAGCAGCCCTTGTGTAACACCCTCGATTTTACCAACGTTTTAAAAACTTAAATTCAAAGATAAGCAAACTAATCATCCATTAAACATTAAGCGGAAGCAAGTCTAAACGGGGATATTATGCCACATCTAAAGTATTAAAGATGCACATGCAAAACATAACAACTAATCCAAAACCAAAGTCTACGGCTCACAGGCCGAACAACAACTAAGGGAAAGATAAAGCTACACTAGCTAAGAGTCTTCACTAGTGCGCTCGTCATCTACTCAAAACCTGTAAAAGACAAGGGATGACACCCGGTCAGCGAATAAAGCTGGTAACCCATCAATACGCGTTAAATAGCATAATATATAGATAGATATAATCAAAAGCGTTTGAGACTGAGGAATACAGTATATAGTCATTTTAAAACCAGAAGAAGGTCAACATCGAAGACTCATCACACTCTCAACAAAGATCGAGGATCATCAACCTCAACAAGACAACAGAAACCATAAACAACAAGGACAACACAACTCTAGATGCAACCTACCATTCACAAGGTAGAGTTCATCAAACCTTATGGCTACCCCCGACCTTATAACTAGTTCCAACCGTTACCTCCTAGTGCCACCCTGTACTTCTGAGTCCAATCTTATTCCGCCTGGGACTGTCGTCCCCCACAAATTAGAACCGTATTACCACCGATCTCATAGTACACGAGGGTACCGTTAAGTAACAATATTACCATCGATCTCGTGAGCAAAGCTCAATAATATTACCACCAATCTCAATGATAACCACAGATAGTCATCATCATCAAGAAGATTAAGGCTTATCAATAGCCCAATCAAGTATCAACAAAGAGTACAATGATTTGTACAAGATAACATCATAAGAATCAACCAAGAGATTTCAACAAAGACATGAGGCAATACTTAACAACAAAGGACTACAATCCACTCATCAAAATGATTGACAACACGAGTTGTCAACCCTAACAAGAAGGAACAAACCACACATACTAGCATAACAACATCAAACTAGCATGCTCATCAAAAGGATAAACCGAAAATGGTTCCAACGAACCTTTAAGACTCACATTAGTCCAACGAATCACAAGGTTGGACCCTTAGCACGATTCACGACACCAAATCCTAACATGGATTCCTAACACATCGTTCTAGACATACGAAACATCAAGAAGACTCACAAGAGCTCAACAATTCAACAACGGGAGGTCAAAACATCAAATACCAAGAAGAAAAGGATCACGGGGAACAAATCCCCGCAACCCCACATATGTTCCCTGCGGGTAGGGCCACGGGTAGGCCCCCACCCGTGGGCCGGCCCGCGGGGTACATCCCAAGAGCAGCCTGTTCCACGTGGGTGGGGCGGCGGATAGGCCACGGCCCGCCGTTCCGCTCGCGGGGTACACCTCCTGTACACATTTTTCCCTTCGGGGAAATTCATCAACAAAGCCAAGTTCAAGTCCAAAACACCAAAATCTCACACACAACAAAGATATGACTTGAACCCAAGAACAAGCCAAGCAATGGCATTCAGGAAACCTAAATACAAGCTCTAAACATGCATCATCACAAGATCATGCATCAAATCTCACGAATCACATCAAGAACATCAATAGAAGCCAAGAAATATCAATAGCAAGCATAAAATAGGTTTTGTAGAGCATGGGTTACCTTTGTAGACCAAAAACCACTTCTTCCTTACACTCCTAAGCCTCACCTTGAATAAGATAAAGATACCTTAAACCTAACTAAAAACACTAAATAACTAGAGATGTTACCCTTTCCTAAGATAGAGAGGTAGAAAGGTGGAAACTTGCAAGGATGGAGAACCCTTCTTCTAGCTTGGAGAGAAAGCTAAGGTTTCTTATAGAGAGAAGGTGGAGGTTTTAAGATTTAGCTAGCATAGGAAATGAATGAAATGTCTTGCTAGGGAAAACTTGAATAACAAAACATATGGGAAAGGTCAATTTTACCCTTACTAAGGTTGGAAAGACAAAAGGGTTGAGGTACAAAGCATAAGGCAAAAGGTACACTTGGTTGACTAAGGAGGCTAGTCAAATTCTAGTCCTTCGACTATCAAATTTCAGGATTTTCGAGAGAAATTACCAAGAAAGGCTAGGATTAATTCCTTAATTAATCACAATTAGAATTTAGATTTACTGGGTGTCACACCTTGGCCGGTTCCTCTCGAGGTTAGCCGAGAGGTCCTTATCCTTCTTTGGGGTCCTCAGGAAGAGCAAGGTTCGAGTGGTCCCCGGAGTGTCAAAAGGCATTTGAGGACCTCAAGGCCTACCTAATGTCACTACCCTCGCTGGCCAAACTCCAGAAAGGGGAGGTCTTGTATTTATACTTGGGTTGAAGAGCTAGACATCATCTTATGGACATATCGCACCACCCCGAGAAGGCCCACCGACGAGAACCCATTCTCTTTTGTCCTATGGTTTTGAAGTTCGAGCCTCCACTAAGGTGGGCATACCTTCCTGTCGAGTAGAGGAGTACATCACAACCTCAATGAGGACCACCACCGGACCGACTTCCACCTCGTTGATGAGAGGAGAGAGGCTACATCGATCCACGCCGAGAATCACTAACAACAAGCTAAGGCCTACCACGACAAACGAGCCCGACCTCGTTACTTCCAAGTCGGTGACTACGTCCTCTGGAGGCATGAGGCAAGCCAGCCCCAGGCGGGGGGTAAGTTAGCCAAGAGGTGGGAGGGCCCATACGTGGTAGTTCATTAAGAGTTTGGAACTCCAAGTACTTGCTCAAATATTTTCAATAATTCTATTTTGTAAGGTGGTCCAACCCCTTAAACAATTGAATAAGATAACAAAATTTCGTCATGATACACATTTTCCTACTCATAAGGGGGTGGTGAGGGGAGGCCGACCTCCGAGGTGGTCCAAGAAACCTCCAACCAACCTCACAACACATCCCTTGGGGCAGTACGAGGTCCGACTACGCCTACCGCCGACGAAAGAGTCTTTTGGATCGAGGTAGCATGACCCTGACAAACAACTAGTGCCCTTGGGGCAATACGAGGTCTGACCTCGTCTACCGCTGGACGGGCGTGCCCTTGGGGCAGTACGAGGTTCGACCTCACCTACCATCGGACGAAAGAGTCTTTTGGCTCGAGGTTGCATGATCTCAGTCAAACGACTAGTGCCCTTGGGGCGGTATTAGGTCCGACCTCGCCTACCGCCGGACGGAAGAGTCTTTTTGCACACAAGGAAAAACCTTTCCCAAAAATGACTAGCTCACAAAAAAAAAATAAAATAAAATAAAATAACAAAACCAAAATTGAGTACATGATGCAAAAACAAGGCCGGGCTCTGAGTCTGATTCGACCTCCTTAGGTCGAAACAGGCTGAGATCCAAGCTCGACCCAACCTCCTTAGATCATAACCAGGTCGAGCTCCGAGCTCGACCTGACCTCCTTAGGTAAAAACTAGGCCTAGCTTCGAGCTCGACCCGACCTCTTCAAGTCAAGGCTAGGCAGAACTCATAGTTCAATCCGACCTCGAATCGACCTCTTTAAGTCAAGGCGAGGCCGAACTTGTAGCTCAATCCAACCTCCTTAGGTCCAAGGCCAAGTCAAGCACCAGCTCAACCAAGTTGAGTGTGGGGGACTCGGATCCAACCACCTCGAGGTGGCCACGCTCAGCTTGAGCTCAACCCTCTTGAGAGTAGGGGGCTTAGGTCCAGTCATGGGGACCTCGAGCCAAGGCAAGGTCTAAGCTATAGCCTAGAGGTAATGAGGCCACACATGCGAGACAAAACCGGGAGGCTAACAATCCAAAGCAAACACACGAAGGAAGCAAGGGGGAACCAAATGATATGCACTTCATTCATAATACCAAGGAGTTCATAAGTCATGGTGAAAACTTAAGAGCATAGAGGAATACTAATCTAAGCCTCCGGAGGGAAGCTCGACACGGGCTGCTCTGTGACACCCCGTAAATCTAAATGCTAATTGAGATTAATTAAGGAATTAATCTTAGCCTTCCTTGGTAATTTCTTCTTAAAATCCTGAAATTTAATAGTCGAGGGACTAGAATTTGACTAGTCACTTAAGTCAACCAAGTGTACCTTATGCCTTATACTTTGTACCTTTACCCTTTTGTCTTTCCAACCTTAGTAAGGGTAAAAGTGACCTTTCACCCATGATTTGATGATCAAGCTATCCCTAGTAAGTCATTCCTTTCATTCTCTCATGCTAGCCTAAGTCCCAAACACTCCATCATCTCTCTATAAAGAACTTTGCTTATTCTTCAAGCAAAAAGGAGGACCTTCTAGCTTTGCAAGATCCCACCCCAAGATTCCTACTTTCCTATTCCCAAGCATAGGAAAGGGTAAGATTCTTAGCTATTTAGTGTTTTTAGCCATCTTTTGGGTGTCTTTATCTATGTTAGAATTTTTCTTGTGTTTTGGTTTGTGTAAGAAGTTGGTGAGGAAGAAGAGCTCTAAGAAGAGGCTTAGGAGAGAGTAAAGGAAGAGGTTGTGGTCTTCAAAGGTAACTCATGCTATACAAAACCTATTTTCTTACTTAAATGATGATTATTCGCTTCTATTAGATGTTCTTGGTGTGATTTGTGAGATTTGATGCATGATCTTGTGATGATGCATGTTTAGAGCTTGTATTTAGGTTTCTTGAATGCCATTGCTGGGCTATTTCTTGGGTTCAAGTCATATCTTTGTTGTCTGTGAGATTTTGGGTGTTTTGGACTTGAACTTGACCTTGATGATGAAAATCCCCGAAGGGAAATTTGGTGTACAGGTAGTGTACCCCGCGGGGGGCGGAACGGCGGGCAGTGGCCTACCCGCCGCCCCACCCGCGGGGAATGATGGATTAGGGTGTGTACCCTGCGGGCAGGCCTACGGGTGGGGGCTTACCCGTGGCCCCACCCGCGGGGAACGTTTGATATTGGTGCGAGGATTTGTTCCCGTGATTCTTTTTTTCTTGGTATTGATGTTTTGACCTCCCGTTGGTGAATTATTGAGCTATTTGTGAGTTTTCTTGATGTTTCGTATGTCTAGAACGATGCGTTAGGAATCCATGTTAGGATTTGGTGTCTTGAATCGTGCTAAGGGTCCAACCTTGTGATTTTTTGGGCTAATATGAGTCTTGAAGGTTCGTTGGAACCATTTTTGATTTACCCGTTTGATGAGCATGCTAGTTTGATGTTGTTATGCTAGTATGTGTGTTTTGTTCTTTCTTATTGGGGTTGGCAACTCGCGTTGTCAATCATTTTGATGTGGATTGTAGTCTTTGATTGTTTGAGTATTGTCTCATGAATTTATTGAAATCCCTTGATTGATTCTTATGGTGTTATCTTGTACAAATCGTTGTTCCCTTTGTTGATACTTGATTGGGGCTATTGATGAGCCTTAGTCTTCTTAATGATGATGACTATGTGTGAATATGAATGAGATTGGTGGTTTTGTTACTCGAGCTTTGCTCATGAGATCGGTGGTATGTGACTATGAATTGAACAGTACCCTCGTGTACTTGAGATCGATGGTATTCTGATTGGTGGTGTAGATTGGTGGGGGACGACGGTCCCAGACCGGGAAAAGGTTGGACTTAGAAGTACATGGTGGCACGCGGGGGTACAGGTTGGAACTGTGATAAGGCCGGGGGTAACCATAAGGGTGGTACTAAGGTATAAGGTTGGAACATGAATTTGTCATTATGTGATTGTGTATTTCCTTGCTTATAGGCATGTCTTTGATGAACACTACCTTGTGAATGGTAGGTTGCATCTAGAGATGTGTTGTCCATTGTTGTGTGTGGTTTGTTGTCTTGTTGAGGTTGATGATCTTCGTTCTTGTTGAGAGTGTGATGAGTCTTTAATGTTGATCTCCTTTTGGCTTTCAAATGACTATATACTGTATTCCTCAGTCTCAAATGCTTTTGACTACATATATCTATATATTATGCTATTTAACGCGTATTAATGGGTTACCAGCATTATTCGCTGACCGGGTGTTATCCACTTATCTTTTTCAGGTTACGTTTAGTCCGGAGTGCGCGCTAGATTAGGACTCTAGTTAGTGTAGCTCCTGTGGATAGATGTTTTGCTTTTGTTGGCCCATGTGCCTAGACTAGTAGCCTGTGTGCCTAGACTAATGTTATGTTTGATGATTTTGATAGGTTTATCCTGTGCACCCATAGTTCTATGGGTGTGGCATAACACCTTTCCTGGTTTATTATAGCTTCCGCTCTTGTTGATTGATGTTTAGTTTGCTTGCCTTTAAATTCTAAGTTTTAAAATGTTGGTAAAAAATCGGGGGTGTTACAGTCAGTGCCAGCAGGGTGACAAATGAGGTCGGCGATGTCACCAAGTAGGTGAATGTCCTCTAGGCGAGGAGTCAAGGAGGGGTCTCTGTCACATGCCCCCAAGGGGACATCATAAGGATGAGAGGAGGCGGTCATTAACGGGGATGCACGGAGTGGGGCAGTAACAAATAATTATTCTCGTAATTTTGAGTCAGATTTTGGCTCGGGATTAATCTCCTTCGTTGACGAAAACTCGCAACTCGGAGAGTGGGGGAGTGATGATGGATATATTGGAGGCGGACCCGGATCAAACCGACCTGAGGATAAGTTGAGACGACCCAGGCTTGGGGTGGCCTTAGCCCGGGGTGACCTCGGCTTGGTGCGGCCTCAGCTCGAGTGTCCTCGCATCAGCCTGGTGCGACCTCAACCTGAGTGGCCTCTGCCCGGAGGCAACCCCTAGCTTGTGCGCTACACACACAAACGCGATCAAGGAGGATCGAACCGCCTTCCCTATTCTCATGGGGGCGGTTAGGATGAACCTTTAGTATAAAAGAGCTCATTATTGTCTTGATTATGATTTATTCAATCATTACATTCACTTGAAATCTTCCTACAACACCATTATTAATACAAGAATTGTCTCCACGACATATATTCTTTGTCTTTTCCTTTTTTATTATCCATTTATTCATTCCTATTATTATCGGGTTAAGTAATTAAGACTACCCAGGCTAATTTAATCCACCAGTTAGATTGACCAAATGAATAGTAAATAAACCAGGTAAAATGAGACATATGAAGTATAAACCAACAAATTCAAAAAAAAAAAAAAAAAAGGGAAAAGGGTCAAATAAGCCCTCAAATTTTACCTATAAAGTCAATTAAGCCCTCAAACATTACAAAGTTGCAATTAGACCCATAAACATGTCATTTTGATGCATTGAAGCCCAGCAACCTGTTGATGACCTGTTATTGCAGGTCACAAAAAAATTCTGGCGACTTTCTAACCCATTCCGGCGAATTTTCGATCAACTTCACCAAAAATAGAAGAAAAACACAAGAAAAAATTGACCAAAAAATCACATGCCGGAGAAGGCAACCATTTTGGTCGCCTTCTCCGGCAGTTCTCACCAGAAGGATCCATGGTGACCTACGACGGAAATTTTGAGGACAATTAATCAATCTCACCAGGCAGCTGCATCACGCATTAACACAAACAATCACCAAAGTTCAAATTTCGAGCACAACATTCAATTAATTTTACAAAAGTAGATGTAGCTCTACAATGGAAAAGATCGGAATGTTCTCTGATATTCCTTTTATCCATTCCAAAATTAAAATTGAAGTCTTACCAACGGGTGATCAGACTAAGGATGCCGTCGTCATTGTTGGGAACGTTCGCGGACATGAGGAAAGGGAAAGTGAAGAAGAAGAAGAGAGATGTGACGGCAGTTCCACCGGCGGCTCTTCCGAGGACCATTTGGAGGTGGATGTTACGTACTGAAATTTAGTACGCAACAGAAGAACCCTTTCGAGCAGGCTTCTAGCTCCAATCCGTATTCGAGTTACGGTAACTCCAAAAGTAAAACAATATAATGAAAGAGAATGAAGAACTCTTCAATATAAAAGACTGGAATAGTAGAATAACAATATATTTCTCTCCTTCTTCCATCTTCATATACAATGTACCTATTTATACTAATTTACTAATACATATAATAATTAAGTTATTACAATTATTCTAACTATACAAGGCAATAATATATTCTTATATACATAATTTCCTTATACTAATATTTAGTCAATTATCCTCTAATTACATATATTCATTCCTTGTAGACCCTCCACTAATTAAACCACCAATTATTTCTTTCCTTTGTTGCATATCAGTGGAGGACATCGCGGAATGGATCACCAAAATGGGTTTTCCGCAGAATGGATCACCCAGATGGTCGTCTTCTCCAATGAGAACTGCCGGAGAAGGCGACCAAAATGGTTGCCTTCTCCGGCATGTGATGTTTTGGTCAATTTTTTCTTGTGTTTTTCTTCCATTTTTGGTGAAGTTGATCGGAAATTCACCGGAATGGGTTAGAAAGTCGCTAGAATTTTTTGTGACCTGCAATAACAGGTCATCAACTGGTTGCTGGGCTTCAATGCATCAAAATGACATGTTTATAGATCTAATTGCAACTTTATAATGTTTGAAGGCTTAATTGACTTTATAGATAAAGTTTGAGGACTTATTTGACCCTTTTCCCAAAAAATAAATCACCACATCAACTCTTGTCCCAAAGGCTAAATCCCCAACCCTAAGGGCCCCCACATTCCGACCCGACAGAGCATATAGGAGGATAATCAAGGTGACTCAATGATCAACTCTAATTTATACGTAGATGTCAATTGATCACCGATGAAGAATGAATACTTAAAAATTCTACATGTAATGATGATGAGAATATAATTGTGTTGTATTCAATAATAATGTCTGAGAGTACAGGGAGCGAATATATAGAGATGCTAGATAGAATCCTAGTCTAACACGAATAATATAGTCCTAGTCTAATATGGATAATAGAGTCCTAATAGTCTTAATACTCCCCCTCAAGCACAAGGTTGGTCAGCCAAAACATTGAGCTTGCAACAGAGTAAATTAAAACGTACAGACGAAAGAGACTTAGTAAAAATATCCACTATCTGATCTTTGGTAGAAATAAAATTGACTTGTAATTCCTTCTTCGCGACTTTATCACGAACAAAATGGTAGTCGATCTCAATGTGCTTGGTGCGAGCATGAAACACCGGATTAGCACAAAGATAAGTAGCTCCCAGATTGTCACACCAGAGTTTGGGCACAGAAGGTGGCGCAAACCCGATTTCCTTCATCAGAGAGACGAGCCAAGTAACCTCTGCAGAGACATCAGCCAGTCCTTTGTATTCAGCCTCAGTTGGTGAACGAGCCACAGTACGTTGTTTTTGACAAACCCATGAGACAAGATTGGTCCCAAAAATACAGCAAAATCACTAGTAGATTTGCGATCATCAGGATTGCCAGCCCAATCCGAATCAGAATATGCATGAATATCTAGAGAAGGAGAAGACGTAATCTTAAGACCAAGATGTAGTGTCCCATTTACATACCGTAACACCCTCTTGAGAACCGCCCAATCCGCAGTAGAGGGAGAGTGCATGTGTTGACACAAACGATTGACTGCATAGAAAAGATCAGGCTGAGTTACCGTAAGATATTGTAGAGCACCTGCAAAGCTGCGATACTGAGTGGGATCAGCGTATAGTACCATGGCATCAGTCTCGGCCTTCGTGGTTGAAACCGGAGTAGCCACGGGCTTGCAATCAACCATACCTGCTCGTTTTAGAATATCCTTCATGTACCGTTGTTGAGACAGAAGCATGCCATCAGACAACGGAATGGTCTTAATACCCAGAAAGAACGAGGGCACACCCATATCACGAACTTTAAACTCAAGAGCCAACTTGTCAATAAGAGCAGTCACATGAGTCGGATCAGATCCCATAACCAAAATATCATCCACATAAACCAGAAAATATAGACGAGTATTGCCATGTGAATATATAAATAGAGAGACATCCGTCTTGGAAGGTGAGAAACCAGCAGAAACCAGAAAATCATGCAAATGAGTGAACCAAGCACAGGGAGCTTGCTTAAGCCCATATAAAGAACGTTGAAGGAGACAAACGTGCCCGAGCATCGTTTTGTCTTCATAACCAGGGGGCTGGCGCATATAAACCGTCTCAGCGAGATTGCCATTTAGAAAAGCATTGTGTAGGTCCAACTGTCGAATAGTCCATCCACGAGAAATAGCTAAGGATAAAAGAAGACGTACCGTAGTCGGTTTAACAACGGGACTAAAGGTCTCAAAGAAATCCTCGCCGGCAATTTGATTGAATCCCTTGGCAACTAACCGAGCCTTGTAACGCTCAATCGAACCATCAGCCTTTCTCTTGGTTCTAAACACCCACTTACATCCAACTACGTTCATACCTGATTTAAAGGGAACAAGCCTCCATGTATTGTTGTGCACCAAGGCATTAAATTCCAAATCCATTGCATCCCACTATTGAGGAAATTTAACCGCTTGAGTAAAACATGTAGGTTCAGGAGTAACAGCAGCAGCAGATAAAGCAACATGATCATTTGGTCCCGAACTTCTCGTATTCATTCCATGAGAGCGAATGGGTGAGGGCGCGTGACGAGACCGACCACGAGGCCGGCCTCTTGGCCGAGGAGCCGGCTGGTCCGTGACTGTCCGCTCGGACTCGGTCACGGGCTCGGCAGTAGCAGGCTGCTGGCGGTGGTGGTCAGAAGCGGCTATGGGCGCGGTAGGAGGGTCACGAGTCGTGACAATAGTCGGATCACCACCAGAAATAATTGGTGCAACACCCCACGGCTCCGGCGTGGTTTTGGAACCTGCGAATCCACATAAACAACAAAAGGAAAGACAACCTCATTGAATTGCACATGGCGACAGATAAAAACCTTGTTAGTGTTAGTGTCTAAACAACGATAGCCACGAAAAGATGGAGGATATCCTAGAAAGACACAAGGGGATGACCGAAACTGTAGTTTGTTGCGATTATAGGGACGCAGATTTGGAAAGCATAAACACCCAAAAACACGTAGATATGAATAAGATGGAGGAGACTGATGCAAAAGATAATGAGAAGATTTATCAGATAAGACATGAGTGGGCATTTTATTGATTAGATAAACCGCAGTTTCAAAAGCATAATCCCAAAAACGAGACGGAACAGAGGATTGAGCCATTAATGCTAGTCCCGTTTCAACAACATGCCTATGCTTACGTTCTACCCTGCCATTTTGTTCATGAGTATACGCACATGATTGCCTGTGACGAATACCTAAGGACGCAAGAGTGGAACCAAGCTTTTTATATTCTCCCCCTAAATCAGATTGAAAAGAAATAATCTTGCGAGAAAAGGAACGTTCAACTAGTGACCGAAACTTATCAAATATAGCATACAAATCAGATTTAGCACGCATGGGATAATACCACATATAACGAGTGTAATCATCCACAAACAACACAAAATATTTAAAGCCAGACGCAGAAAGTAATGGCGCAGGGCCCCAAATATCTGAATAAATTAATTCCAAAGGATGCGTACTAGTAGTTTCGACACGAGACAAAGGAAAACGAGAAGATTTTCCTAATTGACAAGAGGAACAGACATTGGGAAGATCACTAGAATTAAATGTACTAATAGACGAAGACGCTAAAATTTTACGTAAGACTCGAGAATGAGGATGCCCCAACCGCATGTGTCAAACGTAAGAGGACCGTGCAGCAACAAATGCAGCAGGGGAAGCAGAAGAACGCAGGCTATGTGTAGAGACCCCCAAACGCATGTCCCTTAAAAGGAACCTTCTTGGTCAAAATGTCTTTCACATAGAAACAAAGAGGGTGGAACTCAAAGAAAACATTATTGTCCTTTGCAAAACGTTGGACAGATAATAGAGAAGAAGAGAGACCAGGGACATGCAAAACATCGTGTAACTTAAAAGACATATAATCAGTGGCTAACGAAGCAGAACCAACATTAACAATAGGCAAACCTGTACCATTGCCGACTCGCAGAGTCTCCGGGCCATCATAACTTGTCGCAGAAGTCATCAAAGAAGAATCAGGCGTTGCATGATTTGTAGCACCAGTGTCAGGGAACCACTTATGAGGACCGTTGGAATCACCATTATCACCAGAGACGGCCATATTAGCCTGAAAACCCGGAGCCCCTGAATAACACCGAAAACAGTTGGCTCCCGTGTGACCAAACCGGTTACAAATTTGACACGGATCATTATAGCGCCAAAAACAATTGGCTCCCGTGTGACCAAAACGGTCACAAATTTGACATGGATCATCATAACGCCAAACACAATTGGCTCCCGTGTGGCCGAAACCTTTACAAATTTGACACGGATCATCAACGTCACGTCGTTGACCGGACCGCTTCTGATACGATGTATCTTGGTTTGATGCTATCGGCTACTGCTACGAAGTGAGGAACATGGATGTTGGAAAAGAAAACCCTGGCTAACTGATACCAGATGAGAATATAATTGTGTTGTATTCAATAATAATGTCTGAGAGTACAGGGAGTGAATATATAGAGATGCTAGATAGAATCCTAGTCTAACACGAATAATATAGTCCTAGTCTAATATGGATAATAGAGTCCTAATAGTCCTAATAATGATATTCGATAAATTAAATGATAAATATATATTTTTGGTCTGAAATTGACCCATTGTTTAAACAGTGAATATTTAAAAATTCCAGCCAATATGAAATCAGATGAATTAGGTTATGAATGTAAAATTTTGATATAAATTCAATTCTTTGTTATCTCCATTTGTATTATATCTCTTGCTTGTACTGTACCCTATTTAGTCTCCACAATTATTTATTGATTTGAAGAAAAAAAACATCTTTAATTAAAATAACCTAATCGTACATTTTTTATTTGTGAACGAAAACACCAGAAAAAGTCAAAGGTTTATACTAAAAGTCGTAGGATGTTTCTATGTATGTTGTAGTGTTGCATGTTGGAAGACATTTGATAGAAAAGTACTTTTCTCATTATAAAGGTCGTCCCACATTGCTTGTGAAAGTCATCCTTTCCTTCCTTATATATTATAATGGGCTGTTTAGTTCACGAAATAGGCCTGGAATGTCATAGCATTACCAGTAATAGGCCTATTCCTCTGTTTTGTAACCACTTGTAGTTGACCTACTCCCCTTGCAAGGGGAATTTTTCCTGAGTTCTCAGGAATAGCCTAAAGTTTCTATTTCTTAATTTCGCCGCCACCATCACATATTTTTATAAGGGTATTTATGTCTTTTAAAACATATTTCATTTCTATTCTTAAACCAACCAAATACTGTAATATAATTCCTAAAGTCTATTCCTTCCGCGAACCAAACAATAGAATACAATTCCTATTCTATTCCTTGCATATTCCATCCCTTATGGAATAGCATTCCTATTACCTCAAAATTCATTCCGTGAACCAAACGTGGTGTAAGTATTTTAAGGGCTTAGACATCTTATGGAAGGGAAAATAGGGGAGACCACACGTGCGCCGCCTCCTGCCCGCTTGATTTGGTTCGCGTGCTGATGTTTGTAAGTATACGTGGGATGGAATTAAGTGGTGTGTAAGTGTAAACGAGGACTGTGAAACTCCCGAATGTCGAACTCAAGGACACGACCATTCGGAGCAAGAAAAGTGCAAGACAATCGGTTGTCACAATGTGTCAACAAGATAGGCTAGGTGCAAGAGAAGTATTAGAAGTGAGTGTAGAAGCATAGGTAGGTGCAAGAGAAGTATTGGAAGTGAGTGTAGAAGCATAGGTAATCAAAGAAAATAAAGAAAACAAACAAGAATGTAAAACGGAGATTTGGATGGAATTGTAGTTGTGGTCATGCATTCATAGGTGTTAAGTAGACAAGAGTTAGTGCAAAAGAATTGACTACCGTCACTAGGCCGCGTATGACCTAGTCTCTCATTCCCTACGTCGGGTGAGGCATTCTATCAAACACTAGGCGGGCGGTCTACTGTCTCCTCCCCGAACTACCATAGATTGCAAGGGTAAGACTAAGAAAAGGGCAATCTCTTGCTCCTTTCCCCATTCTCACACTCATCTAACTATTGGAGCTCTTCAATGGAAAGAGATCAATATGCACTCCTCTACAACAAAGGCATTCAAGGGCAAGCAATGCATCAATTCTCATCATCTAATCTAATCAAAGCATGAAATCACAATCACAATCCAATCCCACTCCAAATCCTAGAAGTCTAGTAATTCATCATCATTAATAGATCACAAACCCAAATCAAATAGGAAATTAAGAACAAGAAGAAAAAATGTTACCAAATCTTCAATCCGAAGTGTTGCAATCCAAATAGCAATGTTGAGCAATGAATTCTAGAGATGAAATGTAAATCTAATCTAGGGAAATGAAGGAAATCTCTAACCCTAACCCTAATCTAATTTAAGAGAGCTGAAATCGAAGAGTAAATTGATGGTAAAAAGAAAAGTCTCCTAAATAATCCCCTTACAAGCCTTTAAATAGGTTGAAAATATGGAATTTCCGTGTTGGCTTCACAACTAATTCCACAACGCGCGTTGTGCGATGCGTTGTACTTTCGGCCTCCCCAACAACGCACGCCACAACACACGTTGTGCATTGCGTTGAACTTTCTGTTAGGATTTTGCCTTTCCTGACTTCACCAAAGTTGTAGCCCTTGAAGTTCCCAAACCATAGCCACTTGAATCACGACATTTTCACACTCCTAGCTCAAGATATGATCAATCTACCGAACTGTCGCCGGAATTCCCTGCAATTGACAATGTTTTGCTCTTTTCTACAAAGGCAATCATAATTAGTCCTCATTCCTAACTTCTATCAAATTAAGCTATTTTAAGCATGAATAGGCTTAAATGACTCTAAATATAACACAATATGTCTCCTAAATACCCTACAAAACATAGCATCTTTGGTACTTATCACGTGCGAGGTGTGATCCTTCTTCCCATGATCCTAATTTTGCACCATTAGTGCCATTAACGTGGCTTTACAAGATGGGAGTTAGTTTCTATACACCTAGGATTTAAAAAAAAAAAATCCTTGTGACATGCCAATTCATCTTGCAAATGGGTATATTGACTGGGATAATGTCAGCCTTAGCTAATAGCTGATTACATGCAAAATGATTTTGGCCCTGTTTGATAAAAAATTGGCCTATAGGCCAATTTTGGCTTATTTGACCACTATTAATTGTTTGATTTAGTTAAATATCAATATAGATGTTTGGTTAATTAGTTTTTTGCAACTCCAAAAGGCTAAAATTCAAAAAGCTACTCCAAGCAGCTTTTTCAATTAGCTTTTTGAGAAAAGAAATTATACCAAACAACTATCAGCTAACAGCTAATTTACCAAACACCTTTCTACAATCAGCTAATTTTATCAACTATTTATACCCTCTAATTAACACAATCAGCTAACAGCTAATAGCTATCAGCTAACAACCATTTTACCAAACAGGGCCATTATCAAAAAGCTGATCGAAAAAACTACTTTGAGCAGATTTTTGAATTTTAGCGTTTTGGAGCAATAAGATGTTACAAAAAGTTAATTAATTAAACACTTGTGTTGATTGTTTAACCAAGTCAAACAGTTAATAATGATCAAATAAGCTAACTATGTAACCAAACAAAAGTCTTTATTTTTTTTTTTCACCCTTTTTGATAATAGATGAATAAGTTTTAATCATTTTGTTTGACGGTGAATTCCATGAGCTACACCTAAAGAAAACAATCCAAATTCAACCATCACCATCCCTCTTGCCTGGAACATTCCATCCTTAGTCTCCATAGTTTATTGATTTGAAAAAAAAAAATGAAAAAAGAAACCTTTAAAATAACATAATCATACATTCGTCACCTGTGAACGAAAACGCAGGAAGAAAAAGTCATAGGTTTATACTAATAAATAAAATTGCGTACGCTAATTAGATTCCTTATTATTAATTCTAATAACCCAAATTGGAGATGCCTCCTGGTGGATCGATAATTTGTATACTAAAAGTCGTAGGATGTTTCTATGTATGTTGTAGTGTTGCACAATTAAAAAATCTAACACTTCTTCATTCAAAAAAAAAAAAAAAAACAAAAAACAAAAGGGATAAGGGTCAAATATACCCTTCAACTATAAGTCAAAGTGCAATTAATTCCATAAACTAACAAAAGCTCCAATTAGGCTCTTCATCTCTTCACTTGTATACAATTAAGTCCATAACTTCTTAAATTTGTGCAGGTAAACTGTAAACACAAGGTAATAAGAGGTAAAATTGATCTTTTAAAAAAAAAATTAAAAAAAAAAAAAAAACTGGCTGGCTTCTCCGTGGCCTTCTTCCCCGTCCAGTTGGACAAAGAAGCGAAGCGGCCGGATTTTTTTTTATTAATTTATTTGAACTAAATATATGTTTTTATTTTAATTAATTTTATTTTTTTTAAAAAAAGAAATTTACCTAATTAACTTAATTGCATAAAAGTGAACAAATGAAGGGTCTAATTGAAACTTTTGCTAGTTTAAGGGACTAATTGCATTTTGGTCTATAGTTGAAGGATCTATTTGACCCTTATCCCAAAACAAAAATCCAACACTTTTTATCGATGTATTGCGCAAGAATTTGGAGCTAAGAGATGTTTAGTAAATAGTTGTTAGTTGATAGTTGTTAGCTGATTCGGTTACTGTTTTGGAGCAATAGGCTATTACAAAAAGCTAATTAATCAAACACTCATATTGGTTGTTTACAATGCTACAAAAATCTTACCTAGACACTAATTAATCGGTATCTAGGCGCTAGGCACTAGCCAGTAACCTAAGGTATCACCATAAAGAAAACAATCCAAATTCAAACATCATTATCCCTCTTGCCTGGAACATTCTATCCCTAGTCTCCATAGTTTATTGATTTGAAAAAAGAAAAAACCTTTAAAAGAACATAATCATACATTCGTCATTCGTCACCTGTGAACGAAAACGCAGGAAAAAGTCATAGGGTTATACTAATAAATAAAATTGCGTACGCGAATTAGATTCCTTATTAGTTAATTCGAATAACCCAAAATGAAGATGCTTCCTGGTGGGTAATTTGTTTACTCAATCTGCCTCTTCTTATGTACCATATTTTGAACGATTCTTAATAATACATTTTGAATTTGTTTTAGACTAAAAAAATGCTATAATTGGTATTCAAACACAACGTGTTCTAATTCATATATTTTAGGAATTAAATATTCGTGCACAACTAACCTGTTCAAACATTATATATATTTGCTAGAATTATAGTGTTAAGGGACAATATTACAAGAGTTAATCGGATAGTTGACTTGATAACCACAAGATTAGAACTTCAGCTCTCAATAGAAGTGACATATATATTGGTCTTCTTGGTTTAAGTCTTTGCAGACTATTATACATGGATAAAGTTTACTCTATGCACATCCAACCCTAAAATAGTGACTGCGAGTTTCATTGTATCTATAGTGTATTTCAAGTCAACCCAGACTCTCATTTTACTCATTATGACAATTTTATTTTAATCCTCAAATTTCAAGTTATACAGACACACATATTTGCCCTTGCCCTTACCCATACGGCCATACCCTTGTGTGTAAGACTCAACTGTGACTTCTTCAGTTCTTCCTTCTTATATTGAGCTCCAAATCAACCTGAGTCCGAGATATTCGAACTCTGCTCAAAGCCTCAAATACTCTCACTATTTTTTTGTATTTCTATATAATAATAGTAATAATAATAATAATAAATAAATAAATAAATTAATATATATATATATATATATATATATATATATATATATATATATATATATAACTAAAATCCTCCTATGTCATTTTCTCCCCAAAACTAAGGGCTTCTTTGTACTAAGACTATGTGGTCTAATGGTACCTGGGTTGGACTTCCATTTGGAAGGTTGTGAGTTTGAGTCTTAGTGAAGGTGTTATTGGTTCTTTGTGTTTCAGTAGGTTGAGAAAGTATATGAACAAACACTACATTGTAATAGAGCCAATAGAATTCAAAAAAACTAAACTTATAATTATTTTGACATATATATATATATATATATATATATATATATATATATATATTGATTAAATTTATTACCGTAATCAATTATTTTAACTTAAATAACCATATATAATTTTATTAGAATAATTGCAATTTGTGATCTAACCATATATATATATATATATATATATATATATATATATATATATATATATATATATATATATATATATATATATGGTTAGATCACAAATTGCAATTATTCTAATAAAATTATATATGGTTATTTAATAAACTTAAATAACCATATATAATTTTATTAGAATAATTGCAATTTGTGATATATATATATATATATATATATATATATATATATATATATATATATATATATATATATATATATATCATCGTCTTCTTGGTGTTGTAGGTGGTGGGAGGCGCTTCCCAAGTTCCGTAAAGGTAACGTCACAATCATCTTCCGATGCTCATTTCTTTTTGTATACGTAAAATAGACGCATACATACATGATCAATATAACTATAAATTGCATTGTGATCTGCCTACATTCTGATTCTCAAATGCGTGAATGTCATCACCCGTACTTTTCGATTCGCCCTTCCCCTAACGCAATCTTTCCTCTTCCAGAAAGTATTTTTGTGTTCTCTCTCTAGCGCATATGGCATCCGGCAGAGAAAGGTCGGGTGGAGAAGAAGCCTAAGGCCGAGAAGAAGCTCCCCAAGGAGGATGGAGCCGCAGCTGCCGGAGATAAGAAGAAGAAGAGGGTGAAGAAGTCGTCGGAGACGTACAAGATCTACATCTTCAAGGTGCATGCTGAAGCAAGTCCATATATAATATCATAAATGATTGTGTGAGAGTGACAACTGAACTGATTTATTTACCATCTAACAACAGGAATAAATAGGGAACAAAGCATATAAACAGGGAACTAGTTACAGAATAACCTGAAGACTAGGCAAAAGAGAATAAAAAAAAATAACAACCACTAACTAAGTCTTAACACGCCCCCTCAAGATGGAGGCACCATCGGTGAGGCCAATGTTGGACCTAAACTTAGTAAACAGCGGATTGCCAAGCGGCTTAGTCAAAAGATCCGCAACATGGTCAGACGACTTCAAGTAGCACACTCGCAACGAACCAGAAGTAACTTGTTCCCGGACCAAAAAAAGTCTAGAGCTAAATGCTTCATACGCGAGTGAAAGACCGGGTTCTTACACGCGTAAGAAGCACTCAAATTTTCACTAACCAGAACTGGAGAAGATGGCAACCACACCCCAAGCCCATGTAGCAAATTGTGAACCCACATAACTTCAGCAGCGGAATCAGCAAGAGCCCGAAACTCAGCCTCCGTAGAGGACCGAGACACAGAACGTGGCTTAGCAGACTTCCAGGACACAACATTCGGACCAAAATAGACAACATAAGCTGTAGTTGAGCGGCCCCATCACGAGTGCCACCCCAATCTGAGTCCGAATAGGCAACCAAGGAAAGGGACCGACCCCTGCGAAAATGCAAACCATGGTGTAACGTGCCCTTTAAATAGCGAAGCACATGTTTCACCGCTTGCAAGTGAAGCTCAGTCGGGGAGGACATAAATTGAGCCAGACGATTGACTGCAAACGAAATCTCCGGTCTGGTAATAGCCAAATACTGCAACTGGCTAATGGCTTGCCGAAACCTGGTAGCATCAAAGGCAGGTGATGTGGCGCACAAATCCACAGCAGTACTCATCGGCGTCGATACCTCTTTCCCCCCCGTCATACCAAAATGTTCCAAAACGTCAACTACATACTGAGACTGCGACAAAAACAGACCACTGATGGTAGGAACGACCTCAACACCCAAGAAGTGATGAAGCGGGCCCAAATCTTTAAGTGCGAACCGACGCGAAAGGCGACGCAAAAACGCACTAGGCTATGATACCATGTGAGAGTGACAACTGAACTGATTTATTTACCATCTAACAACAGGAATAAATAGGGAACAAAGCATAGAAACATGGAACTAGTTACAGAATAACCTGAAGACTAGGCAAACGAGAATAACAAAATAACAATCACTAACTAAGTATTAATAGATTGTACTATAATAATAATAATAAGAAATAAGGTATTAAAGAATTCATTTTAATTAATCAAATAGTGATCCAGACTTCATATTATGTATGGTATTCTATAATATAATTGGTAATATTGTATTCATCAAATTATTTAATTATGATAGACTATGAAATAATTAAGGATGGTAATAGAAATCCTAGAAGAATATAGAATAAAAGAATATTCCGTGCAACACACATATAACATTCCGTTTTTAATGTAGCAGAATATAGAAGAATATGTAATTATGGTTATATTATTATTGTGTCTCATTGTCCTTTAAATTACTTGACGTGAAATTCATGAATATATATATATATATATATATGTGTGTGTGTGTGTGTGTGTGTGTGTGTGTGTACATACATATATATATATATATATATATATATATATATATATATATATATGTATATATATATATATGTATATATATATATATGTATATATATATATGTATATATATATATATATATGTATATATATATATGTATATATATATATATGTATATGAATCTGATATTACTAATTGACTGAAAATATAAAAGGATCAGTAACTGAGTGATACTCTACCATTATATATTTTCACCCGAGTATCTCGTCCTAATGGACTGAAGGTGTTAGCTCTAGACAAGGCACTACCAATGTCGTCTACAAAGAGGTGTCAATAATGTGTAAATACAATCGTTGATATTATGTTTTTAAATGACAAAATTGCTATATATCTAGACAATATATATATATATCTTCCATATATACAAATGAATTAAGATAGCAATTCATTCATATAACTGAGTTGCTAGAGAACGAGCACATTTGCCTAATTTATAAAAAATACTAAACAATGATAAATAAAATATTCAAAGTTATAGCACCGGATGCGTACATCTACACATTAGCTATTAATTTGAGCAATTATTTGCTCAAATTCAAGCAATGATAACATCAAAACACATAAATGATTCAAAGCACATCTTCAATTGCACTATATAATATTTGATGTTCTAATTTAAATAATTATATATCGATCCAAATATTCTTAATATATTACAACAAATCTATTCCGTGCACATCGCACGAGCGTAAATACTAGTAGTAATAATAATAATAATAATAATAATAATAATAATAATAATAATAATAATAATAATAATAATAATAATAATAATTTACATCCAAATATCATAACAAACTCAATATTACATTTTGATAATAGTCATTTATATCATATAAATATAAATATATAGATATACTCCCTCCGTCCCATTTTCCATGTCTTACTTTCCTTTTTAGTTTGTCCCAAAATGTTGTCCTCTTTCCAAAATTGAACATCAACATCATTCTACTTTTCCAATTTACCCTTATGACTTTTGCTTTTATTTCTAAAAGTAAGAAAAGTGAAGGGCATAATTGGGAAATGACATAGCATTTACTTTAATTCCTTAAAAAGCGTGCAAAAAGCAAATGAGACAACCATTTCGGGACGGAGGGAGTATTAGTTAAGTTTTGCATGCATTATCAACATATTTAATTAGTGTCAAATTGTACTACTTTTATGATGCATAATAAATTGGTCAATATTGTATTAGAATTGTTTTTAATTGTGTTTAAAGTGATCAATTATGCAATTAATTGTGTAGGATGAGCTAATGTGGGCACATAACAAGTTTTGGAGGCAAAAAAAGAAATAAATCAACAGCAATTTGGATTCAAAGTGAACAAAATAGGATGGAACCCAAATAGGCGTCATGAAACTCGTCACGCCGTGAGGGTGCTAATGAAAGAAACTTCAGAGAGCAACTTATGTTATCATGAAGCTTGCCATGCTATGAGAATTCTCGTGATAGGAACTTCATAGTGCAGCTTCTGGCCATCACGTACGCATGGCGTCTCGCCGTGATCCCGTTCGTAAGAGACCTACTTCAGGGAGTTTGTCACAGTTTTCACGAGGCCTATTACACTCGTTACATGCCTCTTGACGCGCCTTATTTTGAGACTATAAAAGGAGAAGCCAAAGTCATTAAGAGAGATTTAGTTAAACTATTTCATTTTTCTCTAAATAATTTCCTTTCATGTTCTTAGCTCTTAGAAACCTAGATAAACAATGATTTCAATTATCATTTTCAATTCCAAGTTTCAATACAAGTCCTAGTTAGATTCAATTACAAGTTTTACTTTGGAAGCAAGAATTGAAGATTTGGTTGGCAATTTCATCTGATCTCCAATTAGATAAGTCAATTCTAAATTTTATTATATTACAATTCTACTTGTTTACTTTGTTGCTTTGATTCAATATTACTTTTGTTGCTATGGAATTGAATCATCTTTTAATTTGCTCTTACTTCTATGTTTGTTGTCATTGTGGTCATGCGTGAGTAGTCACCCTAGGATGGGGATAGGAGTGTAGATTAGGTTCATGAAGTTGTGACGACTTTGAATTGGTTGAATAAGAATGAAGTGATTTAGCTTTGATGATGTTAATTAACATGATTGAGTCTTGATTAGGTGTTGGGAGCATTTAAAGGGAAAGGCTTATTTTAGCTTAACCAAGTTGTCCCACATTGATAGTTTAACCTCTCTTTTCCTTCCTTATATACTTCAAGTCCTTTGAGATGGTTTGAAGTGTTATGAGAAGGAAAAAGAGGTAGACCACGCGCGTGCCACCGCCACTGCCCGCCCGGCTCGTCACGACGTGCGGTGGGGTGGGGTCAACGCCCCAACGTTTTGCTCTCAAACTCCTTTTCTTACCCTATTTTTTTTTTTTTTGTGGATCCATTAGTGACCTTGTCTGCACAACATAGTGAATGTGCGTACAGGGATGGTCTTCACTGATTTGTAGTCCTACTTTTATGGGTAATGGATGGTTGGCTATTGCATATGGAGTGCTATATAAAGGTGATGGATTTATGATGGTAAATGCACTGTGAGAGTTCTGTTCGAATATACTGCTTGCATTCCGTATATCTGCTTCATATATATATATATATATATATATATATATATATATATATATATATATATATATATATATATATATATATATATATGTGCGAAGGAATATATGTGAAGTAATATATATATATATATGTATGCGAAGAAATATATATATATTCGAAGTGATATATATATATGTATGCGAAGAAATATATATATATATTCGAAGTGATATATATATGTACGCAAAACAGATATATATATATATATATATATATATATATATATATATATATATCTGCTTCCAGTTCGAACAACACAGTGAAACACCACCTTTATATATAGCTGCCTGAGAGTCCGTTCTGTTTTGCCGGTCGAAAGCATACGACTCAATCCCTGGTCGTGAATGTTTTTAAGGCAGTGTTTTAGACACGATACAGAACCTTTGTCTTTGTCTTTTCGTTCCCTAACCTTACATCCACAGAGAAGAAAAAAACTCAACAGTTAAAAACATTCAGATATCAAGTTTGAGTCAAAAATGTCTGCATCAAACACTGTGTCTGATATTGCTCCTATTCAACCACTCACTGGTGGTTTGAACTACGAGAGATGGGCTGCAAAAATAATCATGCTTCTGGAATCGAAGGATGTGGACTATGTCCTTTTTGCAGACCCTGCAAAATTCAATGTGCCTGCTACACAACTTGCACTGCAGACCACGGCTTCAACTGCTGCGACTGACCCGAAGTCTACAGATGGTACAGCTACTGCAGATACTTCCACGGACCCGAAGTCATCATCAGTCCAAGATACGACTGCAGCCGAGGTAGCTCGCATCAAATACGAAAAAGATAACAAGACTGCTCGGACAACCATTCTTCAACGTGTAAGTGACCCGTTGTTTGATATGTTTTCTGAATACAAATCTGCAAAGGCAATTTGGGATTTAATGATTGAGAAATATGGGGCTGATGATGTGGGGAGACGCAAATATGCTGTGGGTCGTTGGTTACACTTTAAAATGGTGGAAACCAAGCCAGTAATCGAACAGGTCCACGAGTTTGAAAATTTAGTCGGCGACATGAAAGCAGAAGGTGGGATAGTTAATGAAGTAGTCCTGTGTGACTCCTTGATTGACAAACTGCCCGACTCCTGGGTGGACTTTAAGAATAAAATGAAACATGATCGAAGGAGCTACACACTGCAACAGCTAATCAATAGCATAAATATCGAGGAGGAAAACCGCCTGGTTCAAAGGTCTGTTTCTTTTACTAACAATGTTAAAGTTAATATTGTTGAAACTAACTATGGCTTTGAGAAACCAAAACCTGGTGACAATTCTAGAAACCAAAAGAAGAATCATAAGAATAATAACTCCACTCGCAGCAAGGGTGGAAAAATTCAGAAAAAAGGGAACAATAGTGGTGAATGCTATGTGTGTGGAAAACGAGGCCACCGTGCTGTCCAATGCTATAAACGCTATGGGTCTACGAGTCAGAAACCAAACAACGAGAAGCCGAAGAACCAAGTTAATCTGGCAGAGAACACAGAAGACGCTGATTTGGTAGCTGCAGTAGTAACTGAAGCCAACATTGTGGAAAATCCAGACGAATGGGTTGTGGACACTGGAGCCTCACGACATTTCTGCAACAACAAAGCTTCATTCAAAACCTTTGAGCCTATCACTGGTGGAGAACAAGTCTTCATGGGAAACTCCAGCGTTTCCGAGGTAAGTGGTAGAGGAAAAGTAGAATTACTGCTTTGTTCTGGAAAACATTTACTGTTGCAAAATGTGCTTTATGTCCCTTCCCTTCGAAGAAATCTGATTTCCGGAGGTCTTCTTAATAAGGCTGGAATTAAGATGGTTGTTGAGTCTGACCGTCTGGTTATGACTCGTTGTGAGAAGTTCATTGGGAAGGGATATTTCCGTGGAGGTCTCTTTGTACTAGATGTCTCTATAGTTAACAATAACTCTGATGTATCTGGCTCTTCTCTGAATGCTCGTGATAATAAGAATGCTTCCTTTGCTTATACTGCTGTATCAGTTAATGTTTGGCATGCTAGATTAGGACATGTTTGTGCAAAATGTTTAAATAGACTGAAAAACGTGAATATGCTACCAAACCTGTCTAATGATACATGTGAACAATGTGAAACATGCGTTGAGGCAAAATTTGCTAGAACATCCTTTTTAACTGTAAAGCATCGTTCTTCATCTCTGTTAGAATTGGTTCACACTGATTTAGCAGATTTTAAAACCACTGAAAGTCGAGGTGGTAAGCGATACTATATAACTTTTATCGATGACTTTTCTCGTTATACAAAATTATATTTGTTGAGAACAAAAAGTGAAGCCGAACAAAAATTTGTTGCTTTTAAAAATGAAGTAGAAAATCAGTTGGAAAAAAGGATCAAAAGGCTTAGATCCGATAGAGGAGGAGAATATGAATCAACCTTTTTGAAAGATTTGTGTGAATCTTCTGGCATTATATACGAAGTAACTGCACCCTACACACCCCAACAAAACGGCATAGCAGAAAGAAAGAATAGAACACTCAAAGAGATGATCAACGCCATGCTAATCAGTTCAGGTGCCTCTGATTCTTTGTGGGGAGAAGCTGTTCTAACAGCTAACCACATTCTAAACCGAGTCCTACACAAAGGGTTTGAAAAAACCCCTTATGAACTGTGGAAAGGGCATGCGCCAAATCTTAAATACTTTAAAGTATGGGGTTGCTTGGCAAAGGTGGGACTTCCGTCCTTTAAAAGGCCCAACTTGGGACCTAAAACCTTAGATGCCGTTTTTATTGGATATGCTGAAAATAGTGCAGCTTACAGGTTTATGTGTTTAGAAAACCGTACAATATGTGAATCTAGAGATGCAGTTTTCTTTGAACATGTGTTTCCCTTGAAGGGTGCTCTTGAACTAGATACGAATAAAGTTCAAAATAATCTATCTTTCCCTGATTTCTCATGTAATTCAGAAGAGCCTAGAAGAAGTAAAAGGCCTAGAATTGAGAAAAACTTTGGCTCTGACTTCATAACGTATATGACTGAATTGAAAGATCCAAATGAACTGTGTGATCGTTTTATATGTCAACTTGTGTTAGAAGAAGAACCAAAATCCATTCAAGAAGCCATGCGATCTGTGGACGCTACTCTATGGAGAGAAGCAGTCAAAAGTGAGTTAGACTCCATACAGTCTAATCATACGTGGGAAATAGTGGACTTGCCTAAGGGTTGTAAACCCATAGGCTGCAAATGGATTTTCAAAAGGAAGTTGAGACCAGATGGCTCAATTGAAAGATTCAAAGCCAGGTTGGTAGCTAAAGGCTTCACACAGAAATTTGGTGAGGATTACTTCTATACCTATTCACCAGTAACAAAGATAGCTACTATACGTGTTCTATTTGCTTTAGCATCTTTACACAGGTTGATAGTACATCAGATGGATGTAAAAACAGCTTTTCTAAATGGTGAACTAGAAGAGGAGATCTACATGGAACAACTCCCCGGATGTGTTGATCCAGGCCAAGAAGGGAAGGTATGCAGACTTAAAAGATCTCTTTATGGCTTGAAACAAGCTCCTAAGCAGTGGTATGAAAAGTTTCACAAAACTTTGTTGGAGCTAGGTTATACCACTAACCGCTCAGATGCCTGCTTATACACAAAAGCGGTAGAGTCTAGCATCGTAATCATCTGTCTCTATGTAGATGACATGCTTCTCTTTAGCTCAAGTATAGGAGCTATAAAAGAGACTAAAAGAACTCTATGTGACAAGTTTGATATGAAGGATCTAGGGGAGGCTGATGTAATACTCGGGATAAAGGTTACCAAAACTGAGAGAGGTTACCTTTTATCCCAAAGCCATTACACGGAGAAACTCCTAAAGAGGTTTGAGAGTTATGAAGTAACTCCAGCTAAAACCCCCTATGATCCTAGCGTCAAATTATCAAAGAACATAGAGGCTAGTGTGTCTCAAGAAGAATATGCAAAGATAGTTGGGAGTCTAATGTTCTTGATGAACTATACTAGACCAGATCTTGCATTTGCTGTGAATAAACTCAGTCGGTATACTCACAACCCTGGTATCTCACATTGGGATGCACTGAGAAGGGTACTTCGGTATCTAAGAGGCACAATAGACTGGGGCCTTAACTATAAGGGAGACCCAGCTGTGCTCGAGGGGTTCTGTGATGCAAACTGGGTAAACGACGCTGATGATGTAAGCTCAACTAGTGGATACGTGTTCACTATGTGTGGAGCCGCGATTTCATGGAAATCAACCAAACAATCCTGTATAGCCAGATCAACTATGGAATCAGAGTTCATAGCACTAGATCTAGCAAGTCAGGAAGCAGAATGGCTGAGAAATCTATTGGCAGACGTGCCATTGTGGGGGTGCCCAGCACCTGCTGTTCCCATACATTGTGATTCCCATACTGCCATTTGTGTTGCGCAAAACAGTGTCTACAATGGGAAACGTAGACACATAAGAGTTAGACATCAGTCTGTACAACAGTTAATAATAAATGGGGTAATCACAATGGTTTTTGTGAGATCTGAAAGGAATATTGCAGATCCTTTCACAAAGGGCCTAAATAGAAAGGCCGTCCTTGATACATCAAGGGAAATGGGTTTGGGACCCATAGATACTCTGTAGCTAATCATGGTGGTCTGCGTTGAGGTAGACTTGACAGAGTTGCAGGTCTATCCTAGAATAGATCTAACAGGGGATATTTTAGGGTCAAGAGTATGACCAATTATGGCGACTAGAGCAAATTAAGTGCATTCAAGTTCAAACTTTGTCTATCCGGTGAGTTCAAGATCTAATTCACTCCCGCATAGAGAAGTACTTAATGTCACTATAAGACAGTACAAGTTTTATACACTGGCATGAAAATTTACTTTGGTCGTATTCAGGCAATGTCAATACCAGGCTAATCCCTTTTCATGGTGGGGGATGGTTGGGAGCATTTAAAGGGAAAGGCTTATTTTAGCTTAACCAAGTTGTCCCACATTGATAGTTTAACCTCTCTTTTCCTTCCTTATATACTTCAAGTCCTTTGAGATGGTTTGAAGTGTTATGAGAAGGAAAAGGAGGTAGACTACGCGCGCGCCGCCGCCGCGGTCTGCCCCGGCTCGTCACGACGTGGGGTGGGGTCAACGTTTTGCTCTCAAACTCTTTTTCTTACCCTATTTTTGTGGATCCATTAGTGACTTTGTCCGCACAACATAGTGAATGTGCGTACAGGGATGGTCTTCACTGATTTGTAGTCCTACTTTTATGGGTAATGGATGGTTGGCTATTGCATATGGAGTGCTATATAAAGGTGATGGATTTATGATGGGAAATGCACTGTGAGAGTTCTGTTCGAATATACTGCTTGCATTCCGTATATCTACTTTATATATATATATATATATATATATATATATATATATATATATATATATATATATATATATATATATATATATATCTGCTTCCAGTTCGAGAGAGAAGATACAACAGGGACGAGAGAATATATACAAGTTAGCGATTATAACTGCCAAAGGGTGAAAGGACAAGAATGCCCTATTACAAATTAAATGAGCTTGGCCGTTTATATATTTGTATCATCTAATACGACTGGTTAAATTTAAAAGTTGAAGGATTACAGGTGGTTAAATTGACAGTTTATGACTTAACACAGAAGTGCCACTATACTTGGAGGACCACAACCATGGCCGTTTTTTTTTAGATTTTTTGTGGTCCCGTTCTTGTAAATAAATGAGGCCCTACCAAAAGTATAAGCGGAATCTTTAAAACCAATACCGTAAAATATATGATTTTTATTTATATATTATTTTCCAATATAAAGATTATGTCAAAGATTTTGAACGATTTTGCCATAATCATGCTCAATTAATTAGGAGAGAGGAGTGAAAATTGAATTGCAACTTTGATAATCAAAGAAATTTGGTGAAAAGTTGTAAAATTAATGGAAGAAGGAAGAATCTTGTCCTCTTCAATGGTGGTGCGTGATTAGGCAAGATAGAAAGAGGCGTGAAGGAATGTGAGTTTAATTATGGTTTTTTTCTTAAGAAGCTAGGTCAAAAATAGATATTAGACCCTCTAAAATTGAGGTCCTATGTTGTCGGGAACTATGCACGGGCAAAAAACTTGCCCTGCCACAACTGGACAAATTTGACTATGGACCATGGTCCATGTAGCAGTGTGGTCCATGAAGTAAGTATCATTTTAATTACACTTCAGTTTCATTATAACAACACTGAAGTATCGTTTTAATTATACTACAGTTGCATTTGACAATATACATTGTTGAATGAGCTCTGTCTTTTAGTTTCATTTTCTACACACACTAGTTTCATTATAGCAACATTAAAGTATCATTTTAATTCTACTACAGTTTATTAATTTGACAACCATGATCCACACAGCACTATGTGAACTGTGGTCCACTGTATACCAATTGGCCACAACTGGTATTATAACTTGAAAAAAGTATTATATTTAATTTTTGTTAAAATGTATCACATTTTAAAGATCTGTCTTATGTAAATTTTTGTGTTTAATCATAATTTACTCTTTTTTTCCGACACGTTTGGAGGAAAGTGAAAGGTTGGTACAAGGTATTTTCCGGGCACCTAAAATTGACACTACATAGGCTATGTTTAGCAAACTTAGCTGAAAAGCTAGCTGAAAGTTGAAAGTTTAAAAGTAGTTGAAAGCTGAAAAATTATAAGTTAGAAACTGAAAACTGAATAGTTATTAAGCTAGCTAATTATGTTTATAAGTGTTAGGTAAAATTAGCTTTTTTATAAGCTGATAAATGTAAAAAGATTAAAAATTAAATGACATCTTCAATAAGTAGTACAAATTTGACACTCATCAAATTTGGTCGTAAGCAATAATCTCAACCATTGCTTCACCTTTCCCTCTTCCCCTTAGGGAAAAGAGAAATAATCTAAACCGGATTCTATATCATCAGAGGTCCCATTGATCTTGAAAGTATCACAAATCTCAAGAAAATTGTCTAAATGAACATTAGGGTCCTCATCTTGCAAACCATCAAATTGAACCATATGCTAAATCATCTAGATGATAATATTAGGCTTGATTTCATAGTTGTTCACAACCATTGCAGATCGGACGATGCTTAACTAATGAGTGCTAGATAAAGATGTCATGGTGTAATCGGACATGGTTCTCTATTGCCCCTCAATAGTCTCATGCTTGTTCTTGCGAAATTATTTTGCACTTGGAATTGCATGACTAGTTAATTCCCCATGGAGCTATGAAATCCTTCTATCTCAAGATCGAATGGTACTAGACCTGCATGATCACGCCATCCCCGGGTCATATGCCATTTAATACCTATCAAGAAAGAAAATAGACAAGTATCAAAGAGCAAAGGCAAAAAATATAAAAATAAAAGAAAAACAACAAGATTAATAAAACAAAAGAGTTTCTATTATCATGAGCCCCTGGCAACAACGCGGAAAACTCTGATACCTGATTTGCAACTAAACAAATCCGTACACCTATCGTTTCTGAATATTGAAGTTTGAGTAAGGAGTATTACATCTCATAGGGACTACGAGTACTAGCACCAACTTTGATTTAATTATTATCCAGCCTAAATATATGACAAGGAGATAATAAATTAAAACAAATGACTAATCAACAACCAAGGCAATATGGGAAAACCAAGAAAAGTTAAGTAAATTAGCTAGTAAATAATGGGTAGTTGAATGGTTTTCAAATAAAAAAAAAAAAAGGTAGTTGAATCTATGAATCCCCCTAAGCCATCATTGATCATAATAAATAAATGCCAACAACAATTGTATATTTCAAAGACCACGAGACCTCATAATTTATGTTTATATCTTTTTTTTTTCAAGAGTATCAACAACTAATCCACAGGTTGATTAGTCAGAAACTCTTCTCAATTAAAAACCTCAAAGACTGGACAATTTGACTTGAACAAAGAGGATTGATGTCATACTACCTCTAGGTTGCAATCCACTCCTTTCAATCATGTGAGATATACACATACAAAGGATATCTCTATCACAAAATTTATACATCAATCATGAATTTAATAAGATGGTAATTATTAATTCAAGAACGATAAAGAACACGATTGAATCAAAGGAAAAAATTGTATTATGGTAAGAAAACAATTAAGAACAAGGTCTCATACTACGATTGATCATAAATTCAAGAACTACATGTTTGGCTTCTAAACATTGAGGCAAAAATGAAAGAAATGAAATAAACGATAAACGAATTGAAGAACATAGAAAAACACCTTTAATCCTCGAAGAAATCTTGACTTCAAGCCTTCCCAAGATATAAAGATGTGTTCCAATGAGTGGTTTAAACCATCAAATGTGTCTTGGATCATTTTCTTGAAATCGCTGGTTGGAAAGTCCCCAAAAGGATTAAAAACGCGACTTAAATAGAGTTTTCGACTATTGACATGCCCATGTTGATGGACGTGTCAAAATCTATCGCGCTAGGTGACACAACCTTTTCATGGCGATGTCCCTGGCATGGGCGAAAACCTTTAAAATCCTAGCTATGGGGTTCAAACCCACACGCACTCATGTGCGGAAGATCTTAAATCTTCCCCCTTAACCTCTCGAGCAAACTAGCCAATGCATCATTTTTTGTTGTTTTAAATTTGCTATTTTATTTTTTGTTATAAATATAATTAAGTGTGGACATTATGAGTAACGGTCACATTTATGTCTACCATTATTACCTTCCGTTACAAATGTATATTATATATATGTTTTGTTGTAATATGAAAAATACAGATGAATGAATATGCGATTCCCCTTTTCTCTCCATTCTGTTTTTATTTTAACACGTTATCAGTACTTGCTCTACTACCACCTCCCGACCAGCCCCAATTACCGGTGCGCGCTACCTTTGGCGCGATATGGTGATGCACTATCCCAGCGTGTTCGACGCTCAAAGGATGATCGCCCGCCTTCCCTGTCGGCTCCGCACACGCAGCCGGATTATCGCGATCGGCCTGAGTGCTCGTCGCTACCTTCATCGCGACGAACGGTTGAGGCGAGGAGTGAGTAACGGGCTTTGCCTCCGGCGACATGGTCTGCTTCACCACTCCAGCCCGCTCCGGCGAGAGGCGGCGTCTAGGAGTTTCTCACCGAACCGCCTCGACCTCTTTGCCCTGGGATCTACCGGCGATCGGACTTCACAATCCGGTGAACAGATCTGTCTCCTCTCTGCGCCTCTGATTCTCTTTGCACCCCAGATCGATCGCTGTCAAGAAACACAGAGGCTTGACGAGTTGACGCGGTGGAGACACTTCACAAATCATTGCGGTCTTCATCGACGGAGCAGTTCCCGGCGATCCCCCAGTTGATCAAAGATCGGATGGTAGGGATAGAGTTATCTCGTTGCTGTGATCCTTCTCCGATGGTTTGATTGTTGATCGGCCACCATCATCTTCCGCCGAAATCGGTGCGCAGACGGATGGCGGTATTGGTTTTAGTTTGTCGGCGACTACTAGCTTTGCTGGGCAGAACCCTCCTCGACTTTGGCTGTGAGCTCTACCCAGGTGGTTGATGTGCAGCCAGCCATCCTCGGTGAACGGTACGCCATAACTTTGTTTATGCTGAGATATGGGCATTTGGTATTGATATATTTTGATTTGCATTCTTAAATTTGCTTAAACATATTCATGTTGGAAGTACATCGGTATTAAGTAAGGATGATTTTGTTTATATGGAGAACCAGACAATAAGAATGCATGAGAATAACCAAGCCTATAGCACTAGGATGTTCTCTCGGGAATAGGAATTACGGAGTATATATTCCCTGCATAGCAAGAATATAATAGGAACTAATTAAGATATACATATGCATGCATGTGTGTCTCTTTGATAATTGTTCACTCATAATCAACTTTTGAGTTCAGCGTCCAATTATGAGTGCGATCTACGGGGTTTTTTAAAAAAAAAAAATGCAAGGTATGGAACTACAGGAGTAGACCAGCGTTTTCTTTTTTTTTTTTTTTTTCCTAATATGGTTTTATGTTCAGCAGAGTGTCTGTTTTCATTTTATATGAGGCTCAGATCATATAAGTGTCTCTGAGTATTATGATTTATTAATGGTTAGCTATCCACCATGTGTTTTAATGATAATAACAAGAAAATGGGCAGATCCCATATGGAGTATATAAAGAATGAAGAAAGAATATAATTGGGTGGATAAAATTTTGTGGTTCTATCTAAATGGGCGGCTCACACCGAGTCCATTACTCACTATGTTTTTAGCCTTCGGTCTATAATAAGGCTTCTAACCCTACCTTTGTTTATTTAGTTAATATGATGGGTTTGATGCCAAAGGTTTTTTTTGAAGAACTATATAACAGGACCTGTGCTCTGTGCATGTGTTTTTGTTATTGACGGTGGATTTAAGTCACCTTGTAATAGCATATGGTGTGACCACATTTATTAAACCACACTGCCAGTACTTACTTTGTTTAGTGACAGTGCTATTGTTCCTGGTTAATGTGAATACCACTGCTAATGTATCACTTAGTGTTGGTAATGGGGACTAGGGTCACAGCTACTTGCGTGACTAATAATGGTGCATGTCAAGCTGCCAGTTCGACCATAGCGCCTCGTGACTCTTATGCCACAATTAATACTTTTAATAATTTAAACACTTTAATTTGGTCTTGCCCCATGTTCCAATTCGTGGCAGTGCATGTGCTTTCAATGAACCTGTTAGTGGTTGGCATGTTGTGTTGCTAGGTGTTGGCCCTAGTGTTAATGCTCTTAATGTTTATAAGATTTTTTTTAAAAATCTTAATGTAATTCTTGCTTAGAAATGAAGCACTTATTATATGACTGTCCCTGAAGGATTGTCTTGATCAACAAGTGAAGGATTGTCTTGATCAACAAGTGATTATAGCCAAAATTCTAAACATAGCATTGCCCATAAGGCAACAAGTCATAGCACAAATTAAAAATAACAGCACTAGGGCAGTTTCCCCAATGTAAAATTGACTTTGTATTGTTTTAAAAGTTAATTGATGGTGCTAATTTGTTATACAAATTATTTCACATGAGCCTTTGGCATTGAAATAGATCTCAAATCTAAGTATTTAAATGAAATGATAATAACTAATTTTTTTAATATAGTTTTGCCCAGAAGGTAAACCAAAAGCACTAATTTATTTACCCGTCAGTTATGATTGTCACATTGTACTCCAGTAAAAGTACATGACAAAATTATGCTAAGTGTTTGGTCATTGGACTATTTTTTTAATAAGGTCTGGAAGACCCTGAATGTGGATTGATCTCTAAGGTGACTAATGGCTCATGAATGAAGTTTGCAACTTCTATTTCTAATGCTATGCTACTCTCCAAAAGTCAAATTTGACTCACATCATGTTGGTTTGCCTGAAGCAAACAATGATTTTTTTTACACATAGTAATCACTGCCTGAAAATTCTGACAGGCGCAGTTTGAAAATTAAATTCGTGAAAAATACTTGTTGAACTCCTTTTGGCATGAAATTTTTTCTGGAGAACCTAGACTCGTGATATTTGATGTCTGTAAAAATATTTTGTTTAAAATATGCTTTGGTTATTCCAGAAAAATTTGTAAAATTTTGGCAGTGTGCTGCCAATTATTTTTCTGCCTGGAGCAATGTTGTGAAAAATTTCAGAAAAATACTTCCACACCTTGGATTGACATGAAAATTTTTATGTACGTTCTGGACTTGCTGAACTACATATCTGCCAAATTTTGTGTCAAAATGTGTTACCGTTTCTCCCCAGAAAATTCTACAATCCAGGTCAAAATTCTGAAAATTTTCTGCCGTTTTCAGCTTGTATATCTTGCTATTTTGTGATGTTTTCATGCTGATATGAAACTATGAAATAAAATGAGAGCTTGCTTGGAAAAGTGCTATTTTTGACTCCCCGAAATAGGAATGAATGGGCCTGGCAGCGAACATGTGCTCATTATTCTTCGGTGAACGGTACTTCTCTCATTTTTCTAATTTATGAATTAATAAACAATATCTCTTGTCATGTCATGCCTTGTGTGTACCAAACATGATACTCTTTATTTAATGGATGTGCATGACTCAATAGAGAGTTTGGTGTCCAAGACATAACGGACAATTATATCACATGCTATTGCATGCTTCTCTTTAATTGACAACTTTTAGCATATAATCTCTTGATTAGGCTCATATAAGAGCTTTTGTTATTTCTTGTTAGCAATTAATTATTTGCTATAGGCCATAGCTATTGAGATTCATCACCCAACTTATAAGTGTGGCAATATCATGAATTCTCAATATGGTTAGGTTGCACCTGTCGTTGCTAAACCTTAGCTTGCATGTGATAATAGTTAAAGGCTATGACATGTTTACAGTGCTAGTTTTTGCTATAGAAACTTTTTGACATGAGATTTGGGCATATGATATTTAAATTTATAGCCCTCATTGTTTTGTATATTTATTTGCCCAGAAGGTAGATTAAGGATTTTAATTCTCTAAGTCATCCTTTTAGGATGGATCTTGACAATGAATTCTTGACCAAAAATGGTCAACCTATCCCATCAATCCCCGAAGGATTGCTTGACGTTACTATGAGTCAAGTTTTTTTTACTAAGTCTAACTCATTGCATATCACAAATCAATCCCCCAAGGATTGCTATACCCCTTTTTTTTACACCTAGTACGTGTTTTCAGAAGTAACATTTCCCTATCTGCGTTATTTTATTTGCGCAGTCTATTTTATATCACCACCATAACGTACCTCTAAAAGTGCTATCAAAGAAATCCTCGTCTATTGATTAAACACCGAAAGCCCATGATAGGGGATCAATACATATAATTGGGTACGTTGACTGCATTCCTAATGAAGATTGTTTCTCGGCATTAGGGGGAGATAATATACTACTCCGTAGCTTTTTTGGAATGCCAAGAAATTTCATAAGAATAAAAACATCTTCATTTAAATCCATGTACTAGTTAGATTGAACTGGAAGTTCAAAAGATAATCTATTTGCGATTTTAGCAAATAATCTGCCAAATACATCTATTGATCATAATGATCATAAAAGAAGTGACTAGGTCCTATATCCTTGGATCAAACATATCTATCGATACTCCTTGACACTAGAAGTGTAGGAGATCTATCGGTGAAAGAGATATGGATCATAATACTAGATCTAGTAAAGAAATATTGTCACTCTTGAAATAGCTTGAACAATTATGTTCTGCAGACGTTCGTCCAGATGACGAAAAACCCTGGTAAGACTTATAGGTGCACCAAACAAAAGTAATACTAGGGATGCGGAACAACCAGATCAAAATATCTTTGGGAAATGTTTAGAATCTGGTTGTTTTAGAAATTGCCATTACTTTTACAAATATGAGAGTTTTATAAAAGGTTATGGTTGTCGACAACACAATTGCCATTACAAATTGCTCGTTATATGATAATCTGGATCCAGAGTTAGGCACCAGAAGTGCCATGACTATTTAATATATAAAGGAGTAATTAAGGCATAGCTCGACTCGGTAATATGAATAAATTCTCTTTATAACAATACACCATTAAGCGTTAACCCTGAAGGTTACAAATGGGTGTGTGCATGAAAGAGAAGTAAGAATAACAAGGTGATAATATATGAAGTGAGTTTGTAGCCTATGGGTTCACGCAGAGACCCTTAATTGATTTTAATCAAATATACCCTCCCACGGTAAATGGCATTAAGTTCCGCTACATAATACAATTGGCAGAATAATAAATTTAGATATGCAGTTAAATTTATTTTTGAGAAATCCCTGATGGATTCATAATTCTCGAAATGAGGATTTATTTAAGTATTAGTATGTGTCATTATTTACTCTTTAAAGGGTTGCGAATGGAGTTAATATCCTCATTGAAGGAATAATATGTACCATTGTGTGCTTGATAAAGGGTTGATAATGAACTTATTTATTGTTTATTATCTCAGTCAAGATTGATGGTGTAAACATCAATGAAATATATAAAGAGCTTGATAATGTCAGTTCATGTTTAAAGACTGAGACTTTTGAAATAAAAAGCTTGTGAAAGCTATAAGTATTATCTCGACTTGAAGATCGAGTTTTTCTTTGAAGATTTTTTTATATATACACCAGTCAGCCTTGTGCGCATATATCTATTAATGTGTATCCAACTATGAGCTTAGGCTTTTAGTTGAGATGGAGCACATGCTTCAATTTGGTATCAAAGCCAGCCCAAAGGTCATGGGTTCAAACCTCAACGCCACTCATAAGCGACAACGGTTTACCGGTCCACGTGTTGGTTGGAATCCACCGTACACGTGAGGGGGCGTGTGAGCATATATCCATTAATGTGTATCCAACTATGATGAGCTTAGGCTTTTAGTTGAGATGGAGCACATGCTTCAATTAGCCTACATCTAAAAATGCTTTTTCACATGTCTATATGCATATAAGTGTCATGTTTTTATCAAACTAAAGGTTGCCTAATAATCTCCTGAAGCAGATAAGGAACCTTTTTGGACTCGAAGTCCCTTACTTCATTATCGTTGGAGCACCATTTTTAGAACCAAAAGTTCCATAATCGCAACATATTTGCGATAAAATTGCTAGCAAAATTTAGTGCTCCCCCTACAAATGAAGTACTTGAATAATGATTAACATATCCTTTGGTATCTTCGAGATACAAAGACATGACATTTATGTAAGAAACCATGATACAGGTTTAATAGGCTACTTGGGTACTGGCTATTGTGTTTGATCCCCGCAATGTCAAGTCCAAACTGGTTACACAATGAATTTCCCTAAATGATCAAAATGAGGGCAATAACACTTGTGTTGCACCAATGTTATATGAGCTCTAGAAGAGCTATATGATTATTGTACAAGATTTTTACTCTAGTGACAATCCAGAAGATTTGTCCAATCAATTTCTTCAAATTTTGAAATACATTTTATCATGTCGAACTTGAAGATTGTTATCTTCAGGGGGAGACGGGAAGTACATTTACTTGAATCAATCCGGAAGATTGAACGTAAAATTCTGAAGATTAAGTCATAAAAGACTAACAGTTGCGCACTATTTGCAACGCATAAATACATAAATATCATGTACTCTTTTCCTCACTAGTTTTTTCCCATTGGGTTTTTCTAGTGTGGTTTTTATCGAGGCATGAGTATGAAATAATAATGTAAATGGGAAAATGTTACAAAATAATTGCTTCAGTCGACAAACCCCAAAATCCTGAAGATTATGCAGTTTGCGCCCTGAAGGCTTATGGTTGTACTCTTTTTCCCTTAACTAAGTTTTTCCCACAGGGTTTTCTTAAGTTAAGGTTTTTAATGAGGTGACCAAATACAATATATGTTTTTACATATATCATGTACTCTTTTCTTCAACTAGGTTTTTCCCACGTGGTTTTCCTAGTGAAGTTTTTAATGAGGCATGAATGTATGCTATCCATATATATACCTTGTACTCTTTTCTTGTTTAGGTTTTTCCCACAGGGTTTTCCTAGCAAGTTTTTAATGAGGCAAGATCGTGGTGTTATAATGTCCAAGGGGGAGTGTTATAAATATAATTAAGTGTGGACATTATGAGTTGATTATGTAACTGATGTAACGGTCACATTTATGTCTACCATTATTACCTTCCGTTACAAATGTATATTATATATATGTTTTGTTGTAATATGAAAAATACATGAATATGCGATTCCCCTTTTCTCTCCATTCTGTTTTTATTTTAACATTTTTGTCTTAATTGTCTTAATTTTTTTTAAAGTTATTTATTTTCCTTTTATTCCAATTACAGTCGCAAATTATATCACAAACCAAAGCTTACTTTGCATCGTAGACCATGGTCTAAAACGATGTCATTAATGTTATCAACTAATACCTCATGTTTAATAATATTTTTGTACTCTTTCTTTTCTTTTTTTCCATAATATTTGATCTATATGATAAATCTAAACTTTAATAATGCATATAAACACTAAACTACAGGTATATCAAATTTATTTCTATCTACTATGTAGTAGGTATATAATATTTCTTCTATGTCCGTGTTTATAAAGAAAAACAAACCTTAATATCCATAAATATTATACTACAGACATATTATGTCTAATAACATTAAACATGTACGATGTTCATAATATTGTTCTATGTGATCACAAATCTAAACATCAATCAATGTACATAAATACTAAATTGATGGTATATCATATCTATTTCATTCACTTTGTAGTAGGTTCATCATATTCTTTCTATATATTCATTAAAAAAAAAACAAGCTTAATTTACATGTACATGCAAACATCACATTAAAGAAAAACCATACCAAGAATTACAAGGTTGCTGAAGAGTTGTTCGAATGAAAATGAAGGGCCAGGGATGCTTGGTAGTGAAAGAGTAGCGGAATAGGGATAAATAAAAAAGAATACGAAAAGAGAAAATGCCAAAATGATTTTAATTGAGAGGGATAAAGGATGTTATTTATTTAAAATCATAAAGATAAAGATAGAAAAAAGTTTAGAAGTTACTAGCTTATATTTGAAACGCTAACCTAGATAGCGTTTTAAAATAAACTATTATTTTAAACTATTAGCTTATTTTGAAAACATTACCAAACAGAGCTTATAACTTATTAATTATAAGTTAAAATAAGCTATATAAGGTCCTAAATAAATTTGCCAAACAGAGCACAATAAAATCTCAAATCCCATTCTTTGTCGTACACACGCTAACATTATCTCCTTAACCCAACCAAACTTTCTTCTTCATTTCCTCCTTGTATGAATAAATTAGCTCTCCTAAAAAAACTAACTAAAGATCATGGCCAAGAATCATTCTTATGAGACATCATGGGCAGATCAATGGGACCCAGAGCCTCTTTATGAACACAAGAGGAATAGCAATCAATTTCCGCCGTCGAAATTCTCCGGCAAGATGGATGATGTGAGGAAAGCGGTAACCGACCGATCACCTTTCGTGTTTTTGGTGAGCTTGGTCTTGAAGGAAATGATCCGTACTCGAAAGGCACTAGCATAGCTAGCAACGAGCCATTGCCAAGCATCACACGCTATTGGTGCGGAAGAGATGAGGGGTTGAATTGTGTCAGAACAACTCCCTAGTAACGCATTAGTAATGATATGGTCTCGACAATACCAGCTTAAGTGTGCAGATTCGGGGTGGTTTGTTCAGCACCACTAAACTTGACCGGTTCTTTAATAGAACCGTCGATGTAGCCAAGGAGATTGAAGCCAATTAATGCAGATTGGACTTGGGGTCTCCAAACAGGGAAATTAGTGGGGGTGAGTTTGATAGGGAAGTTGGACGGAGCATTAAGCTGGATAACATCATTGGTGGTCACAGCAGATTGGGAAGCCATGAACGCACAAAAGTGGTGAATAGGAAAGGGAAGGAAAAAAATTTATCTTTAAGAGATTGTGGCTCTTGATACCATGTGAGGAAGTGAACTCAACATTTATTGATGTAAAACAGCCAACTATAAATAGTATACAAATGAGAGTAAGTAGCAGGGAGTTGTAACAACTATTTTAACACAACTATTCTATAGTTGAAACTTAGAACAAATACAGGGAAAGAATATGCCAGCCACGTATATCCTTAACAAATGAAACGTTCGATAAAACTAATGTTGTCGCGTCCACCGGTGTGAAGAAAGTCAAGGTCGGAGCTTCTGCGGTTTCCACTAAATCAAAGACAAGTATCACAAGATTTCTTAGAAGCACTAGGTTACATTATTACATATGTTTATTTGTTTATTTATTCATAGTATTTAGAACTTGAATAATATAACCTAGTTTAAACTAAGGGTGCATTTGGAAACCCGAAAAGTGTTTGGCTAGAGGGGAAAATGGAAGTCAATGGAAAATAAGGGTATGGTCAATGGAAAATAGAGGGGATTTCTCGAAAATGGCTTCCCTTTTTCTTTTGGGAAAGTCATTTTCCGTTTCTAGCAGCCGAGCAGCCAATCACCCGTCGTCATCACCGTCACCACCGCCACCACCACCACCCACCACTACCCACACCCACACCACCCCTCACCACCACCACCCCTCACCACCACCACCCACCACTACCCCCACCTCACAACACCACCACCACCACCACACCATTGTATATTTTAAATATTTAAAATTAAAAATAATTATGCTCATTTTTTATAAAAATGAACCAAACGCACCAAGACAATTTTATGGAATGCAATCAACAAACCTTAAACATGCTTTCTTTACAATTGTTTGTATGTATAAAATTGATCATTTTTAAAATTTCATCTAGTTTTCTTGTTTATTATGTTTGAAAGGCATCGCCACCTATCTAATCTTGGTCATCTGCTATTTTTGTCTCCGACATGGACCCCTTCCTTCTTTTTATTCACCGACTGACCCCAAGCTTTATATATATGCATATATTTTGTCACACTTTGGCCCCAAAACTTTATCCCCTTCTTCATTTTATACCATCTCTTAAGCCTTTGAGCCCCCACCTCATAACTTTGATCCTTAGTCTAGTTGGCACCCCTAACTCTATTCTATTTTTACACAGGCCCCCATTGGGCTCCAACCATCCTCTAGACTTAATTAATCCTTGAGCATCTACTACCCGATTCTAATTGACATTGAACCCTGAACCCCTTCACCCATAATAATATACTCCCTCTGTCACATTTTTTTTTTCTTGTTCGATTAACAATGCTTGACTGAAATTATTTTTAATTCAATTTTTCATAATATTAAGTTTAGTATTAGTATATAAAATTTATATATTTGGAAACTACATTAAAAGTAATATTAAACACGAAACAAATCAAATTTAAATATAATTAAAAATTAGCAATGAAAATAAGCAACGAAGAAAGACTTGGGTTGACCAATGAATAGTAAACAGGACAGGCAAAATTGGATAGATGGAGTATTTATTTGTAAGTTACTATATAGGGAAAAAAATCCAAAAAAATCCCTTCAATTTGCATTGAAATTTGCTAGATTATCTGTTGCAAAGCCCTTCATTGCCCTTTTCCGCTCATCGTTGGCTCGCCTTGGCCGTTCGTCGGTGATCGAAGGGTCGTTGCTTAGTTTTGCGGGTCGGACTGCTCGAACAAATATGAATGCATTCTCTAATGATTAGAGAACTAATATCATTTTATGCATTATCCATTTAACTTTGTTTTTCCTTAGAGTTTTATCATGACTCAAATACAATTATGAGCTAGAAGCTTATTCAAAAGATCATATTTAATTTCGATCATTAAGTATACCTTGTGTGTAACTAGAGATTTCAATTAGTTCATGTAACACCCTTAATTTTTAAAACATTTAAATAAAGACGAATCTATCATTAATACTCAAACGGAGCAGAAACTAAACATAAGAGTCGGGGTGCTATGCCTATTCTAGGCTTGAGAACCTAGATGCACATGCTAGACTAACTAAGCAAGTATAAACCACAAAACAATATCCGAATACAAATCAAGGCACGCAGGCCATCTAACTAAGTTTAGAGCCATCTGAGCTAAGTCTACGAATCCAACTAGCGCGCTCCGAAGGTACTGATCAGCACTTGAAAAACATACGGTGTAACAACCGTCAGCGAATAATGCTGGTAACCCACTCCCACGCGTGGAGCACAATATAGGTAGATATAGGAAAACCATTTTTGTAACACCCCGAAATTTTTAAAACTTTTAAGACTTATATAGTAAAGGCGAACTCTCATTAAATCCCAAACATAATGTAGTAGAGTACGGGGTGCTATGCCACACCTGAGCTAGAGAACTCAGGTGCAGAGGCTAGCTAACTAATATCCTCAATAACGTAAATACGCAAGCATGGCACGCAGGCCAAAAAGGGGAAACTATCTACTCTATGCTCCGAATCTCTAACGCGCTCCAGTGTCTACTCTTCAGTGCCTGAAAGCCAAATATATCTGTTCAGCGAGAGATGCTGGTAACCCACTCCAACGCGTTGAAATACATTATATATATATATATATATATATATATATATATATATATATATATATATATATATATATATATATATATATATATATATATATATAATATGAAAACCATTTTGAAGCAGGAAGATATATACTTAAGAGACACTAGTTTTAAAACCAAGAATAGACTTGACAGATAGAGATAAGCACATTCAACGGTTATGATCAAGCATATAGAGATACTAGCATATATCCTATGGTCACAGATTCACTTCATCTCATTCATATCATCATCCCAATTCGTATCTCATCACACACAAGCACACTTTGGTGGCGCCACAGGACCAATCGCATGCCCATACATAAGGGTCAGCGCATATAGCTCTGACACGGCCCCGCAGCACCCTGCCTCGTATCGCAATACGAAGGGGTTGATCGCAACCGACCGATGAACCGCAGCTCATCATAATGTTTGATCGCAACCAAACAGTGGACCGCAGCCCAAGAGTAGTCATCTGACCGCAGCCAGGAATATGAACCGCAGCTCATGTAAAACGTTTGATCGCAACCAAACGGTGGACCGCAGCCCGAGAGTGTAATTCTTACCGCAGCCAGCTTCTGAACCGCAGCTCAGGAATAACCAATTTGATCGCAACCAAATTGGGGTATCATGCACACATAACACATAACAAGCACATGCAACCCATATTAACACATTGGGAAAGGGGAGAAAACGTATAACGAAACCTATGTGTGGTTATCCACATACTAGGAATAATCCTAAGGGGTTCATACTTCCTTTACCTAGGCCAACGGGATACCAATTCTGTAACACCCCGTGTTACGACCCCTAAAACCAATTAATCATTTAACCAATTATCCAAAGAAAGAATTAAATTACAATAATTAATTAGGAAAAAGCCCACCATAGTCCGTGGGCCCTCATCTCTAAACCCAATCCCTAGTCCTAAAAGGAATAGAGTTAGCAAGCCTATAGTATTGGGCCCTAATTAGGACTCTTAGATATATAAATAAGGGACATAGGAGGCACCTAGAACCCCCACCACAATAATCTCTCACCACACAAGGAGTTCCAAGAATTCCCATAGGAGAAATCAAGAAAGAAGAAAGACTTAGAGAAAGACCCTTCATAGCCAAGGAAATCAATTAAGGCTAAGAGGTAACCCATGTCTCAACAAAACCTATTTTCTTAGCTATGATCTCCATCTTAGGCCTCCCTCTATATTCTTGTGTCTTGATGAATCGTCTATAATATTGATGATGTGATCTTGATAATTGGTGATATGATTTTATGTGTGATCTTGGTAATCTTGATGATGATGAGGATTCTTGATGATTGTGTGATATTCTTGATGAATCTTGATGTTTCTTGATATTAAAAGATGAGTTATGTTCTTGTTAATTTAAATATGATTAGAGCCCTAGGATGTATCGTGAAATTCGTATGGTGTTATTCTTGTTGTATTGGGTGGGAATTCGCATGCTCGGGTGTTGTTTTGGTTTAGAAATTATGATAGGATACGTGCCGTATGATTCTTGCTTTTGATCCATTAATTGTCTACGTGTTGTCATCAATTGCGTTTAAAGGTGTCTAAGCATGGTTTCGGGTTCCACAAAGGATCTCGGGGCGCGTATTGTGAAAAAGAGTCAGTGGGGGGTAGGTGGGGGTAGGGGACCCGCCACCTACCCGCGACCGGAAATAACGCCGCCGGCAGCGGGCAGGCGACTGCCCGCCGGGCACCCGCTGCCCGGATATTTGTCGCCGGCGAGTGACCCTTCACCCACCGGCTACCCGCTGGAAATTTCCCCACCTCGGGATCCTGGCTTCCCCGTTTGATGTTCCCCTGACCCCCATGGCGTCCCAACGGACTCCGTCTATCGTGCCTAAAGTCTAGTTTGATGTTTCGGGTACCATTCGTAGGATAAACGAGTCTTATATACATATATATGTTGCATGCTAGTGGAATTGGTATCCCGTTGGCCTAGGTGAAAGAAGCATGAACCCCTTAGGATTATTCCTAGTATGTGGATAACCACGCATAGGTTTTGTTATACGATTTCTCCCCCTTCCCAATGTGTTAATGTGGGTTGCATGTGCTTGCTATGTGTTATGTGTGCATGATACCCCAATTTGGTTGCGATCAAATTGGTTATTCCTGAGCTGCGGTTCATAAGCTGGCTGCGGTCAGATTTACACTCTCGGGCTGCGGTCCACCGTTTGTGATGCGGCCCAACATAATGAAGATCCATTAAGATTACAAAGTGGGCCAATCACAAGATCCGAGGCCCAAATTAGCTTTATTATTTGTGGTCATCATTATTTTAAATTGTTTAGAATTAAAGAGAAAACACTAGTTTATTTAGAAAGGATTCCTTAAATCCTTTTCTAAATAAAACTCTATTTACTTGTTTTCTAGATTAGGTTTAGGACTCTTTTTTCCATTGTATTTAGAATTATAATGCTGCCTCTATACCTATAAATAGGGCACATCCATATCAGTTTCAAGCAGGCTTCAATTCAATAAAATTCTTAAGTTTTTCTTTACACTTGTGTAAGAAACCTTATGGCTAATTGTGGACTCAATTAGTGGCTAGTCGTGGACTCGACTAGCAAATTGATTCGTGGACTCGAATCAATCTTACTTTCTTCAACCTTAGATTTAGGTTCGTGGACTCGTTCTTGAATCGAAGGAAACTAGATCCGACTCTAGTTGATTGAAGATTGCAACACCAAGGTACTTGAAGCTACATGGGATTCTTCCAAGTCTTTGAGGATTCGAGACAAAGGGTTTCTCGTGAGGTTTAAGGTATTTTGATCCATCTCTATCTTTACATTGAGAGCACTCTTGGGACAATATTCCATATTATTTGAACCTTGGACTAGATTCATATCAATTTGGTATCAATTTGGACTAGAATGGGAGAATAATAGGAACCAGCACACATGGAATCCAATAAGGGTCTATAGTGGGCTCATCACAAGGCCAAAAAGTACATCCTTAAAGCATCATTGGTGGAAAAATCAAGGAATTCCAACAATAATTCCATTCGATAGAGGAAAGTATTATAGTGGCCCGTTTCAAGTGATGTCACGGATCGAAGACAATGTTTATGAGATTCGAGGTCGAATCATTTTTCAAGAAGGGGAGGATGATGCGGCCCAACATAATGAAGATCCATTAAGATTACAAAGTGGGCCAATCACAAGATCCGAGGCCCAAATTAGCTTTATTATTTGTGGTCATCATTATTTTAAATTGTTTAGAATTAAAGAGAAAACACTAGTTGTATTTAGAAAGGATTCCTTAAATCCTTTTCTAAATAAAACTCTATTTACTTGTTTTCTAGATTAGGTTTAGGACTCTTTTTTCCATTGTATTTAGAATTATAATGCTGCCTCTATACCTATAAATAGGGCACATCCATATCAGTTTCAAGCAGGCTTCAATTCAATAAAATTCTTAAGTTTTTCTTTAAAAAAAAAAAAAAAAAAAAAAAAAGAGAAAGCAATAAAGAAGAAGAATAAGGTTGGGGAAAGAATTTGGCTGGTAGGAGAATTTTGGAGGGACAAGGAAGGGGAAAAGTATAAGGTTGGAAGGAGTTCTTGATATATTCCTATTTGGTTGTGGTACACTTGAACCCCTACTACATTCTATTTGTGTCTATCTTCTGATATTGGTCTTGCATATCTTTCTGCCATACTTCTTTCTTTTCTTCCATTTTTTTTTCTTTCAAATCTTGCTTAGTTTCTTTGCTTGTATTATCCTTTTTCTTTGCTTCTTGCTCTCAATTTTATTACCTACCTCGTGATACACCCTTACTCTCAAAGGCTTGTGAAGTCTTCCAAGGTACGTTTTCTTGAACTTTGAGGTTGAATCCATATCAACTGGAGTACCGGACTATAATTTTCCTTTTTGGAAAAAGGCTTGTGAGAGTATCTGCCACCTTGAGCGATACACGAGTGGAGTGTGTGTTTGTAAGAGTGTGTAGTGCACCCCCAAAAGCCATAAAATCCACCTCTTACCTGCGAGCTGAGAATAGTGAGGGAGCAAGCCAACTTTTTGGTTTCACTAACGTGACTACTCACACATCTTCTTGTTTTTTTTTAGATATTTTTTTCCTCTACAGATGGCTGAACAAGTTCCAAAACTGCCCCAGACATTAGAACAAAAGATAGACAGGTTACTCAAACGAATGAATAATTTGGAGCAACGCTCACAACAAGTGCAATCACCACACAATGATGAGCGACACCTGCCACCAGCAGGAAGAGTGGATCCTAGATGTCAAAGGATCCAGCAGCGTAATGCGGAGTTAGGAAACATTAAACATGAAATTCCTAACTTCACCGGTGAGAAAGGACCTACTGAATACATAGAATGGGAGAATGCTATTGAAACTCTGTTCTATTTAAAGCATTATTCTGATCTTACAAAAATTAGGCTAGTTGCTACATCTTTTAAGGGGTATGCTTTATCTTGGTGGCGAAAAAGAAATAGAGAGAGAGTTGTTAATTTTATTCCCTATGAATCTTGGGTTCAAGTGAGGGAAGATATGCGCCTAACCTTTCGTCCTAAATCTTTTTTGTATGATCTTGAAAGAAAATTGCAGGCAACGGTGCACGGAACAAAGTCAGTTGAAGAGTACCACCAAACTATAAATATTTTGCTTAAACAGAAAGACATACATGAAGAAGAGACAAAAACTGTTGCTCGTTTCGTACATGGATTGAACTTAGAAATTCGATGTGGAATGAGTTTTCAGAGATATGACACCCTTTATGATGCATTGTATGCTGCACGTGAATCTGAGGCAAAAATCAAAGAGATGAAAATGTACAAGTCCAACAATGCTGCATCAAGATGGAACAACACTCGTTCAACCCCTCAAAGGTGTGTTGAACGTCTTCCTCTAAGAGATGATTCACGAGAAAAAGGTAAGGAAAAGGTAAGTGAGGTAGTGAGGCCTCAGCTTGATAGAGAACTGATTTGTTATAGATGTAATGAGAGAGGTCACATAGCTCGTGATTGCCCTAACAAGAGGATAGTTAAGATAACAACACAATCTGAAAAATCTACTTCTTATCTTGAATATAAATCTGAGGATGAGGTTTGTGACCATTTTGAAACCCCCAATGAACTTGTTGAGGGGGAACCATTCATACCTTTAGATTCTGATTTTAAATATGCTGATAATGAGTCTAGACATATTGTTGTTGTTAGGGAGGTTTTGAATGTTCACCCTATAAAAAAAGATGAGTCTCAAACTGAAAATATATTTTGTGCTAAAGAGTCAATTAGAGAGAATGCGTGTGATATGGTAATAGATTCTAGAAGTTGCACAAATGTGGCTAGTGCAACTATGGTTAAATTTCTTCAGTTACCTTTGCTTAATCATCCAAATCCTTATTGTTTGCAATGGTTAACTGATGCAGGAGAAGCTAGAGTAACCAAACAGGCTCTTATTCCTTTATATATTAACAGTTACTCTAATGAAATCTTGTGTGGTAATATCCCAATGCAGGCTGCTCATATCTTGTTAGGTAGACCATGGCAATTTGACAGAAAAATAAGTTATGATGGAATGAGGAACACTTATGTGTTTCACATGAATGGAGTTACATATGTTTTGCCTCGTTTGTATCATAAACAAGTAGAAGAAATTCAATTGACATTGATGAAAGCTCTCAAACCAGCCTCAAAGAAGGAAGAAATCAAAGAGAGAAAAGTGGAACCTCCATGTTTGGAATTGCAATCACCACTCCAATCCTCTAACTCAGTTTGTAGCCAAACAAAGGGACCACAATCAGTGATACAGTGGAAAGGACCAGCCCAAGGTGTCAAAGTGCAACCTCTCTTGGTAACTAAAAAGGATAGTATGCAAGAGAAAGGAAGGATGATGATTGGAGCGACTCGTGTCAAGCATCCCAAGAAAAAGTTCCATGAGCGTGATAAAACAGAAAGTGAGCTTGCTACTTTGTCTTTCATTGAATATTTGGATTCGAGGACGAATCCTTTTCAAGAATGGGAGAATAATAGGAACCAGCACACATGGAATCCAATAAGAGTCTATAGTGGGCTCATCACAAGGCCAAAAAGTACATCCTTAAAACATCATTGGTGGAAAAATCAAGGAATTCCAACAATAATTCCATTCGATAGAGGAAAGCATTATAGTGGCCCGTTTCAAGTGATGTCACGGATCGAAGACAATGTTTATAAGATTCGAGGTCGAATCATTTTTCAAGAAAGGGAGGATGATGCGGCCCAACATAATGAAGATCCATTAAGATTACAAAGTGGGCCAATCACAAGATCCGAGGCCCAAATTAGCTTTATTATTTGTGGTCATCATTATTTTAAATTGTTTAGAATTAAAGAGAAAACACTAGTTGTATTTAGAAAGGATTCCTTAAATCCTTTTCTAAATAAAACTCTATTTACTTGTTTTCTAGATTAGGTTTAGGACTCTTTTTTCCATTGTATTTAGAATTATAATGCTGCCTCTATACCTATAAATAGGGCACATCCATATCAGTTTCAAGCAGGCTTCAATTCAATAAAATTCTTAAGTTTTTCTTTACACTTGTGTAAGAAACCTTATGGCTAATTGTGGACTCAATTAGTGGCTAGTCGTGGACTCGACTAGCAAATTGATTCGTGGACTCGAATCAATCTTACTTTCTTCAACCTTAGATTTAGGTTCGTGGACTCGTTCTTGAATCGAAGGAAACTAGATCCGACTCTAGTTGATTGAAGATTGCAACACCAAGGTACTTGAAGCTACATGGGATTCTTCCAAGTCTTTGAGGATTCGAGACAAAGGGTTTCTCGTGAGGTTTAAGGTATTTTGATCCATCTCTATCTTTACATTGAGAGCACTCTTGGGACAATATTCCATATTATTTGAACCTTGGACTAGATTCATATCAGTTTGGTTGCGATCAAACGTTTTACATGAGCTGCGGTTCATATTCCTGGCTGCGATCAGATGACTACTCTTGGGCTGCGGTCCACTATTTGGTTGCGATCAAACATTATGATGAGCTGCGGTTCATCGGTCGGTAGCGATCGACCCCTTCGTGTTGCGATACGAGGCAGGGTGCTGCGGGGCCGTGTCAGAGCTATATGCGCTGACCCTCATGTATGGGCATGCGATTGGTCCTGTGGCGCCAACAAAGTGTGCTTGTGTGATGAGTTGGATGATGATATACATGAGATGAAGTGAATCCGTGACCATAGGATATATGCTAGTATCTTTACATGCTTGGTTACACCTGTTGAATGTGCCTATCCCATAGGATATATGCTAGTATCTCTATATGCTTGATTATAACTGTTGAATGTGCTTATACCTATCTGTCGAGTCTATTCTTGGTTTTAAAACTAGTGTCTCCTAAGTATATATCTTCCTGCTTCAAAATGGTTTTCGTATATCTATATATATATCTATCTATAATGTATTTCAACGCGTTGGAGTGGGTTACCAGCATCTCTCGCGGAACAGATATATTTGGCTTTCAGGCATAGAGAAGTAGACACTGGAGCGCGCTAGAGATTTGGAGCGTAGATTAGATAGTTTTCCCTTTCGGCCTGCGTGCCATGCTTTTGTATTTACATTATCGAGGATATTAGTTAGTTAGCCTGTGCACCTGGGTTCTCCAGCCCAGGTGTGGCATAGCACCCTGTACTCTATTATATTATGTTTTGGGTTTTAATGAGAATCTACTTTCATTATATAAGTTTCAAAAGTTTTAAAATTTCGGGGTGTTACAAATTCACTAGCATGCGATATATAAGACTCATTTATCCTACGAACGGTACGCGAAACATCAAACTAGACTTAGGCACGATAAACGGGGTCCGTTGGGACACCACGAGGGTCGGGGAAACATCAAACGGGGAAGCCGGAGTCCCGAGTCGGGACAATTTCTAGCGGGTAGCTGGTGGGTGGTGGACCACTCGCCGGCTGCCCGCTGCCGGCGACGTCTTTCTCGGGCAGCAGGTAGGTGGCGGGTTCCCCTACCCCCACCTACCCCCACTGACTTTTTACCAAAATAAACGTCCCGGGATTCGTTGTGGAACCCGAAACCATGCTTAGACACTTTTAAACGTAATTGATGACACCACGTATACAATTAACGGATCAAAAGCAAGAATCATATAGCACATATCCTATCGTGACTTCTAAACATAATCAACACCCGAACATGCAAAATCCCGCCCAATTATATCAAGAATAACACAATACGAAATTCCCAATTTTAACCTAGGGCTCTAATCATGTTCAAATCAATAAAATCATAGTTCATCTTTTAATTGCCAAAACATCAAGATTCATCAAGAACATCACACATGTTCGGGTTAGCTCGTGTTGCAATTGTGTTTTATATTCTTGTTGCTAGTAGTTTAGGGCCCAATTACTTACTTCATAGCATTGTTTGTGTCACAGTGAGAGTTGGGCATAACTTAGGGCACAAACAATTGCACCTAATTGTTGCACCTTGAGAAAGGGTAATTTATTAGGGGGATTTAATTCTTGATTATTGCGCATCGAGAGATGGTAGTAGTTAGGAATTTATGATGGTTGATCTTGTTTTATTGGGTGTTGAAGCCACGAGAGTGGAAATTCACTAGTGTTTGTGACAACGAGAGTAGCTCTATACCACCTTGCATCCTCACACTTGTTAAACCTAGATTTTGATTTTGTCCTTAAGATTTGGCACTAGGTGATTAGACACTTGAATCCCAGGAATCTCTTCTTCTCTCTATTGTTTTCAAAACCCTGAATCTCTGCTTTATTTTATTTATTTTATGCAACCAATCATCCAATCAATTCTTAGGATTAGCTCTAATGAATAAATTAGTAACTAGTGCTTGATACAACCTGTGACACCCCGTAATCCAAATTCAATTAAGGGATTAATTAAGTAATTAATCCTAATTCAATTGGTAATTTAATTCCTTAAATTCCTGAAAATTCAATAGTCGGAGAGTAGTAATTCGTAACACCCCAGATTTTCGAAACTTTTAAAACTTATATAATAAAGGTAAATTCTCATTAAATCCCAAACAGAGCAGTACTAAACATAAGAATACGGGGTGTTATGACACATCTAAGCTAGAAAACTCAGATGCACAGGCTAAACTATCTAATTATCCTTAAACAACATCATTACATCATTATGGAACGCAGGCCGAAGATGAAACTATCTATCTAAGCCTTGGGTCCTCTAGCGCGCTCCGGAGCTAATCGTCTGTGCCTGAAAGCCAAATATATCTGTTCAGCGAATAATGTTGGTAACCCACTCTAACGCGTTGAAATACCGTATAAGTATATATGTACATATAGATATAAGAAAAGCCATTTTGAAGCAGGAAGATATATCCTAGGAAACTCTAGTTTCAAAACCGGAGTAGACTCGACAGATAGGGATAAGCACATTCAACAGTTATAACCAAGCATATAAAGATACTAGCATATATCCTACTGTCACAGATTCACTTTATCTCATTTATATCATCATTCATCTCATCACACAAGCACACTTTGGTGGCGCCACAGGACCAATCGCACGCCCATACATGAGGGTCAGCCCATATAGCTCTGACACGGCCCCGCAGCACCCTGCCTCGTATCGCAACACGAAGGGGTCGATCGCAACCGACCGATGAACCGCAGCTCATCATAATGTTTGATCGCAACCAAATAGTGGACCGCAGCCCAAGAGTGATCATCTGACCGCAGCCAGGAATATGAACCGCAGCTCATGTAAAACGTTTGATCGCAACGAAACGGTGGACCGCAGCCCGAGAGTGTAATTCTGACCGCAGCCAGCTTCTGAACCGCAGCTCAGGAATAACCAATTTGATCGAAACCAAATCTGGGTATCCTGCACACGTAACACATAGCAAGCACACGCAACCTCATATTAACACGTTGGGGAAAGGGAGAAAAACGTATAATGAAACCTATGCATGGTCATCCACATACTATGATAGATCCTAAGGGTTTCATACTTCTTTCACCTAGGCCATCGGAATACCAATTCAACTAGCATGCGATATATATAAGACTCATTTATCCTACAAATGGTACCCGAAACATCAAACTAGACTTAGGAACGATAAACGAAGTCCGTTGGGACACCACGAGGGTCGGGGAAACATCAAACGGGTAAGCCAAAGTCCCGAGGTGGGCGAATTCGAGCGGGTAGCCGGTGGGTGGAGACCACCCGCCGGCGATAAACCTCCGGGCAGCGGGTGCCCGGCGGGCAGTCGTCTGCCCGCCGGCTGCCCACTACCGGCGGCGTCTTTTTGGGCAGCGGGTAGGTGGCGGGTTCCCCTACCCCCCACTGACTCTTTATCAAAATAACCGTCCCGGGATCCTTTGTGGAACCCGAAACCATGCTTAGACACTTTTAAACGCAATTGATTAGACCACGTAGACAATTAACGTATCAAAAGCAAGAATCATATAGCACATATCCTATCATGATTTCTAAGCATAATCAACACCCGAACATGCGAATTCGCACCCAAATATATCAAGAATATCACAATATGAGTTTCACGATTCATCCTAGAGCTCTAATCATATTTAAATTATCAAGATCATAGTTCATCTTTTAACATGAAGAAACATCAAGATTTATCAAGAACATTACATAATCATCAAGAACCTCTTATCATCATCAAGATCATCAAGATCACCCATAAATTCATCTCATCAATTATCAAGATCATATCATCAATATCATAAACGATTTATCAAGACACGAGTATAGAGAAGAAGCCAAAGAAGGAGATTATAGCAAAGAAAATAGGTTTTGTTAAGACATGGGTTACCTCTTAGTCTTAATTAATTTCCTCGGCTATGAAGGGTCTTTCGTTAAGATTTCTCCTTTCTTGATTTCTCCTAAGGGAATTCTTGGAACTTCTTGTGTGGTGAGAGATTATTTGTGGTGTGAGTTCTAGGTGCCTCCTATGTCCCTATTTATATACCTAGGAGTCCTAATTAGGGCCTAAATAGCATGGGTTTGCTAATTCTATTTCCTATAGGACTAAGGGATTGGTTTTAGGGATAAGGGTCCATGGGCTTTATGGTGGACCCTTTCCTAATTAATTAATGGAATTTAATTCTTTCTTTTGGATAAATGATTAAATAATTAATTTGTTTTAGGGGTCGTAACACGGGGTGTTACACTCTCCCCCCCTTACAAGAGGCTTCGGGTGCGTTAATCCATTCTTTCACCCCTGGACATTCCGTATTTTGGCCTCCTAGTTAGGAACGTGGCCCCACGCGTTGTCCTTGCTGGGGAAGACTGGATTTCTGGTGACGTGGTGATTGGAAAGTTTGGGTCTACCTTGGTTTCCTGTTCCTGAACTGGATGCCCCGCGAGTGCCCAGGATGGTCTCGATTGCTGCCACCCTCTGATCTAAAGCGCGTGTCGCGTGGATTAAGGACGAGAACCCTTCGTCCATGATTTGGTTTTGCCGGGTGAGCTGTGCGAGGATGCGCTCATTGACAGATTCTTCATTTTGTCCCCTTGGGTTTCCTCCCGCTCGTGCGGGTGCCGGTGGGTTAGGCTCGCTATCCTCTTCCTGTTCCTCATTTCTCTCTAGTCCCCCACAATCTTGCATTGCCCGTTTAAGCTTTTTGTTGGAGATGTCCAATCAGTCAACTAATTCTCTTCGCTCCTCCTCGGGTTTAAGGCAAATCTCCTCGAGGGTGATATACTGTCCCCCTTCGGTGTAGTAGATATCATTGCGACGGAGGTTCTGGGCATTGAAAACCATGCCGCTTGCGGGCTTGACCTCTGTGTGGCTCAGGTCCACTCCTTTCTTCTCCATGATCCAACTCAGGATCATTCCATAAGGTAGAATAAGCCGGTTGCTAGTCTTGCAAAACTCCTTGTGTTTTAACATAAGGGCCGGTAGGTTGAACTTGATTTTGTGTTTTAGAAGGTAAGCAAAAGTACACTCCAAACTTCCCACATCCGTGCTCTTGTTATTTGTAGGCAACAGGCTATCAGTTACAATCATGACTAGTATCTTTTGTTCTGCGGTTAGCCATTTCCTGTTTGGCCGAGTGGCCGAGGTGAAGCCTTCTCCCTTTCCAAGTAGGTACCCGAGGTAGTCCTTGTACCCCGTGTTTTGGGTACCAATCCACCCCTTCTGGTCGTAGTCTGACACACCTGTGGTGGTCAGTCTCAAGAGCTTGGCCAAGCGGCCTTCGAAAAGTATGATTTCCTTACCTCGGACCTTAGCGGTGATTTCCAATTTATCACCTCGTTTGACAGCCACCAAGTGATGATAGAACTCTTTCACCAATTCGGGGCATGTATCCCCTTTAATGGTGAGATACGTATCCAAGAGCCCTTGGAAGTTAAGTATGTCGACCAAATCCGGAGAGAATTGGTCGGGTTCGAGAGCTTTACCTCCGATCACGGTGTTGTCGGCGTTGCTCCATTCCGGGGTGCGGATTCCGAGGGGCTTTTTCGGCATTTTGGGTTTTTGTCTAGGTGGTGTTTTCCGGCGTACTTCCGGCGAGCCCGGCGAGGGTTGCGGCGCGACTCCGGCGAGCTTCCGGCGACACGGTTCTCTCGACGGCAAAAAGGGGTGGCGACGTGGCTTGGCTTTAGCGATGGCTCAGCGAGGTGGAGGTGGTCCTGGGTGGAGCTGGGGCAGCAGCGGTGTGTGTGGCAGCGGGGGGCGTCCGGGCGAGCGACGGGCGGTGGCGGCGTCGCGGGCTGCTTCCGGGCGGCGACGGTGGGCGTACGGTGGGGCGTCGCCTGGGTGGCCATCGGCGACTCGATTGGTGGCGGTGGCTGGCGGGATGGTTGTTGTGGTGTTGGGTGGTGTTGGGTCGGCGGAGAGGCGAGAGGGAGAGGAAGAGAGAGAGAGAGAGAGAGGGAGTGTGGAAGAAGAAGAAGGGTTTTTGATTTGGGAATTTTGTGGGTTTTAGGGATTTGTAGGGGTTTAAGAAGGGAGTGTTCCCTTAAGGTTTTAAGAAACACTCATAGCCTAGTGGTTAAGATCTTGGTCTTATAAGTGGAAGGTCAAGGGTTTAATTCCCATTGGTAATATTAGTCTTCTTTTGTTGTGTACTCCTTGGCTTTTTCCTTCTCTTGTCTTCTAGTGGTAGAAGATTTGGTTGGTCCTTCATGATATTGATGCGGGTTTTCGGGGTATTCTAGTCCTCTTTCTTTATGCTAAATTATTTTGATTTTGCTTCTTTATTTATAATATTTCCGAAGTAGCTAATCTAAACAAGTAATTCTACTACGAGGGTGGTTACAAGGGATTTGCCAGTCATCCTAAACAGAATTCATCTCCTTGGTTTTCTTCTGGTGGGTTTGCGTGGTCCTCGTCCCCTGGAGCCATGTTTCCTTCATCGAGGTTGCTTTCGTTCTCGAGTTCGGCCTGGGTGCGACTTATGACGAACACCTTTCCGAGAGCACCGTAGTTTCCTTGATGGTTCGTGCCCCCGTGTTGGCCCATGGTTGTGGGGCGTGATTTCTGGGGTTGAGTGCATTGGAAGGCCTTGTGCCCTTCTCCCCCGCAGTTGAAGCACCGCCAGGGGTTGCCCATGCAATCTTTGCCTCTATGGTCCTTGTTGCATTTTGGGCAAGGGAAGCTCCTTGTATTAGCTTCGTTGTTTCCTAGGGGTGGCCTCTGGCCAGCTGGATTGCTTGGCCTCGTGTTAGCGTCGTTTCTTGTTCTTTTTATAGGTGGTGCTTCACCTCTTGTGTTCCTTTTTCGAATCTGTTCCTGAACCCCACGTTGCAGTAATTGGATCCGATAGAGATTTGCAGCACTGGAGTAAGCCTCGTTGAGGGTCCGGGGTCTGTTTACCACTAGTGCTTTTCAGGCTTCAAAGTTGAGACCCGATACAAACCTTTCTATTTTGGTTGCCTCTGTGGGGACTAGTTCTGGTGTGAAGCGCGTCAGCTCGAGGAACCGTTTATGGTATTCCATGACGGTAGTCGTTCCTTGTTTTAGGTGGAGGAACTCTTCGTGCATGGATGCTCTTACATGTGTTGGATAGAATCGTTCTCGTAGTCGTGTTTTGAGGCCTTCCCAGTTGAACCCTGGTTCCTGTTTGTAAGTGGGTCCCTCGTGGATCCACCAAAGGTCTGCCTCGTGTCCGAAGTAGAATCAGGCTATCTCTACCCGACGTTCTTCTGGGCATTCTACCAACCCCAGAATCTTGTCGAAGGTCCAAATCCATTCCTCAAGGATTACGGGATCTTCTTCTCCCGAGAACGTGGGTGGTCGATGATTTGAAACTTGTCGGGTGACTTTCGAGTTCGTGTTTGATGGAGGTAGTGGGGGTCTGTTGTTGCAGAGAGCTATGTCGCTTAGTGTCTGGGCGACTTGTGTTAGTTGCTGTAGGGTTTGAGTCAGGGGATCGTGTGTGGTGGGTTCCGGAGTCTGTTTGGTGCCATGCTGCTGTTTTACTGGGCCAATGTTTATAGTAATGTCGAGTTAGAGTTTTGTACCCTTACCTTGGTACGATAAGCGGAGGGGGGGTTCTTTAAATTAATGAGGGATAAAGTGAGGGAGAGTTTTAGGGGTCTCACAATCTCACCGCGCGTCCTATGATTCCTAATTCATGTGTTCTTAGGTACCTAAATCCTATTCTTACTGAACTCCTAGTGTTTTAAGCCTATCGTCCTAAAGTCTTAGTCTTAAGAGTCTTATCCTAGGGTCAAACTTAGGCTCTGATACCAACTGTAACACCCCAGATTTTCAAAACATATATAATAAAGGTAAATTCTCATTAAATCCCAAACAGAGCAGTACTAAACATAAGAATACGGGGTGTTACGCCACACCTGAGCTAGAGAACTCAGATGCACAGGCTAAACTATCTAATTATCCTTAAACAACATCATTACATCATTATGGCACGCAGGCCGAAGATGAAACTATCTATCTAAGCCTTAGGTCCTCTAGCGCGCTCCGGAGCTAATCGTTTGTGCCTGAAAGTCAAATATATCTGTTCAGCGAATAATGTTGGTAACCCACTCTAACGCGTTGAAATACCGTATAAGTATATATGTATATATAGATATAAGAAAAGCCATTTTGAAGCAAGAAGATATATCCTAGGAAACTCTAGTTTCAAAACCGGAGTTGACTCGACAGATAGGGATAAGCACATTCAACAGTTATAACCAAGCATATAAAGATACTAGCATATATCCTACAGTCACAGATTCACTTTATCTCATTTATATCATCATCCATCTCATCACACAAGCACACTTTGGTGGCGCCACAGGACCAATCGCACGCCCATACATGAGGGTCAGCGCATATAGCTCTGACACGGCCCCGCAGCACCCTGCCTCCTATCGCAACACGAAGGGGTCGATCGCAACCGACCGATGAACCGCAGCTCATCATAATGCTTGATCGCAACTAAACAGTGGACCGCAGCCCAAGAGTGATCATCTGACCGCAGCTCATGTAAAACGTTTGATCGCAACCGAACGGTAGACCGCAGCCCGAGAGTGTAATTCTGACCGCAGCCAGCTTCTGAACCGCAGCTCAGGAATAACCAATTTGATCGCAACCAAATTGGGGTATCATGCACACGTAACACATTGCAAGCACATGCAATCTCATATTAACACATTAGTGAAAGGGAGAAAAACGTATAATGAAACCTATGCGTGGTCATCCACATACTAGGATAGATCCCAAGGGGTTCATACTTCTTTCACCTAGGCCATCGGAATACCAATTCAACTAGCATGAGATATATATAAGACTCATTTATCCTACGAACGGTACTCGAAACATCAATCTAGACTTAGACACGATAAACGGAGTCCGTTGGGACACCACGAGGATCGGGGAAACATCAAACGGGGAAGCCAAAGTCCCGAGGTGGGCGAGTCCCGGGCTGCCTGCCGGCGATAAACCTCTGGGCAGCGAGTGCCTGTCTGCCCGCCGGCTGCCCGCTGCCGGCGGCGTCTTTTTGGGCAGCGGGTAGGTGGCGAGTTCCCCTACCCCCCACTGACTCTTTATCAAGACACGAGTATAGAGAAGAAGTCAAAGAAGGAGATTATAGCAAAGAAAATAGGTTTTGTTAAGACATGGGTTACCTCTTAGCCTTAATTAATTTCCTCGGCTATGAAGGGTCTTTCTTTAAGATTTCTCCTTTCTTGATTTCTCCTAAGGGAATTCTTGGAACTTCTTGTGTGGTGAGAGATTATTTGTGGTGTGAGTTCTAGGTGCCTCCTATGTCCCTATTTATATACATAGGAGTCCTTATTAGGGCCTAAATGGCATGGGTTTGCTAATTCTAATTCCTATAGGACTAAGGGATTGGTTTTAGGGATAAGGGTCCATGGGCTTTATGGGGGACCCTTTCCTAATTAATAATGGAATTTAATTCTTTCTTTTGGGTAAATGATTAAATAATTAATTGGTTTTAGGGGTCGTAACAAGGGGTGTTACATAATTGACTAGTCAACCCAAAGTCAAAGGTTGTACCTAAAGCTTGGTGAGTTGTTCCCTTACACATTTCATCTTACTAAGGGAAAATGAGACATTTCCTTGGCAATAGTCTTTCAGGCTAACCTAGGAAGATACATTTCATTTCTTCAAACACTCTCCAAGGGAAAAATCATAAGCTATCTCTCTTCTCTCTAAAAGCTAGTTAGCTTTCTCTCCAAGCCACACCTAGGGCTACCAAGATCTTTCAAGTTTGCTTTCAAGATTCTACCTTTCATACTTTTGAGCATTTAGGAGGATAAGATCTAAGCTCCTCTTGTGTTTTTAGTGTTTTCTAAGGTATCTTTTTATAAAGGTGAAATCTTTATGTTGTTTTGGTGTGTTCTTGCAGTGGGTGTGGAAAGGGAACCTTGTTGGGAGCCTTGTGGAGTGTTGTAAGTGAAGGATAAGTCTTCAAGAGGTAACCCATGCTCTACAAAATCTATTTTCACTACCCATGTGATGATTTATTGGATTTTACATGTGTTTTGCTTTGAAATGTGAGTGTTTATGCATTATCTTGTGAAAATGCATATTTAGAGCTTGTGTTTAGGGTTCTTGTAAGCCATTGCTTGGCTATTCCGTTGATTCAAGTCATTTTGTTGTGTTTGGTGAGATTTGGCATGTTTTGGAATTGAATTTGAGCTTGGTGTTGAAAATCCCCGAAGGGATTATTTGTTGTGCAGGTATGTACCCGCGGGCGGAACGATGGGTAGAGCTCCACCCGCTGCCCCACCCACGGGGTACACATTTGTAGGACAAAGGGTTCCCGTGGGTGGAACCACGGGTGGTGGTCCACCCATGGCCCCACTCGCGGGGAACGTTATGTGGTTGTTGGGGGATTTGTTCCCCGTGATTCTTTTGACTCGGTATTTGGTCTTTTGACTTCCCGATGTTCTTTTGTGGAACTATTTGAGTGTCTTCTTGATGTTTTGTATGTCTAGAACTATATGGTAGGATTCCATGTAGGTTTTGGTGTCTTGAATCGTGCTAAGTGTTCAACATTGTGATTCTTTGAACCGTGATGAGTCTTGTGGGTTCTTCGAAACTATGTTTGGTTTACCCGTTTGATGAGCATGCTAGTTCGGTGTTTAATTGCTAGTGTGTGTGTTGTTTGTCCTTTCCTATTGGTTGATGATGACTTGTGTCAATCATCGTTGTTGTTGGACTGTGATCCATTCCTTGATTGAGTATGGTTTCATATCTTCGTTGTGATCCGTTGATTGATTCCTGTTGTGGTGTGGTGTGTGTGGCTGTACCTGGATTGCACGATTAATGGTATGGGACATTAGTCACCAAGGTACGGCAGTGGTCCCGTGGTGGCCAAGACGTGATTATGGAGTTTGTGACCTGTGTGTCGGGTTCACGTATTTCTTGGGAGGCATGTGTTGCAAAGGCATGTGTTGCCATGTGTGTTATCGGTACCCTCGTGTACTATGAATGTGACACCCCGAAATCTAAATTCAATTAAGGTATTAATTGAGTAATTAATCCTATTTTAATTTGTAATTTAATTCCTTAAATTCCTGAAATTTAATAGTTGGGGACTAGTAATTGACTAGTCAACCCCAAAGTCAAAGTTGTACATTGAGCTTTGTAAGGAGTTCCCTTGTTCCTTACACTTCCTTATGTTAGTAAGGGTATTCTTGACCTTTCACTTGTTGTTGGTATTGTAACCTAACCTAGTAGACCACCTTCATTCTCTCGTTACACTTTTCTAAAAATCTAGCTCCACCTTCTCTCTAAAAAGGTGAGTAGCTTTTCTTCCAAGCCAAGTTGGAACCTTGCCAAAACTTCAAGAGTTGCTTCCAAGATTCAACCTTTCTTATATTAGGCATCTAGGATGGTAATATCTAAGTTCATCTTGTGTTTTTGGTTTTATCTAAGGTGTCTTTTCTTAAAGATAGGATCTTTATGATCTTTTGGTATGTTCTTGAAGTGGGTTTGGAAGGTGAGCCTAGTGAGGAGCTTATTGAGGTGTAAAGTGAAGTCTTTAGTCTACAAGAGGTAACTCCTGCTCTACAAAACCTATCTTGCTTACCTATATGTGATTTCTTGGATTCTACATGTGTTTTGCTATGAAATGTGAGTGTTGATGCATGATCTTGTGAAAATGCATATCTAGAGCTTGTGTTTAGGGTTCTTGTGTGCCATTGCTTGGCATTTCCTTTGATTTAAGTCATTTTGTTGTATTTGGTGAGATTTGGCATGTTTTGGACTTGAATTTGAGTTTGGAGATGAAAATCCGTGAAGTGTTGTATTGTGGTACAGGATTGTACCCGCGGGTGGAACGGCGGGTAGGAGGCCCACCCGCCGCCCACCCGCGGGGTACACGTTGTGAGAGAGCCTGTACCCGCGGGCAGGACCACGGGTAGGGGCCTACCCGTGGGCCCACCCGCGGGTACACTATTGTGGTTGTTGGGGGATTTGTTCCCCGTGATTCTTTTGACTCGGTATTTGGTCTTTTGACTTCCCGATGTTCTTTTGTGGAACAATTTGAGTGTCTTCTTGATGTTTCGTATGTCTAGAACTATATGGTAGGATTCCATGTAGGTTTTGGTGTCTTGAATCGTGCTAAGTGTTCAACATTGTGTTTTGTTGAACCGTGATGAGTCTTGTGTGTTCTTCGGAACTACGTTTGGTTTACCCGTTTGATAAGAATACTAGTTCGGTGTTTAATTGCTAGCGTGTGTGTTGTTTGTACCTTCCTATTGGTTGATGATAACTTGTGTTATTCATCGTTATTGTTGTTGGGATGTGACCCATTCCATTATTGAGTATGGTTTCATATCTTCGTTGTGATCCGTTGATTGATTCCTATTGAGGTGTGATGTGTGCGTGACTTTACCTGGATTGCATGATTAGTGGTATGGGACACTAGTCACCAAGGCATTTCAGCGGTCCTCGTGGTGGCCGTGATGTGATTATGGAGTTGTGACCTTTGTGTAAGGTTTACGTGATTCTTGGGTGGCATGTGTTTTCGTGTGTGTGTACGGTACTCTCGTGTACTATGAAATTGGTGGTCTTGTTGGTGGTTTGTTGGTGGGGGACGACGGTCCCAGGAGGGAAAAGGTTGGACTAAGAAGTACAGGGGTCCTAGAGGTAATGGTTGGAAGAAGATACAAGGTTGGGGGTAGCCATAAGGTTGGAACCGGGCATAAGGAAGGCATATCAACTCGTGATGGGTGATGTCACGAGGGCTTGTGTAGCCGTTGTTGTGAGTTCTCTTTTTATGACGTGTGTAGTCACAAAGGCATGCATTGCCTAGGCATGTGTTGCCATCAGTCTTGTCTTTATTTTTGTGTTGTGGTTATCCTTTGTGGTTTTGGGATGTGTTCCCGTATCCTTGTTAAGAGTGTTGAGTCTTGTGTTGACTATAGCTCTTGGTTTTGTACTTATATACTTATGTATTCCGTTTTGAAAATGGCTTTACAATTTATATCTTATCTATGTATGTTATTTCACATGTATTGGTGGGTTACTAGTATTATTCGTTGACCTGGCGTCGTCCCATGTTTTATTGTGTTCTTTCAGGTGATGTCTAGGCGAGTGCGCAGTCTAGTACTTGCTAGTGTAGCTTCTCCCGCTTGTTTTATGGCATGTGTGCCGGTTTAGTTGTAGACCTTTGAGACTATGGATTAGTTGTAAACAATGCAGATATTGCTGTAGCGTTCATCCTTTTTGGTGAACGTGGCATAACACCCCGTGTTTTGGATTTATGTTTATCTAGTTACCTTTCAGTCTTCCGCTGTGTTTATTGTTTAGTTCAGTTATCTGCATGTTTAAGGCTTTTAAATAGCTTGTTTTTAGGGGGTGTTACAATGAATTGGTGGTTTTGTTGGCGGTTTGTTGGCAGATGGGGACGACGGTCCTCGGAGGGAAAAGGTTGGACTTGGTGTACAGGGGTCCTGGAGGTAATGGTTGGAACTAGACATAAGGTTGGGGGTAGCCAAAAGGTTGGAACCGGGCATAATGAAGGCATCTCAATTCGTGATGGGTGATGTCAGGAAGGCTTGTGTAGCCGTTGTTGTGTGTTTCTCTATTTTGTGACATGTGTTGTCACAAAGGCATGTGTTGCCATTGGTTGTGCCCTTATTCTCTTGTGTTATGCATGTAGGGTGTTAATGTGACACCCCGTAATCCAAATTCAATTAATGGATTAATTAAGTAATTAATCCTAATCCAATTGCTAATTTAATTCCTTAAATTCCTGAAAATTCAATAGTCGGGGACTAGTAATTGACTAGTCAACCCAAAGTCAAAGTTGTACCTAAAGCTTTGTGAGTTGTTCCCTTGTCCCCTTACACATTTCATCTTAGTAAGGGTAAATAAGTCATTTCCTTGGCAATAGTCTTTCAAGCTAACCTAGGAAGACACATTCATTTCTTCAAACACTCTCCAAGAGAAAAATCATAAGCTCTCTCTCTTCTCTCTAAAAGCTAGTTAGCTTTCTCTCCAAGCCACACCTAGGGCTACCAAGATCTTTCAAGTTTGCTTTCAAGATTCTACCTTTCATACTTTTGAGCATCTAGGAGGGTAACATCTAAGCTCCTCTTGTGTCTTTAGTGTTTTCTAAGATATCTTTTTATAAAGGTGAAATCTTTATGTTGTTTTGGTGTGTTCTTGAACTGGGTGTGGAAAGGGAACCTTGTTGGGGGCCTTGTGGACTGTTGTAAGTGAAGGATAAGTCTTCAAGAGGTAACCCATGCTTTACAAAATCTATTTTGCTTACCTTTATGATGATTTCTTGGATTCTACATGTGATTTTGCTATGAAATTTGAGTGTTGATGCATGGTCTTGTGAAAACGCATATCTAGAGCTTGTGTTTAGGGTTCATGTGTGCCACTGCTTGGCTATTCCATTGATTCAAGTCATTTTGTGGTATTTGGTGAGATTTGGCATGTTTTGGACTTGAATTTGAGCTTGGTGTTGAAAATCCCCGAAGGGATTATTTTTGTGCACAGGTATGTACCTGCGGGCGGAACGGCGGGCAGTGGCCTACCCGCCGCCCCACCCGCGGGCGGAACCACGGGTGGGGGTCTACCCGTGGGTCCACCCGCAAGGAACAATGTTGGCTTGGCGGGGATTTGTTCCCCGTGATTCTGTTGACTCGGTATTTGGTCTTTTGACTTCCCAATGTTCTTTTGTGGAACTATTTGAGTGTCTTCTTGATGTTTCGTATGTCTAGAACTATATGGTAGGATTCCATGTAGGTTTTGGTGTCTTGAATCGTGCTAAGTGTTCGACATTGTGATTCGTTGAACCGTGATGAGTATTGTGGGTTCTTCGAAACTATGTTTGTTTACCCGTTTGATGAGCATGCTAGTTTGGTGTTTAATTGCTAGCGTGTGTGTTGTTTGTCCTTTCCTATTGGTTGATGATGACTTGTGTTAATCATCGTTATTGTTGGACTGTGATCCATTCCTTAATTGAGTATGGTTTCATATCTTCGTTGTGATCCGTTGATTGATTCCTGTTGTGGTGTGGTGTGTATGGCTGTACCTGTATTGCACGATTAATGGTATGTGACATTAGTCAGCAAGGTACGGCAGTTGTCCTCGTGGTGGCCATGTCGTGATTATGGAGTTTGTGACCTGTGTGTCGGGTTCACGTATTTCTTGGAAGGCATGTGTTGCCATGTGCGTGATCGGTACCCTCGTGTACTATGAATTGGTGGTTTTGTTGGCGGTTTGTTGGCGGATGGGGACGACGGTCCTCGGAGGGAAAAGGTTGGACTTGGTGTACAGGGGTCCTGGAGGTAATGGTTGGACTAGACATAAGGTTGGGGGTAGTCATAAGGTTGGAACCGGGCATAATGAAGGCATCTCAATTCGTGATGGGTGATGTCACGAAGGCTTGTGTAGCCGTTGCTGTGTGTTTCTCTATTTTTTGACATGTGTTATCACAAAGGCATGTGTTGCCATTGGTTGTGTCCTTATTCTCTTGTGTTATGCATGTCGGGTGTTAATGTGACACCCCGTAATCCAAATTCAGTTAATGGATTAATTAAGTAATTAATCCTAATCAAATTGCTAATTTAATTCCTTAAATTCCTGAAAATTTAATAGTCGGGGACTAGTAATTGACTAGTCAACCAAAAGTCAAAGTTGTACCTAAAGCTTTGTGAGTTGTTCCCTTGTCCCCTTACACATTTCATCTTAGTAAGGGTAAATAAGTCGTTTCCTTTACAATAGTCTTTCAAGCTAACCTAGGAAGACACATTCATTTCTTCAAACACTCTCCAAGAGAAAAATCATAAGCTCTCTCTCTTCTCTCTAAAAGCTAGTCAGCTTTCTCTCCAAGCCACACCTAGGGCTACCAAGATCTTTCAAGTTTGCTTTCCAGATTCTACCATTCATACTTTTGAGCTGCTAGGAGGGTAAGATCTAAGCTCCTCTTGTGTTTTTAGTGTTTTCTAAGGTATCTTCTTATAAAGGTGAAATCTTTATGTTGTTTTGGTGTGTTCTTGAAGTGGGTGTGGAAAGAGAACCTTGTTGGGAGCCTTGTGGAGTGTTGTAAGTGAAGGATAAGTCTTCAAGAGGTAAGCCATGTAATGCAACCCAAACTACTGAAGATCCATTAAGAGTACCAGTTGGGCCAATCACAAGGTCTAAGTCCAAACAATTAAGACAACTCTTTATTGGTTATGTTCAAAAATGGTGGAAATCCAATTCAAGCCCAATTGCAAATGATGGCGAAGAACTCAAGGCTTTTTATAATTGTTTAAGTGCTGATTTTGGTGATTAAATTAGGCCCAAATCAGCCCTATTATTTTTGGTCATCATTAATTTAAATTGTTTGGCATAAAAGAGAAAACACTAGTTGTATTTAGAAAGAATTCCTTAAATCCTTTTCTAAATAAAACTCTATTTACTTGTTTTCTAGATTAGGTTTAGGACTCTTTTTCCCATTGTATTTAGATTACAATGCTGCCCTATACCTATAAATAGGGCACATCCATATCAGTTTTGGGCAGACTTTAATTCAATAAAATTCTTAAGTTTTTCTTTACACTTGTGTAAGAAACCTTATAGCTAATTGTGGACTCAATTAGTGACTAGTCGTGGACTCGACTAGCAAATTGATTCGTGGACTCGAATCAATCTTACTTTCTTCAACCTTAGATTTAGGTTCGTGGACTCGTTCTTGAATCGAAGGAAACTAGATCCGACTCTAGTTGATTGAAGATTGCATCATCGAGGTACTTGAAGCTACAATGGGATTCTTCCAAGTCTTTGAGGATTCGAGACAAAGGGTTTCTCGTGAGGTTTAAGGTATTTCGATCCATCTCTATCTTTACATTGAGAGCAATTCTTGGGATAATACTCATCTTATTTGAATCTTGGACTAGATTCATATCAATTTGGTATTCAGAGCCTAGGTTTATCTCATTTTTATCTTACATACTACTTTTTTTTTCGTGTCTTATTCATAAAAAACCCTAAAAAAATTTCCTTTACATTCTTGATTGTGTTCTTGAATCTTGATACATGTTCTCCAGTTTCTTGAAAAACAATCCCGAAAGAGTTTTCCCTTTTTCCCGTCCAATATCAATGAGACCTCACACCTCCTAAGCACCATATTACCACATATTCTGTCAAGAAAACAACCCCATCTTACCCTTACCTATATCCAAAGCGCATTTACGCGCAATCACGTCGCAATCACACCCTGTCCAGATTTCCGCATTCTGTGACCAGTTTCAAAGAATGACCTATATCTCTAGATCCACTGGTTAGTTTTATATGAAATTTGGATATGTTTTAGATATATTCTGGGGTGTTCTATTGATATATTATACACTTGCTAATTCCTTACGGTCATTGAGATATTGATCTTCGAAGTAAGGGCAGCGTTTCTGTTTTTCTGGGTGATTCTTGAAATTCTTGATTCTGTTTTGAAGTGCTTGTATGGAACCACTTGGTCTGAAATTTTTTGTGATATTTACAGTAATTATTTGGAGGTTATTTATCAAAAAAATCAAAAAAAAAATCAAGAAAGTTGAAAAAAAAAAAAAAAAAGCAAAAAAGAGAAAGCAATAAAGAAGAAGAATAAGGTTGGGGAAAGAATTTGGCTGGTAGGAGAATTTTGGAGGGACAAGGAAGGGGAAAACTATAAGGTTGGAAGGAGTTTTTTAATGATTCCTAATTGGTTGTGGTACACGTGAAACCATTTTATATTCTATTTGTCTCTATCTTTTGATATTGGTCTTGCATATCTTTCTGTCATACTTCCTTCTTTAGTTTCCTTTTTCTTTCAAATCTTATTTAGTTTCTTTGCTCGTATTGTCCTTTTTCTTTGCTTCTTGCTCTCAATTTTATTATCTATCTCACGATACACCCTTACTCTCAAAGGCTTGTGAAGTCTTCCAAGGTACGTTTTCTTGAACTTTGAGGTTGAATCCATATCAACTTGAGTGCCGGACTAGAATTTTCCTTTTTGGAAAAAGGCTTGTGAGAGTATCTGCCACCTTGAGCGATACACGAGATGAGTGTGTGTTTGTAAGAGTGTGTAGTACACCACCAGAGCCATATAATCCACCTCTTACCTGCGAGCTGAGAATAGTGAGGGAGCGAGCCAACTTTTTGGTTTCAGTAATGTGATTACTCACACATCTTTTTTTTTTTAATTTTTTTTTTTAGATATTTTTTTTCCTATACAGATGGCTGATCAAGTTCCAAACTTTCCCCAGACATTAGAACAAAAGATAGACAGGTTACTCACACGAATGACTAATCTGGAGCAACGCTCACAGCAAGTGCAACCACCACACAATGATGAGCGACAACTGCCACCAGCAGGGAGAGTGGATCCTAGATGTCAAAGGATCCAACAGCCTAATGAGGAGTTAGGAAACATTAAACTTGAAATTCCTAACTTCTCTGGTGAGAAGGGACCAACAGAGTATATAGAATGGGAGAATGCTGTTGAAACACTTTTTGATTTAAAGCACTATTCTGATGTTACAAAAATTAGGCTAGTTGCTACATCTTTTAAGGGGTATGCAGTATCTTGGTGGAGAAATCGAAATAGGGAGAGAGTTGCTGATTTTATTCCCTATGAATCTTGGGTTCAAGTAAGGGAAGATATGCGCCTAACCTTTCGCCCTAAATCTTTTTTCTATGATCTTGAAAGAAAATTGCAGGGAACTGCTCAGGGATCAATGTCGGTTGATGACTATCACCGAACAATCAATATTTTGCTTGAGCAAGGGGACATACATGAAGAAGAGGCAAGAACTATTGCTCGTTTCTTACATGGATTGAACAAAGAAATCCGGTGGGGAATGAGTACACAAAGATATGACACCCTTGATGATGCCTTGTATGCTGCACGCGAATCTGAAGTAAAAATCAAAGAGATGAAGATGTACAAGCCCAACAATGGTGCATCAAGATGGAACAACACTCGTTCTACCCCTCAAAGGCGTGATGAACGCCCTCTTCCAAGAGATGATTCACGAGACAAAGGTAAGGAAAAGGTAAGTGAGGCAGTGAGGCCTCAACGTGATAGAGAATTGATTTGTTATAGATGTAATGGAAGAGGTCATATGGCTCGTGATTGTCCTAACAAGAGGGTAGTTAAGATAACAAAACAATGTGAAAAATTTGCCTCTTGTCTTGAATATGAGTCTGAGGATGAGGTTAGTGACCATTTGGAAACCCCCAATGAGCATGTTGAGGAAGAACCCCCTTTACCTTTAGATTTTGATTATGAATATGCTGATAGTGAGTCTGTTCATACTCTTGTTGTTAAGAAGGTTTTGAATGTTCATCCTTTAAAAGAAGATGAGTCTCAAAGAGAAAATATATTTTATGCTAAAGGGTCAATTAGAGGGAATGCTTGTACTGTGATAATAGATTCTGGAAGTTGCACAAATGTGGCTAGTGCAGCTATGGTTAAATTTCTTCAATTACCTTTGCTTGATCACCCTAATCCATATCGTTTGCAATGGTTAACCGATGCAGGAGAAGTTAGAGTAACAAAGCAGGCTCTTATTCCTTTATCTATTAACAATTACTCTGATGAAATTTTGTGTGATATTGTCCCAATGCAGGCTGCTCATGTGCTGTTAGGTAGACCGTGGCAATTTGATAGAAAAATCACTTTTGATGGAATGATGAACACTTATGTGTTTCACATGGATGGAGTTAGATATGTCTTGTCTCCTTTGACTCCTAAACAGGTGGAAGAAATACTATTGAAATTAAGGAAGGCATCAAAAGAGGCGAAATCAGTGCCATATTCCCCCTATCCAAAATCAAAGCCTCCACCTCCTCCAATATCCCTTTCCACGCCATTTTCATCTCAAAACCCAGCAAAGGAATCACCACATCAGCCCTCTCTTCTTGCAACAAAAAATGACATTAAGAAGGCAATAAGAAGGGGAGACACGTTTAACTTACTTTTCATTCATAAGCTTACCACTGATCTTGATTCTTCTCTTGTGTTACACTCTGAATCTTGTTTTCGTAATGCCTCTATTGATGAATTGCTTGCTGATTTTTCAGATTTATTCCCTAAAGAGATGCCAAAAGGATTGCCACCACTTAGAGGGATTGAGCATCAAATCGACTTTGTCCCTGGATCTACCTTGCCAAACCGACCAGCCTACAAAACCAATCCCGTGGAAGCAAAGGAAATCCAGAAACAGGTTGAAGAGCTTCTTGAAATTGGACATATTCGAGAAAGCTTGAGTCCGTGTGCCGTTCCAGTGCTCATTGTCCCAAAAAAAGACGGTACATGGAGAATGTGTGTTGATTGTCGTGCAATCAACAATATAACTATTAAGTATAGATTTCCTATTCCTCGACTTGATGATATGCTTGATGAACTTTATGGAGCTAAGTACTTTAGCAAGGTGGATTTGAAACGAGGATATCATCAAATCAGGATGAAAGAAGGTGATGAGTGGAAAACAGCCTTTAAAACAAAGCATGGTTTATATGAGTGGTTAGTCATGCCTTTTGGCTTAACTAATGCCCCTAGCACATTCATGAGGCTTATGAACCATGTTTTGAGGAAATTTATTGGTAATTTTGTTGTTGTTTACTTTGATGATATTCTGATTTATAGCAAGTCACAAGAAAAACACTTGAAACACCTTCGATTAGTTTTTCTTGAACTTAGGGCTGCACAGTTGTATGTCAATCTTGAGAAGCGTTCTTTTATGTCTGAGAGTGTTGAGTTTTTAGGATGTCATGTTAGTATAGAAGGTGTGACCATGGATTCAAAAAAGGTTGAAGCTATCACAAGTTGGCCAACGCCAACTAATGTATCTAACTTGCGTAGTTTTCTTGGACTGGCAGGTTTCTACAGAAAGTTTGTTCGTGATTTCAGCTCCATAGCAGCCCCTATGCATGAGTTGATTAAGAAAGACATCATCTTCAAATGGGGGCCTAAACAGGAACAAGCTTTTGCTACATTGAAAGAGAAACTCACCACCGCTCCTGTTCTAGTTTTACCTTGTTTTGATAAAACTTTTGAACTAAAATGTGATGCTTCTGGCATTGGAATTGGTGCTGTACTGATGCAGGATAAACGCCCCATTGCCTATTTTAGTGAGAAGTTGGGTGGCGCAACACTCAACTATCCCACATATGATAAAGAACTTTATGCCATTATAAGAGCCTTGGAAACTTGGCAACATTATTTATGGTTTAAAGACTTTATTTTACACACTGATCATGAAGCCTTAAAACATTTGAAAGGCCAAGGTAAGTTGAATAAGAGACATGCTAAATGGCTCGAGTTCATTGAAGCTTTTCCTTATAAAATTGCCTACAAGAAAGGTACGGAAAACAAAGTGGCTGATGCTTTATCTAGGAGATATACTTTACTTGCTACTTTACATGCTAAGTTTCTTGGTTTTGATTTCATTAAGTCTCTCTATGCTAGTGATTCAGTGTTTGGCGAGATCTACACCTCTTGTGTACGATCTCCTTTGGGAAAGTTTTACTTGTCAGATGGGTTTTTGTTTAAGGAAAATAAAGTGTGCATTCCTAATTGTTCCTTGCGTGTGAGTTTGATCACTGAATCACATGGAGGTGGTCTTATGGGACACTTCGGTATTTCTAAAACCTATGATGCGTTGCATGAACACTTCTATTGGCCTAGAATGAAAAAAGACGTTGAGACTTTTGTGAATAATTGTACTACATGTCACCATGCTAAGTCCAAATCACTTCCCCAAGGGCTTTACACACCACTTTCTGTTCCTAGCGGCCCGTGGCTTGATATTTCTATGGATTTTGTTCTAGGGTTACCTATGAGTTCTAAGAGAAAAGATTCTATTTTTGTTGTAGTTGATCGTTTTAGTAAGATGGCTAGATTTATTGCTTGCACCAAAACTGATGATGCAACCCATATTGCTAATCTTTTCTTTGCTGAGATTGTTAAATTGCATGGCATCCCTAAGACTATTGTTTCTGATAGAGATTCTAAATTTCTTAGCCACTTTTGGCGTGTTCTGTGGGCTAAAATTGGGACTAAGTTGCTATTTTCTACTACTTGTCATCCTCAAACTGATGGACAAACAGAAGTAGTTAATAGAACCTTATCCCAATTACTTAGAAGTGTGATCTCTAAAAATCTAAAATCATGGGAAGAATGTTTGCCTCATGTTGAATTCGCTTATAATCGTGCAATACATTCAACCACTAACATGTCTCCTTTTGAAGTTGTGTATGGTTTCAATCCGTTATCTCCCATAGACTTACTTGCTTTGCCTTACAATCCGCAGGATAGCTTAGATGGAGAAGAACGTGCCAAGAAGATCAAGGAGATGCATGCTAAAGTCAAAGAACAAATTGAGAAAAGGAACAAACAAATAGCTGCTCGAGTGAACAAGACAAGGAAAAAGATCACATTCGAGCCTGGAGATTGGGTGTGGATTCACTTGCGCAAAGACCGTTTTCCCCGCGAAAGAAAGTCAAAGCTGAACCAACGTGGAGATGGCCCATTTCAAGTTATATCACGGATTGGAGATAACGCATATAAGGTTGATCTTAGAGGAGAATACAATGTCTCTTCTACTTTCAATGTTTCAGACTTGTCTCTATATGATTGCACAGATTCGAGGACGAATCATTTTCAAGAAGGGGAGGATAATGCAACCCAAACTACTGAAGATCCATTAAGAGTACCAGTTGGGCCAATCACAAGGTCTAAGTCCAAACAATTAAGACAACTCTTTATTGGTTATGTTCAAAAATGGTGGAAATCCAATTCAAGCCCAATTGCAAATGATGGCGAAGAACTCAAGGCTTTTTATAATTGTTTAAGTGCTGATTTTGGTGATTAAATTAGGCCCAAATCAGCCCTATTATTTTTGGTCATCATTAATTTAAATTGTTTGGCATAAAAGAGAAAACACTAGTTGTATTTAGAAAGGATTCCTTAAATTCTTTTCTAAATAAAACTCTATTTACTTGTTTTCTAGATTAGGTTTAGGACTCTTTTTCCCATTGTATTTAGATTACAATCCTGCCCTATACCTATAAATAGGGCACATCCATATCAGTTTTGGGCAGACTTTAATTCAATAAAATTCTTAAGTTTTTCTTTACACTTGTGTAAGAAACCTTATAGCTAATTGTGGACTCAATTAGTGACTAGTCGTGGACTCGACTAGCAAATTGATTCGTGGACTCGAATCAATCTTACTTTCTTCAACCTTAGATTTAGGTTCGTGGACTCGTTCTTGAATCGAAGGAAACTAGATCCGACTCTAGTTGATTGAAGATTGCATCATCGAGGTACTTGAAGCTACAATGGGATTCTTCCAAGTCTTTGAGGATTCGAGACAAAGGGTTTCTCATGAGGTTTAAGGTATTTCGATCCATCTCTATCTTTACATTGAGAGCAATTCTTGGGACAATACTCATCTTATTTGAATCTTGGACTAGATTCATATCACCATGCTCTACAAAATCTATTTTGCTTACCTTTATGATGATTTCTTGGACTCTACATGTGATTTTGCTATGAAATGTGAGTGTTGATGCATTGTCTTGTAAAAATTCATATCTAGAGCTTGTGTTTAGGGTTGATGTGTGCCATTGCATGGCTATTCCATTGATTCAAGTCATTTTGTTGTATTTGGTGAGATTTGGCATGTTTTGGACTTGAATTTGAGCTTGGTGTTGAAAATCCCCGAAGGGATTATTTTGGTGTACAGGTATGTACCCGCGGGTAGTGGCCTACCTGCCGCCCCACCCATTGGGTACAAGGTGGCTTGTGGGTATATACCCGCGGGCGCAACCACGGGTGGGGGATTACCGGTGGGTCCACCCGCGGGGAACAATGTTGGCTGGGCGGGGATTTGTTCCCCGTGATTCTGTTGACTCGGTATTTGGTCTTTTGACTTCCCGATGTTCTTTTGGGGAACTATTTGAGCGTCTTCTTGATGTTTCATATGTCTAGAACTATATGGTAGGAATCCATGTAGGTTTTGGTGTCTTCAATCGTGCTAAGTATTCAACATTGTGATTCATTGAACCGTGATGAGTCTTGTGTGTTCTTCGGAACCACGTTTGGTTTACCCGTTGGATAAGCATGCTAGTTCGGTGTTTAAATGCTAGCTTGTGTGTTGTTTGTCCTTTCCTATTGTTGATGATGACTTGTGTTAATCATCGTTGTTGTTGGACTGTGATCCATTTCCTTGATTGAGTATGGTTTCATATCTTCGTTGTGATCCGTTGATTGATTCCTGTTGTGGTGTGGTGTGTGTGGTTGTACCTGGATTGCACGATTAATGTATGGGACATTAGTCACCAAGGTACGACAGTGGTCCTCGTGGTGGCCATGACGCGATTATGGAGTTTGTGACCTGAGTGATGGGTTCACGTATTTCTTGGGTGGCATGTGTTGCCGTGTGTGTGATCGGTACCTTGTGTACTATGAATCGATGGTTTTGTTAGTGGTTTGTTGGTGGGGGACGACGGTCCCAGGAGGGAAAAGGTTGGACTCAGACGTACAGGGGTTCTGGAGGTAATGGTTGGAACTAGACATAAGGATGGGGGTAGCCATAAGGTCGGAACCTGATGCGGCCCAACATAATGAAGATCCATTAAGATTACGAATTGGGCCAATCACAAGATCCGAGGCCCAAATCAGCTTTATTATTTGTGGTCATCATTTATTTTAAATTGTTTAGAATTAAAGAGAAAACACTAGTTGTATTTAGAAAGGATTCATTAAATCCTTTTCTAAATAAAACTCTATTTACTTGTTTTCTAGATTAGGTTTAGGACTCTTTTTCCCATTGTATTTAGATTACAATGCTGCCCTATACCTATAAATAGGGCACATCCATATCAGTTTGGAGGAGGCTTTAATTCAATAAAATTCTTAAGTTTTTCTTTACACTTGTGTAAGAAACCTTATAGCTAATTGTGGACTCAATTAGTGGCTAGTCGTGGATTCGACTAGCAAATTGATTCGTGGACTCGAATCAATCTTACTTTCTTCAACCTTAGATTTAGGTTCGTGGACTCGTTCTTGAATTGAAGGAAACTAGATCCGACTCTAGTTGATTGAAGATTGCAACATCAAGGTACTTGAAGCTACATGGGATTCTTCCAAGTCTTTGAGGATTCGAGACAAAGGGTTTCTCGTGAGGTTTAAGGTTTTTTGATCCATCTCTATCTTTGCATTGAGAGTAATCTCGGGACAATACTCCATCTTATTTGAATCTTGGATTAGGTTTATATCAATTTGGTATTCAGAGCCTAGGTTTGTCTCGTTATCATTGGAAATTTGGTTTCTTTGGTTCCCTAGGTTTATCTCGTTCTTATCTTACATACTACATTTATTCGTGTCTTATTCATTAAAAAAACCCCAAAAAAAATTTTCTTTTGCATTCTTGATTGTGTTCTTGAATCTTGATACATGTTCTCCAGTTTCTTGAAAAACAATCCCGAAAGTGTTTTACCTTTTTCCCGTCCAATATCAATGAGAACTCACACCTCCTAAGCACCATATTACCACATATTCTGTCAAGAAAACAACCCCATCTTACCGTTACCTATATCCAAAGCGCATTTACGCGCAATCACGTCTCAATCACACCCTGTCCAGATTTCCGCGAGCTGTGACCAGTTTCAAAGAATTACCTATATCTCGAGATCCACTGGTTAGTTTTATCTGAAATTTTGTTATGTTTTAGATCTCTTCTGGGGAGTTCTATTGATATATTATACACTTGCTAATTCCTTACGGTCTTTGAGATATTGATCTTCGAAGTAAGGGCAGCGTTTCTGTTTTTCTGGGTCATTCTTGAAATTCTTGATTCTGTTTTGAAGTGCTTGTGTGGAACCACTTGGTCTGAAATTTTTGGTGATATTTACAGTAATTATTTGGAGGTTATTTATCAAAAAAATCAAAAAAAAAAAATCAAGAAAGTTGAAAAAAAAAAAAAGCAAAAAAGAGAAAGCAATAAAGAAGAAGAATAAGGTTGGGGAAAGAATTTGGCTGGTAGGAGAATTTTTGAGGGACAAGGAAGGGGAAAAGTATAAGGTTGGAAGGAGTTCTTTAATGATTCCTCGTGATACACCCTTACTCTCAAAGGCTTGTGAAGTTTTCCAAGGTACGTTTTCTTGAACTTTGAGGTTGAATCCATATCAACTTGAGTTCCAGACTAGAATTTTCCTTTTTGAAAAAAGGCTTGTGAGAGTATCTGCCACTTGGAGTGATACAGGAGAGGAGTGTGTGTTTGTAAGAGTGTAGTGTACCCCTAGAGCCATATAATCCACCTCTTACCCGTGAGCTGAGAATAGAGAGGGAGCGAGCCAACTTTTTTGTTTCACTAACGTGATTACTCACACATCTTCTTGTTTTTAGATTTTTTTTCCTATACAGATGGCTGAACAAGTTCCAAACCTGCCCCAGACATTAGAAAAAAAGATAGACAGGTTACTCAAACGAATGAATAATTTGGAGCAACGCTCACAGCAAGTGCAACCACCACACAATGATGAGCGATACCTGCCACCAGCAGGAAGAGTGGATCCTAGATGGCAAAGGATCCAGCAGCGTAATGCGGAGTTAGGAAACATTAAACATGAAATTCCTAACTTCACTAGTGAGAAAGGACCTACCGAATACATAGAATGGGAGAATGCTGTTGAAACTCTTTTTTATTTAAAGCACTATTCTGATCTTACAAAAATTAGGCTAGTTGCTACATCTTTTAAGGGGTATGCTTTGTCTTGGTGGCAAAAAAGAAATAGAGAGAGAGTTGCTAATTTTATTCCCTATGCATCTTGGGTTCAAGTGAGGGAAGATATGCGCCTAACCTTTCGTCCTAAATCTTTTTTCTATGATCTTGAAAGAAAATTGCAGGGAACCATGCAAGGAACAATGTCAGTTGATGAGTACCACCAAACTATAAATATTTTGCTTGAACAGGGAAACATACTTGAAGAAGAGGCAAAATCTATTGCTCGTTTCGTACATGGATTGAACTTAGAAATTCGATGTGGAATGAGTATTCAGAGATATGACACCCTTTATGATGCCTTGTATGCTGCACGTGAATCTGAGGCAAAAATCAAAGAGATGAAAATGTACAAGGCCAACAATGGTGCATCAAAATGGAACAACACTTGTTCTACCTCTCAAAGACGTGATGAACGTCCTCTTCCAAGAGATGATTCACGAGACAAAGGTAAAGAAAATGTAAGTGAGGCAGTGAAGCCTCAACGTGATAGAGAATTGATTTGTTATAGATGTAATGGGAGAGGCCACATAGCTCGTGATTGCCCTAACAAGAGGGTAGTTAAGATAACAACAGAATCTAAAAATTTTACTTCTTGTCTTGAATATAAATCTGAGGATGAGGTTTGTGACCATTTTGAAACCCCCAATGAACATGTTGAGAGAGAATCATTCATACCTTTATATTCTGATTCTAAATATGTTGATAGTGAGTCTAGTCATACTGTTGTTGTTAAGGAGGTTTTGAATGTCCACCCTTTACAAGAAGATCATTCTCAAAGAGAAAATATATTTTGTGCTAAAGGGTCAATTAGAGAGAATGCGTGTGTTATGGTAATAGATTCTAGAAGTTGCACAAATGTGGCTAGTGCAACTATGGTTAAATTTCTTCAGTTACCTTTGCTTAATCATCCAAATCCTTATTGTTTGCAATGGTTAACTGATGCAGGAGAAGTTAGAGTAACCAAACAGGCTCTTATTCCTTTATCTATTAACAGTTACTCTGATGAAATCTTGTGTGATAATATCCCAATGCAGGCTGCTCATATCTTGTTAGGTAGACCATGGCAATTTGACAGAAAAATAAGTTATGATGGAATGAGGAACACTTATGTGTTTCACATGAATGGAGTTACATATGTCTTGCCTCGTTTGTATCCTAAACATGTAGAAGAAATTCAATTGACATTCATGCAAGTTCTCAAACCAGCATCAAAGAAGGAAGAAATCAAAGAGAGAAAAGTGGAACCTCCATGTTTGGAATTGCAATCACCACTCCAATCCTCTAACTCAGTTTGTAGCCAAACAAAGGGACCACAATCAGTGATACAGTGGAAAGGACCAGCCCAAGTTGTCAAAGTGCAACCTCTCTTGGCAACTACAAAGGATATTAAGCAAGAGAAAAGAAGGGGAGTAACTATTTACTCACTTTTATTTCAAAAGCATGCATTAAAATTCTCTAGATTTGTTTGCCATGTTTCTATTAATGACCTACTTGCTAGATGTATTAGAAATTTGTTTGCCTCCATACATCCAAGATTCCTTAATTTTGATTTTACTAAAACTTTATTTGATAGAGATAAGGAATCACTTGGAAGTTATAAGGCACATTTGAAAACTTCTTATGGCAAATACCACTTGCACAAGGGGTTTTGGTTCAAAGTCAATGGGATTGACACTTTTTGCTTTGTTTTGGGCAATGATTTAATTGTTGATTCACATAAGGGACATTTTGATTTTCCAAAGAGTGATGATGTTTTGCATGGATATCTTCATTGGCCAAAGAAGAAAAAAGATGTAGAATCTTATGTTCATAATTGTGCTACTTACCACCACAATACATCTAAAACATTACTTGATATTTCCATGGATTTTGTGTTTGGTTTAGCCTTAAGCTCTAGAAGGAAAGATGTTGTGCTTGTTGAAAATTCAAACAAGATGGCTAAATTTAATATGTCTCGTTTTGCTGATCTATTACTATCCAGAATGTTTAAATTCCATGATGTGTCATTAGACTTAATTGCCTTACTTGTTGATTGTAGGATGATGATTGGAGCGACTCGTGTCAAGCACCCCAAGAAAAAGTTCCATGAGCGTGATAAAACAGAAAGTGAGCTTGCTACTTTGTCTTTCATTGAAGATTTGGATTCGAGGACGAATCCTTTTCAAGAATGGGAGAATAATAGGAACCAGCACACATGGAATCCAATAAGGGTCTATAGTGGGCTCATCACAAGGCCAAAAAGTACATCCTTAAAGCATCATTGGTGGAAAAATCAAGGAATTCCAATAATAATTCCATTCGATAGAGGAAAGTATTATAGTGGCCCGTTTCAAGTGATGTCACGGATCGAAGACAATGTTTATAAGATTCGAGGTCGAATCATTTTTCAAGAAGGGGAGGATGATGCGGCCCAACATAATGAAGATCCATTAAGATTACAAATTGGGCCAATCACAAGATCCGAGGCCCAAATCAGCTTTATTATTTGTGGTCATCATTTATTTTAAATTGTTTAGAATTAAAGAGAAAACACTAGTTGTATTTAGAAAGGATTCCTTAAATCCTTTTCTAAATAAAACTCTATTTACTTGTTTTCTAGATTAGGTTTAGGACTCTTTTTCCCATTGTATTTAGATTACAATGCTGCCCTATACCTATAAATAGGGCACATCCATATCAGTTTGGAGGAGGCTTTAATTCAATAAAATTCTTAAGTTTTTCTTTACACTTGTGTAAGAAACCTTATGGCTAATTGTGGACTCAATTAGTGGCTAGTCGTGGACTCGACTAGCAAATTGATTCGTGGACTCGAATCAATCTTACTTTCTTCAACCTTAGATTTAGGTTCGTGGACTCGTTCTTGAATCGAAGGAAACTAGATCCGACTCTAGTTGATTGAAGATTGCAACATCAAGGTACTTGAAGCTACATGGGATTCTTCCAAGTCTTTGAGGATTCGAGACAAAGGGTTTCTCGTGAGGTTTAAGGTATTTTGATCCATCTCTATCTTTGCATTGAGAGTAATCTCGGGACAATACTCCATCTTATTTGAATCTTGGATTAGGTTTATATCAGAACCGGGCATAAGGAAGGCATATCAATTCGTGATGGGTGATGTCACGAAGGATTGTGTAGCCGTTGTGTATTTCTCTATTTTGTGACATGTGTAGTCACAAAGGCAATGTGTTGTCGATGGTTGTGTTCTTATTCTCTTGTGTTATGCATGTCGGGTGTTAATCTACTGTGTGATGGTTGATTATGCCTTGAGTCGTTCTTGTGAGTCGTTATTACTTCTTGTGGTCTTGGGATGTGTTCTCTTATCTTTGTTGTGTGTGCATAAAGTATTGTGTTTGACTTCCACTCTTGGTTTTAAACTTATATATATATATTCCATTTCACAAATGATTTTACATACGTATATCTTATCTACATATGATATTTCACATGTATTGGTGGGTTACCAGCATTATTCGCTGACCGGGCGTCGTCCCATATCTTATGTGTTTTTTTTAGGTGATGAGTAGACGAGAGCGCGGTCTAGAACCTGTGAGCTTAGATCCCTCTGTTTTGAGATGTTGTAGCCTGTGTGCCAATGTTAGACACTAGTACTCCCGTTCTGAACGAATTTAGATTGTCGATTATGCAGATGTTTCGCCTGTGCGCTCACCTTTGGGTGGGTGTGGCATAGAACCCTTTATTTCCTATTTATATAATCCTTGTTTAGTCTTCCGCTGTGTGTGATGTTTTGGCTAGTTATCTGCATGTTTAAGGTTTAATGTAACATGAGAATTAGGGGGTGTTACAGTTGGTATCAGAGCATAGGTTGATAAAGTCTAGACTTCTAAGTGGCTAAGTGTGGTATGAGACCTTAAGGTGACCGTAAGAATCTAAGTGTTAAGCTTAGGATTCTTAGGACGCGTGGTGCGTTGAGCCTTGTTTACAGTTGCTTGCTTGTTTGTTGTCTTGTTGGTAATCGTGTTGTTGTTGTAGAAGCTTGTGATGCCTCCTCGTCGGCGTATCGTGTCGTTCGAAGAAGTGATTGATGCTACTAAGAGACCCAGAACAACAGGAGTTCGTAACACTCCTAGTGTGGTCGAGCAGTGGACTCGAAGTGGCATGTCCACTCGGATAAGCCCCAGCACAGCTACCATGCCATCGTACCGTGATCTAAGAAGAAGTGGTGTGTTGGGGACCCAGAGTTTTTCAGAAGAGTTAACCCAAGAGAGAACCCTCATCTTAAGCGAGGCTCGGGCGGGGGTCAGTGATGTAGTGATCAGGACCTTTTTGGTGCATGTCGTTCCAACGGTAATCTTGTTCGATTCCGGGGCGTCCAACTCGTTCATATCCCCGGGGCTCGTGAAGAAATTAGGCTTAACCGAAGGCGTCGGGGTGAAGTTGAGTGTAACACCTCGTGTTACGGCCTTCAATCCCGAATTAATTATTTAATTAATTTCGTTAATAATAATTAAAAAGGATTTAATTTGATTAGGATTCCCTTTAATTAATTAGTGTGGTCCACCATGGATTGTGGACCCTTGCCTAAACTAGAGTTTTAAGCCCATTAGAAATAAAGAGGGTAAACATTTTACTAGTCATATTCTAATTAGGAATCCTAGACCTATATATCTATTAGGAATAAAGAAAGTAGGTCTTTATTATTCAGATTATGATTAGGATTCCTGATTCTATAAATAGGGGATTAGAAAGCAATTAGAAACATTACCACCGATAGTTATATTACACGAAAATATTCCCGGGAGATTCCCCGCCACCGAGCCTAGGGAGATCAAGCGGATGGAAATCTTAGAAAAGACCCTTCATAGCCAAGGAATTTAATTAAGGCTAAGAGGTAAACCATGTCTCAACAAAACCTATTTTCCTTGCTATAATCTCCTTCTTTGGCTCCCTCTATATACTTGTGTCTTGATGAATTTCTTTATGATATTTGTGATATAATCTTGATTGATTGATGTGATGATTTTATGAGTGATCTTGATGATCTTGATGATTAAAAAGAGGTTCATGATATTTATGTGATAATTCTTGATAAATCTTGATGATCCTTGATGATGAAGATAAAATATTATTTTGATGATTTGGGTGGGATTAGAGCCCTAGGTTGGATTGGGAATTTGTATTGAGATGTTCTTGATTTATATTTGGGTGGGGAGTCGCATGTTCGGGTGTTGTTTATGTTTAGAAGTCATGTTAGGATGTGTTCAATACGATTCTTGCTTTTGAACCGTTATTTGCCTATGTGGTGTCGTTATTTGTGTTTAAAAGTGTCTAAGCATGGTTTCGGGTTCCACAAAGGATCTCGGGACGCGATATTTGACGAAAGAGTCAGTGGGGGTAGCGGACCCGCCACCTACCCGCTGCCCGAGAATCACTACCAGGCAGCGGGCAGTCGGCGGGCAGACGTCTGCCCGCCCGCCACCCGCTGCCCGAAGGATCGTCACCGGCGGGTGACCTCCACCTACCGGCTACCCGCTGGTTTGTCACCCACCCCGGGTCCTCGGCTTCCCCGTTTGATGTTCCCCATTCCGCGTGGTGTCCCAACGGACCCCGTTTGTTGTGCTTGAGTCTAGTTTGATGTTTCGGGTGCCATTCGTAGGATAAAAGAGTCTTAGGAATTGCATGCTATTTGAATCGGTAACCCGTTGACCTAGGTAGAAGTTGTATGAACCCCTTAGGACTACTCTTAGTATGTGAATGATCACAGGTAAGTTTATTTATACACTTCCCCCTTCCCAATGTGCTATTATGTGCTACAATGTGTTATGTGATGCATAATTCCCCAATTTGGTTGCGATCAAATTGGCTATACGGGCAATTGGATGGGTTGAGAGCCATACCAACTGTTAACCAGGCCGGTTGCGATCGGTCAGGTGTATAAATATTATATAGGGCTGCGGTCCACTATTTGGTTACGATCAAACGTTGTACATGAGCTGCGGTTCATTCTCCTGGCTGCGGTCAGTGATTCACTTCCTGGGCTGCGGTCCACATGGGCCTCGTGTGCTATGATCCACCGAACTGGACGTGCCAGGCGGTGTGTAGGGCCAATAAGCCCGAGGAAGGCTGTAGTCCACCGAATGAGCAATCAGGCGGTGTGTAGGGCTACGGCTGGCTGCGATCCACCGAGTGACGGGCTAGCGGTGTGTAGGGTCATAGTCTCCGAGGTGTGTAGGTGTCACGCCCCGCTTCTAGGACATAACCCGGCCGTATCGCTACACGAAAGCCTGTAACAACACGAAGCCTAGCCATACATACCTCTCGGAACCTTCATAACAACACTTTAATACATAATAATTCCTCACTTTTATGGCCAATAAAAACAACTAGTTCTTCCCAAAAAACTCACCAAATCACCACTGTTAAATATTTACAATCAAGACTAGCATGACAAAATGCATTACAAGCACCAAAACCAAGCACAATGGTTTACCAAAATACAAAGGGGCTGTATGAGTCCTTTGGGCTTGCATCGTTTGACTTTTACCCTTTGGCAGTTCAGACATTTGCCCACAAAGTCTGCGACTTCCTTTTTCATGTTGGGCCACCAAAACATCTTTTTCACATCTTGGTACAGTTTGTCGCCTCCGGGGTGTACTGAGTATGGGGAGTTGTGTCCTTCTCTTAGGATTTGTTGCTTCAGGTGGGGGTGCGTCGTGGGCACGCACCACCTCCCTTGATAGCGGAGGCTGCCATCTTCGCATATTTTGAAGGGTCCGTCCTTTCCCTGAGTTAGGTCGAGCCGAATTTTACTTAGTTCCGGGTCTTGATGCTGTCCGGCCTTGATTTCTTCGAATAGTGTGGGTATGACTCTGGCATTGAATAGGCGGATCTCGGAGTTGGTTCGACCTTGCTCTACCACCTCCAAGTTCAACTTCTGGAAGTCCTTGTATAGCTGGTCTGGTAAGATCCAGGTGGCGTTGAGGGAGTGGTTAGTCTTTCGGCTTAGGGCGTCTGCCACAACGTTAGCCTTGCCTTCGTGGTACTGGATATCTAGGTCGTAATCTCTTATGAGTTCCAACCACCTTCGTTGTCGCATGTTTAGATCTTTCTGGGTGAAGATGTACTTTAGGCTTTTGTGATCCGTATAAATCTTGCATTGTACTCCGTATAGGTAATGTCTCCAAATTTTCAGTGCGAACACGATGGCAGCTAGCTCGAGGTCATGTGTGGGGTAATTTTCTTCGTGGGTTTTGAGTTGTCTAGATGCGTATGCTATTACCTTCCCCTTTTGCATCAGTACGCATCCCAGCCCCTTTTTGGAGGCGTTGTTGAAGACTTCGAATCCTTCCATCCTGAAGGGGAGGGTTAGGACGGGTGCCGTGGTTAGTTTCTCTTTCAATTCTTGAAAGGCTGTTGATGCGATCCTGGTTGGCCCGATCTTCTCTTCACACTCTGACTAAAATAATATTTTAGAACAATTTATTAGGCTAGGTGAAATCTGATTAAAAGGTTTAATTTAGGTTGGAAAAGGGCTAATTTTTGGGTTTTGATAATTCCTCGGCCACACCGGGTTATAAGGTGATACGTAGGATTTAAGACGACGCCACAAGTGAGGTTTCACACTTGATAAGTCAGGATCACCCTGACTTGATCATGGTTGAACTCTCTCGAGTTCTAGAAAACACTCAGTTTCCTATCTCAAAAATTCTCAACTCTATTTTTCATTTGGCCTGCAATGACTTTAAATAGCCATTAACAAGCAAATTACAACCACATAAATGAGATAGTTATTAAAAATAGGATAAACTAATCCTAACTAACAAACTGAGATAAACATTAATAATAATATAATACTAACAAATTAAATCTAAAATAATTTAAGATAATTATTCTAATTAAATAATAAAACTAATTCTAGAATATTCCAATATTATAACAACCAATTGTTGATTCCCGTGCCCACAACATTCCCTCTCCCTTTAGAGGGATTCGTCCTCAAATCCACTTTCCAGGCACTATTGAAGCTTCATGAGTCTTCGCGAAGAGACAACCGTGTGCTTCGATACCAAATGATGCGATCCTGGTTGGCCGGATCTTCTCCATTCCTCATTCTATCAGCCACAAATTTTTCCCACCAAATGGTAGCATAATCAGAAAACTCAAGAACGACTAATTTCAATTTCTTTCGTTCAGAATATCTATGACACTCAAACACTCTCTCCACCTTATTCACCCACTCTAAGTAAGCTTCAGGATCATTTTTTCCTTGAAATTTAGGAATAGACATCTTAATTTTTCCCATGTCATCATCACTACCCTCTATAGCTCTATTTCCTCCTCCTCTATGTCTCCCTCTCTCCGGATTCCTCACAACTTCCTCCGTCAATGATTAAGTTGCAAACCTTTCCATGAACAAAGCACTTGGAATGGAAGATGTTCTCACATTGCTCCTCTTCCCCTTTGTCCTGAATGTTAAGTAATCTCCTCGCCATCAAAGCTTCTCCATCTACCGGCCCCACGTATCCCTCATCGCTTTCTGAATTGGACTCCTTTTCACTAGCAGATTCTGCTTCTATATTGTCTCTAGGATCACTCTGTTCATGCTCGGAATCAGTCACAATTATTCCTTTCTTGACCGTCATATTGAACTTGTTTGGACATTCCTTAGCAATATGTCCTCTTCCCTGACATTTAAAACACTTAATAGTACTAGGCTTTGTAATTTTTTCTTTACCTTTATCTCTTTGCTCTCGGGACTCTTTTGGCTTGCTAGATTCAACTTTAGCATCCAGTTTATTTCTATCCTTGTGTCGCCATGAAGAACTTGATTGAGTCCGAATTCTCCTCCTCTTAAGTGTTTGTTCAATCTTGATGGCCAATTGGACCAACTCCTCGTAATCCACATAGTGTTGCTTGTCAACCTCGTCTTTGATCTCCCAATTCAGTCCTCTATGGAAACGTGCCATGGATTGCTCTGAACTCTCATCAATATTAAGTCTGGTCATGAGCTTATCCATTTCTTGAACGTACTCGGGTACACTGCGTGATCTTGTACCAACCCCTCAAGTTGTTGGTACAGCTCTCGTTGATACCATGAAGGCACAAATCGCCTTCTCATCATAGCCTTAAGTTGCTGCCAAGATGCAATAGGATCTTCTCAAATTTTAGTTTAAAACAGAATCTGCCTGAAATTTGCAGCTTTGCGCAGTCAACTTTGAAAATCCAAAAAAAATAGTTTCCTGTGTCCTTTTTGTCTGAAATTTTTTCTGCATTTCTTAACCTTGTTGAAATTGAAATCTGGAAAAAATTGAGTGAAAATTCGTTACCATCTGTTCCCAGAAAATTCTCAAAGTTTCGTCAAGATTTACTGAAATTCGCAGTTTTGCGCAGTCAACTTTGAAAATCCGAAAAAAATAGTTTCCTGTGTCTTTTTTGTCTGAATTTTTTTCTGCATTTCGTACACTTGTTGAACTTGAAATCTGGAAAAAATTGAGTGAAGATTCGTTACCATCTGTTCCCAGAAAATTCTCAAAGTTTCATCCCGTTTTTAGCTTTTTCTGTCCAGATTATGCCAATTCTTGTGTAGCTTGAACTTTTGTTTATTCTTGCTGTTTCTTTGTGTTCCTATTGATTTGAAGTGATCTTTGCAAAAAAAAAAATTAAAAAAAGAGAGAAAGAAATCAAAAAAAAAAAAAAATAGAAGAATACAAAAAAAAAAAAAAAGGTTTTGGATTCTTGTCATTACTTGTTTCATCCTTATATTTATCATCTATCAATCAGTAATTCTTGTTTGGAAGTATTGCCTTATCTGTTTTTCCTTTTGAGCCACACTTGAACAACACATTCCAGCCTAAATTGACCATACCCTAGCCTTTCACCTTTATCCAAATTGTTATGTTTTAGTCCCATTTAGAGTACTTTTGGTTAGACTTGAGGAACCCGTCAAGAACTCGAAGGACGAAGCCTTGTTTGTCATCTTGTGTGAACTTTAGTGAGATTAATAGAGAGTCAGATACACGAGTGGTAAGAAACTGAGTGATCACCCCTTCCAAAAGAGTGCAAGTGAGGGAGTGCTGAGAGGTCCTTGAATTACTCTATTTTTTTTTCTAACAAGTTTTGTGCAGGTTAAATATGTCGGGACCTAGTGAAATGGATGACCAACAAGTAAGCCCCGACGTGAGGTCCATGATGCGGGCTATGAGGGGAGAGTTTGAGAGGGTTAATAGAAGGTTTGATGGGTTGACAGAACGAATTGAGATAATGGAGGGAGAAGTGAATGGAAATCAAAATGGTGTACGAGCTCAAAATAGAGGGCAAAATGGAAGGGAGAATGATAGTTGAGAATTTTTGAATTAGAAAACTGTGTGTTTTCTGGAACTCGGAATGAGTTCGGCCGTGAGTTGGTCATGGCAAGCCTGACTTATCAAGTGTAAAACCCCACTTGTGGCGTCATTCTTATCCTACGTATCACCTTATAACCCGGTGTGGTCGAGGACTTATCAAAACCCAAAAATTAGCCCTTTTCCCAACCTAAATTAAACCTTTTAATCATATTTCACCTAGCCTAATAAATTGTTCTAAAATATTATTTTTGTCAGAGTGTGAAGAGAAGATCGGGCCAACCAGGATCGCATCAGCTGTGGTGCAGTTGTTGTCCCAACGAAAGGGGGTTTCCTTTTTCATGAGCTTGGTGAGAGGCTGAGCTATTTTGGTAAAATCGGGTACAAACCTCCTATAATAGCCAGCTAATCCTAGGAAGCTTCTGACCTCCGAAAGCGATTTTGGTGTGGGCCATTCCTTGACGGCGCGAATCTTGGTGGGGTCCACCTTGATTCCTACTTTGGTTATTACGTGACCCAGGAAGGCTACGTTGTCCTTCCAGAATTCACACTTGGAGAACTTAGCGTATAGTTGGTGTTCTCTCAGGGTTTGTAGGGTTGTGCGGAGGTGCTTCTCATGTTCTTCCTTGTTTCGGGAATAGACCAGGATGTCGTCGGTGAATACAATGACGAAGTCATCTAGGTGGGGCCGGAATACTCGATTCATGAGGTCCATGAATATAGCGGGTGCATTGGTGAGTCCGAAGGGCATTACCGTGAATTCGTAATGGCCGTAGCGTGTTCGAAAGGCTGTTTTCTGGATATCTGGGTTGGCTACTTTTATCTGGTGGTATCCGGATCTTAAATCAATTTTCGAGAACACCCCTGCTCCTTTAAGTTGGTCGAATAGTTCGTCGATTCGGGGAAGAGGGTATTTATTCTTTATTGTAACTTGGTTTAGTTCCCTGTAGTCAATGCACAGGCGCATGCTCCCATCTTTCTTTTTAACGAATAACACCGGTGCTCCCCATGGTGAGGTGCTGGGGCGGATGTAGCCTTTATCTAGTAGTTCCTGAAGTTGTGTTTTCAGTTCCTTCATTTCCTTTGGTGCCAGCCTGTAGGGTGGTTTGGAGATCGGGGCAGCGCCTGGTATTAGGTCTATCGTGAACTCGACTTCTCTGGTTGGGGGTGCTCCGGGGATTTCGTCTGGGAAGACGTCGGTGAATTCGTTTACTACTGGGATGGTTTGGGGTTCGGCTATCTCGGCGTTGAGGTCCTTGACCGAGCATAGGAAGGCTTCGTTTCTTTGGGTTAGATATTTCTTCATTTTCATCATGTTTACTAATTTGATTTCCGAATCCTTGTGGGTTCCGTGGTAGGATACCCTTTTGCCGTTTGGTCCCCGTAAGACCACTTTTTGTTCACCGCATAAGATTTGTGCCTGGAATTTCCCTAGCCAGTCCATGCCCAAAATCACTTGTACCCCATCTAGTCTGAATTGTATTAGGTTGCTAGGGAATTCCACTCCTTTGATGGTGATCATTATGTTTTTGTACATGCGGTCACATCTTATGATTTCACCGGAGGCTACTTTGACCTGGAGTTATACTTTGGTGCCGATGTTAAGCCCGAGTTGAGTGGCGAATTCGGTTGCTATAAATGAGTTGGTAGCCCCTGAATCAAATAGCACGGTGGCGGGGGTGGCGTGTATAAGGAAGGTTCCGGAGACTATGTTGCTATCTCCGATTTTGGCTTTGCTTATGGTAAGGATCCTTCCCTGAGTGGCCGGTGTCATGGCTTGGTGGGGTAAGTTGGCCCTGGCGGTTTTAGGCTCCCGGAGGGGGTTTGTGTGGTTCCCTTTAAAATTTCTTTTGTGTCCCAGGTGCGTTTCCTGTGGTTCGTCTGGGATTTGTTGTAGTTGGAATGCCTTGGCATAGGCTTTTTCGAGGGTTCTCGGTTCTCGTATATTTAGGGCCTTCTGGTTTTCGGGATTGAGGCCCTTTATGAATTTCTTGATTTTGATTGTCTTTGTAGGTACCAGTTTGGGAGTGAGGTGAGCTAGCTTAAGGAACCGCCGGTAGTATTATGTGATTGGGGCTACTCCCTGTTTTAGGTGGAGGAATTCCTCGTATATGGTTGCTTTCAGGTGACTGGGGTAGAATCGTTCTCGTAGTCGCGTTTTTAGGGCTTCCCAGTTGAACCCGAGGCTTTGTTCGCAATTGGGTTTCTCGTGGACCCACCAGGTGTCGGCCCCGTGCCTGAAGTAGAAGGAGACCGCCTCTACTTGGTGGGTTTCTGGGCATCCCGTTGCCCTGAATGTTTTGTCGAAGGTTCTGACCCATTCTTCGAGGATCGTGGGATTTTCGTGCCCGGAGAAGGTGGGTGGTTGGTGTTCCGAGACTTGGCGGTGGATTTCCAAGTTTCTGTTTGGTGGTGATGGTTGGGGAACTGCGTTGTTTAATGTCTGGGCAATTTGGGCCAGACGTTGTAGATTTTGAGTCCAGAATTCCTGTGTGGGAAGTTTCGGTGCCTTTGTCTGCTTCTTTGATGTCATCCTGGGGATCATAGGTTGATACTATTGTCCTAAGGTCTTGGTCTTAAGAGTCTTATCCTAGGGTCAAACTTAGGCTATGATACCAACTGTAACACCCCGAAATTTTACAATTTTTAAGACTTATATAATGAAGGTAGATTCTCATTAAATCCCAAAACATAAAATAAAAGAGTACGGGGTGCTATGCCACACCTGAGTTAGAGAACTCAGGTGCACAGGCTAACTAACTAGTATCCTCAATAATGTAAATACATAAGCATGGCACGCATGCCGAAAGGGAAACTATCTACTCTACGCTCCAAGTCTCTAGCCCGCTCCAGTGTCTACTCCTCTGTGCCTGAAAGCCAAATATATCTGTTCAGCGAGAGATGCTGGTAACCCACTCCAACGCGTTGAAATATAGTATAGATAGATATATATATATATATATATATAGATATACAAAAATCATTTCGAAGCAGGAAGATATATACTTAAGAAACACTAGTTTTAAAACCAGGAATAGACTCAGCAAATAGGGATAAGCACATCAGATAATAATAATAACATCATAAGGAATACGCATTTACGGTCACAAGCCACTTCTCAATTCCAATCCACATTATTATCCAATCATCATTCATATCACATTATCATCGATGGCGCCACGGGACCAATTGCATGCCCCGAACATGAGGGTTAATGCCTATAGCATTAACACGGCCCCGCAGCACCCTACCTCAGTACCGCAGTACGAGGGGAGTTGATCGCAACCAACCCTTTGAGAACCGCTGACGAACTCAACGTCGGACCACGATCCGACACACCGCTGACGCGCCCAGTCGGTGGACCGCGATCCCCTTTACAAGGGGGGACTTACGACCCTACACACCGTTGATGCGCACAATCGGCGGGCCGTAGCGGATCAAGCCCGACAGATCGCTGAGCTAAACTCAGTCGGTGGACAAGGATCCTCGGAGACTACGGTCATACATACCGATGTCCCACCACTCGGTGGGTCGCAGCCAGTCGTAGCCCTACACACCGCCTGATTACTCAGGTCGGTGGACTACAACCTTCCTCGGGTTGTTGGCCCCATACCGCCTGGCGCATCCCGGTCGGTGGGTCATATCACCGAGGCCCATGTGGACCTTCAGTCCTATACATAATCTTTATATACCTGACCGGTCTCTACCAGCCTGGTTAACAGTTTGGATGGTTCTCAACCCATTCAACTGCCCGTATAGTGGACCTCAGTCCTATATCATATCCATATCCCTGACCGATCTTAACCGGCCTGGTTAACAGTTGGGATGGTTCTCAGCCCATTCAACTGCCCGTATAGCCCAATTGCTCTTAACCAAGTTGGGGTCATGCATCACGTAACACACACTAGCACATAATAACACATAATTCACATAGGGAAGGGGGAGGCATATAAATAAGCTTACATGTGATCATTCACACACTAAGAATAGTTCCTAAGGGCTCATATAACTTCCACCTAGGTCCACGGGTTACCAATTCAATTAGCATGCAATTCCTAAGACTCGTTTAACATACGAATGGTACCCGAAATTCCAAACTAGACTCAGGCACGACAAACGGGGTCCGTTGGGACACCATGGGGGACGGGGAACATCAAACGGGGAAGCCGGGGACCCGGGGTGGGGTGTGGACCAGCCGGTAGCCTGTGGGTGGGGGTCACCCGCCTGCTGCCCGCCAGTGGGCGCTGTTCCGGGCAGCGGGTAGGTGGTGGGTTTCCCCACCCCCACCTACGCCCTACTGACTCTTTTCTCATATATTCGTCCCGGGGATCTTTGTGGAACCCGAAACCATGCTTAGACACTTTTAAACGCAAATAACGACTCCACGTAAGCAATTAAAGGATCAAAAGCAAGGATCATGTAGGACTTATCCTATTATGACTTCTAAATGTAAACAACAACCGAACATGCGAATTCCCACCCAAATACAAATCGAGAACATCACAATACAAATTCCCAATCCAACCTAGGGCTCTAATCCCACCCCGATCATCAAGAACATATTTAATCTTTAACATCAAGAAAATATCAAGATTCGTCAAGAATCATCACATCATAATCAAGAACTTCTTCTTAACATTAAGATCATCAAGATTATCAAGAAAGCATATAAATCATCTTATCAATCATCAAGAACATAACATAATTATCATAGAAGAATTCAATCAAGACACAAGAATATAGAGGGAGGCCAAGGAAGGAGATTATAGCGAAGAAAATAGGTTTTGTTGAGACATGGGTTACCTCTTAGCCTTAATTAATTTCCTTGGCTATGAAGGGTCTTTCTTTAAGATTTCTCCTTTCTTTATTTCTCCTAAGGGGGTTCTTGGAACTTTCTTGCGTGGTGAGGGATTATTTGTGGTGTGAGTTCTAGGTGCCTTCTATGTCCCTATTTATATAATTAAGAGTCCTAATTATGGTCTAAGTGGCATGGGTTCACTAATCCTATTCCTTGTAGGACTAAGGAGTTGGATTTAGGGATAAGGGTCCATGGGCTTATGGAGGGCCTTTCCTAGTTAATGAGATTTTAATCTTTCTTTCTGAGTAATTAATTAATTGGTTTATGGGTCGTAACATGGGGTGTTACATCTCCAAGAACTTTGATCATTCGAGCTTCCATGTCTGCAACACTTTCACTCGAGAGCATTTTGAAATCTTCAAACTTCTTCATGGCGATTGTGAGCTTATTGTCTTTCTCTTGTTCATCTCCTTCGCCAATCTTGATGAGAGTTTCCCATATTTCTTTAGCAGTAGCACACTTTTGGATCTTCGGAAATATTGTATCATCCACGGCTTTGAATAGAATATTCTTGGCAATATTGTCAAGATTATTCCGTGTTCTATCATCCGATGTCCGTTCCAGTTTAGGCTTTTGTACGTATTGTGGAGCATCTGTGTTGTGGACAACCAAAGGCTTGGAGACCCACTTCAAATAAGAGAAGGTCCCATTACTCGTTCAAGAGCCAAAAACTTGCAAGAGGCCATGAATGAACTGATCCATACACTTTGGCAAGAAGATGGCACCAAGATACTTGATGGACTTAACATGGAAGATACCAAGTGGGTCAATATCTTAACCTTGCATTTGGAGGCCTTAGAAATTGCCATTTAAATACCAACAAAGAATCAAGGCCCAACTAGAATTTGAAGACCAAATTGTTGAAGAAATGTGCCAAGCTAGTTGTGCTGAATTGAAACAATAAGTTGCGCATAAAATAAGTGGGGAAATCCTTTAAGAGTGGCCCAATTTCGTGGCTTAAGCTTAGGAGAAGACAAAAGGAGCTAAACTCAAGTCACATGGAAGAATTAAGTGTCATTTACTTCAAAATGCAATAGTAGTAATTTCTAAATTTAAGTATTTTTATGTTACAAGCTAAGGAGTAAATGCACCTTCTTTGAACGTGTATAGCCCTTTTTAAAGGGCTAAAGAACTCATTTTTGGGTAGATTATTGAAGTTGAATTCATTTGGATATGTGCTTTGCACTTCCATTTCCTTTCTAGCATTCTAGGAAGAATTTCTGACTTATCAAGGATATTACCTTCCTTGTGGCGTCCCAATTGGCCTTATCACCCTTCAACCCGGTGTGGCGGCTTCCCTATTCATCCATACACATCCTCACCCATTTCCCATACCCCACATCAACCACAATCCACAAAAACAACCCCTACACTTCAAAATCAGTACACAGAAATTGGGAAAATGGATCGTGACTTGAGCTGTGGAGTTCTAGGCCTTTAAATCCAATATCAAGTCAGTAGAATCCACATCATCTTGGTATCAGAGCCTTGGTTGCCATTCTCATCAAAATCAGGTCACTAAATACTTGTTCTCTTTAGTTTCTTGTGTCAATTTGTTCCATGTCAAAATCTGTGAATTGAATGCAAGTTTGCATGAAAAGCTTTCTTTTCATGGTTTGTTGTCAATTTTTCTATATATATTGCTTCCCCTATATGTCTTTTAGGTGTCTAAACTCATTCAAAAAGATCCATATATGTTGATAGACACTGAAAGTCAGATCAAACCATCCTATATTCTAAATCTGCCAGGATTGTCCTATTTGCGCTGCTGGGAAAAAAAATCTGAAAAAATAGTTCCTCTTGTTTATTTGATCTGAATTTTTTTGTGGTAATAGATAACTCATCAATATTCCCTTCCACAAAAAAATTTTGCCGAAAGAATCCATACACAAACACAGAAAATTCTGAGAAATACACTGGCAGAATCTTGTTTTCTGGGGATGATATCTTCTAGTTCTGTCTTTTGAGTTTTGTTCATTTTTTTTTGTTGCCACACATAAATATACTTTGTATATCCTCTATTTTTCATTCATATCCTTTCTTATTCTTGTCATCTTACGTCTTTGTGTGTGGTATCTCCTTGTTTGAGTTGAAATTGTTCTTAGAATTCCAAGAAAGGTCCTTGAATTCAACTTGTGTGTGATTTGAACTTGTGAGCATTATAGAGTGTTCATACACGAGTGGTAAAATTTGAGTGATCACCCCCTAAAAAGAGTGGGTGTGAGGGAGAGAAGTGAGGTCCAACTTAATCTTTTATCTTGTTGTTGCACTTTTGTTTCTATTGCAGCTCAATATGTCGGGGTCTGGCCAATCTAATAATGAGTCAAGCATGAGTCCAAATACCAAGTTTATGGTGGATGCTATGAAAGGGGAGTTTACTAGGCTTGGTAATTTAATGAGTGGGCTGGCTGACCGTTTGGAGAGGTTAGAATTGGAGAGGGAACAAAATAGAAATGAGGGAGGAAATGATCAAAGGGCACAAGGAAATGAGGGAGAACGGAGGAGAAATAATTTGAGAGCCCAAGGGAATGTGAGAGAGGGAGTTGAGTCTTCTACGGGCTATGATAGTGAGGAGATTAAGGATAGTGAGATAGAAATGGGAAGGAGAGAAAGAGGGAGAAGAAGGGCAGCAAGAAGGGATGTAGATGATGATTTGGGCAACATTAAAATGAGTATGCCTAATTTCCAGGGGAAGAGTGATCCAGATGCCTATCTAGAGTGGGAGAGTAAGGTAGAGAGGGTGTTTGATTGTCACAATTATTCGGAGAGGAAGAAGGTGAAATTGGCAGCCTTGGAATTCACTGATTATGCCACTTTATGGTGGGATAAGTTAGTGTTGACAAGGAGAAGAAGTGGAGACCGACCTATTGAATCATGGAGAGAAATGAAGATAGCCATGCGCAAGAAGTTCATTCCAACTTGGTACTACCGTGAGCTCTATCAACAACTCCAAGATTTGGTGCAAGGGAGGCTGTCCGTAGCTGAATATGACCATGAAAATGAGAAATTGATGACAAAGCTGGGTTTGGAGGAGGATCCACAAAGCACCATTGCCCGTTTCATCAAGGGGCTAAATTGGGACATCCGTGAGGAGATGGAAATGCATGATTTTGTGGACTATGAAAAGATGGTTCAAAAGGCTGTCCAAATTGAGAAAAAGCTCATGAAGAGGAAAAAGAGGGCCCAATCCAACACTTCAAATTGGAAAGCTAGCAAGGGACAAAAGGAATGGAAAAATGACTCCAAAGGAGAAGCTAGCAAACCGAAAGAAGCTGTTGATAAAGGTAAAGGTAAAGTTGAATTTTCTTCAGCTAAACCAAGTGGTGTTCGTTGTTTTAGGTGCCAAGGAAGAGGACACATTGCCAAAGACTGTCCTAATAAGAAAACAATGATAATTAATGATTTTGGTGATATTCAAACTGAATCTGACCAAGATCAAGAGATGAGCAATGAGGATTCACAAGGGGAAAGTGCTGAAATTCAAGAAGCTGTAGAAGGGGAGTTCTTGATGGTGAGGATAATGTTGAATGCTCAAGCCAAAGAAGATGAGGCACAAAGGGAGAACATCTTCCACACACGGTGTCATGTTCATGGGAAGGTTTGCAAGGTGATCATTGATGGTGGAAGTTGTGCTAATGTTGCTAGCACTGAATTGGCAAATAAGCTTGGCTTGCAAACTAGATCACACCCTACCCCATATTCTTTGCAATGGTTAAACAAAACTGGGGAGATTAAAGTGGACAAGAAGTGATGGTGCCCATGTCGATTGGAAAATATGAAGATAGCATTTTGTGTGATGTGGTGCCTATGAAAGCTGCTCATGTGTTGTTGGGGCGTCCTTGGCAGTTTGACAAGAAGACAACTCACGAAGGACACACCAACAGATATTCTTTCTTTCATAATGGTAGAAAAATTGTACTTGTACCTTTATCTCCAAAACAGATTTTTGAGGATGAAAAGAAAGAGAGAGAAAAAGAAAAAAAGAATGGAAAAGAGAGAATGAGTGAAATAGAAAAATTGAGTGAAAAAGAATTGAGTGGAAAACAAGGAGAGATAAAAGAAATGAGTGCACAAAAAAAGAGAGGAGAAAAAGAAGAAACAAAATTTCTTTTGTACTGGAAAAATCGTGAAAAAAGTTTTGAGAGAGGGGAGACCTATTTACTTGATACTTTTTAAAGAGGCTAACCTTGAAAATACTAGCCTTGAACATATGCCCAAGGAAATATCTTCTCTTTTGCAGGAATTTGGTGATGTTTTTCCAAAGGAACTTCCTAAGGGATTGCCCCCTTTGAGAGGAATCGAGCACCATACTGATTTGGTACCCGGGGCACCAATTCCAAACCGTCCAGCCTATAGATGTAGTCCTGAGGAGACTAAGGAGATTCAAAGGCAAGTGGAGGAACTTTTAGCTAAGGGGAAAATTCGAGAAAGCCTTAGTCCATGTGCAGTGCCCGTGATACTAGTGCCAAAGAAGGATGGAACATGGAGGATGTGTGTTGATTGTCGAGCAATCAACAAGATTACGGTGAAATATAGATTTCCCATCCCCCGTTTAGATGATATGCTTGATGAACTTTGTGGTGCTTGCGTGTTTTCTAAAGTGGACTTAAAATCTGGTTATCACCAAATTAGAATCCGTGAGGGTGATGAATGGAAGACAGCATTCAAGACCAAACAAGGTCTATATGAATGGCTTGTCATGCCATTTGGACTCACAAATGCTCCTAGCACTTTCATGAGGCTCATGAATCATGTGCTACGGGAGTATATTAGTGAGTTTGTGGTGGTTTACTTTGATGATATTCTTATTTACAGCCATGATTTGAATGAACACGTCACACACTTGCACAAAATATTCACCATTTTAAGGAAGCATAAACTATATGCCAACCTTGAAAAGTGTGAATTTTGTACATCTTCAATTCACTTTCTTGGCTATATTGTGAGTGCAAATGGAATTGAGGTTGATGGAGCTAAAGTTAAGGCTATCCTTGAATGGCCAACACCGAGGACAGTTAGTGAGATACGAAGCTTTCACGGCCTAGCTAGTTTCTATCGTCGTTTTGTGAAAGACTTTAGTACTATTGCTGCTCCACTAACTGAGGTGATAAAAAAGAATGTTGGGTTTATTTGGGGAGAGAGGCAAGATGAAGCTTTTAAAATTTTAAAAGAAAAATTGAGTTCTTCTCCTATTCTTGCTCTTCCAAATTTTGAAGCAGCCTTTGAGATTGATTGTGATGCTTCCGGAGTTGGTATTGGGGCTGTCCTCATGCAAGGTGGCAAACCAATTGCCTATTTTAGTGAAAAACTAAATGGGGCAAGCCTAAATTATCCAACTTATGATAAGGAGTTCCTTGCTCTAGTTAGAGCATTGGAACATTGGGAGCACTATTTGAGACCTAAAGAGTTTGTCATTCATACTGACCATGAGTCTTTGAAATATTTGCGAGTTCAAGGCAAACTCAATAGGCGCCATGCTAAGTGGGTTGAATATATTGAATCTTTTCCTTATGTGATCCAATATAAGCATGGTAGGGATAATGTGGTCGCTGATGCACTTTCCCGTAGATACTCTTTACTTATCTCTTTGCATACACGATTTTTGGGTTTTGAGCATATTAAAGACTTGTATGCAAATGATCCTTACTTTGCCAATATCTTTCATGCATGCAAAAATAGTTCTCATGACAAATTCTATGTGCATGAAGGGTTTTTGTTTAAGGCTGATAGACTATGCATTCCTATGTGCTCTTTAAGGGAATTGCTAGTCAAGGAAGCGCATGGAGGAGGCCTTATCGGGCATTATGGGATCCATAAGACTTATGATGTCTTATGTGAACATTTTTATTGGCCTAAAATGAAACGAGACGTTTATAGGGTCTGTTCTAGATGTATAGTGTGTAGGCAAGCTAAGTCTAAAAGCATGCCTCATGGACTTTATCAACCCTTACCTGTGGCTGAACATCCTTGGATTGATATCTCAATGGATTTTGTCCTTGGGCTACCTAGAACACAAAAGGGACATGATTCTATATATGTTGTGGTGGACTGCTTTTCAAAAATGGAACACTTTGTTCCTTGCCATAAAACTGATGATGCTAAATATGTGGCAGATATTTTCTTTAGAGAAATTGTGCGTTTGCATGGCATGCCTAAGTCAATTGTTTCAGATCGTGATGTGAAGTTTCTTAGCTATTTTTGGAAAACCCTATGGGGAAAACTAGGAACTAAACTCTTATTTTCTACTACTAGTCACCCTCAAACTGATGGGCAAACTGAAGTAGTAAATAGGACTTTAGGAACCTTACTAAGGGTTTTAGTTAAGAAAAATTTAAAGACTTGGGAAAATTGCTTGCCATTTGCTGAATTTGCTTACAATCGCCATGTTAATAGCACCACTGGGTTATCTCCTTTTGAAATTGTTTATGGATTTCAACCACTAACCCCGTTGGATTTAATTCCTTTGCCTATTAAGGAAGTGTTGAATACAGATGGAGCAAAGAGGGCGGAGGCAGTCAAGACAATCCATGAAAAAGTGACACGCCAAATTGCAAGGAAAAATGAGCAAATTGCAAAGTTTGTCAATAAGGGGCGTAAACCAATGATCTTTAAACCTGGAGATTGGGTTTGGGTGCATTTGAGAAAAGAACGTTTTCCTGCCCAAAGGAAGTCTAAGTTGCTGCCTAGGGGAGATGGACCATTCCAAGTGCTTTCAAGAGTGAATGACAATGCATACGTCCTAGAGTTACCCGGTGAGTATAATGTGAGCACAACATTCAACGTAGCTGATTTGTCTCCCTTTGATGTTGGTGATGAAGATTCGTGGGCGAATCCTTTTGAAGAGGGGAGAAATGTTGTGGACAACCAAAGGCTTGGAGACCCACTTCAAATAAGAGAAGGTCCAATTACTCGTTCAAGAGCCAAAAACTTGCAAGAGGCCATGAATGGACTGATCCATACACTTTGGCAAGAAGATGACACCAAGATACTTGATGGACTTAACATGGAAAATACCAAGTGGGTCAATATCTTAACCTTGCATTTGGAGGCCTTAGAAGCTGCCATTTAAATACCAACAAAGAATCAAGGCCCAACTAGAATTTGAAGACCAAATTGTTGAAGAAATGTGCCAAGCTAGTTGTGCTGAATTGAAACAATAAGTTGGGCATAAAATAAGTGGGGAAATCCTTTAAGAGTGGTCCAATTTCGTGGCTTAAGCTTAGGAGAAGACAAAAGGAGCTAAACTCAAGTCACATGGAAGAATTAAGTGTCATTTACTTCAAAATGCAATAGTAGTAATTTCTGAATTTAAGTATTTTTATGTTACAAGCTAAGGAGTAAATGCACCTTCTTTGAACATGTATAGCCCTTTTTAAAGGGCTAAAGAACTCATTTTTGGGTAGATTATTGAAGTTGAATTCATTTGGATATGTGCTTTGCACTTCCATTTCCTTTCTAGCATTCTAGGAAGAATTTCTGACTTATCAAGGATATTACCCTCCTTGTGGCGTCCCAATTGGCCTTATCACCCTTCAACCCGGTGTGGCGGCTTCCCTATTCATCCAAACATGTCCTCACCCATTTCCCATACCCCACATCAACCACAATCCACAAAAACAACCCTTACACTTCAAAATCAGTACACAGAAATTGGGAAAACGGATCGTGACTTGAGTGGAGTTCTAGGCCTTTAAATCCAATATCAAGCCGGTGGAATCCACATCAATCCGGGGATATAACAAACGCAGTATTGACTTTTAATATTTCGATAGGGCCAGTGGAAATAACTTCCCACATTTCGTCGTGTAAAGCCGATAAGTGTACCTGCATACGAACTTTCCAATCATCAAATTTATAAAGTGAGAAATATAGATTTTGAGCTAAATCTTTCTTCATCATCATCACGAGAGATATGAAAGATTAATCCAATCACACACTTTGTAGAATGGATCTGTCTAGCAGTCAGAAATGGTTGACCCAGTTAGGCAACGTGCTTAGATAGCAAATTGGCCTAAATAGACAGCCTGCTCTGATACCAATTGTTGGTCCCAAAAGAGGTAAGGTGAAAGTCTAGAAGGGGGGGGGGGGGTGAATAGATTTTCAAACTTTTTCGCACAGCACAACAATTGCTAAGCAGAGATAAACCATAACTCTTAACTAGATTGTTAGAGTATGGTGCACAGCGAAATTAAATAAAGATAAAGTGTGTGTGAGATTGTGTGAGTTGTATCTCGTGTAGAGCAAGTAAAGAGCAGTAAGTAAAGAAAGCAGTAAAAGAGCACAAGACAATTATAGTGGTTCGGAGGTGGTGTAATCCTCCTACTCCACTTGCTCTTATCTCCAAGAGCAATTCACTATATCCACCACTTCTTGGTTCCAAGATACAATGAATTTCCGTGATCTAGTGCTTTGATCACCAAGCCCGCACTAATCATGCCCAGTGACACCACACTGCTACTTCGGGTTTCACGTCGTCGCGCTACTATCCCAGGATTTCACGACTCCGCGTTACTTTCCCCCCGTCTTCCACACTCCGGTAGAAACGTATCCCGTGATCTAGTGCTTTGATCACAAAGCCCGCACTAATCACGCCCAGTGCCTCCGACACTGCTGCTTCGGATCTCACAGCTCTGTGTGACAATCCAGGATTTCACAGCTCCGTGCTACTTTCCTCCCTTCCTTGTTTTGCTCCAAAACAAGTTTTGTCTTGCTTTCAACACTCTGGTCTCTTTGATGAAGATTTAACACTCTTTGATGATTTTCTCGTGATAGCTTTGTGTGTTTTCTCTCTTTGAAAATATCAAGTAAAGCACTTGATTTTTATGCTCTGTTTTGCTCTGCTTTTTGAACTCTCAGAATATTTTTCTTTGAAGCTCTCTGAGTTCTTTTTCTTTTCTCACACTTGAAGATTTGTTTTGGTATGCTCTGTACCAAATGAGATTTTTGCTCTTTGCTTTCTTATACTCTATTGCTCTATTCGTTCCCCTGAGTTCGTTATCTTCAAGTCTTCATATCTTCATCATTTTATAGCTGGTAACGAGAATCTGCCCGTTTGAAAGAAACGATCTCATTTTTGAATTCTTGTATCTTTTGTCAGAGATCTTATCTTATCTTCTGGCAAAGTGTCAGAAGAGATAAGCTAGCCGTTGGTAGAGCTTCAACTTCATTCAAATGAGTACCCAAACTTCATCTGATATTCCTTTGGTTTTCTCACGTTTCTTGGAAATATTTGGGTCTCAACTTTGTGTAGAATGGCTTCTCTGATCAGCTCTGAAGTGGTTCTTGTTTCTTTGGGATTTAAATACTTCAAAAATATTCTTCAATTTAATCCCATACTAGTTAGACTAGTATTTTTCCTTATGAGAATATTTTCACTGTAAGTTTCTCTTCATCTTCTTCATTCTCACGTCTGGGTGTTCTCAGGCTTCAAACTGGCTTTGAACTTCCTCCCAATTTAAATTTCTCATTTGTAATTGACACCCAATTGCAATTAACTTGTAATTGGCACCCAATTTGAATTTCTCCATTGTAATTGGCACCCAATTGACTTAAATTGGCTCCCAATCTACTCTTGGTATTGAATTTCATCTCAATTCAATTTGATCTCAATGTCTTCTTTGAATCGGTCCCCAATTTAAAATTGCATCCCATACTACAACTTGAATTGTCTTCTTTGAGAATGTCTTCTTTGAATCGGTCCCCAATTTAAAATTGCATCCCATACTACAACTTGAATTGTCTTCTTTGAATCGATCCTCAATTTGAAATTGCATCCCATACTACAACTTGAATTGGCTCCCAATTTCAATTTATGCATTGGCTCCCATCTTGAATATTTCAATTTATGCATTGGCTCCCATCTTGAATTGATTTCCATGTGAAACTAGCTCCCAATTTCAATTGCTCTGAAATCGGCTCCCAATTCTTTTGAATTGGCTCCCAAGATTTGCACTTGTAATTGACGCCGCCGAAAGCCAAACTAGTAGCGCCCAACTCCATCAGATTTAATTAATTTTGGCTTCTCAAATTTTACCTTATAAAATTATTGATGGTAAGATTTGAACTTAAGCCATTTCACATAATAAATTAGGCATCTTCCACTTCGTCCATACAACTTATTGGTTAAATCTCCAATCATCTTTGATGTACTCCTTTCTTTACATAGATGCTTGATCTCCAAGTCAAATTCATGCAATCTTTCAATCTTAATTTTCTTCAACGAAAATTCTCCTGGGAATTCTTTTGAGTAGCATTGATGTGATTTTCATATCATTCATCTTCTTCTTCATTTTCATATCATTCCAGACAAATTCTTGATTTTAGGCTTGATATCTTCTTCTTCTATTTTTCTGCATCTTCCTCTGTTTTTCTCTTTTCAACTTAAATAATTTCCCGATCATGGTCTTAGACTCTACTAGACCTATTAAATAAAAGTGGGGGATCTACAAATACATACTCCCTCTGTCCCATTTTATGTGTCTTACTTTCCTTTTTAGTTTGTCCCAAAATTTTGTCCACTTTCCAAAATTGAACATCACCATCATTCTACTTTTTTCAAATTACCCTTCTAGCTTTTTGCTTTCTTTATTGTTTTTATTTCCAAAAGTGAAAAAGTGAGGGGCATAATTGGAAAGTGCATAACATTTACTTTAATTCATTAAAAAACGTGCAAAAAGTAAATGAGACATCCAATTCGGGACGGAGGGAGTATTTGATATATCAAAACCATTACACTTTATTCCTAACAGAGGCTTTCCTTGCAACCTCCTCAAGAGTGATGTAATCACCATCGTCCAACTGAAACAAGTTGCAACTTCGCAGATTGATGGCATCCAATACCATTTTTCCTACGGGGATCGGTATACAACCATCAACGCTTACACCCTTCTTGACAAGAATCCAGCTCAACACCATACCATACGGTAGGCTCTTTCGGTTGTGATCACGACAGAAGACCATATGTTGCATCATCAAAGTCGGCAGATTGAACTTTACCATGTTCTTAAGGCAAAAAGCAAAGGTGCACTCCAACTTTCCCAACAACCGACTTTTGTTGTTATTGGGCAATAAACAATCCGACACAAGCATAACCAAAATCATTTCCTCGGCGGACAACCACTTCTTCTCCGGTCTTGAAGCTTGAGTGAAATCACTTGTGCGACCCAACAAATAAATCAAATAGTCCCGGTACCCCATGGTATCCGTACTAATCCACGAGTTAGCACAGTACTGAACAACTCCCGAAACAGATAAACTTAGAAGCTGAGCTAGCCTCTTTTCAGACAAAACCACTTTCACGCCTCTCACCTTAGAGGTGATTTCAAGCTTACCACCATCCTTTGTCACAACCATGTGACGATAAAATTCCTTAACCAAACTTGGGTATGTCTCGGCCCTTATGGCGAGGAACCCATGAAGCAACCGTTGATATCTAAGCATATCCATCAAAGAACTAGAGAAAGATTCCGAGTCGAAAGCTTTACCTTCAAGAACGAGATAATGGGTATCCACCCATTCTACCTTTCTAGACAAATTTGATCTTCTATGCATGATTAGGAGATGACCCAAAGCTCAACAAAAGAAAACCAAAGCTTCCCACTCTTCTTTTCTCCTTCTCTTCTTCACTCTCGCGGCCCTCTCTCTCTCGCTGCACGATTCCGTCGAGGCAGGCCGACAGCTACACGGTGGTGGCGACGGCTGGTCACGGCGGAGACGGGGGGTTGGTGTCGACGGGCTGAAGAGGGGGGGGGGGGGTTAGTTCGGCTGAGTTCCACGGGTAGAGAAGGGAGAGAAAAAAAATTTGGGATTTAGGGATTGGGGAAAAATTGGGAAAAGAAGATGATTTAATTTGGGGATTTGGGTAAAGTGAGAATTTATAGTTTAGATGGAATTAAAATTGGATAGGTCTTAAGAAATATAATTAGGTCAAGTGGTTAAAGGGTTGGGTTGGCAAATGGTACACCCGAGTCTAAAACTCAAGGTTTGCAAATAAAAGTCTACTTGTTTTTTAGGCTTCACAAGAAAGGATTTTTATGGATTTTCAAAGGATTTTTATGGATTTTCTATTCCAAACTCAAAAAACGCTTGGAGAAATTTAGGTGACTCACAAGAAGGAAAGGTTGCAAAATATCCATGTGCAAAGATTATGGAATTAACCCCAAGCATGGCTTATTTTAGGGATAAACAACTAACTCTATAAAAGGCTCGCACATAAAACTAAGAAAATTATTCGTCAAAGAAGGCTTACAACTACAATCAAAAGAATCATTCACCAGGGAACAAGGCAACTCAAATCAACAGCGAATGAACAAGACAACACACAAAGGCAACAGGGAACAAGACGCGTTCTAAAGACAAGGGTAGGCTAGAAAAAGATTACCTGCTAGCTCCTCCTCCACTAAGCCCTCGGTCTCCGCCTGCGATCGCCCCATTACAAAGACTCTCCCCGATGGCCTGGCCCCGGCTGCTCCACGGCACGAGCTACCTCCTGCTGCTCCTCCAGCTCCTAGGGGTGGCGGCAACGCCATTTCATTGGCTTGCTGAGGGCACTCGGCGACTTGTGACCCCTATCTCTGCAACGAAAACACTGGAACGCTTGACCATGACAATCCTGACCCGCATGCACCTTCCCACATCTACGACACGGGAACATCTTGGCTTGATTTCCATGCTTCGCTCGGTTGGGGCCTTGGGTTGGAGATGATGCATTCTTAGCTTGAAAGCTCGGTCGCGGCTTCTTGTAAGTGGAAGAGCCTCCACTCTCGGTCCTCTTTCTTGCAAGCTCATAAGACCCTCGTTGGAGCTGCTGGACACGATACAAATCCGCGGCACTCACATACACATCCTTCAAAGAGCTCGGCCTACTCACGGTTAAGGCCTTTCGTGCCTCATAATTCAACCTAGCTACGAACTTCTCAACCTTGGCGAGCTCGGTAGGCACAAGCATCCGGGCGAAGCGCGCAAGCTCTAGAAACTTCTTGTGGTACTCAACCACCGATAGAGATCCTTGCTGAAGATGAAGGAATTCCTCGTACATCGCGGCTCGCACATGCGCTGGATAAAACTCTCACGCATCCGATCCTTCAAGGTAGACCAATCAAAATCAAGCTCCTCGAGGTAAGCTGGCCCCTCGGGTATCCACCATAAATCGGCCTCATGACTGAAGTAGAACGTCGCAAGCTCTACCCTCCGCTCTTCCGGACAACCAACAACCGAAAAGATCTTATCAAACGTTCTCATCCACTCCTCCAAGACAACCGGGTCTTCCTCACCCGCGAAGGTCGGTGGTCTGTGACCCGACACGAGATGCCCCATGTCCCTATGCCCGGCAGGCTGAGGAGGTGGCACGGGATGGTTGTTGTTCAGCAACGCCTCACTAAGAGTCTGCATAGTCTGCATCAACTGCTATAGGTTCTGGGCGAGCTGCTCATTCGTCGGGGTTTCCGGAGTACGCGCACGTTGACGAGGAGGCATCACAAAGCTTCTACAACAACAACACGGTTACCAACAAGACAACAAACAAGCAAACAACTGTAAACAACGCTCAGCTCACCGCGTATCCTAGGAATCCTAAGCCTACACACTTAGATTCTTATGGTCACCTTAAGGTCTCAAACCACACTTAGCCACTTAGAAGTCTAGACCCTATCATCCTAGGCTCAAACCTAGGCTCTGATACCAACTGTAACACCCCCGATTTCCATACGAATTTAAACCTTAAACATGCAGATAAACTAACCATGAAGCATACACAGCGGAAGACTAGATATGAAATATATGGAAAACGTAGAGTGCTATGCCACGCTCACTCAACAGTGAACGCACAGCGTAAACATCTGCAACATAATCCAACTATCCCAAAAACAAAGCCAACGATAAGGAGTCTAAAGTCTAACAAAGGCACGCAGGCCCAAACCATCATAAGGTTCAAGGGATCTATACTAACTGTCTCTAGACCGCACCCTCGTCTACTCAGCACCTGAAAGAACACAAATATATATATGGGACGACGCCCGGTCAGAGAATGATGCTGGTAACCCACCAATACATGTGAAATATCATATGTAGATAGTTTATATATATACAAAATTATTTGCGAAACAGGATATAGTATATATCAATCTCAAAGCCAAGATAGAAGTCAAACACAAGACCCTTTACACTCACAATAAAGATAAGGGAACACATCCCAATACAACAAGAAGCAATAACGACTCACAAGAACGGTTCAAGGCATAATCTACCATCACACAGTAGATTAACACCTGACATGCATAACACAAGAGAATAAGGACACAACCATTGGCAACACATGCCTTTGTGACAACACATGTCACAAATAGAGAAACACACAACAACGGCTACACAAGCCTTCGTGACATCACCCATCACGAATTGAGATGCCTTCCTTATGCCCGGTTCCAACCTTATGGCTACCCCCAACCTTATAGCTAGTTCCAACCTTTACCTCCAGGACCCCTGTACTTCTGAGTCTAACCTTTTCCCTCCTGGGACCGTCGTCCCCCACCAACAACCACCAACAAACCACCGATTCATAGTACACGAGGGTACCGATCACACACACGACAACACATGCCACCCAAGAAATACGTGAACCCATCACTCAGGTCACAAACTCCATAATCGCGTCATGGCCACCACGAGGACTACTGTCGTACCTTGGTGACTAATGTCCCATACCATTAATCGTGTAATCCAGGTACAGCCACACACACCACACCACAACAGGAATCAATCAACGGATCACAACGAAGATATGAAACCATACTCAATCAAGGAATGGATCACAGTCCAACAACAACGATGATTAACACAAGTCATCATCAACAATAGGAAAGGACAAGCAATGCACACGCTAGCATTTAAACACCGAACTAGCATGCTTATCAAACAGGTAAACCGAACATAGTTCTGAAGAACACACAATACTCATCACGGTTCAACGAATCACAATGTTGAACACTTAGCACGATTCAAGACTCCAAAACCTACATGGATTCCTACCATATTTGTTCTAGACATACGAAACATCAAGAAGACACTCAAATAGTTCCACAAAAGAACATCGGGAAGTCAAAAGACCAAATACCGAGTCAAAAGAATCACTGGGAACAAATCCCCAAACAACACCAACATTGTACCCGCGGGTGGAGCCACTGGTGGACCTCCACCCGTGGTTCCGCCCGTGGGAACCACTTCCCACGAGGCTTGTACCCCGCGGGTGGGGCGGCAGGTGGTGCCCCGCCCGCCGTTCCGCCCGCGGGTACACACCCTGTACCAAAAACATCCCTTCGGAGATTTTCAACTCCAAGCTCACATTCAAGTCCAAAACATGCCAAATCTCACCAAGTACAACAAAATGACTTGAATCAAAGGAATAGCCAAGCAATGGCATACATGAACCCTAATAACAAGCTCTAGATATGCATTTTCACAAAACAATGCATCAACACTCACATTTCATAGCCAAACACATGTAGAATCCAAGAAATCATCATATAGGTAAGCAAAATAGATTTTGTAGAGCATGAGTTACCTCTTGTAGACAAAAACCTTCACTTAACACTTCTCAAAGCTCCTAACAAGGTTCACCTTCCACACCCACTTCAAGAATACACCAAAAGATCATAAAGATTCTACCTTTAAGAAAAGACACCTTAGAAAACACTAAAAACATAAAAGAAGCATAGATCTTACCCTCCTAGATGCTCAAAGGTAGGAAAGGTGGAATCTTGGAGACAAACTTTGAAGATTTTGTAGAGCTTCAACTTGGCTTGGAAGAAAAGCTATCTAACTTTTAGAGAGAAGGATGAGCTCAATGTTTAGAAAGTGTAAGGGAAAGAATGAAAGTGTTTGTGAACTTGAACTGACACGTAGTGACACTGAGTAATTTCCTTTCCGAGAGTGATATGAATCTTGAACTCACCGGTTAGATAAATTTTGAACTCTAATGCACACACCAACTCAAAAAGCAGGTTCTACGAAAGTCAAACTCTTTGACTTCTTATGAATACCCTTAGTATTCAAGTCTGTTATGTATATCTTAATATAGACCTCCACCCTGTCAAAGTCTATCTCAACATAGACTTTTAACTCTGACAAGTCTTATCGCATTGTAGATTTTTATGTCTTGTCAAGTCCATCTCAATATAGACTTTTAACTCTACCAAGTCTATCTCAGTATAGACCACCTTTAAAGGCTTATAGAGTAGTTAAAGACATAAATCAGTTCTAAGCATTTTCTTTCTATCATAGGCACTTTTCTTTGCAATGAAAATGATAGTTTGTGAATCACAATGTGGTGAAGGTGTTGGACACCCCCACAACTGCACGGTTATCACCATGTTTCTTAGCCACTCAGCTTCTTGGGATAACCCCATTATCTTTCATAAGAGGCGGTTAGCCCTTTTCCACTCAAGCCAGGGATCTCTTTAGGTCTACCTCAATATAGACCACCCCAATTGAGTATAAGTCACCAAGAGCACTTTGTACTCATGTCATTATGCGGTGAATTCATCAAGTTTGTCTCAACAAAACCACCCTTCTCAAAGAGTTATCAATTCATTAAGAGATGTGGCTCAACCTCACAAGTACACACATCGTAGGAATGACCAACTAGTGTACTATTTTGTAACTCTTTGCATGGCTTCGTTTGACCACAGAAGTGGGACCCACCACGAATTCATTATCACCTGGACTTTAAGTCCTTTCAATGATTCAGTGACTAATCCTCATAATTAGCCCTCAAGTAAGTTGATTCTCTTGATCAAACATACATGCACTTTGACGAGTACTTCGTTTCACTTTCATCATTATTCTCAATACCGCAGAGAAACTTTTGATGAAAGTATAAGGAGTTAATTACCCCCCCCCCCCCCCACACACACACAATGCAACACTTACAAATTTTTTTGTCAAATGTATTTGATCTCTTACCCAGATTAATCTTTGGTGCTCTAATATTAGCCCCTTTGTAGACTGAGTTTTGCTAATTTCCTTTGTGGAGCATTATAGTAGCTCTGTACTTTACCTGATACATACTCAACAATTGAATATAATTCAACAAACTTGGCTTTCTCAACTCATCATGATTACCCTTTAACTAGGAATTATAGGTATTTTAATATGACTCAACCAAGAATTTAAATAATATATATACAAATGCTCATTGTTAGTAAGCCATAAAAATAATGTTGTTCACATGCTACATCAAGTTGAACAACCTACTCACAAATTTCACATCATATTCTTATAAGAAATTAATCTCATACACCAGGAATATGTTCTATCTCATATCTATTAGGAAATATCTCTCAACAATGAGACTTCAGAGGTGTCACTTGCACAATTTTTCTTTCACTTGAAGAAATTAAAAATTCATATAAAGCATTCATATGATGCAGATCAATATTACTATTGCAGTAATTCAACCATTTCTATTGCAAGGCTTTGATTGTTTAGCAACATATGAAAGTCAATCTCATTTCAGGTGAAGATCAAGTGGGGCTCTAACTAGCCTGCATGATCAACACCCTACTTCTTAAAACTCCCAGGTCGAGTGGTGAAACCAAAGTTTACTTAAAAACCATCTTCCTAGACAGAGTACAATATTCAAGAAGGATGACTTTTCCATGCTACCACCACAGTGTGAGTAAAGCCTTGGAATTTAGTCTCGGTACACAATTCAGATATTTAAGATTAAGTGACTGAAAAGCATATATGTATCTCATCAAATAGTGCAATGTTTGTAACATATCCACAATATAACACATAATGTTATAAATTTGACATGTGCATAAGTACCCAATTTATAAGCTTTAAATCAAAATGATGATTTAATCACTTAGTAGTAGTGTTAAACCAACACTTCTAACATAACAAAATCATAAAGCTCATCCATGTGAATAATAACAATTCACTTATCCTTGTGTACACTATTGTTAATTTTCTCTATAATATTCAAAGCACTCACCATATAAAATATTTGTCACAATATATATTTCACGTTTCAAATGCTTTCAAAACATAATAAATCGAATGGATGCAAAGATATAGGCAAACCATCTTCTAAATTATGCCATTATAATAGCTTTAATGGATTATGGTCAATGCCCAATAATATATGATTACTTGTGCTAAAAAATAATCATTTGCATATGAGAGTCTATTATCATATAAATATGCATGTGCCATATTAAAATATGAGGAAACAAACCTCATCGGAGTATGGTCAAAGCTCCGATATGAACCCAATAATTATTTCTGTTGTACTCCCTTGCCTAAAGGTTACCCATAAGCCGAAGTAGTGTGCTTCACCAGTATTGTTCTGTATGAAGCTGCTGCCTTCCACTGCTAATCTCTGTTGTTGCTACACCATCATGTCGCCAAAAATTATTATAATCTGCTTCATGATTCAAGTAGTTGACTGTTGCTATAAGTAACGCTTTTAACTGTTGGAAAATATTCGCAACGTCAATGCGCGAGCTGGGCACCTTTTAAGAAACACGGACACAATGGATGTATGGCTGAAATGAAGTCTGTGTCGTGTTATAATAACACTACCTTAAAAGCGTTATTTGCCCGGTGACGGTTCAGTCGACAAACTGGTACGCTTTCGACAGGCTACACAGAATAACCACGCTAAGCTCGCACCAGCTTAAACGTAGCCGAACCTCACTATTGCTCAGACTTTAACTAGCAGACATAAAAAGAAGAGAGAAAGGAAATGTTTTCCTAGGTGTGTTTAAACTCAAAGGCAGGCCCTGTTTAAATAATAGAGGCCAAGTAATTTAGGCTTCATATTATTTAAAGGATCTTAACCACTCATTAATTTGTGGTAAAGGTTAAACCACCACATAATTATTTGTGGTCAAGGTTAAAACACCACATAATTAATGAGTGGCTTGCATTTTTCCCAACAAGTAGTTCCAAATTATTGGAAAGTTTATTCTATAACCTGAAAGTGTAATTGGATTTAGAGGTTTTAGACAGTATCATTTTTCCGTCTAATATGTGAAATTACTACAATCCCTTTTCTCTGCCTCTTTTGTAACACCCCGTGTTACGACCCCTAACCATAACTAATTATTTAATCACTTAACCTAAAAGAGAATTAAAACTCATTACTCAACTAAGAAAGGGTCCACCATAATCCATGGACCCTCACCCCTAAAACCAACTCCTTAGTCCTATAAGGAATAGAATTAGCAAGCCCATAGTATTTAGACCCCAATTGGGACTCTTAGGTATATAAATAGGGGGCATAGGAGGCACCTAGAACTGACACCACAAATAATCTCTCACCACAAAAGAAGTTCCAAGAATTCCCTTAGGAGAAATCAAGAAAGGAGAAATCTTAAAGAAAGACCCTTCATAGCCAAGGAAATTAATTAAGGCTAAGAGGTAACCCATGTCTTAACAAAACCTATTTTCTTTACTATAATCTCCTTCCTTGGCTTCTTCTCTATGCTTGTGTCTCGATGAATCGTTTATGGTATTGATGATATGATCTTGATAATTGGTGAGATGATTTTATGTGGGATCTTGATGATCTGGATGATGACAAAAGGTTCTTGATGATTATATGATGTTCTTGATCAATCTTGATGTTTCTTGATGTTAATAGATGAACAATGATCTTGATGATTTAAATATGATTAGAGCCCTAGGATGAATCGTGAAATTCGTATTGTGATATTCTTGATATAGTTGGGTGGGAATTCGCATGTTCGGGGGTTGATTATACTTAGAAATCATGATAGGATGTGTGTGTTATATGATTCTTGCTTTTGATCCGTTAATTGTCTACGTGGTGTCACCAATTGCGTTTAAAAGTGTCCAAGCATGGTTTCGGGTTCCACGAAGGATCCCGGGACATTTATTTTGATAAAGAGTCAGTGGGGGGTAGGTGGGGGTAGGGGAACCCGCCACCTACACGCTGCCCGAAATACGACGCCACCGGCAGCGGGCAGCCTGCGGGCAAACGACTGCCCGCCAGGCACCCGCTGCCCGGAGGTTTGTCGCCGGCGGGTGATCCTCCACCCACCGGCTACCCGCTAGAACTTGCCCAACTTGGGATTTCGGCTTCCCTGTTTGATGTTTCCCCAACCCTCGTGGTGTCGCAATGGACTCCGTTTATCGTGCCTAAGTCTAGTTGATGTTTCGGATACCGTTCGTAGGGTAAATGAGTCTTATATATCGCATGCTAGTTGAATTGGTACCCGGTTAGCCTAGGTGGAAGAAGTATGAACCCCTTAGTATTAATCCTAGTATGTGGATGACCACGCATAGGTTCCATTATACGTTTTTCTACCTTTCCCCAATGTGTTAATGTGGGTTGCATGTGCTTGCTATGTGTTATGTGTGTGTGATACCCCAATTTGGTTGCGATCAAATTGGTTATTCCTGAGCTGTGGTTCAGAAGCTGGCTGCGGTCAGAATTACACTCTTGGGCTGCGGTCCACCGTTTGGTTGCGATCAAACGTTTTACATGAGCTGCGGTTCATATTCCTGGCTGCGGTGAGATGATCACTCTTGGGCTGCGGTCCACTGTTTGGTTGCGATCAAACATTATGATAAGCTGCGGTTCATCGGTCGGTTGCGATCAACCCCTTTGTGTTGCGATACGAGGTAGGGTGCTGCGGGGCCGTGTCAGAGCTATATGCGCTGACTCTCATGTATGGGCATGCGATTGGTCCTGTGGCGCCACCAAAGTATGCTTGTGTGATGAGATATGAATTGAATGATGATATGAATGAGATGAAGTGAACCTGTGACCGTAGGATATATGCTAGTATCTTTATATGCTTGGTTATAACTGTTGAATGTGCTTATCCCTATCTGTCAAGTCTATTCCGGTTTTGAAACGAGAGTTTCATAGGATATATCTTCCTGCTTCAAAATGGTTTTTTTATATCTATATATATATATATATATATATATATATATATATATATATATATACTTATACGGTATTTCAACGCGTTAGAGTGGGTTACCAGCATTATTCGCTAAACAGATATATTTGGCTTTATGCACAGATGATTAGCTCTGGAGCACGCTAGAGGACCCGAGGCTTAGATAGATTGTTTCATATTCGGCCTGCGTGTCATAATGATGTAATGATGTTGTTTAAGGATAATTAGTTAGTCTAGCCTGTGCATCTGAGTTCTCTAGCTCAGATGTGGCATAACACCCCGTATTCTTATGTTTAGTACTGCTCTGTTTGGGATTTAATGAGAATTTACCTTCATTATATAAGTTTTAAAAGTTTCGAAAATCTGGGGTGTTACAGTTGGTATCAGAGCCTAAGTTTGACCCTAGGATAAGACCTTTAAGACCAAACTTTAAGACATTAAGCTTGAACTCTAGGTATTTAAGTACATAGGACTTAGGAAACTTAGGATGCGTGGTGAGATTGTGAGTATACCCACCATCACATAACCCCCTCACTCTTGTTTAAATTAAAAGAACTCTCCCCTTCGCTTATCGCATCAAGGTAAGGGTACAAAACTCTAACTCAACATTACTATAAACATTGGCCCAGTAGACCAGCAGCATGGCACCAAACAGAAGACAATCAAGAACTCCGGAACCCACCACACACGATCCCCTGGCTCAAACTCTATAGAAACTAACACAAGTCGCCCAGACACCGAGCAACGTAGCTCTCCGCAACAACAGACCCCCACCACCTCCATCAAACACGAACTCAAAAACCGCCCGACAAGTTTCAAATCATCGACCACCCACTTTCTCGGGAGAAGAGGATCCCGCAATCCTTGAAGAATGGATTCGGACCTTCGATAAGATTCTGGGATTGGTAGAATGCCCAGAAGAACGTCGTGTAGAGATAGCCTCGTTCTACTTCGGACACGAGGCAGACCTTTGGTTGATCCACGAGGGGCCCACTTACAGGCAGGAACCAGGGTTCAACTGGGAACACCTAAAAACACGACTACGAGAACGGTTCTACCCAGCACACGTAAGAGAATCTATGCACGAAGAGTTCCTCCATCTAAAACAGGGAATGACTACCGTCGTGGAATACCATAAGCGGTTCCTCGAGCTGGCGCGCTTCGCACCAGAACTAGTCCCCACAGAAGCAACCAAGATAGAAAGATTTATATCCGGTCTCAACTTCGAAGCCCGGAAGGCACTAGTCGTAAGCGGACCCCGAACCCTCAACGAGGCTTACTCCAGTGCCGCCAATCTCTATCGAATCCAACTACTACAACGTGGGGTCCAGGAACAAATCCGTAAAAGGAACACGGGGGGTGGGGCACCACCTATGAAAAGGGCAAGAAATGACACTAACGCGAGGCCAAGCAACCCAGCTGGCCAAAGGCCACCCCTGGGAAACCACGAAGCTAATACAAGGAGCCTCCCTTGCCCAAAATCCAACAAGGACCATAGAGGCAAAGATTGCATGGGCAACCCCTGGCGATGCTTCAACTGCGGGGGAGAAGGGCACAAGGCCTTCCAGTGCACTCAACCTCAGAAATCGCGCCCCACAACCATGGGCCAAAACGGGGGCACGAACCATCAAGGAAATTATGGTGCTCCCGGAAAGGTGTTCGTCATAAGCCGCACTCAGGCCGAACTCGAGAGCGAAGGCAACCTCGATGAAGGAAACCTGGCTCCGGAAGACGAGGACCCCGCAACCCAAACGGGCGAAGATTTAGGAGACGAGTTCTGTTTTGGATAATTAGCAGACCCCTTGTATTCACCCTCGCAGTAAAATTACTTATTTAGTTTACTTACTTCGGAATTATTATAAATAAAGGGGCGAAATCGAAATAATATTAACATAAGAAAAAGGACGGGTCTGCCCCAAGAACCCACGAGTCACCAAAGTCAAACACCTAAAGTCCAACAAGGAAGATCGGTCAAGACTTTTACCACTAAAAGACAAAGGAAAGAAAAAGACAAGGGCCCCAAAAGGGGTGCACAACAAAGGAAACAAATGCTACCAAAGGGAATAAAACCTTAGACCTCTCACTAACAATACCAAGGCCTTAACCACTAGGCCATGAGTGTTTCTTAAAACCTCAAGGGAACACTCCCTTCTTAAACCCCTACAAAAACCCTAAAACCCACAAAATCCCCAAATCAAAAACCCTTCTTCTTCTTCCCCACACTCTCTCCCTCTCTCTCTCTCTCCCTCTCACCTCTCCGCCGACCAACACACCCGGCGCCACCCAACACCATCACAAACACCCCGCCAAACCACCACCACCAACCGAGCCGCCAACATCCACCCCGGCGTCGCCCCACCTCACGCCACCATTACCGCCCCGGAAGCAGCCCGCGACGCCCCCACCACCCGTCGTCGCCCGAACGCCTCCCACTGCCAACACACACCATTGCCGTCCCCAGCTCCGCCCAAGACCACCGCTACCTCGGCGAGCCACGCCACACCGCCACCCCTCGTTGCCGCCGAGAAACCCGTGCCGCCGGAGTCTCGCCGGAACTCGGCGGAAAAGAGTCGTCACCAAAAGGGGAAACGCCATCACCTAGGGAGACCTCACAATGCCGAAAAAGCCCGTTGGTTTCCGAACCCCGGATTGGAACGACGCCGATTACACGGTGATCGGAGGTAAAGCCCTTGAACCCGACCAATTCTCTCCGGAGTTGGTCGATATGCTCAAATTTCAAGGTCTCTTGGATACGTATCTCACCATCAAAGGGGACACATACCCCGAATTGGTGAAAGAGTTCTACCACCACTTGGTAGCCGTTAAGCGGGGTGACTAGTTGGAAATCACCGCTAAAGTCCGAGGCAAGGAGATAGTGCTCTCCGAGGGCCGCTTGGCCAAACTGCTAAGACTGACCACCACAGGTGTGTCAGACTACGACCGGAAGGGGTGGATCGGTACCCAAGGCACGGGGTATACAGATTACCTCGGGTACCTATTAGGAAAGGAAGAAGGTTTCACCTCGGCCACCCGGCCTAACAGGAAGTGGCTAACCGTGGAACAAAAGATACTAGTCATGGTTGTAACTGATAGCTTGTTGCCCACAAACAACAAAAGCAAGGATTTGGGGAGCCTGGAATGTACTTTTGCCTACTTCCTAAAACACAAAATCAAGTTCAACCTACCGGCCCTTATGTTGAAACACATGGAGTTTTGCAAGACTAGCAAGTAGCAACCGGCTTAGTCTACCATATGGGATGATCCTAAGTTGGATCATGGAGAAAAAGGGAGTGGACCTGAGCCGCACGGAGATCAAACCCATAAGTGGTATGGTTTTCAATGCCCAGAACCTCCGTCGCAACGACATCTACTACACCGGAGGGGGGCAATACATCACCCTCGAGGAGGTTTGTCTTAAGCCCGAAGAGGAATGAAGGGAATTGGTTGATCAACTGGATATCTCCAACAAAAAGCTAAGACGGGCAATGCAAGAATGTGGGAGACCGGAGGAAAATGAGGAGCAAGAAGAGGATAGCGAACCTAACCCACCTGCGCCCGCACGAGAAAGGGGCAATCCAGGGAGCCGAAATGAGGAATCCATCAATGAGCGCATCCCCGCGCAACTCACCCGGCAAAACCAAATCATGGACGAAGGGTTCTCATCCCTAATCCACGCAACACGAGCATTAGATCAAAGGGTGGCAACAATCGAGGCCATGTTGGGCACACGTGGGGCATCCAGCTCAGGAGCAGGAAACCAAGGTAGACCCAAAACCCTTCCAAACAGCACCGCACCGAGTTCCACTCTACCCCAACAACAAACGACACGTGGGGGCCACATTTCCTAACCAAGGGGCCAAAGCACGTGACGTCTCAGGGGTGAAAGAATGGATCCACGCACCGGCTTCAAGGACGAAGCCCTTGTAAGGGGGGAGAGTGTAACACCCCGTGTTACGACCCCTAACCCTAACTAATTATTTAATCACTTATCCTAAAAGAGAATTTACACCCATTAATCAACTAAGAAAGGGTCCACCATAATCCATGAACCCTCACCCCTAAAACCAACTCCTTAGTCCTATAAGGAATAGAATTAGCAAGCCCATAGTATTTAGACCCCAATTGGGACTCTTAGGTATATAAATAGGGGGGCATAGGAGGCACCTAGAACTGACACCACAAATAATCTCTCACCACAAAAGAAGTTCCAAGAATTCCCTTAGGAGAAATAAAGAAAGGAGAAATCTTAAAGAAAGACCCTTCATAGCCAAGGAAATTAATTAAGGCTAAGAGGTAACCCATGTCTTAACAAAACCTATTTTCTTTGCTATAATCTCCTTCCTTGGCTTCTACTCTATGCTTGTGTCTCGATGAATCGTTTATGGTATTGATGATATGATCTTGATAATTGGTGAGATGATTTTATGTGGGATCTTGATGATCTTGATGATGATAAAAGGTTCTTGATGATTATATGATGTTCTTGATAAATCCTGATGTTTCTTGATGTTAGAAGATGAACTATGATCTTGATGATTTAAATATGATTAGAGCACTGGGATGAATCGTGAAATTCATATTGTGATATTCTTGATATAGTTGGGTGGGAATTCGCATGTTCGGGGGTTGATTATAATTAGAAATCATGATAGGATGTGTGTGTTATATGATTCTTGCTTTTGATCCATTAATTGTCTACGAGGTGTCACCAATTGCGTTTAAAAGTGTCCAAGCATGGTTTCGGGTTCCACGAAGGATCCCGGGACGTTTATTTTGATAAAGAGTCAGTGGGGGGTAGGTGGGGGTAGGGGGACCCGCTGCCCGAAATACGACGCCACCGGCAGCGGGCAGACGATTGCCCGCCGGGCACCCGCTGCCCGGCGGTTTGTCGCCGGCGGGTGATCCTCCACCCACCGACTACCCGCTGGAACTTGCCCAACTTGGGACTTCGGCTTCCCCGTTTGATGTTTCCCCGACCCTCGTGGTGTCCCAATAGACTCCGTTTATCGTGCCTAAGTCTAGTAGATGCTTCGGGTACCATTCGTAGGGTAAATGAGTCTTATATATCGCATGCTAGTCGAATTGGTATCCGGTTGGCCTAGGTGGAAGAAGTATGAACCCCTTAGGATTAATCCTAGTATGTGGATGACCACGCATAGGTTTCATTATACGTTTTTCTCCCTTTCCCAAATGTGTTAATGTGGGTTGCATGTGCTTGTTATGTGTTTTGTGTGCGTGATACCCCAATTTGGTTGCGATCAAATTGGTTATTCCTGAGCTGCGGTTCACCGTTTGGTTGCGATCAAACGTTTTACATGAGCTGCGGTTCATATTCCTGGCAGCGGTGAGATGATCACTCTTGGGCTGCGGTCCACTGTTTGGTTGCGATCAAACATTATGATGAGCTGCGGTTCATCGATCGGTTGCGCTCGACCCCTTCGTGTTGCGATACGAGGTAGGGTTCTGCGGGGCCATGTCAGAGCTATATGCGCTGACCCTCATGTATGGGCATGCGATTGGTCCTGTGGCGCCACCAAAGTATGCTTGTGTGATGAGATACGAATTGAATGATGATATGAATGAGATGAAGTGAATCTATGACCGTAGGATATATGCTAGTATCTTTATATGCTTGTTTATAACTGTTGATGTAACACCCCGTGTTACAGCCCATAAACCAATTAATTAATTACCCAGAAAGAAAGATTAAAATCTCATTAACTAGGAAAGACCCACCCTAAGCCCATGAACCCTTATCCCTAAATCCAATTCCTTAGTCCTATAAGGAATAGGATTAGTGAACCCATGCCACTTAGACCATAATTAGGACTCTTAATTATATAAATAGGGACATAGAAGACACCTAGAACTAACACCACAAATAATCCCTCACCACACAAGAAAGTTCCAAGAACTCCCTTAGGAGAAATCAAGAAAGGAGGAATCTTAAAGAAAGACCCTTCATAACCAAGGAATATAATTAAGGCTAAGAGGTAACCCATGTCTCAACAAAACCTATTTTCTTCGCTATAATCTCCTTCCTTGGCCTCCCTCTATATTCTTGTGTCTTGATTGAACTCTTCTATGATAATTATGTTATGTTCTTGATGATTGATAAGATGATTTATATGCTTTCTTGATAATCTTGATAATCTTAATGTTGTGAAGAAGTTCTTGATTATGATGTAATGATTCTTGACGAATCTTGATATTTTCATGATTTTAAAGATTAAATATGTTCTTGATGATTTGGGGGGGATTAGAGCCCTAGGTTAGATTGGGAATTTGTATTATGATGTTCTCGATTTGTATTTGGGAGGGAATTCGCATGTTCGGGTGTTGTTTACATTTAGGAGTCATAATAGGATAAGCCCTACATGATTCTTGCTTTTGATCCGTTAATTGCTTACGTTGCGTCGTTATTTGCGTTTAAAAGTGTCTAAGAATGATTTCGGGTTCCACAAAGGTCCCCGGGACGAATATTTGAGAAAAGAGTCAGTGGGGGGTAGGTGGGGGTGGGGGAACCCACCACCTACCCGCTGCCCAGAAGGGCGCTGCCCGGCAGCGGGCAGCCACTGGGCAGCCGGCTACCCGCTGCCCGGAACAGCGCCCACCGGCGGGCAGCCGGCGGGAGACCCCCACCCACCGGCTACCCGCTGGTCCACACCCCACCCCGGGTCCCCGGTTTCCCCGTTTGATGTTCCCCGTCCCCATGGTGTCCCAACGGACCCCGTTTGTCGTGCCTGAGTCTAGTTTGGAATTTCGGGTACTATTCGTAGGTTAAACGAGTCTTAGGAATTGCATGCTAGTTGAATTGGTAACCCGTGGACCTAGGTGGAAGTTATATGAGCCCTTAGGAACTATTCTTAGTGTGTGAATGATCACATGTAAGCTTAATTATATGTTCCCCCTTCCCGATGTGAATAATGTGTCATTATGTGCTATTGTGTGTTACGTGATGCATGACCCCAACTTGGTTAAGACCAATTGGGCTATACAGGCAGTTGAATGGGCTGAGAACCATCTCAACTGTTAACCAGGCCGGTTAAGATCGGTCAGGGATATTAATGTGATATAGGACTGAGGTCCACTATACGGGCAGTTGAATGGGTTGAGAACCATCGCAACTGTTAACCAGGCTGGTAGAGACCGGTCAGGTATATAAAGATTATGTATAGGACTGAAGGTCCACATGGGCCTCGGTGATATGACCCACCGACCGGGATGCGCTAGGCGGTATGGGGCCAACAAGCCGAGGAAGGTTGTAGTCCACCGACCTGAGTAATCAGGCGGTGTGTAGGGCTACGACTGGCTGCGATCCACCGAGTGGTGGGACATCGGTATGCAGGACCGTAGTCTCCGAGGATCTTTGCCCACCGACTGAGTTTAGCTCAGCGGTGTGTCGGGCTTGATCCGCTACGGCCCGCCGATTGTGCGCACCAACGGTGTGTAAGGTCGTAAGTCCCCCCATGTAAAGGGGATCACGGTCCACCGACTGGGCGCGTCAACGGTGTGTCGGATCGTGATCCGACGTTGAGTTCGTCAGCGGTTCTCCAAGGGTTGGTTGCGATCAACTCCCCTCGTACTGCGGTACTGAGGTAGGGTGCTGCAGGGCCGTGTTAATGCTATAGGCATTAACCCTCATGTTCGGGGCATGCGATTGGTCCCGTGGCGCCATCGATGGTTATGTGATATGAATGATGATTGGATGATAATGTGGATTGGAATTGAGAAGTGGCTTGTGACCGTAAATGCGTATTCCTTATAATGTTTTTATTATTGTCTGATATGCTTATCCCTATTTGCTGAGTCTATTCCTGGTTTAAAAACAAGTGTCTCTTAAGTGTATATCTTCTTGCTTCGAAATGATTTTTGTATATCTATATATATATATATATATATATATATATATATATATATATATATATATATATATATATATATATATATATATATATATATATATATATATATATATATATATATATATATATATATATATATATATATATATACTATATTTCAACACGTTGGAGTGGGTTACCAGCATCTCTCGCTGAACATATATATTTGGCTTTCAAGCACAGAGGAGTAGACACTGGAGCGCGCTAGAGACTTGGAGCGTAGAGTAGATAGTTTCCCTTTTGGCCTGCGTGACATGCTTATGTATTTACATTATTGAGGATATTAGTTAGTTAGCCTGTGCACCTGAGTTCTCTAACTCAGGTGTGGCATAGCACCCCGTACACCTTTATATTATGTTTTGGGATTTAATGAGAATCTACCTTTATTATATAAGTCTTAAAAATTGAAAAATTTCAGGGTGTTACAGTTGGTATCAGAGCCTAAGTTTGACCCTAGGATAAGACTCTTAAGGCCAAGACCTTAGGACAATAGGCTTAAAACATTAAAAGTTTGGTAAGGTAGGATTTAGAGAATCGTAGGACGCGTGGTGAGATCGTGAGACCTTACACTTGCTTCACACCAGCTAACACATAATTTAAATAAACTTCCCCTACATCCATAGCATCAAGGTATGGATGCAAAATAATATCAACCTATGAACCCCAGGATGACGTCAAAGAAGAAGCAGACAAAGGCACCGAAACTTCCCACACAGGAATTCTTGACTCAAAATCTACAACGTCTAGCCGAAATTGCCCAGACATTAAACAACGCAGTTCCCCAACAATCACCACCAAACAGAAACTTGGAAACCCACCGCCAAGTCTCGGAACACCAACCACCCACCTTTCCGAGCACGAAAATCCCACGATCCTCGAAGAATGGATCAGAACCTTCGACAAAATATTCAGGGCAACGGGATGCCCAGAAACCCACCAAGTAGAGGCGGCCTCCTTCTACTTCAGGCACGGGGCCGACACCTGGTGGGTCCACGAGAAACCCAATTGCGAACAAAGCCCCGGGTTCAACTGGGAAGCCCTAAAAATGCGACTACGAGAACGATTCTACCCCAGTCACCTGAAAGCAACCATAAACGAGGAATTCCTCTACCTAAAACAGGGAGCAACCCCAATCACAGAATACTACCGGCAGTTCCTTAAGCTAGCTCGCCTCACTCCCGAACTGGTACCTACAGAGACAATCAAAATCAAGAAATTCATCAAGGGCCTCAATCCCGAAAACCAGAAGGCCCTAACTATACGAGAACCGAGAACCCTCGAAGAAGCCTATGCCAAGGCATTCCAACTACAACAAATCCCAGACGAACCACAGGAAATGCACCTGGGACACAAAAGAAAGTTTGAAGGGAACCGCACAAACCCCCTCCGGGAGCCTAAAACTGCCAGGGCCACCTTACCCCACCAAGCCGTGACACCGGCCACTCAGGGAAGGATCCTTACCATAAGCAAAGCCAAAATCGGATATAGCAACATAGTCTCCGGAACCTTCCTTGTACACGCCACCCCCGCCACCGTGATATTTGATTCAGGGGCTACCAACTCATTTATAGCAACCGAATTCGCCACTCAACTCGGGCTTAACATCGGCACCAAAGTACAACTCCAGGTCAAAGTAGCCTCCGGTGAAATCATAAGATGTGACTGCATGTACAAAAACATAATGATCACCATCAAAGGAGTGGAATTCCCTAGCAACCTAATACAATTCAGACTAGATGGGGTACAAGTGATTTTGGGCATGGACTGGCTAGGGAAATTCCAGGCACAAATCTTATGCGGTGAACAAAAAGTGGTCTTACGGGGACCAAACGGAAAAAGGGTATCCTACCACGGAACCCACAAGGATCCGGAAATCAAATTAGTAAACATGATGAAAATGAAGAAATATCTAACCCAAGGAAACGAAGCCTTCCTATGCTCGGTCAAGGACCTCAACGCCGAGATAGCCAAACCCCAAACCATCCCAGTAGTAAACGAGTTCACCGACGTCTTCCCAGACGAAATCCCCGCAGCACCCCCAACCAGAGAAGTCGAGTTCACGATAGACCTAATACCAGGCACTGCCCCGATCTCCAAACCACCCTACAGGCTGGCACCAAAGGAAATGAAGGAACTGAAAACACAACTTCAGGAACTACTAGATAAAGGATACATCCGCCCCAGCATCTCACCATGGGGGGCACCGGTGTTATTCGTTAAAAAGAAAGATGGGAGCATGCGCCTGTGCATTGACTACAGGGAACTAAACCAAGTTACAATAAAGAACAAATACCCTCTTCCCCGAATCGAAGACCTATTCGACCAACTTAAAGGAGCAGGGGTGTTCTCGAAAATTGATTTAAGATCCGGATACCACCAGATAAAAGTAGCCAACCCAGATATCCAGAAAACAACCTTTCGAACACGCTACGGCCATTACGAATTCACGGTAATGCCCTTCGGACTCACCAACGCACCCGCTATATTCATGGACCTCATGAATCGAGTATTCCGGCCCCTATGAAATCATAGAAAGAGTCGGGAACCTGGCCTACCGCCTCGCCCTACCCATCGAACTGGAACGGGTACACAACGTATTCCACATATCCCAACTAAAGAAATATGTACACGACCCGAGCCACGTACTACAACCCGAGACCGTGGACCTTGACGATACACTAGCTTACGAAGAAAAACCCGTAAGAATCCTGGACACCAAGACAAGAACCACCCGCCGACGAGCCATAGAAATGGTAAAAGTCCTCTGGACCAACCATGGGACCGAAGAAGCAACATGGGAACTCAAAGACACAATGAAAGAACGCTACCCCGAACTCTTCACACCAGGTAACCAAGACGAAAGCATATGATAAGGGAAGAAGTTACTCTGCAAGGACCAAAGCTTCGGGGACGAAGCTTCCCGTTAAGGGGGGGAGAGTGTAACACCCCGTGTTACAGCCCATAAACCAATTAATTAATTACCCAGAAAGAAAGATTAAAATCTCATAAACTAGGAAAGGCCCACCCTAAGCCCATGAACCCCTATCCCTAAATCCAACTCCTTAGTCCTATAAGGAATAGGATTAGTGAACCCATGCCACTTAGACCATAATTAGGACTCTTAATTATATAAATAGGGACATAGAAGGCACCTAGAACTCACACCACAAATAATCCCTCACCACACAAGAAAGTTCCAAGAACTCCCTTAGGAGAAATCAAGAAAGGAGAAATCTTAAAGAAAGACCCTTCATAGCCAAGGAAATTAATTAAGGCTAAGAGGTAACCCATGTCTCAACAAAACCTATTTTATTCGCTATAATCTCCTTCCTTGGCCTCCCTCTATATTCTTGTGTCTTGATTGAACTCTTCTATGATAATTATGTTATGTTCTTGATGATTGATAAGATGATTTATATGCTTTCTTGATAATCTTGATAATCTTAATGTTGTGAAGAAGTCCTTGATTATGATGTGATGATTCTTGACGAATCTTGATATTTTCTTGATGTTAAAGATTAAATACGTTCTTGATGATTTGGGGGGGATTAGAGCCCTAGGTTGAATTGGGAATTTGTATTATGATGTTCTCGATTTGTATTTGGGAGAGAATTCGCATGTTCAGGTGTTGTTTAAATTTAGGAGTCATAATAGGATAAGTCCTACATGATTCTTGCTTTTGATCCGTTAATTGCTTACGTGGTGTCGTTATTTGCGTTTAAAAGTGTCTAAGCATGGTTTCGGGTTCCACAAAGGTCCCCGGGACGAATATTTGAGAAAAGAGTCAGTGGGGGGTAGGTGGGGGTGGGGGAACCCACCACCTACCCGCGGCCCAGAAGGGCGCTGCCCGGCAGCGAGCAGCCACCGGGCAGCCGGCTACCCGCTGGTCCGCACCCCACCCCGGGTCCCGGCTTCCCCGTTTGATGTTCCCCGTCCCCCATGGTGTCCCAACGGACCCCGTTTGTCGTGCATGAGTCTAGTTTGGAATTTCGGGTACTATTCGTAGGTTAAACGAGTCTTAGGAATTGCATGCTAGTTGAATTGGTAACCCGTGGACCTAGGTGGAAGTTATATGAGCCCTTAGGAACTATTCTTAGTGTGTGAATGATCACATGTAAGCTTAATTATATGTTCCCCCTTCCCGATGTGAATAATGTGTCATTATGTGCTATTGTGTGTTACGTGATGCATGACCCCAACTTGGTTAAGACCAATTGGGCTATACAGGCAGTTGAATGGGCTGAGAACCATCTCAACTGTTAACCAGGCCGGTTAAGATCGGTCAGGGATATTAATGTGATATAGGACTGAGGTCCACTATACGGGCAGTTGAATAGGTTGAGAACCATCGCAACTGTTAACCAGGCTGGTAGAGACCGGTCAGGTATATAAAGATTATGTATAGGACTGAAGGTCCACATGGGCCTCGGTGATATGACCCACCGACCGGGATGCGCTAGGCGGTATGGGGCCAACAAGCCGAGGAAGGTTGTAGTCCACCGACCTGAGTAATCAGGCGGTGTGTAGGGCTACGACTGGCTGCGATCCACCGAGTGGTGGGACATCGATATGCAGGACCGTAGTCTCCGAGGATATTTGCCCACCGACTGAGTTTAGCTCAGCGGTGTGTCGGGCTTGATCCGCTACGGCCCGCCGATTGTGCGCACCAACGGTGTGTAGGGTCGTAAGTCCCCCCATGTAAAGGGGATCACGGTCCACCGACTGGGCGCGTCAGCGGTGTGTTGGATCGTGATTCGACGTTGAGTTCGTCAGTGGTTCTCCAAGGGTTGGTTGCGATCAACTCCCCTCGTACTGCGGTACTGAGGTAGGGTGCTGCGGGACCGTGTTAATGCTATAGGCATTAACCCTCATGTTCGGGGCATGCGATTGGTCCCGTGGCGCCATCGATGATTATGTGATATGAATGATGATTGGATGATAATGTGGATTGGAATTGAGAAGTGGCTTGTGACCGTAAATGCGTATTCCTTATGATGTTATTATTATTGTCTGATATGCTTATTCCTATTTGCTGAGTCTATTCCTGGTTTTAAAACTAGTGTCTCTTAAGTATATATCTTCCTGCTTCGAAATGATTTTTGTATATATATATATATATATATATATATATATATATATATATATATATATATATATATATATACTATATTTCAACGCGTTGGAGTGGGTTACCAGCATCTCTCGCTGAACAGATATATTTGGCTTTCAGGCACAGAGGAGTAGACACTGGAGCGCGCTAGAGACTTGGAGCGTAGAGTAGATAGTTTCTCTTTCGGCCTGCGTGCCATGCTTATGTATTTATATTATTGAGGATATTAGTTAGTTAGCCTGTGCACCTGAGTTCTCTAACTCAGGTGTGGCATAGCACCCCGTACTCCTTTATATTATGTTTTGGGATTTAATGAGAATCTACCTTTATTATATAAGTCTTAAAAATTGAAAAATTTCGGGGTGTTACAGTTGAATGTGCTTATCCCTATCTGTCGAGTCTATTCCGGTTTTGAAACTAGAGTTTCCTAGGATATATCTTCCTGCTTCAAAATGGTTTTTCTTATATCTTTATTTATATATATATATATATATATATACTTATACGGTATTTCAACGCGTTAGAGTGGGTTACCAGCATTATTCGCTGAATAGATATATTTGGCTTTCAGGCACAGATGATTAGCTCCGGAGCGCGCATTAAGCACAAACTGACGCACATTAAGCATTAAACTGACGCACTTTAAGTATTAACTCACAGACCTTAATCACTAACTCCACTCACCTTAAGCACAAACCACACGCACATTAAGCACAAACTCCACGCATATTAAGAACAAATCTCACGCACTTTAAGCACAAAAGCCCACACTTCAAGTTTTAACAACTACTTATATTAAGCACAAACCCGTGCACCTTAAGCACAAAACTCACGCACCTTACACACAAGACTCATGCACTTTATGTACAAAACTCACGCACATTAATCACAAAACCTCTCACCTTAATTTTGACCTAGATGCAAAAATTACAAAATTGCCACCGAGTTTTTTTCTTTTAATTTTGGTAATCTTAGATGTTGATTTAAGCGAGATGAATGGCTCAGATTAAACTGCACAACCGCACCTGAGGCGTTCACCCGTACCAGAACCGATTTCTATATATATATACTGCTATTTATATAGAACATACAATTTTACTTTATCAAATTAAAGCTCTTTAGATGAGTATTGTCTAAAATTCCACTTTTAAATGAGGCAGTAAAGGGGTGGCTTATTTATCAAATTCTGTTTTTTAGTTCCAGACTTCCAGTGGTGACTGAGTTCCAATAATAATGGAGAAGGCAGATCCTGCACAGATATTATATACAAGGATGAGACTGTGGGAGTTTTCTGATCAATAGATCATTGAGCCTACATATGGATCTTCTGGTTTGTGTATGGCAATCAGTCGGGCAGATGCATCTATGAATTTAATAGGTTTTCTACTACTTACTGACTTCTTGTTTGGTTTTCTTTTACTTATCTTTCCATCAACTAACAATGCATTTTACTTGGTGCATGTTTGCTTCTTTAGATGAAATGTCACATTGCATCACTGTTCGTGTTCCTAAAATTGAACAATCTTTGGCTTTGTTGGGATGCTTAAACTTGGTGCAGGCAAGTTGGAGTTATTTAATACTAACACTGTTTTAGTCCTGCTAGATCCTTAGTAGAATGCTATATTATCTCAAGAGTTCTTCTGTTGAACTGGTTGGCCTAACAATCTGCTTTGCCTTCTGTTTTCTCTTGAAAGCCTCTGAAACTGTTGTCTTTCTGACTTGTTCTTATTCACAAGGGGAGTTTAGACTTGGGGGCTAAATCCTGGGATTTATCTTTCGTAATTGAATATATTGTAATAACTAACAAGAAAGAATGTTTTGATAAATTGTTAGTCCTTTATATTTATCTATATTGTGAACTATACCTGCCACTTGTGATATGTCTCTACTGCTTAAATATTTGGCTAAGTATAGTTGTCTCATTTTCTCGATAATTATACAGTAATTCTTAGAGTACAAAATTTTCTATCTGTGTTGCAGTGCTCAGCGTTTACATGATTTGGGTGATGAGTCTAAGCTACTTCCACTTTGGAGACAAGTAAGCCTTTTTAATTCATATGGCTTTGAGCCTTTGACCTCACATAGTACACACACATATCTGTACACGACTGGAAATCTTGAGTTTTCCGTCCAACATTCGTTGGACGGAAAATGCGATATATTGGTCGGAAACAAGGTTTCCGTCCAACATACCGACCAAATTGAACGTTTGGAAAAACGCTTGTTGGAAATTCCATCCAACTCGAATTTTTGGTCGGAAATAACGTCCAACAGATAAAAATGGACGGAAATTCCGAACAGTAACCCACCATTCTTACAACGTGGGAATTTCCGTCCAACTACATGCATTAGTCAAAAATTCCGACCAACAGTTGGACGGAAATATTGAGTACTGAATGTTGTAATTTTCCTTCCAACTGTTGGTAGGAAAAATTTTAAACCATATGGAATTTTTTATTATTTTTATATTACCATAATTTTGTTTCTATCTGTTGTTAATAAATTATATGCCATCAACAAATTAATTGATACACTCAATTTCAAATTGAAAATATATTCAAACATCAAAATTATTTACAAGAAAAATTATGGTCATGTCCATAGTACTTCCAAAAATGTACGTACTATTATCATACCCCAAACAAAAGTCATGAAAATATATACTACTTAATCAATACTACTTAAGTATGCTCCCTGCACCCAAATAAGCCTTCAAATCCGGCACTGCTTCAATGGCTTTGGTCAATGCAACATCCACAGCCTTCTACTTCAATGACTTTGATCAAGTGTAAATGATGAGTATACCTGCAATGCAACTAACTTAAGATAATGGCTTCAAAGAAATCCTGATCTAAAACTTGGTAAGTAGATGATGGGTAGACCTGCAAATCTGCAATGCAGCGTCCTTCCTTTTTCTTGCTTGTCTTTACTTTTTCAAAGGAGGAATGGGTGGCAAGATGCAGGGTTGGGTCAAGGTTGAGCTCTCAGATCCCCTTAAATATTCTACATTTAGATGCATCAATGTCACTAGACTAAAAAGAAAGTAAACAGTTTTTTTGTTGGGTCCACAATCTAAACATGAATGCAGTGACTGGAGTGGTTTCCATTCTCTTTCATTTAAATTAGTTTTGAACAAATTAATTTGCAACAATAGTGCAGACTTTATGAAGTCTAATGTGCAGGAAAACAATAGTGTAGACGTAATATAGATTAGGAAGAAGCTATACTCACATTAACATTAGTGATGAAGTGACACACAACACACTTAACAGAGGGAGCTCCAAACGGATACATCAACATTGTACGGCAGTTTCCACAGTTAACATGAGCAAACTGGTTTATTCCTTTACTCTTTAGAGCAGCACTTACAGAGAAACAATTACACACTTATAATTCTATAGCTAACATAATACCATGCAAGCAAGCAAGCACACAAAAAAGATCATAAAGAATGAGAAATTTCTGTAGAAAATAATGAAATAGTTCACTTGAGCCATAAAGGAGGACTATGTATACCAATATTATTTATTGCATTGCAGTATGAGTACAAAATGCATACAATTCCATGCTCTTGAAGCCAGTCATTTACTACCAAGCAAGGTAAGAAAGTGCATCAATCAGGCAATGCCAACAATGTGATACCATAATTACCACCATCTGTGGTAGCTGTTCGGGATATGCAGATGGCATACCATAATTACCACTATATGAGTAACCTCCTGAACTAGGCATTCCAACAGAGATTAATAAAATTTCAAAGTAAGAAAAACATAGGGATTTAGGGCTTAATGAAATTATGAGATTTTGATAAATGGAATTAGGAATTACAGAAGAGTCCTCTGTCTCGACTGTGGTGGAGACAGGAAGAGGCGACTTTGGTTACGTTGATGAGCAACGGCTTAGGCATCTCGACGGTGGCGTACTGACCAGAGGTGGTGCTGGTGCAGGGTGAGGAGCAAGGCGTGGTGCAGATCTTCCTGACATCACAAACCATGAAAATACTAAAACAAACATAAATTAAAATCTCAAATTAGGGGAAGGGAATTGAGCTAACATCAAACTAAATATAAGTAGATATCACTGGTGGGAATTGGAAATCTGGAGCATCATAAGATACATATGTACAAATTCAACAACAAAATTAGGAATTTATTACTTCAACAATGAAATTACATTAAAAGAAACATACAGATTTAGGGTTTAATCAACTAACCTGACGGGAAGGACGGGAAGAGGCGTGCGAATGGAGAGACGGGGATTTAGGAATTAAGAATTAGGAATTAGGAATTAGGAATTAGGAATTAGGAATTAGGAATTAGGAATTTAGGGTTTAATATTTGAGTAATGAACTAACCTGTAGCCCAGAAGAAATGGAGATAGCGATGGAGATGCCGGCCAGCGACTTTGACGGGAAGGACGGGAAGAGGAGTGCGTTGGCTAAGGCAACAAAGCTCTAGTGCCGCAACTGAACAGCGAGAAGCCTTTTTTGCAGCAACCGGAACGGATTTCACGATGGCAGAAGGCTAAGCAGCTGGAAGCCTTTTTTTTACCGGAGGCTGAACATCGGGAAAACTTTTTTGAGGTTGAGCAAAGGGATAAGGCTGAGAGCGGTGAGAAGAGTGAAGAAGAGCGGAGAAGTATGAAAAGAGCGCTTGAATTCTTTTTTGCCTTTACTGCCCTTTATTTTCTAAAGTATGAAGAAAATGAACTAAAATGTCTAGTAGATGCTTAAATATTTCAATTTCTGACCAAAAATAATGTTGGACGGTATTAGTAATACTTGCCATTTTGTATTTCACCTACAAGTCAATTTAGTTTTTCGTCCAATGGTTGCGTGTTTAACGAAATTTCCGTTCAACGTTCAGTGTTGGTCAAAATTTCCGTCCAACACTCGTTTGTTGGACAGAATTTCTGTCCAACATTTCCGTTCATTCTTATTTGCAACAGAAAGTTGTGATTTTTTTCAAATTACCGACCAACATCAAATGTTGGTCGGAAAACGCGAGATTTCCAGCAGTGGTAGGTGGTATTTCATGTACCTGCTGTTGGTTACTTTGTTTCCTTGCTTGCTTGCATGCTATTATTGGTTGAATTAAATAGCAACTAAATGTATACTTGAATTATAATACATTAATTAATATGTTTACTAATTTGATTAAATAAATTTTTTTGTAGGTATTCGAACATGCACTAGTACAAAAAAAAAAAAGCTTTTAGAGGCACCCATAAATGGAGACTGTGAAAGTCCTCCACTTTCCGAGTCACCTGTAAAGGGTGACTCGAAAAGTGGAGGATGTTTTTTTTTTTTAATTTTTTAATACAGAGTATCCGAGGCACATGCTTCGCTGCAGGTGCCTCGGATTCTCATTTATTATTATTATTATATTGCTTTTCCGCGGCACCTCTGATATGATGGGTGCCGCGAAAAGTATTTATATATTTTTTTATTATTTCTTTCCGCGTCACCCTTCTCTGAGAGGGTGACGCGGTTTTATATATATTTTTTTATTTTATTTAAAAATTTAATATTACCTAATTTTATTGATTATATTCAACCTGTACAGAATTTTATAAATTCACCAAATGCACACAAAAATTTATCAAAAAAGAATAACAATTAATTAAACTATCTATAAATATTCAACAATAAATAAATTAAAATCAACTAATAATTAACACTAATAACTATAAACCCAAACACAACAATATATAAAATTCACGAGTAATAATCAACACAATAAAATACCACAATACACTTATAATATCAACACAATATATAATAACAATCAACACTACATTCAAACATAATCTAAGCATAAGTTAATGTTTAAACTAAATTTACACGCACTCTTCTAGAAAATATTATTATTGTCAATGAGAGTGGTCATATAAAAAATCATTGAATTAAATGTGACAATGTCAAAATAGTGTGAAATTAATGTAGAATTTGCCTCATTAAAAAGTAGTTTTTTTAGTATTTGAAATTGGTAAATAAATAAATAAATATTTATTTATTTATTAAAAAACTAAATTAAAATTTATATTAAACAATACAACATATATGTGGTCCCTATTAATAAAGCCAACATAGTACTACATATCACTTACATACTACTTTTCACTTCAAAAAAAAATAAAAAATGATCCCTATATTTCATATGATGCCAATACAGTACTAGTATTCACTTGCATAAATCCAACAACTTTTCAATTAACAAAATATATTACTGCTTTTTCACTTCCCAAAACAACAAAAACATCACAAACAAATGGTCCCAACTCCCATATAATGCCAACACAGTACTAAACAAATGGTACCTTCATCATCTCTTAAATACACAAAGCCAACTGCTTTTCAATTAAAAAAAAAAAAAAAACATCAATTAAATACACTTATCATTTTGACATTGTCACATTCTTGTCTCCAATAGCATCCATTGATCCAATTAATTAAATTAAAGGTAAGAAAATAAATATATGTACCTCGTGGTTAACTGGTTGGTGGAGTGGTGTGCCTGTGCGATGAGACTGCCTTTGCTCTACTGGAAATCATTGCTAGTTTCTTCACCGCAACCACATCCCCGTTCTTTAGTGTTCCCTGAATGTTTGTCATATATGGCTTTGATTATTAATTTTTCTGAAATTCCTGACAAATAGTAAGATGAGCAAGAAAGGAATTGAAATATATTGTTGCTAACCTTGTATACATCACCAAAACCTCCTTGGCCGAGTTTATTTTCTTCACTGAAGCCTTTGGTTGCGGCTTTCAAATCTTTATATCTGTAGTTCTCTGGACCCTCAACTGAGTTGCCCCCAGAATATTGCCTAAACAATTTTAACAAAACAGTAGGTGAAAGTTGTATCAATAAGATAGATTGGATATGATAATGACTGCAACTAAATTAAACTAACTAGCTTCAATTCGATCACCTCTTCTTGCTGCATTTGGCTTTTTTGATCTTCGATAAAGGAAAATGGCTGCTAATACCAATATGATTCCCACACCACCGACTACACCTGCAATAATAGCTTTCTTTTTTCCTGAACTCCCTGGAGAAGATGGATATGATGTTAGCAGGGTAAAAACGAGTGCTAGCTGCTTAAGAAACATTAAGAGATCAGAACAGTTTCTAGGATGGATATGGGTACGGTCAAGGCCATTTTTTTCATTTTTGTTAAGCATTCATCGTTGTTAACCTAGCTCTGGATGTCATGAGACCTCTTATATGGAGTCTCAGGCCTTTCATTTTTTTCATGAACATCAAATTCAATGTTCAAGCTTCAAGGGAATCAAGACTAGAAATCATCTCAGAAATTAATGTTCAAGCTAGAAATCAAGGAGAGGAGATCGGAACAGTGAGTACCTTCGTCGTGGATCTGTGGTCCGTCGAGGAGCTACGGATGGCGGAGCAGGGCAGTAGGCGAGGCGGCGAGGCTGTGTTCCATTGGAGATTTGGAGGCTGTGTTCGTCGTGGATCTGTGGACCGTCGCACCTGTCTGCTAAGGGAGGCGAGAGGACGGAGGCAGCGAGATAGAGGCGGCGAGAGCCGGACGGACGACGGAGGCGGCGAGAGCCGGACGGACGACGGAGGCGGCGAGAGCCGGAGGCGCGATGATGGCGACCGAGTTAATTTTCAGATCTAGTCCAAGGGTTTTTTTTTTTTACTTAGGTAGATTTTTTTTTTTACTAAAGGTTAAAGAGTTATTTTTGGGCGAGAATCCGGAGCTCCGGTCTAGACAGGTGCCTCGGATTCCAATATTAATATAATAATAATATTGGAACCCGCTTCACCCTTTCCTAGTGGGTGCCGCGGATTCCAATATTATTATTATAATAATATTATATCCGCGGCAACCGCTTAGGAGGTGCCGTGGATTATAATATTATTATTATAATAATATTATATCCGCGGCACCCTTTCCAAGTGGGTGACGCGGATTCGCATATTATTATTATATTAATAAAATTTACGAGGCACCTCTTTGTAATTGGTGCCTCGGAAAGTTCTCTCTTTTTCTATCCAAGACACCTTCACCTTGAAGGTGTAGTGCAAAGTACTACTTATATATCCAATTATGTAGTAGTGATGCAACCTACTCCATAAACGAAATAGATAAAATCTGAGAGTTGTGGGCAAAATACTTTGTAGATGAGTGCGTGTAACTTTATTTGGTTTAAACATTATCTTTATTATTATTAACTTATGTTTATGTTTTGTTAAAAAATTGTATCTTGATTTCAATTATAAATGTGTTGATTGTTATTATTGTGTTGATTATTAATTGTGAAGTGTATATAGTTATGTTTGTGTTCATGATTATTAGTGTTGGTTTGAATTTGTTGTTGAATAGACAGTTTGAATTAGTTGTTATTAGTTTTGTATTTTTTTGTGTGAATTTGAAAAATTCTGTACAGGTTTCATTTTGAGCAAATAAAGCTAACCACTTTCATAGGCTCTAGAATCCGAGGCACTTGTGTAGGTGACTCGGAAAGTACTTTATAGGTAACTCGGATCCTATTTTTTGTACTAGTGCAATATTAATTTTCTTAATGTAAGAAATAAAAACCAGGAACACAAAAATGATCACGCAGTTCGGAGCGAAACCTCCAACGTCTGCGAGGCAGCTTCCAACGTCTGCGGGACAGCTCACGTCAGCCCAATCCACTAAATGTTCACCAAGGTGTTATATGGGCTTGTATAAACACATCCGTAGCTACACAACCAACTACAACCTTCAAAACACCTCGATTAGGATTATTGATACGTGCATGCCATCTTTGACTTCAAATGTTGATACAACTGAATCAGTTCCAGACCACTTTTCCAGCGATATGATGTCCCCACGTTAAACCAATATAGAAACCAGATTAGCAGTACGTAGTAGAATACGTAGAAATTTCCTCTCAAAAATATTATTGGAATCTGTGAACTTCAATGAGAGAAAGTCCTTTTTATAGTGACTTCCCTTCAACAAACTTGTCCCAAATAAAACCTGTCCACGGTTAAAGTAGCTATGATGTTCTTGTACTATAACATTTTGTTCAATTTAGTCCTTATACATTTATTTTGTTCAATTTAGTCCCTATACTTTCAAAAGTGGTGCAATTAAGGACAATAATTAACGGTTTTAATAGTACCATTAACTTAGGTTACGTGTCGCTGACGATATTTATATTCCTACTCATATATTACTTTATAAATATTCAAAATTAATTATTTTTACCCACAATATATTATATTAGTATGTCCAAAATAAATAATTACAACCATGCTTCTAATAAAATTTAGACAATTGTCCTTAGTTTTACCACTTTTTAAAGTAGAGGGACTAAATTTAATAGAATAAAGGTACAAGGATTAAATTGAACAAAACACTATAGTACAGGAACTTCATAGGTACTTTGACCCCTGTCCACTCACTTGAGAAATAACATAGACATAGAAAAATAATTAATCCTTAATAATAGATTCAACTCCACATGATTCGTTGACTCCCATTTTAAAATATATGTTCACTGATTCTGTTCCAGGAGTTGTGTCAGTAGCAGAAAATAAACGTTTGATAGGAGACGGTCCATGTATCACACATAAAATAAATTCTAATTATTTGACAAATAAATTAGCCAACTTATAGTAGAATTTTAATGTGTATCAATTTTGTACACTTACTTATAATATAATAATTATAATAAGTTCTTATTTTTCATCATTTATTTTCATAAAAAATAATTTATTTTGTCATAAATTTATTAATATATTTGTTGAAATGTAAATAAAAATTAATCGGTTTTGGACGATTTGAGATGATTTTTATCTTATGTTAACTTTTTTGATCTTGTTGAAATTTTTTTTCCTTTTTTTGAAGGAAAAAAGATATATTGTTCACATTGAGACTCGAACCCACAATCTCCTGCTCTGGAGGCGAGCGCTTTATCCATTAGGCCACACAAACATTTTAACCTTATTGAGATTGTTCATCATACTATGATTGACATCCCTATGCTTAACAAGTAGAGTGGAAGCTTTGCCATCTATGTGGTCTCCGAGCCTGGAAACTTCTATAGGAAAATGAAAGCACATGCCGTAAAGATTGGTGTGCTACACTAGGAGATGACGTCGGATATGACATACACGTGAAACCTATTACAGATCACCAATAGAAGCGCCAAAAAAAAAAAAAAACAAAAATTGTTTCGTAAACTATAGAATTTTGAAATTCAAATTCAAGTTCTAGTCTTCTAGAAGGACTACAACATTTTTCCTCTTATTTTCAACTATTCTAGAAATTACATGTTGGGGATACATCATGCATCGACGACGACAAATCAAGAAATATAAATATAACTCTCAGACAGTTCAATTAGTTCTTGTGTGATAGATTATAGGCAAAGGTACATTATCAAATCCTATCAGTTGCAATGTAAAAGTTACATCCAATATATGTGGTGGTCTCTGACTGATAGTGCTAATTGCCGCGTAAGCAGTAAACCAATTAACACAAGACCAATTAAATCAAGTAAATATCTTTTATTGATCGAGGGAAAGACCCTAAGTACAATCTAAAATAGTTGCTCCGAGTACCGACTGACTGCGGTCGGGATGCTCTGATAACAACCTGTCGATCGTCCAAAAGTCCCTCACACTATCGCTATCGCGGGTATTTATAGTCACGGAGCCGGAGACACAAGTCCGGCCGTCCGGCATGCCTCCCACGTAGCAACCACGTGTCGCCCTCCCGGGTGCCCTGCCTGTCAACGCGTAGAACCGCCACGTGTTTCTCTTCAGCTCTATCGCTAAAAGGCAACCGCTCGGTGGTCGTCAACGCCGGTCGGGTGATGCCCGGTCGGGAACCGACCGGGTTCTTCATGAGAAAAACCGACCTGAAACCTGCAAAGACAAGAAGAAAAGGACAAAGGCATGTCGGTCGGGGTATTCCCTACCAAGAGCGCCCCAGCCCGTGCCTTTTCGACCGTCCGGGAGAAAACGGGACGGGATGATGAAGGCCAACCGTCCGCCGCTAAACCGACCGGCCAGCTGTCATTCCCTCCCTTGCCACGTGTCGACGACTGCCGGCCTCTGCGACCGCAATGGTCACCTCGGAATCAGGAGCGGTCGCGTCACGCAAGTGGACTGGTTTTCCGCCCAAACGCTCACCTATAAATAGGCCCTTAAGGCCCTCATTTGAACTTTCCTCAACCTTATGAATCGATCGGTATACTCAGAGAGTCCCGAACGAAGCATTTCAGCAGATCGGTCGAGCAAGCAACCTTCAAGCTTCTCAAAGTCTCCGCACTCAGTAAGTTCTCTAGTCTTCAGCTTTTACTTTTTGCTTTATGTTTCTGCATAGCGGTTGGTAGGGTAAAACTGACCTCGACCCAAACGTCCCGAGTCCCACACTAATCCCGACTGGCCTTTAGGTAGACAACAATGTCAGATTCGGACAGCCAGAACGTGTCAGTCACGGACTACGATGATGAGGTCGAGCAAATCAGTGAGGAAGTGGACATAATGTCCTACTCGCCGGAGGTCGTTCAACGACCACAGAAGACTCCCGAGCGAGCCCCCGAGCGACAAAGGTCATTGAGCTCGTCTGGGACATCGGGGTCGAGCTCCAGCGGATCGGGAAGCTCGAGCGGGGAAACGTCGACGAGCGGGCAAAATTCCCCGGCCGAAGGCATTCGAAAAACGCCCACTAGGGTAATTGGGGATTACCCTCAGGCCGAGCCCCAAGAGGTCGAGCGAGAAAACGCGGCGGAACCGGTCGAAGAAGACCCGGCCGAGCCGGCGGTACCGGCCGGGGACGGGTTCGAATTCCTGAACAGCGAGAGCGTCGAAGGTCAGATGAGCAAACTGACGAAGGGAGAAGCGGCCAAAATTGCCGCAACACTCAACGGTCGGGCCGAGTTTGACACCAGCCGCCAGCTCGGGAACGTCATCGATCGCCACCGGGGAAAGTGGATCGGGATGCACTACGACTCTCTGATGGCCCCGATCACTTTCCCCTTCTCGGGCCTTCTCACAGCATTCCTGGGCTACTACCAGGTCGTTCCCGCACAAATCTGCCCGAATGCGCATCGGATGATCGCGTGCTTTCCTCAGATATACGGCCGGCACAACGTGGCCTGCACAATTGAGCTATTCAACTTCATATACCAGGTGAAGGTCTTGGCGGCTTCATACGGGAGCGGGTTCCTGATGACCCAATCCCGAGCGAATATGTGCACAATTGAGGGTCTGCCCAGGAACAACCGGGGATGGAAGAACCGGATCTTCTCGGTCAAGTATGACCCTTGGATCCTCCCGGTTGAGAGGGCTTGGAGCCAACGATTCCGAAAACAAGTCAGCCCGGTCGAGACAAAAGCCCTCCGGGACGCAGTCACCAAGATCTCGGGCGAGATCTACGAGTACAGAATCTTCCGGACGGCCGAAAGCTATGAGGCGGCCCAATTGCCCGAGCCGATCTACGACCTGATCGAGAAGTATAAGCCCGAGCCAATGGGCGTAACGATCACAAGGGCGCCCGCTCGGGGCAAGCGGAAGGGAAAAGGTCTAAAACTAACCATCCCTCCCCGATCTTAACACCCCGAACGCCCTTTATTCCCGGTCTAACCAACTTCTTCTTTTTGTTTGTAGAGATGGCAAGTTTTGGTGATGATGACGTTCCTCTGCCCCCGGTTGCAAAGATCGTTCTTGGGAAGAAAAAGCCCAAGACCAAACCATCCGGGGAGAAGGAGATCCCGATGGCCAGACCGATGGGCGCCTCGATCGTCACTACGCCAGAAGGCTATGTAGTCGACGCGGCCGATGTCCTGGTTGCCCGGGTGGCTGTTGCCAAGGGCAAGGAGAAGTTGCCCGAGAAGGGCGTGGCTGAGAGTGGCGCCCTCAAGCGTCATAGGGAGCAACGCAGCCCGAGCCCCTCAATCGGGGGAACTAAGGGGAGCTCGTCCATTCTCGCCCGAATCGGCAACGCCGGGCCAGCCAAGGAAGATTTGAGCAAACTCACCCCGAGGTAAAACACTTCCTTCCTTTCGTCTTTATACGCAAGTAGTCTCACTTGGGCTAATTCCAATCGTGCTTTGTATTGCAGATCTCCCGAGCGGCCCAACTTCTACAACGACGGGCTTTACAGGCCAACGAGGCCGATGCCCTCAAGAAGGTCACCGACCGGTGACTACAAGAAGTTAAGGACCTCCAGGCAGAGCTGACGAAGGCCCAGGAGGACCTGAAGAAAAACCGGGAGGATCGGGATCTTTCCGAGAAGGTCGCCCAACAGGCGGTCGGGGAGGTCGCCGAGCTGAAGGCCCGGTTAAACAATCCGGGCGAGCTGGCCCAGTTCCTCTTTCGGGACCCGGAGTCGGGCACGCGGTTTCTCCGGGCGGCCCGGGACACGAAGGTCGGGGACGAGCTGATCTGGACGTTCGGGTGGTGGGCGTTCAAAACCGGTCAGAAGAAGATGCGTGAAAAGACGCAGAAGATCATGGAGCAAGCGCTCGAGGGAGAGGATCTTCAACTGGTCCTGACCACACTTCCTCCGGATCTTCCCGACCCCGGGCCAGCACCGTTCGACCCAAAGGAGAAGACGCCCGAGCCAAGCGGGACTGCTGCGGCCACCCCGAGCGAGGTGGAGCCTTCGAAGAAGTAAATTTAACTTCTTCGTTTTTGTAATGAACTTGATCGGGGGCCCGGTCCCGAGTTTGTACCGGGCACCTTTTGAATTTATAAAATTTCGTTTTTTGTCCAACTTGTGCAGCTCGTTCTAACTGCATTTTTATTTTCAATTACGCATATGCCGAACACCTAATGCTCGACCTTGCGGCCTTATAGCTTGGTCGTGCATCTTTCGACTTGTTTAATGCCCGACCTCGTGGCCTTATGGCCTGGTCGTGCATCTTTCGACCGGAACATCGACGTTATAATGGCCTACCCGATCGGGTTTACCCGACCTTCTGGCCTTGTCGATTTTTGAAAACTATTAAGCCTCTTCGATCGGGGTATGTAGTGGATGGATGTGGTGGTGAAAGGTTGAGATTGAGGTCCATTGTCTGACCTTGCTGCTGGCTCGGCTGGTGATCGGATGAGCTAGCCGCATCCGCTTGATCGTCGCCGAAGAGGTTGTACGCCCACGGGTACATGATTGTCAAGAGACCGGGTGCTCGTCAAACGTTAGCTTGCTTGCACGGGTCCCCACAGACGGCGCCAAAATGATAGTGCTAATTGCCGCGTAAGCAATAACCAATTAACACAAGACCAATTAAAGCAAGTAAATATCTTTTTTTGATCGAGGGAAAGGCCCTAAGTACAATCTAAAATGGTTGTTCCGAGTACCGACTGACTGCGGTCGGGATGCTCTGATAACAACCTGTCGATCGTCCAAAAGTCCCTCACACTATCGCTATCGCGGGTATTTATAGCCACGGAGCCGGAGACACAAGTCCGGCCGTCCGGCATGCCTCCCACGTAGCAACCACGTGTCGCCCTCCCGGGTGCCCTGCCTGTCAACGCGTAGAACCGCCACGTGTTTCTCCTCAGCTCTATCGCTAAAGGGCTACCGCTTGGTGGTCGTCAATGCCGGTCGGGAACCGACCGGATTTTTCATGAGAAAAAACGACCTGAAACCTGCAAAGACAAGAAGAAAAGGACAAAGGCATGTCGGTCGGGGTATTCCCTACCACTGACCTTCTCATCTAATGAGTCGTTTATCACTATACTATTCTATTGGGTCAAGATGTTGGTTCCTTGGGACGAAAAATTATTCTTTATTAAAAGTGAGAGAATTTCATTTTGATAGGCAAAAAATATAAATAGAAAATATAAAATAAAAGAATGTAGAGATTATGTCTAAAGTAGACAAATCTCTTGTGTTTACTGATATTTGACTTTGTTAAGCCATCGAGTCACCTTAATTTACATTTTCTTAAATATTTTGTCAAATCAAAATATGAAGGCGCTTAAGATTGACGATTCAACCTTTAAAAAAAAATATATAAAATATAGGCTTGTTTTCCACGTTTGACCATATTTGAGGTCCGTATTTGACCACTCAGATCAATCTTATAAAGTTTGCATACTTAATAATATAATGCCGACACATTTTAGGGAACTGGGCGGTATCATCCACCCACCGCCCTAGCAGAACACTAAAATATTAAATATTTTCAACAAAAACATAATCAAAGTTGGCATTATATATAGAAACCCCAATTCCCCTTCTTCCTTATTTATCACACTTACAACAACAGACATTATTATTTCGTAAAACCAAGAACATACAAACAGGATTATGATGGCAAATTCTTCTTACGAGACATCATGGGCGGATCAGTGGGACCCAGAGCCACTTTATGAATACAACAGGAATGATCGTAAGGCCAGCAAGCAATCATCGTCTTCGTCGTCGTCTTCTAAATTCTCCGACAAGATGAGCGGAACTTTCGATAAAACTAAGGTTGTCGCTTCCACGGGTGTGAAGAAAGCCAAGGCCGGAGCTTCTGCGGGTTTTCACTGGATCAAAGACAAGTATCATAAGACTACTCATAAGAGACAACCTTAGTTTTAACATTAATCTAGTTTTCTTTTACCTATGATTTATTTATTTTTTTGTAAAAGAAAAGAAAATTTGTTGTATAGGTTAATATGGCCGAGTCATGAGTTTGTTTAAGCCATTTTTCTTATAATTTAATTTCCTTGTAATATAATCATCTCAGTTTTTAATTAGTTCTGATCTCCTACCAAAATTTTGATCGAAGAATAAAAACGTCTGGTTCAATTTGAATTCTTGAGTTTGCCGGCGACCTCTGTTTCCGGTTGAACAATTCGCGGAATTATTAATAGAATTTGTTAATAGTAAATGAAGCAGATTGAAGTAAAATAGGACATAGCAGAAATTCCCACATTGAGGAGATAAATATGTGTTAACCATTTGATAAGCTACTACCTTCATCTTCTGCATGTCGAGCTCGGTAGCATGAGCTTGTAACCTGTGCGGGAGCTTTGGGTTGATGGAACACTGGGCCGCACCTTTGGATAGGGCGTGGTGGCGTTCTTCTCGTCTGCCCAATCCAAGTTGGGACTTGGCCAAGGTGCCTCCGCGAAGGCGGAGGTGTCTTGGTTGTTGAATTGGGGAGGGTAATGTGTGAAGCTGCCAAGGTGCCTCCGCGAAGGCGGAGGTGTCTTGGTTGTTGAATTGGGGAGGGTAATGCGTGAAGCTGAATTCACAGAGTAGCGAAAATCTCCTACTCTCTTCAGTGGATGGTGCAACCCAAGCTCATCAAGTGCCCGGTGGGTGGCACCAACAGAACCATAAATCACCCTCTTTTTACCAATACTTCTTTGCTATAATCAGTTCTTTTGGAAGACAAACAACAGAAGTGATATTTTGGGTTTATGGCTTCCAATTCACTTTGGAAAGAATGAATATGGATATAATATATATATGGCTTAGCTAATGGCATAAGTTATGTTTTGGGTTCATGGTTTTCAGTTCACTTTGGAAGCTAAGGAATGATCATGGATCAATAGAAGTGATGTCTTGTCTGCATAGTTAAAAGCATACAGGTATGTGATTTCTCTTTACAGATTCATGTGTATGTAATCTATACAACTATTTAAGTCAGTCAGTTGAAGCATTGATGGATTCAACTAATTTCGGAGTTTGAATTAATTAACCCAATTAAATTAAGGAATATGACAAGTAAAGATTGAACGAATATAAAGGATAAACGTAACGATAATAAGGGACAAATATTGATAAGTTACAAGGACAAATATTGATGAGTCACGAGGACAATATCGTATTAATCAAGTGTTATGCTATCACAAATGTAGAAATTGTGTAATAACAAGACAAAGTAGTGGGTAATAGGTGAATTATCCCTCAACAAGATACAAAGGAGTGCTTTTATACCATAAACCTGCCCCAACTACCTCGGAGAAAATGATGGGGAGTTACAACCTCCTTGGACCGCAACAAACGCCGCCAAGACCGCGTCCACGCGAAGACCCGACAACGGCAAAGCACGGAGCTCGGCCGACTGTCGAGCTTGGCTCAAGTAGCCGACCTCGACCGAGGGGCTATGCTTTGGCTGACCCAGTGGCCAAGCGTAGAGCTTGGTCATCCGGGTCGGCCGGGTCTGGTTCCAGTGCTCCGGACTTGGTCCGCTCAATGTTATCCTGCTCCGGGTCCATTTGTAATTATTCCATCATCAGTACCCCACTCTATAAGCTGCAAGAAGTTGTCAGCGAAATAGAGTACTCCTACTCCACGACCTTGGACAACACCCGCTACTTCCTCCGAAACACAGCACCGAAGTTACACACGTATATGTATATTTTCCTTCAACGGTTTGCGCTTAATTCTCTTTGCATTGCGTTAGTGAGCTCCAAAGTTTGGGGTCCGACCTCTAACAAGTGCAAGGACCTGAGCTCCACACCTTACTCGGGTTGGGCTCCCAAACTTGAGGTCCAAACACTACTACACAGAAGGCCTTTAACGTCGGCTATTAAGGGGTTTTAACGTCGGCTATTAAGGGGTTTTAACGTCGGTTAAAAAGCGACATTAATGTAGACGACGTTGTATAGAAAACATACGACGTCGGCTAAATAAATAATCGACGCCGTATATTTTTTTTATTTAATTAATAAACCTTACAACGTCGGTTATTTGTAAATAACCGACGTTGTACTGTATACTTAATTTTTTAAAAGAAAAAAATATACAACGTCGATTATTTTTTAAAAGAATATATATATATATATATATATATATATATATATATATATATATATATATATATATATAATGAGCATCACCGTGGGGCGCTGCGAATTGCATCTTTTTGGCGCTGCATGGCTTCTGGCTAATCCAATTAATATAATGAGCATCACCGTGGGGCGCTGCATGAAGTTACTGTCCGGCGAAGGTGCGTGTGGCTTCGTTCAGACTTCAGTTTGTCGATTCTTCTCCGGACAGAGCCGTCCAAATGACCAACTCTTCGTTGCCTTAGATGAACGGCTAAAGAGAGGTTACCAAACCATTACGTTGAATTTCTAAAGAAGACGCAAGTGCATTAAGATAAGTTTGCGTCATTAAGGTAATTATCATTATTATTAGTATTTATTTTACCATATTAGTATTTGCCTTAATTAATATTATATATTAATTTTGGTAAACGGTAATTATTTAGTTTTAAATTTCCATATTTATATTATCTTAATTAATATTGTATATTATTTTAGCAAATGGTAAAATTAAAGTATGGTAATTGCTTGTTTTGGAATATTAATGTCCTTTAGTTTCCTCTTAATTTTGGCATTAAATTCATAATTAAATTATTATTCATTTTTTGGTAAATATTAAGTTTTAAATTTGCTGTTTCAATTTTAATTTAATATTGAGGTTTATATTTAATTGCCTAACGTATTGCAATTTATTTAGGATATATGGGTTAATAATATATTAATATGCAAATCCAAGCATGCTATGTATATTCATAAATTATTGTTATAATTATACATTCATAATTGTATACATTAAGGTTGGATTTAGCATATTATTAACTCATAAATTTATTATTAAATATCATTCAATTTTGGATCGTTAGGTCAATTTTAGGTATTATGACCTACTAAAGCAGTTTGTTTGGTTTCCCTTTAATTTGACATATTTTAGTTTTATGTGTCTCAGGGACTTTAGAACCTATTTTGAACAAGCTATTTGGGACCTATCTTGGGTCATTAAAGTATGGAGTCAATTATTTTGACTGATATTTAAATAATAATTGTAGCTCTTTTATTTGATTATAACATGATTAGTAAGTTTTAATTATTACTAACTACCATACTTTGGTATTCATCGTTGGTAATAATATCAAGTTTTGGGTCTGCTTTAGTATTAGACCATTTTTTATTCATGTTATAATTCACTTGGGTCATTGAGGTTTATGTGCCTAATTTGAGTGATTAAGTGCTATAATTATTGTCTTGACCTGTTTTGAGACATTAAGGATTTAAAGATTTAATTGTTATTTTTGCCATTAAAAACTATAACTATTGTTTAAGTTAATTAAATTTTAATCTATCAATAGTTTTTTAGGGCCTTAATAATATTAAGTCTTTAATTTTAGGGCAAAAGCAATATAGTTGGTATATTGTCTGTAAAATTAATAATTTGGTTATTACCTTAACTCCATTCTCCCTAAGTATCATAATAGTCATGGTTAATTATTATGTGGTAAATTGAGATTAGTATTTGGCATCCCTTAATTACAATTTTTGCCTTTATTGTAATTATTATTAATTAGCATTATTAATTACTGTTATTAAGTTTAGGGGCTAATCTCATTTTATTACTTTTCATAATAATTATCATTTAATGGTAATCTGCTATATTTGGTACATTGACATGATTACCACTTCATTTTACATGACTATTAATGTTGGTGATTAAGTCCTACCAATAAATTTTTTAACGTACCATTGGACGTTGCATCGAGTTTATTGACACCGATAGTGAAGATTGGGAGAATTCTGGAGTCTTTTCTTCTCTTGTGGATCGTCATCGTTGTTAACGCAATGGGCAGATGCGGTTTGCATCATTAAGGTTAGCCATTAATTATCTTTTATGGTTATTATTGATAATTAGTGCTATAGTTACACTTAACAACTATTTTGGACTAGTCACATGTTTTATTTTTTTAAAAAATGGAAACATTAAAAAGTGCATTATCATACTTTAGTTTGTCGTTATTATTAGTGTTAATAGTGATTATAATGTTACTTATTGCTATTAATAATTAATTAATTAATGATGACATTAATATTCTTATGGTATTCAGATGTGTACCTTGAACTGTTTCCAAATAAATTTATGTGACAATACTCTAGTTCAGAAAATAATTTTCTGGACATTAATATTTTTCGGACTTCAAATTTTATTAAGTTTTCAAAATTTTATCCGAAAATGTTTATAATGTTAGCGGTTTTAACTATTGTTTTTCCATAATTAGTCTCCTACCTAATGTGATAATATTTTTATGACAATTTATTGCTATTCTGATTGTTTGCAATTTTGCCATTAATAATAATAATATTATTAACTGGTTTATGGAGAGTGATTTTAAATCAATTTAGTAATTTTGGAAAAACATATTTTCTAGGCAATTGACTTTTGCCATTAATTCCATAATTCATTTAGTTCTTGGAATTATGATTTTAGTTTTGATTGCCCATGTTTGGTTAAGTATGAATAAATAAATATTTTGTTTATATTCATATCCTTTAGTTGGTTCATACTCTTTAGATTGTTTTATGCATTTGATCACATTAAGTACATAATATTAAGTTTAATTATGTAATTAGAGTTTATGAGATTTTAATTTACAAATGCTAGCATATCCTTTTGGTTTGATATTGTTTGAATTTGTAAATTCAGTTATTTCTCATAAATTTGATCTTTATGCATTAAAACATTTTCCCATGGGCTTACAGTTTAAAAATTTTTTAAAGTATATATTCAGTACATTATTATTCAAAATGTTGGGTCTCTTTTGGTTTGGACTCATCGGTGTTTGAATATTAAGTTTATACTTTAAAATCTCATATTGTAAATTGCTTTAAGTTATGCAATTTATTTGGAATATATGAGTTTAATGCTTAATTTTATGCATATTTGTCCACCGCATAATATTATGTTTTTTAAATTATGCAATTTTATTATGCCTTTAGCAATGCATACTTTGAGATGGAATTATATTAGTTCTTATTTAAGTTGGACTTACGCATAAACTTTAGTCGCGGTAGTGCCTGAATTTAAGCACATTTAGTCCGCTATTTTTAGTTCACCATTTAAGCTTTAATCATAGGTGAACCTTACAGTTTTCTGGTGTATACCATACAGTTTACTGGTTTATACCTCAAACAGTTATACATTAAGTATATATGAATCGGGGAGACATACTAGTTTTAATGACCATGACTTAAGAACATCTTGAGCCACTAGTCTCCTTAAATTGATACTCTATTTAAGGAATTGGTTTTCAGTGAGACTTAGTCTCTAACCACCTTTCCTTGGAGTATATTTAGATTTTCCCATCACAATCTGCTATAATCTGTTTGTCAAAATTAAGTATTCCTTGCCAATGTGATTTGATTTTGGTTCATTAAAGAATAGCCAAAGCATCTTTAATTTATTGAAGTCTCTTAAGTTTTCAATCTTGGTTAATTAACGAATAGCTACAGCATATTCAGCTACCTAAGATTATTAAGTTTTAATCACATAAAGTTTAGGCAAGAATTTGATAATTATCTAGTGATCTTATAATTTTAATTTGGTTTGGGAGTAGCCACAACATCCTTAATCTGTTAAAATTATATATTAAGCGGTTTATTTTGATCACATAAAGTTTTAGATATATCATTTGTGATTAATTGTATGTAATATGATGAAATTTAGCCCACATGCAATTTCGTTATATTTGTATAATTAATCAGGATGAAATACTGGACTACGGTCATAATTTAGCCCACAAACAATTATGTATTGGAATGTAGTTTAGTAGTTTTATCAGTGACGATAGAAATAAATCAATTTATTTACTTTATAGTTATTTGTAAATAATTTCCAATTCTATCATGAAGTTTAATTTTATGATATAAACTTTAGATCATATTTCTTAATTTGCCCACAGGGATTAAGAAAAGGAACATGATTTCTTAAGTTTTATCATAATGGTTGTAATGAATCTTATTGACTAAAACTTTAGTCTACAGGCAAGTTTTATATCATTTGATTCTTCAACTCATTTGATAAATTGTTTCATCATAAATAAAATTTTTCAGTTAGGATCTAATTGAGTAAAACTTTAGCCCACAGGCAAGTTTTATGTCACTAGATTTTTCTGGCTCTTTAGTAATTGAGATAGAATATTATCATAAGGGTTTAATTGGATTTAATAGAATTAAAACTTTAGCCCACAAGCAAGTTTTATGTCAATAAATCCCTTAACCCTATTAGATAATAATTTTATCACAATTTCTTAGAATTTATAAATTTAGCTCAATTATAATTCTAAGGTTCATGGTTTGCATTGACAAAACATGTTTTCAGTCACTTCCCAAAATTTAGCCACTTCTATTAATTAATCCACGAATCTTGCTCGGTTCTTCGGACTAACTGTAGTAAGTTACGTGATTTGACATACCTCTTGGATTCCAATAATGTTAAAATGTATCTTTTGAGCCAAATTCTACCTTGGTTTTGAAAGATGTATTTTGTTTTTTTTTAGTATGTCCAACTATGGTGGAGAAATATATCTTCATTATTTAGTTGGACTTTAATTGGAACCAAAAATTGATTATTTAGTATGTCCAACTAATGGTGGGGAATTATGTCTTCATTTGTTAGTTGGTCAATAAATCAATTATGAGTATGTATGTTATTAAGTTCATTTTATTAATTTCGCTGAAGAATGTTTTAATCAGTGGGAGTGATCATTTAGAAAAAGATCATTAAGATACTCCACTAAAGATTTTGGATTTAATTATTGTATTCATACATTCCAAATTGGGTTGTATGTTAAACAATAAGTCCAAAATATTCCACAAGTATTAATCTTGTATTTGTTCATATAAATTCATAAGTTCAAATTATTGAACATTTGGTTGTACAACATATTTATGAAAATGTTGCAACAATATTAAGGAATTTATTAGAACAAAAGCATTTAACTTGTGGTGCACTGTAATTTAATAAATTCTTCAGTGATTAATAGAGTCTTTAGTTTCTTCAAAATTGATCCTGGGCCATTTCAGTTGTAAGGCTCAAAACAATTTTGTGAGACATATAAGTAAGACTCATTATGTTCAGTTTATTTAAAGTGAACATTGAAGTTATTTGAGAAGTTATGGTGTATGATTAAGATTCCAAATTTATGGACTTAGACCTTTGGTTTATTGTCTAAGTTATTGGAATGTTTCTGTGACTTGACTATCTTTTGGCTATTTTTGATGAGTGGGAGTGACAGACGTGTCAACTCCAAGCTCTTACCCGTTAGAGATAGTATTTAAAAGTTAACTTATAAAAAAGTCATAGAATACGGTTAGCATTATGCTAACATTAAGAGATCTCTACTTAAGGCATGCCATTGGGCAATTAGGGCCGCAGGTAGGTGGCAGGGGTTCACTCCACCCACCTACCCCCACTGGTACGAAGGTAAGTATTCGGTTCTGTGTTCGTTCGTGGAAACCAAAACCATGTCCAAACACATTCCAACACATATCAACAACAACACGGATTCGATTAACAAAGATTGAACCAAGAATCATTCCAATTACATTCTAACACGATTCCTAAACATGCTAAGACTCGACATCAATCACATAATAGTTAAAGGAACATCCAGAACCTCAAGAACATCAAGAAATCTATATGCAAGGCCCTAAAGGCAAGTCCTAGACTAGAATCAACACCCGAGCATGCATAAACCCACCCAAGAATTAATACCAAGAACATCACAACACGTGATTCACGATATAAACCCTAGGGACAAGCTCTGGACATAATTAAATACAAGATCAAACTAATAACCACACAGGGTCATCAAGAATAGCAATAATTCACCATATAAACCTAAAGACAAGCTCTAACAAGATATACATACAAAAGCACACATTCAATCAACCAACGAAGCCAATAAATAAACAATAGCAAGGAAAATAGGTTTTGTAAGACATGGGTTACCTCTTAGCCCTAATCAATTTCCTCGACTACTAAGGTTCTTCCCTAAGATTCTTCTCCCAATCGATCTTCCTAAGCTTGATGGTGGGGGAATTCCTTGGCTGGATCTCCTGAGAGGTATTTTCGAGTAAGAGAGAGGTGAGGATGGTTCTAAATGCTTCCTAATCTTCTATTTATATGTTTAAGGGAAAACCTATTCAGAGTCTGGATGATAAAGCCCACTTTCCTTATTCCTTACGGGGCTTAAGGTTCTAGTTCAGGCAAAGCTTCACGATCTATTGAGGACCGCATAAATTAATTAAGAGAATTATAATTGAATTAAATCCTTTTTAATTATTTTAATTAACAGAATTAACTTAATAATTAATTCGGGGTTGAAGGCCGTAACACGGGGTGTTACACCCTCCCCCCCTCACAAGAAGCTTCGTCCCCGAAGCTTAGACGTGACGAGGTCTATCCTAATTTCTTAGCCTAGGGTCTAGTCTATGGTACCTTGAGCGAACAGGTCGGGGTTGCGCTCTCTCATTGCACTTTTGAGCTCCCACGTTGCTTCCTCGGTCCCATGATTGGACCAAAGGATTTTAACCATCTTTACAGTATTCCGGCGGGTTTCTCTTGTCTTTGTGTCCAGGATTTTCACAGGTTTTTCCTCATAAGATAGGGTGTCATCCAAGCGCACTATTTCATGTTGGAGTACATGATTCGCGTCGTGTACATATTTCTTTAGTTGCAACACGTGGAATATGTTGTGTGCCTGCTCAAGTTCGACTAGCAACGAGGCGGTAAGCCAGGTTCCCGACTTTCTCTAGGATCTCGTAGGGGCCGATAAATCTAGGGCTTAACTTCCCTTTCTTCTCGAACCTCATTACTCCCCGAGTGGGTGAAACCTTTAGCCAAACTTTTTCCCCCGCGGAGAATTCAACTTGTTTCCTCACTAGATCAGCGTAGGACTTCTGGCGGTTTTGTGCGGCCTTCATTTTCTCTTGTATGTGTTTGACCATTGTTATGGTGTCTTGTAAATACTATGGTCCCAGAGTTACCGGGTTGACCATGTCTTCCCAACATAGGGGAGTCCTACACCTTTGACCATACAATGCCTCGTAGGGTGCCATACGGATGCTTGCATCGTAGCTGTTGTTGTAGGAGAATTCGATTAGATCTAGGTGTTCCTCCCATGTTCCCTGGAAGTCTAACATGCAGGCTCCCAACATATCTTCGAGGGTTTGAATTGTCCTCTCGGATTGGCCGTCGGTCGCGGGGTGGAAAGCGGTGCTTAACTTTGGTCTCGTCCCCATGGCCATTTGCAGTGATCTCCAGAACTGCGAGAGGAATCTGGGGTCTCTATCAGAAACAATGTTTCGTGGAACCCCATGATATTTGACTACCTAGTTTATGTAGGCTCTGGCCAGTTGATTCATTGTCCAAGTCTCTTTCATGGCAATAAACTGCGCCATCTTGGTCAGTCGATCCACATCACCCAGATCTTGTCTTTCCTGTCCGTGTCGTGGGCATACCTCCCACGAAGTCCATTGAGATGGAATCCCACTTTCCTTGGGGTATTTCGAGGGGCTGTACGAGTCCCTTGGGTTTGCACCTTTCAGCTTTTATCTTTTGACAGTTCAGGAATTTGCTTACAAAGTCTGCTACCTCCTTTTTTCATGTTAGACTACCAAAATAGCTTCTTCACATCTTGGTACAGTTTATCGCCTCCGGGTGTACGAAGTAAGGTGAACCGTGCCCTTCTTTTAGGATTTGTCTCTTCAGGTGGGTGTATGTCGTGGGCACGCACCATCTTCCTTCATAGCGACGGCTGCCGTCACTAAACAACTCGAACGGTCCGTTCTTCCCTTCGGTTAGGCCGAGTTTTACCTTTTCTAATTCAGGATCTTGTTGTTGCCCGTCCTTGATTTCTTCAAACAGCGTGGGTATGATCCTGAGGCTGAATAGTTGGATTTCCGAATCCACTTGTCCTTGCTCCACTATTTCTAAATTTAATTTCTGGAATTCTCTACATAGTTCGTCCGCCAGTACCCATGTGGTGTTAACTGTTAAGGGAGTGGCCCATTTTTTGGCTTAGTGCATCTGCCACCACGTTAGCCCTTCCTTCGTGGTATTGGATATCCAGGTCGTAGTCTTTTATAAGTTCTAACCACCGCCTCTGCTGCATATTCAAAACTTTCTGGGTAAAGATGTACCTTAGGCTCTTATGGTTCGTGTAGATCTTGGATTGTGCCCCATACAGATAGTGTCTCCAGATCTTCAGGGCAAATACTATGGCTGCCAGCACGAGGTCGTTAATGGGGTAATTCTCCTCGTGGGTTTTGAGTTGCCTGGAAGCGTACGCTATCACTTTACTATTCTGCATTAGTACGCAACCCAGACCCTTCTTCGAGGCGTCACTGAAAACTTCAAATCCTTCTACTCCCGAGGGTAGTGCCAAAACCGGGGCTGTGGTCAACCTTTCCTTTAGTTCCTGGAAGGCTAAGGCACAACTGGTGTCCCACCGGAAGGGAATTTCCTTCTTCATAAGTCTCGTCATGGGTTGAGCCACTTTGGTGAAGTCGGGCACAAATCTTCGATAATAACCAGCCAACCCAAGGAAGCACCTAATTTCTGAAACTGTCTTTGGTGTAGGCCATTCTTTGACTGCGCGAATTTTTGTAGGGTCCACCGTGATTCCTTCTTTGGTTATCACGTGGCCTATGAATGTCACGCTGTCTTTCCAGAATTCACATTTGGAGAGTTTGGCATATAACTGCTTTTCCCTTAGTGTTTATAAGGTAATACGAAGGTGCCTCTCGTGTTTTTCTCTGTCTTGAGAGTAGACCAGAATGTCGTCGATAAATACAATTACGAAGTCGTCTAAGTAAGGCCGAAACACGCGATTCATAAGGTCAATGAATACTGCGGGGGCATTGGTCAATCCGAATGGCATTAATGTGAATTCGTAGTAGCCGTAACGAGTTCGGAAGGCTATTTTCGGGATATCCTGGTCGACCACTTTTATTTGATGGTATCAGGAACTTAAATCGATTTTCGAAAACACTCCTGCCCTTTTGAGTTGGTCGAACAAGTCGTCTATTCGAGGGAGGGGGTATTTGTTCTTTATCGTAACCTGGTTCAATTCCTTGTAATCGACGCATAGTCGAATGCTCCCATCTTTCTTCTTGACGAATAACACTGGGGCTCCCCATGGTGAGGTGCTGGGGCGTATGTAACCCTTATCTAGCAAATCTTGCAGTTGTGTTTTCAGTTCTTGCATTTCCTTTGGTGTCATCTTATAGGGTGTCTTTGAGATGGGGGCGGTGCCTGTCATTAGGTCCACGGTGAATTCCACCTCCCTAGGTGGTGGTACCCCGGGGATCTCGTCCGAGAAGACATCCGCGAACTCGCTTACTACCAGGATTGGTTGCGGTTCGTCGCCCCCGGCGTCCAGATCCTCGACAGAGCACAGAAAGGCCTCACATCCTTTGGTTAAGTATTTCTTCATCTTCATCATATTTACTAGTTTGACTTCCGGGTCCTTGGCAGATCCGCGGTAGGATACCCGTTTCCCGTTTGGTCATTTTAAGATTATCTTTTGTTCGCCGCACAGGATCTGTGCCTTGAACTTCCCTAGCCAATCCATTCCTAAGATTACTTGTATACCGTCCAACCCGAACTGGATCAGATTGCTAGGAAATTCCACTCCACCAATGGTGATCATTATGCCCTTGTACATACGATCGCACGTCAACACTTCGTCTGACGCCACCTTGACTCTTAGTTGTACCCCCGTGCCTATTGTTAAATCGAGCCTTGCTGCGAATTCGGCTGCTATGAACGAGTTGGTGGCTCCTGAGTCAAATAGTACGATGGCGGGAGTGGCGTGTACGAGAAATGTCCCTGTTACTACGTCGTTGTCTTCGATTCGGGCCCTACTCATAGCAAGGATTCTTCCATGGGTGATTTCCGTCCCGTCTTCTGAGAATCGTGTCGTTGACTTCCCCTGACTTTGAGGTGAAATGGCCCTGGTGACTTTTAATTTCTGTGGAGGGATTATGGGACTTCCTTCGACTTTCCTCTTGTGCGCCACGGGAGTTCCTGGAGGGTTTTGCTGTACTCGTTGGAGCTCGGCCGCTTTAGCGTAGGCTTCCTCGAGTGTCCTTGGTTCGCTCACGGTCAAGGCTTTTCTGCCTTCAAAGTTGAGCCCGGTAACGAACCTTTCTACTCTGATTGTTTCCGTAGGGACCAACCCACCTGCGAAGCGAGTCAACTCTAGGAACCTCTTATAGTACTCCTCCACTAAGGCGTTCCCTTGCCTTAGGTGCAGGAATTCTTCATTCATGGCTGCTCGGATATGCTGGGTATAGAAACGTTCTCTCAGTTTGGCTTTTAAGACTTGCCAGTCCACACCTGGTTCCAGCCCTTCCTGTGCCCACCACAAGTCGGCCTCATGCCGAAGGTAGAATGATGCCAACTTGACTAGATGCTCCCCTGGACAATCCGTTACTTCGAAGATCATGTCAAATGTCTGAATCCATTCTTCGAGTGTTGCAGGATCCTCTTCCCCAGCGAAAGAAGGGGGATCGTAATCCCTTATTCGGCGTGTTAGGTCGTGGCCTCCGTCTAATGGGGCTTGATCACTGCTAGTTACTAAGGCGTGGTTTAGAGTCTGAACGGTTTGGGTCAACTATTGTAGGTTCTGGGTCAGAAGGTCGTGGATATAAGGCTCAGTGGTCCCTGATTGTTCTCTTGATGGTGCGATTCTAGTTGTCTACAGGTTCAACACCGGGCGTGGGTGTAAGTCAGGGGTACACGCCCTTAACTATAAGAATTTCCTATGCTAAGCACAGAATATATATTAAGTAAAATTAAGCATAAGATGGTAAATAAACTCACAGCCTCACCGCACGTCCTAATGTTCCTAGATCTCACGTGACGAAGTACTTAGATTCGAACTTATGGTCCTAAAGTCTCGTCTTAGGGTCTTATCCTAGGGTTGAACATAGGCTCTGATACCAACTGTAACAACCCTAATTTTTAAAACATTTAAAAGCTTATATAAATAATGCAATCTATCGTTAAACATCCAAACAGAGCATAAACTATTCGTGAGATTCGGGGTGCTATGCCACAACTAGGTTTGAGAACCAAGGTGCACAGGCTAAACTAACCAATACATAAAATCCATAAGTTCAAAACACAAGCCAAGGCACACAGGCCATCATCAGCACTAGTAATAACTAAGCTAAGGCTAGAAGTCCAACTAGCGCGCTTCTTAGCTACTGATCATCACCTGGAAAACATGTGGTAGCAACCATCAGCGAATAATGCTGAGTAACCCACTTCCACACGTTAAGTAAAATAAATATAAATATAGGAAATCATTTTGAAACTGTAATACATATAAAATCCTGAGCAACTCTAGCTTTAAAACTAGGATCAAGACTCGAGACACCATCAATAAGGCAACATTTCGAATATTAAAGAGATATTAGCATGCATCCCACGTTTGCAATGCATAATAGAAAAGTAAGCTCAGAAATAGCAATTAAAGGCAACAATGAGATCCAATGACAACCAATTAGCAAGTAATCATCAAAGCACACAATCCATCTTCCAACCTTATACCAAATTCCAATCTTTACTCCTCTCCATCCTTATATCAATTCCAACCTGTACCTCCAGGCCACCCTTATATCGCCTCCCTTATTCCTCCGGAGCACACATGCCCCACACCGAAACCACCAACAATTCCACCAACATTGTAGCACCGAAGAGCCATTCGCATGATCCGTGCCTATAGCACTATAATCAAGGGGTCAGCGCATATAGCTCTCACATGGCACCGCGACGCTTATACCCTGACCCAAGCCTTTAGCCAGCAAGTCTAAGGGGTGGCCTGTGCCTTTAGCACGATAACTGAGCAATCTTTGTGCTATCCGCCAACAATTCATTTCCACCAATCACAATCTCATTATCATCGATCTCAACCATCATTGTGCAATGATCACAATACCCATCATCATTCAATCAATCAACCATATAATCAACAATAACAATCAAGGTACAATAACAAACGACACATGCTACATACAAATTCCTAGAACGGTATTCAAAACATCATACGAGACTCATAAACATCAAACGGGGTACAACGGGACTTGGGAAAACAACAAACGGGGAAAAACAGCCCACCGCACCACCACATTCGAGCGGGTGGGCGGCGGGTGGAGGACCACCCGCCGGTGGGCAGTCAAGTTTCCAGCGGGTGCCCGGCGGGCAGTCGACTGCCCGCCGGCTGCCTGCTGGAATTGGGCTCTCAGGGCCGCGGGTAGGTGGCGGGGTTCGCTACCCCCACCTACCCCCTACTGGTACGAAGGTAAATAATCGGTTCGGTGTTCGTTCGTGGAACCCAAAACCATGTCCAAACACATTCCAACAGGTATCAACAACAACACAGATTCGATTAACAAAGATTGAACCAAGAATCATTCCAATTACATTCTAACACGATTCCTAAATGTGCCAAGACTCGACATCAATCAAATAATGGTTCAGGAGCATCCGGAACCTCAAGAACATTAAGAAATCTATATGCAAAGCCCTAAAGGCAAGTCCTATACTAGAATTTACACCCGAGAATGCATAAACCCACCCAAGAATACCAAGAACATCACAACACGAGATTCACGATATAAACCCTATGGACAAGCTCTGGACATAATTAAATACAAGATCAAACTAATAACCACACAGGGCAATTAAGAATATCAAGAATAGCAATAATTCACCATATAAACCTAAAGACAAGCTCTAACAAGATATACATACAAAATCACACATTCAATCAACCAACGGAGCCAATCAATAAACAATAGCAAGGAAAATAGGTTTTGTAAGACATGGGTTACCTCTTAGCTCTAATCAATTTCCTCGGCTACTAAGGTTCTTCCCTAAGATTCTTCTCCCAATCAATCTTCCTAAGCTTGATGGTGGGGGAATTCCTTGGCTTGATCTCCTGTGAGGTATTTTCGAGTAAGAGAGAGGTGAGGATGGTTCTAACTGCTTCCTAATATTCTATTTATATGTTTAAGGGAAAACCTATTCAGAGTTTGGATGATAAAGCCCACTTTTTCCTTACGGGATTAAGGTTCTAGTTCAGGCAAAGGTTCACGATTCATTGAGGACCGCATAAATTAATTAAGAGAATTATAATTGAATTAAATCCTTTTTAAATTATTTTACTTAACGGAATTAGTTTAATAATTAATTCGGGTTTGAAGGTTGTAACACGGTAATAAGAACCAGTACACATGGAATCCAATAAGGGTCTATAGTGGGCTCATCACAAGGACCATAACTACATCCTTAAAGAATAATTGGTGGAAGAAACAAGAAGGCCCAATAATAATTCCATTCGATAGAGGAAAGTATTATAGTGGCCCATTTCAAGTGATATCATGGATCGAAGACAATGCTTACAAGATTCGAGGTCGAATCATTTTCAAGAAGGTGAGGATAATGCGGCCCAACATAACGAAGATCCATCAAGAGTACCAATTGGGCCAATCACAAGGCACAAGTCCAAACGATTAAGACAACTCTTCACTGGTGATATTCAAAGATGGTGGAAATCCAAGTCAAGACCATTTGCAAAAGATGAAGAAGATTTCAAGGCTTTTTATATTTGTTTAAGTGCTGATTTTGGTGATTAAATTAGGCCCAAATCAGCCCTATTATTTTTTGTCATCATTAATTTAAATTGTTTGGCATAAAAGAGAAAACACTAGTTGTATTTAGAAAGGATTCCTTAAATCCTTTTCTAAATAAAACTCTATTTACTTGTTTTCTAGATTAGGTTTAGGACTCTTTTTCCCATTGTATTTAGATTACAATGCTGCCATATACCTATAAATAGGGCACATCCATATCAGTTTGAAGAAGGCTTTAATTCAATAAAATTCTGAAGTTTTTCTTTACACTTGTGTAAGAAACCTTATGGCTAATTGTGGACTCAATTAGTGGCTAGTCGTGGACTCGACTAGCAAATTGATTCGTGGATTCGAATCAATCTTACTTTCTTCAACCTTAGATTTAGGTTCGTGGACTCGTTCTTGAATCGAAGGAAACTAGATCCGACTCTAGTTGATTGAAGATTGCAACATCGAAGTACTTGAAGCTACAATGGGATTCTTCCAAGTCTTTGAGGATTCGAGACAAAGGGTTTCTTGTGAGGTTTAAGGTATTTCGATCCATCTCTATCTTTACATTGAGAGCAATTCTTGGGACAATACTCATCTTATTTGAATCTTGGACTAGATTCATATCACACGGGCAATCTTATAGGTTCAAGTACTTCGATGTTGCAATCTTCAATCAACTAGAGTCGGATCCTTTGCTGGACTATAAGAAAGATTCAATAAACTAGTAGATTCAACATCGAAGTACTTGAAGCTAGTTAATCAATAATTAAATCATTTTGATATGGATCTAGTCCAAGATTCAAATAAGATGAGTATTGTCCCAAGAATTGCTCTCAATGTAAAGATAGAGATGGATCGAAATACCTTAAACCTCACGAGAAACCCTTTGTCTCGAATCCTCAAAGACTTGGAAGAATCCCATTGTAGCTTCAAGTACCTCGATGATGCAATCTTCAATCAACTAGAGTCGGATCTAGTTTCCTTCGATTCAAGAACGAGTCCACGAACCTAAATCTAAGGTTGAAGAAAGTAAGATTGATTCGAGTCCACGAATCAATTTGCTAGTCGAGTCCACGACTAGTCACTAATTGAGTCCACAATTAGCTATAAGGTTTCTTACACAAGTGTAAAGAAAAACTTAAGAATTTTATTGAATTAAAGTCTGCCCAAAACTGATATGGATGTGCCCTATTTATAGGTATAGGGCAGCATTGTAATCTAAATACAATGGGAAAAAGAGTCCTAAACCTAATCTAGAAAACAAGTAAATAGAGTTTTATTTAGAAAAGGATTTAAGGAATCCTTTCTAAACACAACTAGTGTTTTCTCTTTTATGCCGAACAATTTAAATTAATGATGACCAAAAATAATAGGGCTGATTTGGGCCTAATTTAATCACCAAAATCAGCACTTAAACAATTATAAAAAGCCTTGAGTTCTTCGCCATCATTTGCAATTGGGCTTGAATTGGATTTCCACCATTTTTGAACATAACCAATAAAGAGTTGTCTTAATTGTTTGGACTTAGACCTTGTGATTGGCCCAACTGGTACTCTTAATGGATCTTTAGTAGTTTGGGTTGCATTACCTTTGCTCTTTGATACTTGTCTATTTTCTTTCTTATAGGTATTAAATGGTATATGACCTGGGGATGGCGTGATCCTACAGGTCTGGTACCATTCGGATCCTGAGAAGAGAGAAGGATTCCATAGCTCCATGGGGAATTAACTAGTCATGCAAGTGCAAAATAATTTTTCAAAAACGAGCATGGGACTATTGAGGGGCACTAGAGAACTATGTCCGATTACACTAAGACATCTTTAGCTAGCACTCAGTTAAGCATCGTTCGACCTTCAATGGTTGCGAACAACTTTGAAAATAAAAAGTCGGTAGTAGGTCAAATTTTTACCTCAATTTATCCCGAATCTCTAAAAACTCTAACCATAAAAGTTAGAAAATGCTAGTTGTGGGGTTCAAACCCACGCACACTTATGTGCAAAAGATCTTAAATTTTCCCCTTTAACTTCCCAAGCAAACTAGCCAATACATCATTTCTTATTGTTTTAAATTTGCTATTTTTCCTTTGTCCTAATTGTTGAAAACTGTTTTAAAGTTATTTATTTTCCTTTTATTCCAATTGCTGCCGCAAATAATATCATAGACCAAGGCTGCTGACACCTTAGCCTATGGCCTTAATCCATCCAATCGGATTGCGAGTCCTAGTAGAGATGGTCGTTGATTTACATGAAGTAATCAGCCATGACCAGATTGGTGCAACCTATACGAGAAGAATTCCCCGCAATAGTCTCAGGGAAGGCAAACATAGCTAGTGTTTGGGTAACCCCCTCCTTTTGATAAAAAACTAGACCAAGGCTTACTTTGCATCGTAGATCTTGACCTAAAACGAGGCCATTAATGGTATCAACTAATACGTCATGTTTAATAATATTTTTGTATTTTTTTCATAATCTTTGATCTATATGATAAACCTAAACTTTAATGCATATATATAAACAATAAATTGCAGGTATATCATATGAGTTAATACCATCCGAGGTCCTCCGAGTATAGTGGTTTTGCCACGTTTAGTCCTAAACTTTCAAATTGACCATTCATGGTCCTTTGACTTTCAAATTGACCATTCATGGTCCTTTGACTTTCAAATTGACCATTCGTGGTCCTTTGACTCTCAAATTTAACCATTCGTGGTCCAAGTTAACCACCCAGGGTCCTTCAACTATTAAATTTTAACCAACCATGGTCCTTTCAAGAGGACCACGATTGGTTAAATTTCGAAACTTGAAGGACCATGGGTGGTTAACTTGGAGCACGAATGGTTAAGTTTGAAAGTCGAAGGACCACAGATGGTCAATTTGAAAGTTTAGGACTAAACGTGGCAAAACCACTATACTTGGAGGACCTCAGATGGTATTAACTCTATATCATATTTATTTCTATCTATTATGTAGTAGGTATATAATATTTCTTCCATGTGTGTGTTTATAAAGAGAAAAAAAAAACTTAATATCCAAAAATATTATACTACAGACATATTACGTCTAATAACATTAATCATGTACTGTGTTCGTAATATTGTTCTATGTGATCACAAATCTAAACATCAATGTACATAAATACTAAATTGATGGTATTATCATATCTATTTTCATTCACTTTAATTTGTAGTAGGTTTATAATATTCTTTATATATATTCATTAAAAAAAACAAGCTTAATTTACATATACAAACATCACATTAAAGAAAAATCATACCAAGGATTACAAGAGTGCTGAAGAGTTGTTTGAATATGAAGGAGACGGGGATAAATTAAAAAAAAAATAATAATAATAAGACAAGTGAAAAGACCGAAATGGTTTTAATTGGAAGGGGTAAAGGATGTCATTTATTTAAAATAATAAGGAAAAATGAAAAAAAAAAAGTTTAGAAGCTACTAATTGAAGCGCTACCCAAATAGCGTTTCAAAATAAGCTATTATTTTATACTACTAACTTATTTTGAAAACATTAATGAACAAGCTTATAACATATTAGTAGGTTAAATTAAGTTATAAGCCCTTGCCAATTCAACAGAGCCATAATAAAATCCCAAATCCCATTCTTTCTCTTACACACGCCAACATTATCTCCTTAACCCAACAAAACTCTCTTCTTCGATCAATTCCTCCCTCTCTGAATTAGCTCTCCTCAAAAAACTAAAGATCATGGCCAAGAATCCTTCTTATGAGACATCATGGGCAGATCAATGGGACCCAGAGCCTCTTTATGAACACAAGAGGAATAGCAATCAATCGCAGCCGTCCAAATTCTCTGGCAAGATATATAGGTGAAACGTTCGATAAAACAAAGGTTGTCGCTTCCACCGGTGTGAAGTGTTGGAAAAAATGCTTGTAATCTGTAATACATTTGAAATACAATAAAATACAGAAAACAACAGGGAACAAAAACTGGATCATTTGATATCTTCAGGCGTGTACTCACTTTCCTATAAGCTTTAAATCTCCCTCTATAAAAGCAACAAGGTTCAAGATTTAATCTTATGGGATACAAGAAGATAAATGAAATTCTTAAGTTTCTTTGTTTAAGAATTTCCTATAGAATTGTAGAACTATGAAATATCAAGATTAATGCAAGTTCGTTGCATCTCTATCTTCAGATGTTTCTCCAAAATATTTATAAATGAAAATATGACTGTTGGAGAAGTTACATGGAAGTTTTCTGCAGTTTTAAAAACTTATCTTCCATAAAATATATCTTAAATGATATATTTATCATAAGAGAATATTAATTACATAAATCATGTTCAACATGAATATATATGTAATTATGAACCTTTGTAAGGTTGTGAACCGCATGCAAATAACTGTGCAAATTAATATATATATATATATATATATATATATATATATATATATATATATATATATATATATATATATATATATATATATATATATATATATATTATAACTTTCTAGCACACTTTTGCATATAAGTTTGGGAAAATTGGAAGCTCATGTGCTGTACAATCATTTTTCAAATGAAATAAACAATTCCCCTATATTGGGAATAATCCCCCAATGTTGGGAATAGCCCACCAATGTTGGGGAATAGACAAAGGCTTTCAACAAACTCATTCTCCAATTAATTTTCTACCAAACTAAAATAATATTTATAACTCCACAACTCTAAATATTATTTAAGCTTTCATGGTAGTCCATCTGAACCATTACTATATAAATTTCCAACATGAAGAAAGTCAAGGACGGAGCTTCTGCGGGTTTCCACTGGATCAAAGACAGGTATCACAAGACTTCTCAGAAGCACTAAGGAGGGTGTATTTAATCATTACTTTTGTAGAGTTTTAAAGACTTTTAAAATGATAGATTTTAATAAACTTTGATTGACTTTCATAGAGTCATTCAAAACTTTTTAAAACTTTATAAGACTCTATCAAAGTCTATATAAAAAACATTCATAAACTTTTATCAACTTCTTATTTTAAAAAGTCTACAAAAGTCATTGAAATTCTAAATTGAATACATACTTACAAACTTTCAATGATTTTGATTCTTATCATTTATAATTTTCTTACAAAACATTCATAATATATCATAAAATTCTTATTATTATATAGTTCTTCACCTACATCAACATTCTCAACATTATTATTTTTATCCATAGTATGCTGAGACTTATAAATATTATTAATAAACGTCAACAAAAAAAAAACTATTTCATTAGAAATTCATAACAATATTGAACAATAAAATTTATAATAAAAGAATTGATCAAATAAAATATTTAAAAATATAATTACAAGTTTCATAAAATAAAATAAAATAAAAATCTAATATTATATATATATATATATATAATTATACTTGATATATTGCTAGACATCACGCAAAGAACTATTATTTGCAATAGCAATTTGAGATTGCGAACAACAACAAGGTGCTACTGTTTGCAACTCCAAATTGTTGTTGCGAACAGTAGTTCACTATTCGTAGTAACCTATTGTTAAAAAAAAAAAAAGAAAAATTTATATTACGAATATAAACATAAAAAGAATATATAAAAATCAAAATATATAAGTATTTATATGAATATTATGAAACATATACTGTACTAAAATTTGACGATGAAAAATTTGCTTTGTTCATGTATTTAGGGAGAATTAGAGAAAGTTAGGGATACAAAATTCATAGAAAAAAAAAGTCAATATAAACACGCAATAATGAAGTACGAAAAAATAATATTATTTCAAATTTTTAGAGGAAGATTGTAAAGTTTAGGAGTGATAAAAATTGGTAGAGTTTAGGTATGAGGAAAATATAGGATAGTGAATAAAAAATAATTTTATTAAATTTAGATAGGTTTATAAAGTTTAAATAGGGAGAAAAAATAGAGTTTAAATAGAGAGAGAAAACATTCAAAGTTGTTAGAAAGAAAATTTTGAAATCTTGGAGTTGATGGTTTGGTTGGATTTCAACATTTATATTTGAGAAGGAAAAGTCTACAAAAGTCCTAAAATTAAAAAGTCTACAAAAGTTCATAACTTTTTGAATACCACATGACTTTTAAAGACTCTCTATAAGTCTTAATCGAATACCACATGACTTTTAAAGACTCTTTAAAAATCGTGATTGAATACCGCCTGACTTTTAAAGACTCTCTAAAAGTTTGAATTGAATACCTCCAAACTTTTAAAGTTCATAAAAGTCTCTAAAACCCTATGAAAGTCATGATTGAATACACCCCCCTAATAGTATAGGTTACATTAAAATTTCATCTACCCAGAACTAAGTAGCCCTTTACTACCCTATTCTAATTAATTGACATTGAACCCAGAACCGCTTCACCCATAATAATATACTCCCTCTGTTGTATTTTATTTGTCAGGTTCAATTCCGTTAACGAGCATTGACTGGTGTTATTTTTAATTCATTTTTTCATAATATTAAGTTTAGTATTAGTATATAAAATTTATATATTTAGAAACAACATTAAATGTACTATTAAGAACAAAACAAATCAAATTTAAAAATAATCAAAAATTACTAATGAAAATAAATCATAAAGAAAGAGTTGATTTGACCAATGAATAGTAAACAGAACACACAAAATGGAACAGTGGGAGTATTTATTTGTAAATTACTATATAGGAAAAATACCAAAAAACAAAAAAAAAAAAAAAAAAAAAAAAAAACCCTTCAATTTGCAATGAAATTTGCTAGATTATCAATTGCAAAGCCCTTCATGGCGCTTTTTCGCCCCTCACCTTGGCTATTCGTCGATGATCGAAAGGTTGTGACTTAGTTTGGCTGGCTATGGTGGATCACCTGGGTGAGTGGAAGGCTATTCGTAGGCGGGGGCGAATTGCTCCAACAAATATGAATGCATTCTCTAATAATCAGAGAACTAATATCATTTTATTCATTATTCATTTGCCTTTATTTTTCATTTTTTCCTTAGAGTTTTACCATGACTCGAATACAGTTATGAGCTAGAAGCTTGTTCAAAAGATTTAAGTTCTATCATTTTGTATACCTTGTGCGTAACTAGGGATATGATTTCAATTAGTTCAACCCTGTCGATTTCAAGTCAACCCTTTCGGGTTTATCAGGGTATTTTTTACCGAATTAATTTTTTTTACCCTAACCCTAAACCGTTGAGTTATTTGACTTATCGGGTGAGTTTGGTTAAAAATTAAAATTTAAATTTTAAAATTAATATTCTAAATTTTCAATTTTAATAAACTAGCACATTTACACTAATTTATAAACTTATACATCGTTTAATCAATCAAAACGTTAATTTCTCAATTCTAATTTCTAATAACTAAAAATAATTAATTTATTTACACTTATAATATAATAAAAATTAAATAAAAGGAGCTTTTTTTTTGAAAGGTTAAATAAAAAGAGCTTAGGTACTAACCTTCCTATATATTTTGTCTCACATCCCTTATGAAACAAAGAGTTAAAGAGTAGCCTCGAATGACTCAAATTATCATACTAGCCCACTAAATTTCATACTATTTCAATCGAGTTATTGGGTTAATTGGTTAATTGGTTAATTGGTTTTGGATTATTTGAGATGATTTTTATCTTATGTTAACTTTTTTGATCATATCGAGATTTTTTTTTCGAAGGGAAAAAGATATATCATCTTTCACAATGGGACTCAAACCCATAGTCTCCCACTTCTGAGGTGAGTGCCTTATCCAATAGGCCACACAAACATCTTAATCTTGTTGAGATTGTTCATCATACTACAATTGGCATCCCTATACATAACAACTAGAGTGGAAGCTTTGACATATATGTGGTCTCCGAGCCTGGAAACTTCTATAGGAAATCGAAAGCACATACCGTAAAGATTGGTGTGCTACGCTAGGAGATGACGTACACGGGAAACGTATTACAGATCACCAATGGAAGCGCCAAAAAGAAAATGAAATTTCTTCCGTAAACTATAGAATTTTGAAATTCAAATTGAAGTTCTTGTCTTGTAGAACGACTACAGGGTTTTCAACTTTTTTCCGCTGATTTTCAACTATTCTAGAAATTACATGTTGGGGATGCATCATGCATCGGCAACGACAACTCAATTAGTTTTTATATGATAAATTTCATCTTTATTGAGGGTGAGAGAATTTCATTTTGGTAGGCAAAATATATAAATAGAAAAGGGAAGAATACAATTTTAGTCACTCAATTGCTCCTCGCGATTTTTTTTTTTTTGAATTCTACTGACTCTATTACATTGTAGTATCTGTTCAAATATACTTTCTCAACCTAATGAAGCACAAAGGACCAACAACGCCTCCACTGAGGCTCGATCTCATGACCTCCCACAGGGGAGAGCAGGGCCAGCCCTGGGCAAGGGCAGGCTAGGCCCTTGCCTAGGGCCCATGCTTGGAGGGGACCTACCTTACGCCACCCCATCCTTTTTATATGTATAGTATATACATATATGTATAACTGTATAAGTAAATCAAATGTATATGTTTTAACTAATGATGAAGTGGTTTAATTCGTATATGTATAGTATATACATATATGTATAACTGTATAAGTAAATCAAATGCATATGTTTTAACTAATGATGAAGTGGTTTAATTCGTAGGATACATGCGGCTCAATAGTTATGTTGTGGAACCGTGTTCACTATACGAATGGTGAACACGGGATAGATCCATAATTTCTAAGCTATAGATTCATAATTTCTATACTCTAGATTTATAACATCTATACTTTAGATTCATAATTTCTTGATTCATAATTTCTATACTATAGATTCATAATTTTTATAATGTAGATTCATAATTTCTGTACTGTAGATTCATAATTTTCGTACTGTAGATTCATAATATCTGTACTGCGAAGACGAAATAATGCGATTGCGAAAAGAGAAACATTGTTAACAACAAATGGAAAACAAAATTATGAATTTACCCCTATGTTCACCATGCGCATGGTGAACACATTTCCACAGCATAATTTGCGCATGCGGCGATATAGGCTTGAAGCAAAGGTTATGGGATTAAGACCCATTTGTTGCAGTTTCAATATATTTTTCACTAACACTCTATTAAATAAAAAATCTATTTGTGAGATTTATTTTTAATTTTGAAATCTATTTATAATTGAGTAATTTAATGCTTGTATTTATAAAAAGGTTTTTTTTTTTTTTTTTTTTGAACTTTTATAATGCATCAACACTCTATTAAATAAAAATTTGATTTGTGAGATTTATTTATAATTTTGAAATTTATTTATAATTGAGTAATTTAATATATACATGTATTTAATTTATAGCTAGTGTTATTTTGTGAACTTTTATAATGAGTTATGAATTATAAAAATTATTTAACTTGATTAATTAATTTATATAAAATATATTTTGTGATTTAGTTATTAATAAAAATGTAAATGATAGTTTGCTTTTTTATGAATTATTAAGTCAATGCATTCTGAAGTTTCTATATTTTTCATCGTATTCAAATTATTCTAGAAAAATTTAAAATTGATCTAGTGTGACACCCCGAAAATCCTATCCTTTAAATAAGATTAATTGGATAATTAATCCTAAGTCATCCTTGTGGACTTTCTTATCAATTTCCCAAATTGATAGTCGGAGGACTTAAATTGACTAACTCCTTGGTCAACTGATTTAAGTCAAAAAGGGGACCTTTAGCTTTGATGGTTGTACCTAACTCTTTGGGGTCTTCCTAAGTTTTTTCTAGGGAAAGTAAGGGCATTATAGCCTTTTCACTTTTGTTTGGCCTTGAAGCCTTACCCTATCAAGCCTAAACCTCATTTCCCCATTTTGGCAAGAAAACCTTTCTCTACCTTCTCTCTTAGAAAAACTTGGCTTATTCTCCAAGCTAAGAAGAATCTCCTCCATCCTTGCTAGGGGTCATTCTAAAATTCCACATTTCCATCTCCCAAGCTTAAGGAAGGGTAAGATCTAGGATTAGTTGGTGTTTTTAATTAGCTTTACCTAGCCTTTATCTAAGATTACTGTTTTCCTTGTGGTTTTGGTTATGTAAGAAGATTTTGTTGAAGAGGAGCTTCAAGGAGAAGCTTAGGAGGGTAAAGAAAGAAGTCTTTTGGTCTACAAAGGTAACCCACGCTATACAAAACCTATTTTCTACTTGCTATTGATGATTCTTGACTTCTATTGATGATTCTTGGTGTTGATGTGAGATTTTATGCATAATCTTGTGTTTATGCATGATTAGAGCTTGTATCTAGGATTCTTAAATGCTATTCTTTGAGCTATTCTTGTGTTCAAGTCATTTCCTTGTTGTATGTGAGATTTTGGGTATTTTGGACTTGAACTTGACCTTGGAGATGAATTTTCCCGAAGGGAATTATTTGGAGTACAGGTGTTCCCCGCGGGCGGAACAGCGGGTGGCTATCCACCCGCCGCTCTACCCGCGAGTGGTGGGTTGTGCACCGGCGGGCAGAGCCGCGGGTAGAGGTGCCACCCGCGGTTCCACCCGGTGGGTACGTGTATGTGGTGTGACGGGCGGTTGTTTCCCCGTGGTTTTATCCTTTGGTATGTGATGTATTGGCCTCCGATCCGTTTGTTGAATTGTTGAGCTTTTGTGTGTCTCATTGATGTTTCGTATGTCTAGAACAATGTCCTAAGTATCTATGTTAGGATTTGGTGTCTTGAATCGTGCTTATGGTCCAACCTTGTGATTCGTTGGATTAATGTGAGTCTTTGAGGTTCGTTGGAACCGTTTTGGTTTACCCGTTTGATGAGCGTGCTAGAGATGATGTCGTTGATGCTAGTATGTGTTGTTTGTCCATTCCTATTGAGGATTGGCAACTTGTGTTGCCAATCATGTTGATATTGGATGGAAGTCCATTGTCGTGGTTGAGTATTGTTTCATGTCTTTCATTGAAACCTCTTGATTGAATTCAATGATGTGAACTTGTATATCTTGTGTACCGTTGTTGATACTTGATTGGGCTATTGATGAGCCTCAATCCTCTTGATAATGACTATGTGTGACTATGAATGAGATTGGTGGTAATATTATTTGAGCTTTGCCCACGAGATAGGTGGTAATATTGTGTTGTTTAATGGTACCCTCGTGTACTAAGAGATCGGTGGTAATACTATGAAATTGGTGGTAAAGATTGGTGGGGGATGACGGTCCCAGGCGGAATAAGGTTGGACTCAGAAGTACAAGGTGGCACTAGGAGGTAATGGTTGGAACTGGTATAAGGCCGGGGGTAGCCATAAGGTTGGAACAGGGCATAAGGTTGGAACATGAAACTTGTCATTGTGTGACTTGTTGTATTCATTGCTTATGTGTCTATCGTGAACTCTACCTTGATTATGGTAGGTTGCGTCTAGTGTTGAGTATGTTGCTTGTTGTCCTTATTGACTTGTTGATTGTTGTTGATGGTTGGTTTTTGTTGAGAGTGTTATGTTGAGTCTCTCGATGTTTACTCTCTTGGTTTTAAAATGATATATACTGTATTCCTCTGTCTCAAATAGTTTTATGATATATATATATATATATATATATATATATATATATATATATATATATATATATATATATATATATATATATATATATATATTATGTTACTTAACGCGTATTGGTGGGTTACCAGCATCTTTCGCTAACGGGTGTTATCCCTATTGCTTTTACAGGTTTTGACTAGCTTTGGAGAGCGCGCTAGTGGCTGTAGCTAGTTTAGTTTTCCTTTACATTCCTTTAGTTGACTTATGGCCTGTGTGCCTTATTTCCTATGACTTTGTTATTGAGGTTTTGGTTTAGACTTAGCCAGTGCACCTATGTTTGAGATTGGTGTGGCATAGCACCTCCGCATTTAGACTTTGCTTTCGCTTTATCTGAATGGATGTTTAGCTTGTTTTTCTCTTAAATTAAGTTTTTAAATTTTGGTAAAATCGGGGGTGTTACATCTAGCTAAAAGAAAATCTAATCTAAAATTATAATAAGAGCCAATAATGTTAGGCCCTTAACTGGAACAAAAAAAATGTATGTAGTATTTTTTTAATGATTTGTCTTATTTACCCTCTATTATATTATTTCTTCCCTTAAATAACCTAAATTCTGTTCGTATAAACTTTAGTAACGGAATATTCCGTTAGCTATTTATTATTTTTAACTTAATCATTAATTTCTATAAGAAAGGTCTTAGGTTCGAACCCCATCCCAATTAGAGTTGGCATAATTGTTAAACATATACTACGAATATGTTAAAATGTATTAATATATATATATATATATATATATATATATATATAATATTTAACATAAACTTTGGTCAAATAATTAGTCCGACTAAATACATAACATTCAAAGTTAAGAATCAAAGATTATAAATCAAGAACTTTAAAAATCATTTGATTTTTATGCATTTAAAAAAAAAACAAATTTAGGTTAATTTTTTTTTTCGTTTAATTAATCTTCTTTTAATTATTTAGATCAGAACAAAACTTAATATTTCAATTATATTTTTGCAATATTGGTAAGACTTAGGTCGTTATGGTATTAATATTTTTTGTTTGTATTTTTATAATGTTACAATTGTACATTACTTTACAAATATTATACTATTATTTTATTATCGGACAAAATTGTTCTTACATCATTGTCAGACCTGCGTGACCTAACTACAAAGTTGTTGATCATAAATACAATTACATCTGGACTCTAAAACGGTAGGACCATTTTTCAAAGAATTGACAATGTTGACATCCCACTGGCTCCAATTGAACAAGTTTACTGTTTACACATACACCAGAATATTATCAATGCATGAAGCTTCTAAAGAAAATTGTAAGTTAATTTTTACTATATCATTATAACAATATCTATTGTAATTATATATTTTGAATTATTTATTAGCATACTCTATTGACAGGAATAATTGTAACAATTGTCATTCACAAACTCTCAAAACAATTTGTCTCAACAACGAATGTAAACTTTTTTTAAAAAAATAATGATTTCATTATTGTTGATGAAAAGTATGTACGCCACTTTATTACTCTTATTAAATTAAATAAATTAGTACCTACAACAAAAAATAATACATATGCATTTAATTAATTTAGAATTAGATGTCTATAATATCTTTATTTAAAAAAAATTATTCATTATAAAAAATTTAAAAAGGGATATAATTTCATTAGTTATATTATCTTTATTTTCTACAATTTAAAAATTCATTATCTTCAAATGTATTAATTTATTATATTCACTACATAGTACATTGTCTTTTTTTTTTTACATTATCTTGTAATTAAATATCAAAGTTATAATTAAAATATGTTTATATATATATATATATATATATATATATATATATATATATATATATATATATATATAATTACATTCATGTAAAAACAGGGCTTAAAATATAAACGTGTGGACATTTCTGGATCGTTGGATTTTGGATATCGAAAGTTGTGATTAGTTTTTATGTTTTTGTGTGCTGTGTCCACCTGTGTGCACTGTCGTTCATGGACGTGTGCACACTAGCCCAAATACTTTTGATTCACACATACATACTACGGATGTGAGCACACCCACATTTAAGTGTGTGCACTGTCGTCCACAGATGTGTGCACACCCGCATTTAGGTGTGTGCACAGTATATGTCCACATGTTTGTATTTTAAGGGTGTTTGCATGTGAATGCAACCCTATATATATATATATATATATATATATATATATATATATATATATATATATATATATATATATATATATATATATTTATTTATTTATTTATTTATTTATTTATTTACCAAGTATTTTATACAAATATAGTAAATATTAATATTTTGTTGAATACTTTCACATGATAACTTATGACACACATCTCACAACGCATGAAACATGTAGGGATAAACTACCACTACCAAATGTCAATAGGTACTTGTAAGATAAAAAGTTAATAGTACAACTAAGATCCCATCACATACACAACAAGACAAATCTAAAGCTTCCTACACCATAATCTCATTGCACGATAAATCCATCTATGCTACCACCAGTAACCCAATTGCACATGAAACACTACCAATAAAAAAAAAAGGACATGTACTGAAGATAATGACAATGCTACCCAAAAGAGAATTAAGAAGAATTAGAGAAATTTAAACCAAAAGTAGTACGTATTTATTTAAATTATCGTTTTTAGACTAAAGTTATTACAAAGTTACAAACATTTATTTTAGTGGCAATATAATCAATCTTTTCTAATATATTATCTTGCATTTATATACTTTAAATTATCAATTTAAATAAATAAACTTCAATATTTATTACCTATGCATGAACATCTTTGATATAATATTGCATTGATATACTTTGAAATACTTATTTAAAAATAATCATTGGCATTATTCCATTCGCGCAAAGCGCGTAAAAGAACTAGTAGTATTTATAAATATCATATCAATATAGGAGATGTGTGGTTTATAATGCGTTTTCTATTCAAACCATTTTATCAAATTAACTTAATTATGTTTCATATTTTGTTATTAGAATTTTACTGCGTTTGGAAGTATTTTGATTTCGCGCTTCCTTCTAATTAATTTATTATTTATTATTGTAACAAAGTTATTGTTTTTAAGCTTATTTGATTTTAAAGCACATAGAAGTTTTCTCTCATGATTAATTTTATACATAGTTAGGGCCCCTTTTTTTCACTTGCCCCGGGCCTCTAAAACGATAGGACCGGCCCTGTGGGAGTGGTCACTACATGCCATCTGAGCACAATAATTAAACTACATTAAAATTTTACTTAGTACATGAGTATATTTTAGGCTATGTTTGGTCAAATAGTTAACTTATCAGCCAATTTTATCTTATTTGACTACTATTAGCTGTTTGACTTGATTAAACAATCACTTTGATTAATTAGCTTTTTGTAACAACTTAATTTTTCAAAATGCTAAAATTCAAAAAACTGTTCAAAGTAACTTTTCCGGTCAGCTTTTTGAGAAAGTCATTTTGACTGTAATTAGCTATCAGCTAACAACTAATTTACCAAACACTTTTCTACAATCAGCTAATGCTATCAACTAATCAAACCCACTAACCCGATCAATTAACAACTATTTCCAAACACGTAATCCCTTATTATTTTTAAATATTTCTTCTCAGAAGGTATCAACTTAATTTTACATATAAAATACCAAAACTGACAATATTATAAAAAATAAAGATAACAAAATTTTAAAATACCTTAAAATTTTAATAGAGTTTAATGATTTTTGCAATAAATAAAAAATAGTATTTTTCTTTTGTCCCCGACCTGCACCCCCTTTCTTTTTTTATTCACTGACTGACCCCCAAGCTTTATATATGCATATGCTTTGTCACACTTTGGCCCCAAAACTTTATCTCTTTCTTCATTTTATACCATCCCTTCAGCCGTACGTTGAGCCCCCACCCCATAGCTTTGATCCTTAGACTAGTTGGCACCCCTAACTCTATTCTATTTTTACACAGGCCCCCATTAGGCTCCAACCATCCTCTAGACTTAATTTATCCTTGAGTCTCTACTACCCAATTCTAATTCACATTGAACCCAAAACCCCTTCACCCATAATAATATACTCTCTCTGTTGCATTTTTTTGTCTGGTTCGATTAATGATGCTTGACCAAAATTATTTTTAATTTAATTTTCATAATGTTAAGTTTAATATTAGTATATAAAATTTAGATATTTAGAAATTATGTTAAAAGTATTACTCTCTCTATCCTATTGATTAATCATTGGTCAAACCAACTCTTTCTTATTTGCTTATTTCTATTAGCATTTTCTTATAATTTTTAAATTTGATTTCTTGTTTTTTTTGTTTTTTTGTTTTTAGTTTTTTGGAGAGATTGATTTTTTATTTTTAATAGTACTTTTAATGTAGTTTCTAAATATGTAAATTTTACATACTAATTCTAAACTTAATATTATGAAAAATTAAATTGTAAATAACTTCAGTCAATCCTTATTAGCCAAACCCGACACAAAAAATGGTACGGAGAGAGTATTAAACACAAAACAAATCAAATTTAAAATTACTAATGAAAATATGCAATGAAAAAAGTGTTGGTTTGACCAATGAATAGTAAAAGTGACAAGCAAAATGGGATAGATTTGAGTATTTATTTGTAAGTTACTATATATATATATATATATATATATATATATATATATAAACCCTTCAATTTGCAATGAAATTTGCTAGATTATTTGTTGCAAAGCCCTTCATGGCGCTTTTTCGCCCCTCACCTTGGGCATTTGTCGGTGATCATAAGGTCATGTGATACAATCCCACAACGGCTCGACAAGAGATTGTGGAGTGGTACTTAAGTTGGGGCCAAACCTCTACACATGAGTTAGCTTTTGTGGTGGAGTTAGGGTCTTGGCTTGGGTACTGTATAATTTGGTATTCTTGTTGAGAGGCCGGAGTGTGGTGGGAAAGGGCTACCTGGAAGAGAGCTACCTGGTGCTTGATAAGGTTCAAAGGGAACCGAGAAGAGTCCAGAGTGAAAGCTATCCAGAGTTAAGCAGTCCACTCATCCGGTGTCGGCCTAGCGAAGGGGGCGACCTAGAAAAGGCTACCTCTGATAAGGTCCGGAGTGAAGCCATCCAAAGGGGAAAAGGGCTACCTGGTGCCGAGAAGAGCCATCTAGAGTAAACCGCTACGAACGTCGGCTTCTCAAGGGGTGGTTAATGATACGATCCCACATTGGCTCCACAAGAGATTGTGGGGTGGTACTTAAGTTAGGGCCGAACCTCCACTCATGAGTTAGCTTCTGTGGTGGAGTTAGGGTCATGGCTTAGTTTGGTTAGCTATAGTGGATCACTTGGGTGAGGTGTAAGCCGCTGCGAACGTCGGCTTCTCAAGGGGTGGGTAATGATACGATCCCACATCTGCTCCACAAGAGATTGTGGAGTGGTACTTAAATTGGGGCGAAACCTCCACTCATGAGTTAGCTTTTGTGGTGGAGTTAGGGTCTTGGCTTAGTTTGGTTGGCTATAGTAGATCACTTGGGTGGGTGGAAGGCTATTCGTTGGCGGGGCTGCTCGAACAAATATGAATGCATTCCCTAATAATCAAAGAACTAATAACATTTTATCCATTATTAATTTGCCTTCACTATCTCTACTTAGAATGTAATATCTGTTCATAAACTACTTTCTCAACCTACTGAGGCTATTCGTTGGCGGGGCTGCTCGAACAAATATGAATGCATTCTCTAATAATTACTGAGGCTATTCGTTGGCGGGGCTGCTCGAACAAATATGAATGCATTCTCTAATAATTAGCTTTTGTGGTGGAGTGGAAGGCTAATCGTTGGCGGGGTTGCTCGAACAAATATGAATGCATTCCCTAATAATCAAAGAACTAATAACATTTTATCCATTATTAATTTGCCTTCACTATCTCTACTAGAATGTAGTATCTGTTCATAAACTACTTTCTCAACCTACTGAGGCTATTCGTTGGCGGGGCTGCTCGAACAAATATGAATGCATTCTCTAATAATTACTGAGGCTATTCGTTGGCGGGGCTGCTCGAACAAATATGAATGCATTCTCTAATAATTAGCTTTTGTGGTGGAGCAGAAGGCTATTCGTTGGCGGGGTTGCTCGAACAAATATGAATGCATTCCCTAATAATCAAAGAACTAATAACATTTTATCCATTATTAATTTGCCTTCACTATCTCTACTAGAATGTAGTATCTGTTCATAAACTACTTTCTCAACCTACTGAGGCTATTCGTTGGCGGGGCTGCTCGAACAAATATGAATGCATTCTCTAATAATTACTGAGGCTATTCGTTGGCGGGGCTGCTCGAACAAATATGAATGCATTCTCTAATAATTAGCTTTTGTGGTGGAGCGGAAGGCTATTCGTTGGCGGGGTTGCTCGAACAAATATGAATGCATTCCCTAATAATCAAAGAACTAATAACATTTTATCCATTATTAATTTGCCTTCACTATCTCTACTAGAATGTAGTATCTGTTCATAAACTACTTTCTCAACCTACTGAGGCTATCCGTTGGCGGGGCTGCTCGAACAAATATGAATGCATTCTCTAATAATTAATGAGGCTATTCGTTGGCGGGGCTGCTCGAACAAATATGAATGCATTCTCTAATAATTAGCTTTTGTGGTGGAGTGGAAGGCTACTCGTTGGCGGGGTTGCTCGAACAAATATGAATGCATTCCCTTTTTTTGAAAGCCAAATATTTTGGTATATTAATGAATGAACATAGTAATAGAGTCAGGTGGGATTACATCCCAGTACATAGGATGTTCCTGGTCGAAAGCTAACGAAGCTAGTGTATGAGAATGCATATTAGCAGTTCTGGAAATATAATGTAAAGAACAATAATTAAATAATGACATAATTGTCCTGCACTGGTCCGCAATGACCCCAACATACGATCGTGTTCTGGTACTTCTTGATTTTATCATGTTACGCAACTCCATGCAATCAGTGAGTAGATCAACCCTCTGTATATCGCGCCCTTTAAGCCACGATAGTGCTTCCTTGCATGCTAGGGCTTCTGCCATAATGGGTGAAAAAGCTCCAGGTAGTGTCCCCGCCGAGGCTGCCATAAAAACACCCTCGTGACTGAGTAACACAACTCCGAACGTTGCTTCCCCCATGTGTTGTCTGTAGCCTGCATCGAAATAGCACCTGAGCCCATACGGTTCGGTTTCCGGCATCACCGTAGCATTCGGCTGTGCCGTCACACGTCTCAGCCTGGTGAAGGCCTCCTCGGTCAGCCCCGCCTTCTTCACTGTAGCCGTAGGCCGTGGCAAGGCTCTCTCCCACAGCGCCGAATTCCTTGCTAGCCATAAGTAGTAGAGGATCCCAACTGCCAGGCGTACTTGCCCCTCCAACAACGAGTCCACCATGCCTATGAACCATGATTGGAAAAAATTAGTTTGAATATTCGTGACAGGTAATCCCGAAATATTCCAAACCATTTTAGAATAATCACATAAAACCAGTACATGCATAATATTCTCCTGTGTATTGCCACACATGGGACATATAGGATCCACGTCCACCCGTTTAACAATTAAATTATCAGTGGTGGGTAGTATGCCAGACACGGCTCTCCATAAAAAGGTTTTCCATTTGGGTGGCACTCTTAATTTCCATAATGTAACCCATTTATCAAAAGCACCTGGGTCATCAGAATAGTCCCCCATAATACGCCTATAGGCATTCTTAACCGTGTATATTCCTTGTGTCTCCCCCTTCCAATACCAAGTGTCACCATAATCTGGGCTTATTGGTATTCTTGAGATTCGGCTCACATCCTCAGGAATAATTAGCTTTTGTGGTGGAGCGGAAGGCTATTCGTTGGCGGGATTGCTCGAACAAATATGAATGCATTCCCTAATAATCAAAGAACTAATAACATTTTATCCATTATTAATTTGCCTTCACTATCTCATATGAATGCATTCCCTAATAATCAAAGAACTAATAACATTTTATCCATTATTAATTTGCCTTCACTATCTCTACTAGAATATAGTATCTGTTCATAAACTACTTTCTCAACCTATTGAAGCATCCATTATTAATTTTCCTTCACTATCTCTACTAGAATATAGTATCTGTTCATAAACTACTTTCTCAACCTATTGAAGCAGGAAAAAACAATGACGTTTACACTGAAACTTGAACCCATAACCTCGCATACAAAAGTCCAACCATAGTGCCATTAAACCATAAGATCTTAGTAGCTAAAAGCTTATTCAAAAGACTTAATTTCGATCATTAGGTATACCTTGTGCGTAACTAGGGATTTCAATTAGGGGGGTGTATTCAATCATGAATTTTGTAGAGTTTTAAAGACTTTTAAAATGATAGATTTTAATAAACTTTGATTGACTTTCATAGAGTCGTTCAAAATTTTTTACCGAATTAAATTTTTTATAACCCTAACCCTAAACCGTCAAGTTATCAGGCTTATGGGGTGAGTTTGTTTAAATTTTTTTACATTTTAAAATTAATATTCTAAATTTTTAATTTTAATAAACTAGCACATTTACACTAATAAATATATACTTATACATCGTTTTGCCAATCCAAACGTTAATTTCTCAATTCTAAGTTCTAACTAAAAATAATTAATATATTTACACTTATAAAATAATAATTATAAGAGTTAATTACTAATTTGATCCCTCGACTATAAGGATTTCTCGTCATCAATTTTTAAAATTACTCAATTTAGTCCCCGACTATGCTTTCTTTTTACCCAAAATGGTCTTAACCGTTAGACGTCCGTTAACTCGTGACCAAATTGGTAATTTCACTACAGTCAATGGACTATTTCAGTAATTAAATTTCGGATAAAATGGTGCATGCGAAATTACCAATTTGGTCCCGAGTTAACGGACGTCTAACGGTTAGGACCATTTCGAGTAAAAGAAACATAATCGGGGTCTAAATTGAGTAAATTTGAAAGTCGAAGACCAGATTGGTGAAATCCTCATAATCTAGGGACCAAATCGGTAACTAACTCATAATTTATTTTGTAATAAATTTATTAATATATTTTCGTTGAAATTTAATAAAAATTAAAAAAAAAAGTTCTTATTTTTCATCATTTATTTTCGTAAAAACAATTGATTTTGTAATACATAGCTAAACATGTGCTGAGCTATAGGGGCTGGGTTGTTAATTTGTATTGGAATATTTGAGATGATTTTTATCAAATGTTAACTTTTTCAATCTTATCGGGATTATTTTTATTTATTTTTTTTTTTTAGAAAAAGATATATATCATTCACGGTGGGACTCAAACCCACATCTCTCGTTCCAGAGGCAAGCGCCTTATCCATTAGGCAACGAGAACATCTTAATTTTATCACGATTGTTCATCATACTACAATTGACATCCCTATGCTTAACAACAAGAGTGGAAACTTTGCCATCTATGTGGTCTCCGAGTCTGGAAAAGTTGGCAAATTACTGTGTGGACCATGGTCCACATAGTACTGTATGAACCATAAAAGAAAGTACATTTTTAATTTAATATACTAAAAATACATTATTTATTAATAAAACTAAAATCTTCAATTAAAATGTCTTTCACCCTTCTGATACGAGATTTCCCTTCAAGTTCAAACGAAAACAATTCACGTTAATGCTCGCATATGCCATGACTATCAACAAAAGTCATGGTCAAACACTAACTCATGTTGAGTTATTACTGAAAAAACCAGTCTTTAATCACGGTTAATTGTATGTGACTTTTTCCCGAGTCATCCATCCTGATGGTCTGATGGTTTTAACTCTAGACGAGGATGGATAAAATTCTGTTACTACTACCAATGTCGTCTACAAAGAGATTTTCAATAATGTATAATTCAAGCCATTGATATTATGTTTTTTTATATACAAAGATGACAAAATTTCTATATATCTACATAGAAAATATATCTTCCGTATAAATAATTTCGATAACTGAGTTGCTAGAGAACGAGCTAATTAGCCCAATTAATAAAAATTCTAAACACCGATATATAAAATCTCTAAAGTTGCAGCACCGAATGCGTATATCTACACGTTAGCTATTAACATGGCTGAGTTGCCATCAACGTGGATGGGAGCTGCAATCTGCGAACCCACAATGCTGGATGTGGTGGTATTTTGAGGAATAGATGGGGAGAGTGGATCGTTGGGTTTTAGAAAGATTTGGGGGACTGCCCAGCTGATATTGTAGAAGCTTTTGCTGTGTTAGCTGGTCTTAGAATTGCTTGGAATATGTCTCTCACCAACAATGTGATTCAAAGTGACTTCGTCAACGTGGTCAACCGGATTAATGAGCATCTTTTTGACGCTAAAGGAGGTGGAACCCTTTGTAATATCATTGGTTCAAGAAGAATTGGAATGCTAGATGTTGCCATATTTTGAGGGAACAAAATCAAGTTGCGCTTGCGAAGGCTTTGCTTTATTTTTGCCCAAATGCCAAGCTAGTTTAGGTGTTCCTTATGTGGTGACTGACATATTTTGTTCCCGGGGTTCCACCCGAGAGTTAATGCCGCCTCCACTAAGGCTCGAACCAACAACTTCGCATATGGGAGTTCGACCTTGGTGTGATTAGACCACAAGGTCTTGGCAATTAGAAGCTTATTCAAAAGACTTAATTTCAATCATTAGGTATACCTTGTGTGTAACTAGGGATTTCAATTAGTTAAGCCCTGTCGATTTCAAGTCAACCATGTCGGGTTTATAAGGAAAATTTTTTACCGAATTAATTTTTTTTTTAACCCTAACCCTAAATCGTCGAGTTATCTGGCTTATCGGGTGAGTTTGTTTAAATTTTTTTACATTTCGAAATTAATATTCTAAATTTTCAATTTTAATTAACTAGCACATTTACACTAATAAATATACACTTATACATCGTTTAGTCAATCCGAACGTTAATTTCTCAATTCTAAGTTCTAATTAAAAATGATTTATATATTTACACTTATAAAATAATAATTATAAGAGTTAATTACTAATTTGGCCCTCGACTATAAGGATTTCATCAATCTGGTCCTCGACTTCCAAAATTACTCAATTTAGTTCCCGATTATGCTTTTTTTTTTTTTTTAACCAGAAATGGTCTTATCCGTTAGATGTCCGTTAACTCGTAACCAAATTGGTAATTTCACTACAGTCAAGAGACTATTTCAGTAATTAACTTTCGGAGAAAATGGTGCCTGTGATGACCGAAATGGTCCATTGACTATAGCGAAATTACCAATTTGGTCCCGAGTTAATGGACGTCTAACGGTTAGGACCATTTCGGGTAAAAAAAAAAAACATAATCAGGGACTAAATTGAGGAATTTTAGAAGTTCGAGAACAGATTGGAGAAATCCTCATAGTCGAGGGACCAAATTGATAATTAACACATAATTATAATAAGTTCTTATTTTTCATCATTTGTTTTGTAAAAATAATTTATTCTGTAATAAATTTATTAATATATTTTTGTTGAAATTTTAATAAAAATTAAATAAAAAAGTTCTTATTTTTCGTCATTTATTTTCGTAAAAATAAAAATTTTTGTAATAAATTTATTAATATATTTTTCTGAAATTTTAATAAAAATTAAATAAAAAAGCTAAAAATGGGCTTAGGTACACAAAGTTTCCTATATATTTTGTATGTGCGTACACTATTTTGCTTAAAGAAGCTTTGCCAAAGATATAACATTGCCCCCATGCAGGATTGATCTACAGGCCTTTAGTTTAAAAGACTGACGCTCTACCATTGAGCTATAGGGGCTGGGTTGTTAAATTTTATTGGAATATTTGAGATGATTTCTATCTTTTGTTAACTTTTTCAATCTTATCAGGAATCTTTTTCTCTTTGAAGGAAAAGATATACATCATTCACAATGGGACTCGAACCCACAATCTCTCACTCCAGAAGCGAGCGCCTTATCCATTAGGCCACACAAACATCTTAATCTTATCAAGATTGTTCATCATACTATGATTGACATCCTTATACTTAACAACAAGAGTGGAAGCTTTGCCATCTATGTGATCTCCGAGTCTGGAAAAGTTGGCAAATTATTGTGTGGACCATGGTCCACATAGTACTGTATGAACCATAAAAGAAAGTACATTTTTAATTTATATAAAAATTAACTAATATCTAATGAATTTTTATCACAAATTAATGTTAATATGTAATTAAAAATGGAAAATGGTTATCAAATTCTGAGAATAATTAAACCATTATAATTGTGAGGATAACGGAAACAAATTATGCGTAATAAATGAGAAAATCCATTTGAAATTATATGTAATTTTATAGGGAAATAATAATTTATTAATTATTATTTACACAAATCTATATCTATACTATTAATAAAAGTAAAATCTTCAATTAAAATGTCTTTCACCCTTCTGATATGAGATTGCCCTTCAAGTTCTAACGAAAACAATTCACGTTGATGCTCGCATATACCATGACTATCAACAAAAGTCATGGTCAAACACTAACCCATGTTGAGTTATTACTGAAAAAATCAGTCTTTAATCACGGTTAATTGTATGTGACTTTTTCCCGAGTCATCCATCCTAATGGTCTGATGATTTTAACTCTAGACGATGATGGATAAAATTCCGTTACTACTACCAATGTCGTCTAAAAAGAGATTTTCAATAATGTATAATTCAAGCCATTGATATTATGTTTTTTTTTTATATACAAAGATGACAAAATTCCTATATATCTACATAGAAAATATATCTTCCGTATAAATAATTTCTATAACTGAGTTGCTAGAGAACGAGCTAATTAGCTCAATTAATACAAATTCTAAACATTGATATATTAAATCTCTAAAGTTGCAGCACCGAATGCGTATATCTACACGTTAGCTATTAAGTATTAACATGGTTGGGTTGCCATCAACGTGGATGGGAGCTGCAATCTGAGATCCCACAATGTAGGATGTGGTGGTATTTTGAGGAATAGCCGAGGAGAGTGAATCGTTGGGTTTTAGCAAGATTTGGGGGACTGCCCAGCTGATGTTGAGATCCCACAATGTAGGATGTGGTGGTATTTTGAGGAATAGCCGGGGAGAGTGGATCGTTGGGTTTTAGCAAGATTTGGTGGACTGCCCAGCTGATGTTGCAGAAGTTTTTGCTGTGTTAGCTGGTCTTAGAATTGCTTGGAATATGTCTCTCGCCAACGTTTTGATTCAAAATGACTTCGTCAACCGGATTAATGGCTATCTTTTTTACGCTAAAGGAGGTGGAACCCATCAAGTTGCGCTTGCGAAGAACCATTCTCCGAACCACATGCCAAGCTAGTTTAGGTGTTCCGATCCTTATGTCCGTGGTGACTGACCTATTTTGTTCCCGGGGTTCCACCCTACCTTTGTATTTAAAAATAGTAAATGCAACTATTATCTCAACCTACTAAAGCACAAAGAGAGTTAATGCCGCCTCCACTAAGGCTCGAACCTACAACTTCGCATATGGGAGTTCGACCTTGGTGTGATTAGACCACAAGGTCTTGGCAATAAGAAGCTTATTCAAAAGACTTAATTTCAATCATTAGGTATATCTTCTGTGTAACTAGGGATTTCAATTAGTTCAGCCCTGTCGATTTCAAGTCAACCATGTCGGGTTTATAAGGGAAATTTTTTACCGAAATATAATTTTTTTAACCCTAACCCAAAATCGTCGAGTTATCTGGCTTATCGGGTGTGTTTCTTTAAATTTCTTTTACATTTTGAAATTAATATTCTAAATTTTCAATTTTAATTAACTAGCAAATTTACACAAATAAATATAAACTTATACATCGTTAAGTCAATCCGAACGTTAATTTCTCAATTCTAAGTTCTAACTAAAAATAATTTATATATTTACACTTATAAAATAATAATTATAAGAGTTAATTACTAATTTGGTCCCTCGACTATAAGGATTTCATCAATCTGGTTCTCGACTTCCAAAATTACTCAATTTAGTCTCCGACTATGCTTTTATTTTTTTAACCAGAAATTTTCTTAACCGTTAGACGTCCGTTAACTCGTGACCAAATTGGTAATTTCACTACAGTCAATGGACTATTTCAGTAATTAAATTTTGGAGAAAATGTTGCATGTGATGACCGAAATGGTCCATTAACTATAGCGAAATTACCAATTTGGTCCCGAGTTAATGGACGTCTAACGGTTAGGAGTTAGGACCATTTCGGGTAAAAAAATAACATGGCCATGGATAAATTGAGGAATTTTAGAAGTCAAAGAACAGATTGGTGAAATCCTCATAGTCGAGGGACGAAATTGATAATTATCTCATAATTATAATAAGTTCTTATTTTTCATCATTTGTTTTCGTAAAAATAATTTATTCTGTAATAAATTTATTAATATATTTTTGTTGAAATTTTAATAAAATTTAAATAAAAAAGTTCTTATTTTATGTCATTTATTTTCGTAAAAATAATTTTTTTTGTAATAAATTTATTAATATATTTTGGTGAAATTTTAATAAAAAATAAATAAAAAAAGCTAAAAATGTGCTTAAGTACACAAATTTTCCTATATATTTTGTATATGCGTACATTATTTTGATTAAACTAAGCACCTGCCCCATGTAGGATTGAACTATAGACCTTCAGTTTACAAGACTGACGCTCTACCACTGAGCTATAGGGGTTAGGTTGTTAATTTTTATTGGAATATTTGAGATGATTTCTATCTTATGTTAACTTTTTTCAATTTTATCAGGATTGTTTTTTTCTTTGAATGAAAATATATATATCATTCACGATAGGACTCGAACCCATAATCTCCAGCTTCAAAGGCGAGCACCTTATTCATTAGGCCAAGCGAACATCTTAATTTTATCAAGATTGTTCATCATACTATGATTGACATCCTTATACTTAACAATAAGAGTGGAAGCTTTGCCATCTATGTGATCTCCGAGTCTGGAAAAGTTGGCAAATTATTGTGTGGACCATGGTCCACATAGTACCGTATGAACCACAAAAGAAAGTACATTTTTAATTTATATGAAAATTAACTAATATCTAATGAATTTTTATCACAAATTAATGTTAATATGTATTTAAAAATGGAAAATGGTTATCAAATTCGGAGAATAATTAAACCATTATAATTGTGAGAATAACGGAAACAAATTCTGCGTAATAAATGAGAAAATCCATTTGAAATTCTATGTAATTTTATAAGAAAATAATAATTTATTAATTATTATTTATACAAATCAATATCTATACTATTAATAAAAGTAAAATCATCAATTAAAATGTCTTTCACCCATCTGATACGAGATTCTCCTTCAAGTTCTAACGAATACAATTCACGTTGATGCTCGCATATTCCATGACTATCAACAAAAGTCATGGTCAAACACTAACCCATGTTGAATTATTACTGAAAAAACCAGTCTTTAATCACGGTTAATTGTATTTGACTTTTTTCCGAGTCATCCATCCTGATGGTCTGATGGTTTTAACTCTAGACGATGATGGATAAAATTCCGTTACTACTACCAATGTCGTCTACAAAGAGATTTTCAATAATGTATAATTCAAGCCATTGCTATTATGTTTTTTTTTTTTTTTTTTTTTTTTCATATACAAAGATGACAAAATTGCTATATATCTACATAAAAAATATATCTTCCGTATAAATAATTTCTATAACTGAGTTGCTAGAGAACGAGCTAATTAGCTCAATTAATACAAATTCTAAACACTGAAATATTAAATCTCTAAAGTTGCAGCACCGAATGCGTATATCTACACGTTAGCTATTAAGTATTAACATGGCTGGGTTGCCATCAACGTGGATGGGAGCTGCAATCCGAGAACCCACAATGTAGGATGTGGTGGTATTTTGAGGAATAGCCGGGGAGAGTTGATCGTTGGGTTTTAGCAAGATTTGGGGGACGGCCCAGCTGATGTTGCAGAAGCTTTTGCTCTGTTAGCTGGTCTTAGAATTGCTTTGAATATGTCTCTCACCAACGTTTTGATTCAAAATGACTTCGTCAATGTGGTCAACCGTATTAATGACCATCTTTTTTACGCTAAAGGAGGTGGAACCCATCAAGTTGCGCTTGCGAAGAACCATTCTCCGAACCACATGCCAAGCTAGTTTAGGTGTTCCGATCCTTATGTCCGTGGTGACTGACCTATTTTGTTCCCGGGGTTCCACCCTTCCTTTGTATTTAAAAATAGTCAATGCAACTTCTATCTCAACCTACTGAAGCACAAAGAGAGTTAATGTCGCCTCCACTTAGGCTCGAACCTACAACTTCGCATATGGGAGTTCGACCTTGGTGTGATTAGACCACAAGGTCTTGGCAATAAGAAGCTTATTCAAAAGACTTAATTTCAATCATTAGGTATACCTTCTGTGTAACTAGGGATTTCAATTAGTTCAGCCCTGTCGATTTCAAGTCAACCATGTCGGGTTTATAAGGGAAATTTTTTACCGAATTAAAATTTTTTTAACCCTAACCCTAAATCGTCCAGTTATTGGCTTAACGGGTGAGTTTGTTTAAATTTTTTTACATTTCGAAATTAATAATCTAAATTTTCAATTTTAATTAACTAGCACATTTACACTAATAAATATACACTTATACATCGTTTAGTCAATCCGAACGTTAATTTCTCAATTCTAAGTTCTAACTAAAAATAATTAATATATTTACCCTTATAAAATAATAATTATAAGAGTTAATTACTAATTTGGCCCTCGACTATAAGGATTTCACCAATCTGGTTCTCGACTTCCAAAATTACTCAATTTAGTCTCCGACTATGCTTTTATTTTTTTAACCAGAAATTTTCTTAACCGTTAGACGTCCGTTAACTCGTGACCAAATTGGTAATTTCACTACTGTCAATGGACTATTTTAGTAATTAACTTTCGGAGAAAATGGTGCATGTGATGACCGAAATGGTCCATTGACTATAGCGAAATTACGAATTTGGTCCCGAGTTAATGGACGTCTAACGGTTAGGTCCATTTCGGGTAAAAAAAAAAAAACATAGTCAGGGACTGAATTAAGGAATTTTAGATGTCCAAGAACAGATTGGTGAAATCCTCATAGTCGAGGGACCAAATTGATAATTAACTCATAATTATAATAAGTTCTTATTTTTCATCATTTGTTTTCGTAAACATAATTTATTCTGTAATAAATTTATTAATATATTTTTGTTGAAATTTTAATAAAAATTAAATAAAAAAGTTCTTATTTTTCGTCATTTATTTTCGTAAAAATAAATTCTTTTTAATAAATTTATTAATATATTTTGTTGAAATTTTAAAAAAAATTAAATAAAAAAGCTAAAAATGTGCTTAAGTACACAAAGTATCCTATGTGTTTTGTATATGCGTACACTATTTTGCTTAAAGTAGCTTGGCCAAAGATATAACATTGCCCCCATGCAGGATTGAACTACATACCTTCAATTTACAAGACTGACGCTCTACCACTAAGCTATAAGGGCTAGGTTATTATTTTTTATTGGAATATTTGAGATGATTTCTATCTTATGTTAACTTTTTCAATCTTATCAGTTTTTTTTTCTTTGAATGAAAAGATATACATCATTCACGGTGTGACTTGAACCCACAATCTCTCGCTCCGAAGGCAAGCACCTTTTCCATTAGGCCACGCAAACATCTAAATCTTATCAAGATTGTTCATCATACTACGATTGACATCCTTATACTTAACAACAAGAGTGGAAGCTTTGCCATCTATGTGATCTCCGAGTCTGGAAAAGTTGGCAAATTATTGTGTGGACCATGGTCCACATAGTACTGTATGAACCATAAAAGAAAGTACATTTTTAATTTATATGAAAATTAACTAATATCTAATAAATTTTTATCACAAATTAAAGTTAATATGTACTTAAAAATGGAAAATGGTTATCAAATTCTGAGTATAATTAAACCATTATAATTGTGAGAATAACAGAAACAAATTCTGCGTAATAAATGAGAAAATCCATTTGAAATTCTATGTAATTTTATAAGGAAATAATAATTTATTAATTATTATTTAAACCAATCTATATCTATACTATTAATTAAAGTAAAATCTTCAATTAAAATGTCTTTCACCCATCTGATACGAGATTGCCCTTCAAGTTCTAACGAAAACAATTCACGTTGATGCTCGCATATGCCATGACTATCAACAAAAGTCATGGTCAAACACTAACCCATGTTGAGTTATTACTGAAAAAATCAGTCTTTAATCACAGTTAATTGTTTGTGACTTTTTCCCGAGTCATCCATCCTGATGGACTGATGGTTTTAACTCTAGACGATGACGGATAAAATTCCGTTACTACTACCAATGTCGTCTACAAAGAGATTTTCAATAATGTATAATTCAAGCCATTGATATTATGTTTTTTTTTTTATATACAAAGATGAGAAAATTCCTATATATCTACATAGAAAATATATTTTCCGTATAAATAATTTCTATAACTGAGTTGTTAGAGAACGAGCTAATTAGCCCAATTAATACAAATTCTAAACACTGATATATAAAATCTCTAAAGTTGCAGCACCGAATGTGTATGTCTACACGTTAGCTATTAATTGGGCAATTATTTACTCGAATTCAAGCAGTGATAACATCAGAATACATAATCAGTGCAACTCAATTCTTCAATTATATTATATAATTTTCGATGTTATAATTTATACAATTGTATATCGATCTAAATATTTTTAAAATATTATAAGAATCCAATTTTAGTATAAATAGAAAAGGGAACAATTCACTTTTAGTCCCTCAATTATTCTTTATTATTAGCGGTTGCAATGTAAGAGTTACATTCGATGTGCATAATGGACTCCTTGTGGACATTAAACACCGGTCTTCCTATCCACCGCTTCACTATTCTGTCGGGTGGAGATGTTAGGACCTTGGGGCGAGAAAATTTCATCTTTATTGAGAGTGAGAGAATTTCATTTTGGTAGGCAAAAAATATAAATATAAAAGGGAACAATATAATTTTAGTCACTCAATTATTCTTTATTACCAGTTTTACTGTTTTAGTCCATAACTTTTTATCGTTGCATATATACTCAATTAAAATTATACTTAATACATGAGTATATTTTAGGTCATGTTTGGTAACATAGTTTATCTGCCAATTTAGCTTATTTGATTTAGTTGTTTGATTTGGTTAAACAATCAATATGTGTATTTGATTAATTAGCTTTTTGTAACAACTTATAACTTTAAAATGTTAAAATTCAAAAAGCAGTTCAAAGTAACTTTTTCAATCAGCTGTTTGAGAAAGTCATTTTGAATGTAATTAGCTATCAGCTAACAACTAATTTACCAAATACTTTTCTACAATCAGCTAATGCTATCAACTAGTCAAACCCACTAACCCAATCAATTAACAGCTATTTACCAAACACGTACTCCCTTAATATTTTTAAATATTTCTTCTCAGGAGGTTATCAACTTAATTTTACATATAAAATACCAAAGCTGACAATATTATAAAAAAGTAAAGATAATAAAATTTTAAAATACCTTAAACTTTTAACAGAGTTTAATGATTTTTGCAATAAATAAAAATAGTATTTTTCTTTTGTCCCCAACCTGGACCCCCTATCTTCTTTTTATTCACCGACTGACCCTCAAGCTTTATATATATATATGCATATGCTTTGTCACACTTTGCCCCCAAAACATTATCTCCTTCTTCATTTTATACCATCACTTCAGCCTTTGAGCCCCCACCCCATAGCTTTGATCCTTAGTCTAGTTGGCACCCCTAACTCTATTGTATTTTTACTCAGGCCCCCCATTGGTCTCCAACCATCCTCTAGACTTAATTTATCCTTGAGTCTCTACTACCCAATTCGAATTAACATTGAACCCAAAACTCCTTCACCCATAATAACATACTCCATATATCGCATTTTTTTTTTGTATGATTTGATTAATTATGCTTCACTAAAATTATTTTTAATTCAATTTTTATAATGTTAAGTTTAATATTAGTATTTTAAATTTAGATATTTAGAAATTACGTTAAAAGTATTACTCTCTCTGTCCTACTGATTATTCATTGGTCAAACCAACTCTTTCTTATTTGCTTATTTCTATTAGCATATTCTTATGATTTTAAATTTGATTTTTTGTTTTTAATAGTACTTTTAATGTAGTTTCTAAATATGTAAATTTTACATACTAATTCTAAACTTAAATTATGAAAAATTAAATTGTAAATAACTTCAGTTAATCCTTATTAGCTGAACCCGCCACATAAAATGGTACGGGGGAATTATTAAACACAAAACAAATCAAATTTAAAAATAATTTAAAATTACTAATGAAAATAAACAATGAAAAAAAAATTGATTTGACCAATGAATAGTAAAAGTGTTGGCAAAACGGGATAGATTGAGTATTTATTTGTAAGTTACAATATAGAAAAAAAAAAAAAAACCCTTCAATTTGCAATGAAATTTGCTAGATCATTTGTTGCAAAGACCTTCATGGCGCTTTTTCGCCCCTCACCTTTGCCGTTCGTCGGTGATCATAAGATCGTGTGATACGATCCCACATCGGCTGCACAAGAGATTGTGGAGTGGTACTTAAGTTGGAGCCAAACCTCCACTCATGAGTTAGCTTTTGTGGTGGAGTTAGGAATTGATATGAACCTAATCCAAGATTCAAATAAGATGGAGTATTGTCCCAAGGGTGCTCTCGAAGTAAAGATAGAGATGGATCAAAATACCTTAAACCTCACGAGAAACCCTTTGTCTCGAATCCTCAAAGACTTGGAAGAATCCCATGTAGCTTCAAGTACCGAAAGTAAGATTGATTCGAGTCCACGACTAGCCACTAATTGAGTCCACAATTAGCCATAAGGTTTCTTACACAAGTGTAAAGAAAAACTTAAGAATTTTATTGAATTAAAGCCTCCCCGAAACTGATATGGATGTGCCCTATTTATAGGTATAGGGCAGCATTGTAATCTAAATACAATGGGAAAAAGAGTCCTAAACCTAATCTAGAAAACAAGTAAATAGAGTTTTATTTAGAAAAGGATTTAAGGAATCCTTTCTAAATACAACTAGTGTTTTCTCTTTTATGCCAAACAATTTAAATTAATGATGACCAAAATTAATAGGGCTGATTTGGGCCTAATTTAATCACCAAAATCAGCACTTAAACAATTATAAAAAGCCTTGAAATCTTCTTCATCTTTTGCAAATGGGCTTGACTTGGATTTCCACCATCTTTGAATATCACCAATGAAGAGTTGTCTTAATCGTTTGGACTTGGGCCTTGTGATTGGCCCAATTGGTACTCTTGATGGATCTTCATTATGTTGGGCCGCATCATCCTCCCCTTCTTGAAAATGATTCGACCTTGAATCTTGTAAGCATTGTCTTCGATCCATGATATTACTTGAAATGGGCCACTATAATACTTTCCTCTATTGAATGGAATTATTATTGGGCCTTCTTGTTTCTTCCACCAATGATTCTTTAAGGATGTAGTTATGGGCCTTGTGATGAGCCCACTATAGACCCTTATTGGATTCCATGTGTACTGGTTCTTATTATTCTCCCCTTCTTGAAAAGGATTCGTCCTCGAATCCAAATCTTCAATGAAAGACAAATTAGCAAGCTCACTTTGTGTTTTATCACGCTCATGGAACTTTTTCTTGGGATGCTTGACACGAGTAGCTCCAATTATCATCCTACAATCAATAAGTAAGGGAATTAAGTCTAATGACACATCATGAAATTTAAACATTTTTAATGGTAAAAGTTCAACAAAATGAGACATATTAAATTTAGCCATCTTGTTTGAATTATCAACAAGCACAAGATCTTTCCTCCTAGAGCTTAAGGCTAAACCAAACACAAAATCCATGGAAATATCAAGTAATGATTTAGATGCATTGTGGTGGTAAGCAGCACAATTATGAACATAAGATTCTACATCTTTTTTCTTCTTTGGCCAATGAAAATATCCATGCAAATCATCATCACTCTTTGGAATACCAATGCTCAAATCCAAGCAAAAAATGCCAATCCCATTGACTTTGAACGAAAACCCCTTGAGCAAGTAGCATTTCACATAAGAAGTTTTCAAATGTGCCTTATAACTTCCTAGCGATTCCTTACCTCTATCAAATAAAGTTTTAGTAAAATCAAAATTCAGGAATCTTGGAGGTATGGAGGCAAACAAATTTCTAACACATCTAGCAAGTAGCTCATTAATAGAAACATGACAAACAAATCTAGAGAATTTTAATGCATGCTTTTGAAATAAAAATGAGTAAATAGTTACTCCCCTTCTTTTCTCTTGCTTAATATCCTTTGTAGTGACCAAGAGAGGTTGCACTTTGACACCTTGGGCTGGTCCTTTCCACTGCATCACCGATTGTGGTCCCTTTGTTTGGCTACAAACTGAGTTAGAGGATTGGAGTGGTGATTGCATTTCCAAACATGGAGGTTCCACTTTTCTCTCTTTGATTTCTTCCTTCTTTGAGGCTGGTTTGAGAGCTTGCATCAATGTCAATTGAATTTCTTCTACTTGTTTAGGATACAAACGAGGCAAGACATATGTAACTCCATTCATGTGAAACACATAAGTGTTCCTCATTCCATCATAACTTATTTTTCTGTCAAATTGCCATGGTCTACCTAACAAGATATGAGCAGCCTGCATTGGGATATTATCACACAAGATTTCATCAGAGTAACTGTTAATAGATAAAGGAATAAGATCATGTTTGGTTACTCTAGCTTCTCCTGCATCAGTTAACCATTGCAAACAATAAGCATTTGGATGATTAAGCAAAGGTAACTGGAGAAATTTATCCATAAATGCACTAGCCATATTTGTGCAACTTCTAGAATCTATTACCATAGCACAACCATTCTCTCTAATTGACCCTTTAGTACAAAATATATTTTCTCTTTGAGACTCGTCTTCTTTTAAAGGGTGAACATTCAAAACCTCCTTAACAACAACAGTATGACTAGACTCACTAGCAACATATTTAGAATCAGAATCTAAAGGTATGAATGGTTCTCCCTCAACATGTTCATTGAGAGTTTCAAAATTGTCACATACCCCATCCTTAGACTTATATTCAAGACAAGAAGCAAAATTTTCAGATTGTTTTGTTATCTTAACTACCCTCTTGTTAGGGCAATCATGAGCTATGTGGCCTCTCCCATTACATCTATAACAAATCAATTCTCTATCATATTGAGGCGTCACTACCTCACTTACCTTTTCCTTACTGTTGTCTTGTGAATCATCTCTTGGAGGAGGATTTTCATCACGCCTTTGAAGGGTGGAACAAGTGTTGTTCCATCTTGATGCAATATTGTTGGACTTGTGCATTTTCATCTCTTTAATTTTTGCCTCAGATTCACGTGCAGCATACAAGGCATCATAAAGGGTGTCATATCTCTGAATACTCATTCCACATCGAATTTCTAAGTTCAATCCATGTACAAAACGAGCAACAGTTTTTGTCTCTTCTTCATGTATGTTTCCCTGTTTAAGCAAAATATTTATAGTTTGGTGGTACTCATCAACTGACTTTGTTCCTTGCACCGTTCCCTGCAATTTTCTTTCAAGATCATACAAAAAAAATTTAGGACGAAAGGTTAGGCGCATATCTTCCCTCACTTGAACCCAAGATTCATAGGGAATAAAATTAGCAACTCTTTCTATATTTCTTTTTCGCCACCAAGATAATGCATACCCCTTAAAAGATGTAGCAACTATCCTAATTTTTGTAAGATCAGAATATTGCTTTAAATAAAAAAGAGTTTCAACAGCATTCTCCCATTCTATGTATTCGGTAGGTCGTTTCTCACTGGTGAAGTTAGGAATTTCATGTTTAATGTTTCCTAACTCCGCATTACGCTGCTGGATCCTTTGACATATAGGATCCACTCTTCCTACTGGTGGCAGGTGTCGCTCATCATTGTGTGGCGGTTGCACTTACTGTGAGCGTTGCTCCAAATTATTCATTCGTTTGAGTAACCTGTCTATCTTTTGTTCTAATGTCTGGGGAAAGTTTGGAACTTGATCAGCCATCTGTATAGGAAAAAAATATCTAAAAAAAAAACAAAAAGATGTGTGAGTAATCACGTTAGTGAAACCAAAAAGTTGGCTCGCTCCCTCACTATTCTCAGCTCGCAGGTAAGAGGTGGATTATATGGCTCTGGTGGTGTACTACACACTCTTACAAACACACACTCCACTCGTGTATCGCTCAAGGTGGCAGATACTCTCACAAGCCTTTTTCCAAAAAGGAAAATTCTAGTCCGGTACTCAAGTTGATATGGATTCAACCTCAAAGTTCAAGAAAACGTACCTTGGAAGACTTCACAAGCCTTTGAGAGTAAGGGTGTATCGCGAGATAGGTAATAAAATTGAGAGCAAGAAGCAAAGAAAAAGGACAATACGAGCAAAGAAACTAACCAAGATTTGAATGAAAAAAGGAGGCAAAGAATGAAGTATGACAGAAAGATATGCAAGACCAATATCAAAAGATAGAGACAAATAGAATATAAAAGAGGTTCACGTGTACCACAACCAATTAGGAATCTATCAAGAACTCCTTCCAACCTTATACTTTTCCCCTTCCTTGTCCCTCCAAAATTCTCCTACCAGCCAAATTCTTTCCCCAACCTTATTCTTCTTCTTTATTGCTTTCTCTTTTCTTTTTTCTTTTTTTTTTTCGTTTTTTTTGATTTTTTTGATAAATAACCTCCAAATAACTACTTTAAATATCAACAAAAATTTCGGATCAAGAGGATCCACACAACCCCTTCAAAACAGAACCAAGAATTTCAAGAATCACCCAGAAAAAAAACAGAAACGCTACCCTTACTTCGAAGATCAATATCTCAATGACCGTAAGGAATTAGCAAGTGCATAATATATCAATAGAACGCCCCAGAAGAGATCTAAATGATATCAAAATTTCAAATAAAAATAACCATTGGATCTCGAGATATAGGTCATTCTTTGAAACTGGTCACATAACGCGGAAATCTGGACAGGGTGTGATTGCAATGTGATTGCGCGTAAATGCGCTTTGGATATAGGTAAGGGTGAGAAGGGGTTGTTTTCTTGACTGAATTTGGGGTAATATGGTTCTTAGGAGGTGTGAGGTATCGTTGATATTGGACAGGAAAAAGGGAAAACTCTTTCGGGATTGTTTTTCAAGAAACTGGAGAACATGTATCAAGATTCAAGAACACAATCATGGAATGCAAAGGAAAATTTTTTTGGGGGGTTTTAATGAATAAGACACGAATAAAAGTAGTATGTAAGATAAGAACGAGATAAACCTAGGGAACCAAAGAAACCAAATTTCTAATGATAATGAGATAAACCTAGGCTCTGAATACCAAATTGATATGAACCTAATCCAAGATTCAAATAAGATGGAGTATTGTCCCAAGGGTGCTCTCGAAGTAAAGATAGAGATGGATCAAAATACCTTAAACCTCACGAGAAACCCTTTGTCTCGAATCCTCAAAGACTTGGAAGAATCCCATGTAGCTTCAAGTACCTTGATGTTGCAATCTTCAATCAACTAGAGTCAGATCTAGTTTCCTTCGATTCAAGAACGAGTCCACGAACCTAAATCTAAGGTTGAAGAAAGTAAGATTGATTCGAATCCACGAATAAATTTGCTAGTCGAGTCCACGACTAGCCACTAATTGAGTCCACAATTAGCCATAAGGTTTCTTACACAAGTGTAAAGAAAAACTTAAGAATTTTATTGAATTAAAGCCTCCCCGAAACTGATATGGATGTGCCCTATTTATAGGTATAGGGCAGCATTGTAATCTAAATACAATGGGAAAAAGAGTCCTAAACCTAATCTAGAAAACAAGTAAATAGAGTTTTATTTAGAAAAGGATTTAAGGAATCCTTTCTAAATACAACTAGTGTTTTCTCTTTTATGCCAAACAATTTAAATTAATGATGACAAAAAATAATAGGGCTGATTTGGGCCTAATTTAATCACCAAAATCAGCACTTAAACAATTATAAAAAGCCTTGAAATCTTCTTCATCTTTTGCAAATGGGCTTGACTTGGATTTCCACCATCTTTGAATATCACCAATGAAGAGTTGTCTTAATCGTTTGGACTTGGGCCTTGTGATTGGCCCAATTGGTACTCTTGATGGATCTTCATTATGTTGGGCCGCATCATCCTCCCCTTCTTGAAAATGATTCGACCTCGAATCTTGTAAGCATTGTCTTCGATCCATGATATTACTTGAAATGGGCCACTATAATACTTTCCTCTATCGAATGGAATTATTATTGGGCCTTCTTGTTTCTTCCACCAATGATTCTTTAAGGATGTAGTTATGGGCCTTGTGATGAGCCCACTATAGACCCTTATTGGATTCCATGTGTACTGGTTCTTATTAGTTAGGGTCTTGGTTTGGGTAACGTATAATTTGGCACTCTTGTTGAGAGGCCGAAGTGTGGTGGGAAAGGGCTACCCGGTGCTTGATAAGGTTCAAAGGGAACTGAGAAGAGTCCGGAGTGAAAGCTATCCAGAGTGAAGCCGTCCACGCATCTGCTCAACACCTGTAAAACATAAGGGGTAGTACCCGTCAACGAATAATGCTGGTAACCTACCAATACAAGTTGAGTACCATATAATATAGATATAGAGAAAAGCATTTGAGACTGGAAGTACATATATAGCATTTTAAAACGAGGAATAGAAACATCATGAAATTCATCATAGTTCACTCTCAAATAAAGACCAACGTCAAATGGTAACTCAATAAATCAATAAGGATAACATAAGCAACATGCTTAACAAAAAGATACATCATACGATAATCAATCAAGGAACCAATACAATGATAAGAACAATGGATTCATCGAGGACATAGCCAAAACAAGACATTCACTGGAGAGTCATCGCAACGACTCGAATCATAAAGGATCAATGTGGAGTTACCGAAACACTCAAAGGGCCTAGCAAGGTAGAACTTCACCGCAGTGAAGCCTAGTGCACGGTGCTTCCCACGCAACCGTCGCCACCGCCCATCCAGCGGAACCTCACTTCCATACACAACACCGACATTGTAAGGCAGAGCTTCACTGCAGCAAAGTCTAGCGGCACGGTGCTTTCCATACATCCGTCGCCACCGCTCATCCAACGGAACCTCACTCACATCCACAACAACAACCGAGCAAGGCAGGGTCTTCACCACAGCAAAGCCTAGCGCAAGGTGCTTTCCACACACCATCGCCACCACCCATCCAACGGAACCTCACTTACACCACAACATCACACTCACAACCAACCCATCAATTACCAACTCCCACACAATCCAACAGAGGAAGGCTCCTCAAGAGCTCAGTCAAGGAATCAACAAAGAGTACCACATATGTACAAGGTCACATCAAGGGATTCAATCGATAGATTTCAAAGAAAGACATGAATCAACAATCAGGACAACGTTGTAACAACTATAGACTTTAATCCAAAGATTACCATGATTGGCAACACAAGTTTCCAATCCTCATTCGGAACAAATGATCAACACATGCTAGCATCAACAACACTAGAACTAGCATGTACATCCCAAAGGATAAACATAATGGTTCCAATGAACCTCAATGACTTCACATAAATTCAACGAATCACAATGTTGGACCATAAGCACGATTCAAAACTCATAATCCTATCACGGATACTTAGGACACCGTTCTAGACATACGAAACATCAAAGGAGACACACAATTGCACAAAGGATCAACAAAACAAGAGGTCAAGAAATCAATACACCGTACCAGTGGGCGGACAACCGCCTGTCGTTCCTCCTGCTGTGTACCAGCAGGTGGACAACCACCCGCGGTTCGGCCCGCTGTGTACCAAACGACCACCCACGGGTGGAATGGCGGGTGGACAGCCACCCGCGGGTACACACCTGTACCCACCCAATTTCCCTTCTGGGAAAAACATCAGCAAAGCCATGCTCAAGTTCAAAATACCCAAAGCCTCACATTCAACAAGGAAATGACTTGAACACATGAATAGCTCAAAAGATAGCATTTAAGAACCATAAATACAAGCTCTAACATGCATAAACACAAGATTATGCATCAAATCTCTCAAGAACATTAAGAACATCAAATAGAGTATCAAGAGTCATCATAGCAAATGTGAAGTAGGTTTTGTAAAGCATGGGTTACCTTTGTAGACCAAGAGACTCTTCCTTTTTACCTCCTATACCTCTTCTCGAAGCTCTTCCTTAACAAAGTCTTCTTAACACAACCAAAACCACACAAAGAAAACCAACTTAGATAAAGACTAGGTTAAACTAACCAAAAACACTATCTATGCTAAGATCTTACCCTTCCTAGTGCTTTGATAGTGGAAAGGTGGAATCTTGGAGAGTTCTATTGCAAGGATGAAGGTGGATTTTACTTGGCTTGGAGAGTAAGCTAGGCTTTTTAGAGAGAAGGTAGACTGTCTAGTGTTTTCTTGCTAAGTGTAGAAAATGAAGTGTGGTGTTGTTAGGGTAAGGCTTGAATGCCAAGTAAGGGTGAAAATTCTAGAATGCCCTCCCTTATTCTAAAAAGGTTAGGAAGACATAAAAGGTTAGGTACAAGGTATAAAGCTCAAGGTACAACTCTTTGACTAGCTCAATTGACTATAGAATCTAGTCAATTTTGGTCCTCTGACTATTGATTAAGGAATTAGGAAAGGAGTTTGCAAGGCAAGAAGGAATTAATTAATAAATTAATTCGGGTTTAAGGAACGAATTTCCGGGGTGTCACACTCTCCACCCATAACAAGAAGTTTCGTCCCTGAAGCTTGGGTGCAACGAGGTTCAACAACAAAAACAGTCGGGTTGTAAAACGTGTGACAAAGCTTTAAAGATAGGTTGCAAACAAGGTTTTAAGCAACAAAGATGTCCACCAACTAACTAAAGCTAGAGAAACCAAGGGTTCAAATTAAGGTGGTAAGATTGATAGGCTGAAGGTTCACAAAGGTAAGTCAAGAAAGAAAGATAAGGTGAACGATTGAAGATTTACTGGAAAGGGAAACTAATCCCACCTTAAGCTTAAATCAATACCTACTACTAACCACCGGTCTACCCTGAACTAGACGTCTTAGCTAAGGCACAACCTACAACTAAAACTGACACCACAAGAACCCTTAAGCTCGATCGCCCTGGATCGAAGAACAAGGATTGCGTCTTCAACTGATCACCGCTGACTTCTCCAAACAAAGGAAGCAAGGTCCTCACATTGCACAACTTGATCTCGGCAACCGCTCGAACTAGATCGGTCACTTCCCAAAACATACGTTTGCAGGTCTTTACACAACTCCTCGGTTAGCACCCAAGAAGAAACGAGTGAGAAAGCCTTGCCCTTCTACTTAACACATCTGCGACCACAGCAGCCTTGCCCTCAGGACAAAGGTTCACAAAAACACGGTCCTTAACGAGCTCTAACCATAGTCCTTGGCTCAAGTTCAAAACTTTCCGAGGAGAACTCTCACTATGGAGCACAGCCGTATCTTTCCATCATAAACCAAATCCTCCGTACAACTTAGATAACTGAACCAAACTGCTAAGTTACTTTTCCCAAATCTCCACACCAAAGTCCGATTTAGTCAACAGAGACTATACATAAGTCCCTTTTCCAAACTTTCCAGATCTCTGATGATCCAAGAAACCTCGTGCAAAACCAAGGTTAAGGTTGACTCTTATTCTAGCTAAGGCCCAAAGCTAAGATCTTAATGCTTGACACAAAAGCCAACACACGAGCTAGAACAAAAACTAAAGAGGTCGCAAGCACAAAGGGGATACGAGAGTTTACTTCAGCTAAAACTTAAGAGTTACCTCGGTTGACACCTCGAGGAAGGTTGTCCCTGCCGACGCGACACGCGAACGCTCGGTGGCCCCTCCTTCCGCAGTTGAAGCATTCAATGACGTTTCCTTGACAATCTACGCCTGGATGGTCTTTCCCACACCTCCTGTAGTAGTGGCGCTTTTCATTAGGCCACAACCTTCTCGCGATTCCCTGTTGTTGATTCGGTGGGTCCTTCCACTGCCCATTTCCACTCCTTCTCAAGGAATCCCCGGTGGGCTCCACACAGTTTGTCCTAGGTCTCACGTCCAAAAATTTAATGCTCTCTTCAGCCTCCTTATTTTTCCTATCTCATTCACCCTTTTGGATTTGCTGCACACGGTAGAGATCGGTTGCACAGGTACAGGCTTCGTTGAGAGTTTTCAGTTTGTACACTGTTAAGGCTTTCCTCGCCTCATAATTTAAACCCGCTACAAACTTTTCCACTTGAGTGGCTTTGGTGGGGACCATCACCTGGCGAAACGGGCTAGCCTCAAAAACCGTTTGTGGTACTCCACCACAGTTGAGTCCCCTTGCTTAAGATGGAGAAACTCCTCATACATTGCCGCCCGGATATGCGAGGGATAGAAGCGCTCTTGGAGTTTGTCCTTCAACCTCTCCCAACAAAACCAAGGCTCTCCTTGGCAACCCGGTCCTTCGTGGACCCACCACAAATCCGCTTCGTGACTGAAGTAGAAGGTGGCGAGCTCAACACGGCGCTCTTCGGGGCATTCCACCACCGCAAAGATCTTGTCTAGCGAACGAACCCACTCTTCCAAGACCGCGATGTCCTCTTCCCCGGTGAAAACTGGAGGTCGGTGGTTGAGACTTGTCGGCCAAAGTCGCGATTTCCATTCGGCGGCGGAGGAGGAGGATTGTTGTTATTGTGGAGGAGTGCGTTGCTCAGAGTCTGCGTGATTTGAGTGAGATGCTGGAGGTTCTGGGCTAGCTATTCATTCGTGGGCGTGTCCAGAGTCCGTGCACGGTCACGGGGTGGTGCCATTGCCGAGTTCTACAGAAGCAACACGGTTACAGCAAGAAAAACGGAGAAACTTTGCACCCTTACCCGGTGCTTAAAGCGAAAGAACTTTAAAGTAAGCGAAGGCAAGAAAAGGAAGCACAACAACGGTAAAGAAACTCACACCTCACCGCGCGTCCTAAGATTCCTAAGTCTTAAGCACTTAGTTACATAGAGTTCAACCTTAGAGTCTCAAGGAGCTTAACTTAAAAGCATTAATAAGGTCAAACTTAGCTTCTTAGAGTCCGACTTAACATCCTAGGCTCAAACCTAGGCTCTGATACCAACTGTAACACCCCCGATTTTAAGCATAATTTAAAAGCTTAAACATGAAGATAAATCTAACCATTTGATAAAAACCAAGCGGAAGCTAATATTAAAGTACGAGTTATCAACTATAGAGGCACAGGCTAGAATCTAAAGTCGAATCCAAAATAACAGTTATCAAATCATAAACTAGGCACACAGGCCACAAGTCTAAAACTACCAAAAGAAGGGCTACGCTATCTAACTCTTCCACTTGCGCACTCTCCTCGATCTACTCAACACCTGTAAAACATAAGGGGTAGCACCCGTCAACGAATAATGCTGGTAACCCACCAATACGCGTTGAGTACCATATAATATAGATATAGAGAAAAGCATTTGAGACTGGAAGTACATATATAGCCTTTTAAAACGAGGAATAGAAACATCATGAAACTCATCATAGTTCACTCTCAAATAAAGACCAACATCAAACGGTAACTCAATAAATCAATAAGGATAACATAAGCAACATGCTTAACAATAAGATACATCATACGATAATCAATCAAGGAACCAATACAATGATAAGAACAATGGATTCATCGAGGACATAGCCAAACCAAGAGATTCACCGGAGAATCATCGCAACGACTCGAATCATAAAGTATCAATGTGGAGTTACCGAAACACTCAAAGGGCCTAGTAAGGCAGAACTTCACCGTAGTGAAGCCTAGGGCATGGTGCTTCTCACGCAATCGTCGCCACCGCCCATCCAGCGGAACCTCACTTCCATACACAACACCGACATTGTAAGGCAAATCTTCACCGCAGCGAAGTATAGCGCACGGTGCTTTCCATACATCCGTCGCCACAACTTTTCTAGCGGAACCTCACTCGCATCCACAACAACAACTGAGCAAGGTAAGGTCTTCTCGCAGCAAAGCCTAGTGCACGGTGCTTTCCACACACCCTCGCTACCGCCCATCCAGCGGAAGCTCACTTACACCACAACATCACACTCACAACCAAACCATCAATAACAAACTCCCACACAATCCAACAGAGGAAGGCTCATCAAGAGCTCAATCAAGGAATCAACAAAGAGTACCACATATGTACAAGGTCACATCAAGGGATTCAATCGATAGATTTCAATGAAAGACATGAATCAACAATCAGGGCAACGATGTAACAACGATAGACTTTAATCCAAAGCTTACCATGATTGGCAACACAAGTTGCCAATCCTCATTATGAACAAACGAACAACACATGCTAGCATCAACAAAATTACAACTAGCCTGTACATCTCAAAGGATAAACATAATGGTTCCAACGAACCTCAATGACTTCACATAAATCCAACGAATCACAATGTTGGACCATAAGCTCGATTCAAGACTCATAATCCTATCATGGATACTTAGGACACCGTTCTAGACGTACGAAACATCAAAGGAGACACATAATTGCACAATGAATCAACAAAATATGAGGTCAAGAAATCAATACACTGTACCAGTGGGTAGAACCGTGGGCGCGTAACCGCCTGTCGTTCCTCCTGTTGTGTACTTGCGGGTGGAACAGCAGGTGGACAACCACCCGCAGTTTCACCCGCTGTGTACCAAACCACCTCCCGCGGGTGGAAAGCCACCCGCGGTTCTGCCCGCGGGTACACACCTGTACCCACCAAATTTCCCTTTGGGGAAAAACATCAACAAAGTCATGCTCAAGTCCAAAATACCCAAAGCCTCACATTCAACAAGGAAATGACTTGAACACATGAATAGCTCAAAAGATAGCATTTAAGAACCCTAGATACACGCTCTAACAAGCATAAACACGAGATTATGCATCAAATGTCACAAGAACATCAAGAACATCAAATAGAGTATCAAGAATCATCATAGCAAATGTAAAGTAGGTTTTATAAAGCATGGGTTACCTTTGTAGACCAAGAAACTATTCCTTTTTACCTCCTAGACCTCTTCTAGAAGCTCTTCCTTAACAAAGTCTTCTTAACACAACCAAAACCACACAAAGAAAACCACACTTAGATAAAGACTAGGTAAAACTAACCAAAAACACTATCTATGCTAAGATCTTACCCTTCCTAGTGCTTTGATGATGGAAAGTTGGAATCTTGGAGAGTTCTCTTGCAAGGATGAAGGTGGATTTTACTTGGCTTGGAGAGTAAGCTAGGCTTTTTAAAGAAAAGGTAGATTGTCTAGTGTTTTCTTGCTAAGTTTAGAAAATGAAGTGTGTTCTTTTTAGGGTAAGGCTTGAATGCCAAGTAAGGGTGAAAAGTCTAGAATGCCCTCCCTTATTCTAAAAAGGCTAGGAAGACATAAAAGGGCTAGGTACAAGGTATAAAGCTCAAGGTACAACTCTTTGACTAGCTCAATTGACTATAGAATCTAGTCAATTTTGGTCCTCTAACTATTGATTATGGAATTAGGAAAGGAATTTTCAAGGCAAGAAGGAATTAATTAAGAAATTAATTCGGGTTTAAGGAACGAATTTCCGGGGTGTCACACAGAGTGTGAGCCATCTAGAGTAAGCCACCGCGTACGTCGGCTTCTCAAGGGGTGGGTAATGATACGGTTCCACATTGCCTCCACAGGAGATTGTGGAGTGGTACTTATGTTGGGGCCAAACCTCCACTCGCTTTTGTGATGGAGTTAGAGTCTTGGTTTAGTTTAGTTGGCTATAGTGGATCACTCACTTGGGTGAGTTGAAGGCTATTCGTTGGCGGGGGCAGACTGCTTGAACAATTATGAATTAATTCTCTAATAACTAAAGAACTAATATCATTTTATCCATTATTAATTTGCCTTTATTTTTCCTTAGAGTTTTTACTATTTCTATTAGAATGTAGTATCTGTTCATAAACTAATTTCTCAACCTACTTAAGCACAATGAGTCAATGCAACAGACCATTGAGGGAATCAACGGTCATAAGACCAGAGCTATCAGAGGGGCACGGGTCTTGGATGTTGGCTAAGAAAAAGTTGACGCAACATTACCGAGGCCAAAATGGTAGAAACCAGAGAAACGTGGTTAATGGTACGGGAAAGGAAAAGTCAATACAAATACAAAACAGTAAGGGAAAGGATAAGGTAGACAATGCACCAAATTTGGGCCAACGTTCTATGTTCAGTGTCCTAAATGGGCTGGATGACCAGTAGGAGGAAGCCCATGTTGATATCCAAGAACCCGCCCCATCGGCCCAAGCGGAAGCAAATAAGGGATCTTTTGACAAGGGGAACAAAAAGGGTCAGACGAAGTCCGGAAAGACAACCGGCAGAACTGCCGCGAACAAAAACAATAAAGGGAAACAAGCGGAAAAAACCAAGAAACGATGCAAATGGGAAGAAAAGAGGGGAAAACAGCATCTCTGTTGTGAGAGAACAAAACAAGAAGACACGAGTAAGACAAGGGTCCGAAGTAACCAAGGGACATCCAGAAATAAAAATAACAGATAATCATATGGGGGAAACTAGCAAAGCAACCACGAGTCATCACAGCAAACAAGCTGCAGCGAGCAACGAACACACGGTGGTCAGAGGCTCAAAAAGAGGCGAGGAGATAGTGCGATACACTGTCCACGACTCCGGACCTCCGCCTGAAAGCCATGACCTTTTCACTAACTCTGGTGATTTAGTTGAGCAATCCGATGAACCCCCCGACCCTGGGATTTCTAAAGGGTTAATGGATGAGGATGTTTTTGTGGATTTGGATGAGGATATGCCCTCATCCTTTGATTTTGTTCTGCACCCCAGCTAATCAGCTGGGTATATGCGTTTTATTTTATTTTATTTGTGCTTGTCTTCTTTGTTCGTGCGTTTTCGTTTTGATTTCAGCCTTGTTTTGTTTCCTTTCTATTCTGTTTCCTATTATTAGTCTTTTCTGAAATTGCCAAGGAGCTGCCTCAAGAGAGGGGCTCCGATACCTTAAGTTTTTTATTGCCAGCTATAAACCCCAAATTTTGGGGTTATTAGAGCCTAAAGTTTCTGGAGTCTGCAGAAAACTCAATTTTGACAATTTAGTTAGAGTTGAGGCCCTTGGTTTTAGTGGGGGCATCTGGCTGTTTTGGAACAACTGTATTAGCGTTGATATTATCCACACTGATCCTCAATTCATTCTCTCACAGGTCAAGGAAAATGGTAAAGAGCTATGGTTTCTCTCGATTATCTATGGAAATCCTATTCCGACCCTTAGGAGGAAACTTTGGGAAAACCTCGATAAAAATTGTTTGAATATTTCTGGGCCGTGGCTTTCGGTGGGGGACTATAATGCAGTCCTCAACCATGAAAAAGTTTCTTGTCCCAATAACTTCTCTCTTTATAGAAGTGCAGGTTTTGCTAATTGGGTGTTCAACCAAGATTTTATGGACATGTGTTTTAGCGGGGCGAATTTCACTTGGCAAAGAGGAAATTCCAAAGAAACTTTCAAAGCTTCTAGGCTCGACAAAGCTCTCTGCAATCTGGAATTCCAAATCGTCTAGGTGGACTATGTGATAAAACACCTCCGTGCACGGGTTCTGATCACAGCCCTATCCTAATCACGTTAAACGACTCCTCTACTAGTAGGAGAAATTCAAATTTCAGATTTCTTCTCCCTTGGTTAAGCCACATTAATTTCAAAGATCTGGTCTCAACCAACTAGAATCATACCGGTATTTTCCAGGATAATATCTCTAACCTCTCAAGAGCTCTCAAGTCTTGGAACATGAAGGACTTTGGGGCGATCGAGAGAAAGAAGAAGAGACTGCTTGCCCGCATCGGTGGTGCTCAAAGGAAAGCTCGATCATAACCATGAAAGTGGGCTCATTAGGCTCTTAAAGAAACTCCGAAATGAGTTGGATGAGGTTCTTCTCCAAGAGGAACTCAAAGTGGTTCCAGAGCTCAAGAGAAGAATGGATTTGGTCTGGGGATCGCAACACTAAATTCTATCACACAACTACCCTAGCTAATAAAAGAAGAAACAAAGTCAATGAGTTGATCAACAACAATGGAAATCGCACGAAGGATAAGCAGGAAATAAAGGACCTTGTTGTGGATCACTTCACAAAGCTTTTTTGCAAAGACGGGGAGGTGGATTTATCCATAGCGCCCGTAACTATTTCCCTTCTCTTCCAGATAATGAATGGTGTTCTTTTAATATTCCTTTTACGGAGGAAGATATTAGAACCGCTCTTTTTGATATGGGTCCTACTAAGGCAGCAGGTCTGAACGGTTTCATTGCTGCTTTCTACCAGAGACACTGGGACATTGTGGGGAGAAAACTGTCTTCCATGGCTTTAAAGTTTTTTTACACTGGTGTTCTGGAAGAAAATATCAATAACACTTGTATCACCTTGATTCCTAAGGTAACCAATCCCGCAATGGTTACCCAATTTCGCCCTATAAGTCTTTGTAATAACTCGTACACGGTTATTACGAAGACTTTAGCCAATAGATTGCGATGTATTCTTCCAAATCTTATTGGCCCTTGTCAAAGCAGTTTTGTCCACGGTAGACAAATCTCGGACAATGTTATCATTTATCAAGAGGTTCTCAATCTCATGAGACATGCCAAAGGGAACAAAGGTTATATACTTATTAAGATTGACTTGGAGAAGGCCTATGATAGACTCTTTTGGGAGTTCATTCAGGATACTCTTCGGGAAGCCAATCTCAACCCTTCCTGGGTCAAGAATATTATGACCTGCATTACAACGACCGGGCTCTCGATTCTTTGGAATGGAGATAGGTTTGACTTGTTTGAACCAAACAGGGGAATTCGCCAAGGCGACCCTATCTCCCCTTTTCTCTTCGTTCTGTGCATTGAGAGGTTATCCCACATCATCCAGAATGTTGTTTCTATCGGAGCTTGGAAAGGGATCAAAGTCTCAAGAAACGGGCCCTCCCTTTCCCACCATGCTTTGCAGACGACATGTGTAACACCCCGAAAATTATTCTAATTCCCGGATTAACTCCTACGATTATTTTTCTGAGGGAATTAATTCTTTCATTTAAAGCCCAATCCTTTCTATTTAAATAATCCTAGCTTAAGAAATTACCTTAAGCCCAATCTTTCTAAGTCTTTTATATATATATATATATATATATATATATATATATATATATATATATATATATATATATATATATATATATAATTGGATCCTTCTAAGACTACTTGTATGGGCTTTAATATATACTTCGTCGCATATTTAATTCTTTTAGCCCAAGCCCATGTAAATACTCTTGAACCTGTAATAAAGCTTACTCATATTATAAAGGCCCATATCATATTCTTGAATACCCTAATGCATACATATGAATATATATAACTCACCCTACCCATACAAGACTCATAACTTAGACATTTCCTACATTCTCTCCCTCTTCTCTACCCTATTTCCCACGCCACTTTCTTCTTCCTAACACACAAATATTATCTTCCATCTTCCTACTCAAGAACTAGTCAAGATTCCATCTTTTCTCTTCACCAAGCTTAGGAAGGGTAAGATATATCCATCTACATCTTTTATTCAAAGGTTTCCTTCACTCATCTAAGCTTTATTTCCCTTTATGTGTTGGGGTTGGGGTCTTTAATGAAGATCATGTTGAGGATGGCATGCTAGAGTAATCTTGGAGGAGATTTGAGGTTTTTTCTTAGCTAAGAGGTAACCATATGTCCATGAAAACCTAATTTTAACTATACAATGTGTATTCATGATGATCTTGTGGTATGTGAGCATATTCTTGTGTTTATGCTTATTTTAGAGCTTGTATCTTAGGTGTATACTTGTGTTTGATGTGCTATTTCTTCTATTAAAAGTCATATTTGTTGTTGGCATGAGTTTTGTGACACCCCAAAAATCCACATTCAATCCATGGATTAATTGAGTAATTAATCCTATTTCATTTGAGGAATTAATTTCCTAAAATCCTGATTTTTTTTAATACTCAAGGACTAGTATTTGACTAGTCAACCTTAAAGTTGTGTTGTACCTTGAGCTTTGAGGGGAGTTCCCTTGTTCCTTAAACTTTCTAAAGGTTAGTAAGGGTATTCTTGACTTTTCACCAAGAGTTAGTATTGTAACCTAACCTAGAAGACTTCTTCATTTCATTCCTTACATTTCCTAGAAATTGGCTCTACCTTCTCTCTAGAAAGAAGCGTAGCTTATTCTCCAAGCTAAGTTGAGACCCTTGTCAAGATTCCAAGATTTGCTTCCAAGATTCAACCTTTCACCTATTTGGGCATCTAGGAGGGTAAGATCTAAGTCTATCTTGTGTTTTTGGTTCCATCTTAGATGTCTTTTTCTTAAAAGTAGGATCTTTATGATCTTTTGGTTTGATCTTGAAGTGGGTTTGGGAAGTAAGCCTTGTAAGGAGCTTGTTGAGGTGTAAAGTGAAGTCTTTTGGTCTACAAGAGGTAACCCATGCTCTACTAAAACCTATTTTGCTTACCTATATGTGATTTCTTGGATTCTACTTGTGTTTTGCTATGAAATGTGAGGGTTTATGTATTTGTCTTGTGAAAATGCATATCTAGAGCTTGTGTTTAGGGTTCCTTTGTGCCATTGCTTGGCATTTTCCATGATTCAAGTCATTTTGTTGTATTGGGTGAGATTTGGCATGTTTTGGACATGAATTTGTGTTTGGAGAAGAAAATCCCCGAAGGGATTTGTTGTGGTATAAGTGTGTACCCGCGGGTGGAACGGCGGGCGGGGCACCACCCACCGGCCTACCCGCAGGTACATGGCCTTGTGGGAAGGTGTTCCCGCGGGCGGAACCACGGGTGGGGCACTACCCGTGGGTCCACCCGCGGGTACATAGGTGGTGATGTGATGGGATTTGTTCCCCGTGATTCGTTTGGTTCGGTATTTGGTCTTTTGACTTCCCGATGTTCTTTTGTGGAACTATTTGAGCGTCTTCTTGATGTTTCGTATGTCTAGAACTATATGGTAGGTATCCATGTAGGACTTTGGTGTCTTGAATCGTGCTAAGTGTTCAACATTGTGTTTCGTTGAACCGTGATGAGTCTTGTGTGTTCCTCGGAACTACCTTTGGTTTCTCCGTTGATAAGCATGCTAGGTTGGTATCTAAATGCTAGCGTGTGTGTTGTTTGTACCTTCCGTTTGGTTGATGATAACTTGTGTTATTCATCGTTGTTGTTGTTGGGCTGTGACCCATTCCTTGATTGAGTATGTTTCATACCTTCGTTGTGATCCGTTGTTTGACTCTTGTTGAGTTGTGGTGCGTGTGTGGCTTTACCTGGATTGCACGATTAGTGGTATGGGACACTAGTTACCAAGGTATTGCAGCGGTCCTCGTAGTAGCCGTGACGTGATTATGGAGCTGTGGCCTTTGTGTGAGGTTCACGTTTATGAGGGATAACATGTGTTATCCGGGCATGTGTTGCCATGTGTGTGTATGGTACCTCGTGTACTATGAAATCGGTGGTTTTGTTGGAGGGATTGTTGGAGGGGGAATTACAATTCCCGGGGGAATAAGGTTGGACTGGTTGTACAGGGGTCCTGGAGGTAAAGGTTGGAACTAGATATAAGGTTGGGGGTAGCCATAAGGTTGGAACAGGGCATAAGGAAGGCATATCAACTCGTGATGGGTGATGTCACGAGGGCTTGTGTAGCCGTGGTTGTGTTCTTTTCTTGTGACGTGTGTAGTCACAAAGGCATGTGTTGCCTAGGCATGTGTTGCCGTTTGTCGTGTCCTTATCCTTGTGTTGTTGTTATCCTTTGTGGTCTTGGGATGTGTTCCCGTGTTGTTTGTGAGAGTGATGAGTCTTGAGTTGGTGTTTACTCTTGGATTTTCACTTATATATATGTATTCCGTTTCGAAATGATTTTTGTATATATCCTATCTATGTATGATACTTAACAGGTATTGGTGGGTTACTAGCATTATCGCTGACCGGGCGTCGTCCCAATGTTTATCTTTGTTTCTTTCAGGTGATGTCTAGACGAGCGCGATGTTTAGTGGCCGGTAGTCTAGTATCTTTACCTTTGTTTTGTGGCCTGTGTGCTGTTGTAGTTTTAGACTGATGTCTTTTGGGATAGATGTATACACTTTGCAGATTCACCGCCGTAGCGTTTACCATGTTTGGTAGACGTGGAATAACACCCCGTTTGGATTTCTTTTATCCAGTTTTCGTTTTATCGTCAGCTATGCTAGTTTTGTTGTTTGATCTGCAGGTGTTAAGGCCTTTTATATAGGTCGTGTTTGGGGGGGTGTTACAAGTTTTGTTGAGTTTGGACTTGGATTTCACATTCTTGCCATTTTTCTCGAGTCAAATTTCACTTCCGGGAAATGAACCAGCGGGGGTTTTGGGCGAGCGGTGGCACACACGCCGAAACCACCCGCCGGTCACGCAGGGGGTTCCGGCAGGCACTTTGGGTCCCGCCTAAACCACCCACTGGTACAACAGGGAGTTTTAGCGGGACCTTTTGTACCCGTCTGAACCGCCCCCTGGTACGGTTTTGTTTGGCTTCTTGCTTTGTTGTCTCCCGTGTATTGTGAGTATTTATTGATGTTACATAAGTCTAGAGCGGTGTATTATGAGGCCAATGGTTAGGTTGGGAGTCTTGATTCGTGGCTAAGATCCAACATTGATATTTGTTGGATTATTGATGAAGTCTATGATGTTCGTATGAATCCTTGTGATTATTCTTTGGCTCGTGTACTAGTAACGTTGTTTCTTGATGTCAGTATAATTCTTTATAATAGCCTTTGCTTGATTCTTGATCGAGTTGATAACTTGAGCCTATTTATTCGTTGTGGCATTTCGTTGGAATTCTTTGATATCGAACTATTGCCTTTGGAATATCTTTCTTGTATCTATTTCTTGAAACCTGTTGATATTGAACTATTATTGTGAGCTTGTAACCTTGTTGCACATTCTAGGCATTTTTCCCGAGTCAAATTTCACTTCAGGGAAATGAACCAACGGGGGTTTCGGGCGGGCGATGGCACACCCGCCGGTCACGCAGGGGGTTCCGGCTGGCACTTTGGGTCCCGCCAAAATCACCCATTGGTACAACAAGGAGTTTTGGCAGGACCTTTTGTACCCGTCTGAACGGCCATTTGGTACGGTTTTGTTTGGCTTCTTGCTTTGTTGTCTCCCTTGTATTGTGAGTATTTATTGATGTTACGTAAGTCTAGAGCGGTGTATTATGAGCCCAATGGTTAGGTTGTGAGTCTTGATTCGTTGCTAAGATCCAACATTGATATTCGTTGGATTATTGATGAAGTCTATGATGTTCGTATGAATCCTTGTGATTATTCTTTGGCTCGTGTACTAGTAACGTTGTTTCTTGATGCCAGTATAAATCTTTGTAATAGCCTTTGCTTGATTCTTGATCGAGTTAATAACTTGAGCCTATTTATTCGTTGTGGCATTTCGTTGGAATTCTTTGATATCGAACTATTGCCTTTGGAATATCTTTCTTGTATCTCTTTCTTGAAAGCCGTTGATATTGAACTATCGTTGTGAGCTTGTAACCTTGTTGTACCTTGTCATTGTGAATCCCTTGACTTTGAGCTATTGATTGAGCTTCTTTGTTGTTGAATGCATTTCTTGTGGAATCTATGCCTTTGCTTTATCTCTTGAGATTCCTTCGTTGAATTGAACCCTTGTTGAGATTATTATGCTAGTACAGTGGACAGTGTGGGGACTTAATTGTTACTGATATGAGATTGGCGGGCATCTGGCTCTGTTTGCAATGGGTCATGTTAGTGTGGGAAGCCATTGACAGGTCGGTGGTATGGAAAGTCCCGATCAACCATTGTGAACTGATCCGGTAGTGTGGAAAGCTCTGAGTTGCCGTTAGGATTATTGTTTTGCGGGAAACCTTGTAGAAATGTATCCCGGTTGTCAGAGATAGTAGCTAACCCGTTGGGCTTGGAATCCCAATAGGGGGTGTATACACTTAAAGTTGCTTGATCTGTTTCCATTGGACATTAATTGATTGGTCACTTGTGACCTTGGTGCTGACTGGAAGCCCTCCACACTGATCTACGTTGGTATCGAGTCACTGAGGTTGACTCCGCAGTATATGTTTGATGATTGTGTCCTTGTGGACTTGAAACATTGTTATTGTTATTTATTTGATGATTATGATGAGAACTATCTACGTTGATTATTGTGATAGTTCTATCTTTCTCATTGTCCTTGATTCGCTTTCGTTATCTCGTTGAATCGGTCTCTTTAGTGATGTCCTTGTGGTATAATGTCGTGTTGTTGAGCATATCTCATGTATTGGTCTGGTCTTGATTCCATTCCTTATGAAGTATGATTAGCGAAATATATATGTATTCCCAAGTCTCAAAACCATTTTGAAGTATGAAAAGTATATCTACGTATCTTCACACATTGGAGTGTGGTTACTTAGCATAATCGCTAATGGTTTTAAAATGTTTTCATGTTTGGAGTAGTCCAGCTTTGAGAGCGCGATAGTTCAAGACTAGCTTCTACCATGTAGTTAGATTCCCTAGTTGGACTTTGTTTATTGGCCTGTGAACCTATGCTAGACTTATACTGTTAAGACTAGTACTTGTTATGTTGTTTTGTTTGAAGATCAGACTAGCCTGTGCATTTGGGTTGAGTTAACCTAAATGTGGTATAGCTTCCGCACTTTATTTATAGTATTTAGACTTCATTTACTAACATTTGTCCAGTTAATGCTTTAAGTTGTGATTAGAAATCGCAGGTGTTACAACATGGTACTCTTTGGAGAAGCCACGGAAGCCCAAGCCAAAATCATCAGTGATTGCCTCGACAGATTCTGTGCTTGCTCGGGTCAAAAGGTTAGTTTTCTCAAGTCCCAACTTTTCGTTTCCACTAATATTCCCCTTTCACGTGCAGAAGAGATATCGAGAACCTTAAGGATCCCTCTAACAAAGGAGTTCGGGAGGTATCTTGGTGTCCCCTCCATTCAAGGCAGAGTCACCAAAGGAACTTTTGCGGCTGTTGAAGATAGGATCTCAGCCAGACTGGAAGGATGGAAAACAAAGCTCTTATCCTTAGCAGGGCGCCACGTGTTAGCTCAATCGGTATTGAACTCTATTCCCTATTACACTATGCAGACTAACTTGCTCCCGAAAGGTTTCTGTGACAACATAAACAGGAAAGTTCGGAAGTTTATCTAGGGCGGTTCTGATAGCAAAAGGGGCTGCCATTTGGTGAATTGGAGCAAAGTCGACACCAGACCTAAACATGCTGGAGGTTTGGACATCAGAGGCACTTACGACATGAATATGGCTTTCCTCACCAAAGTCGGATGGAGAATGCTGACTGAGGATAGCCCTCTATGGACAAATGTTTTAAGAGCTAAATACACAAAAAATCAGCCCAATGCTAATCTGATTCTTCCGGTCTCCAAGAGCTCCTCCAATGCGTGGAAAGGCATTACTAAGGCCGCTAACATCCTGAAGGATGGTATTCGTTGCTCAATTGCCTATGGACTTGACACCAAGTTCTGCTATTCTAAGTGGCTTGGAGAGTTTGTTCCCATGGATGTCGCCACCAGAGATGTTCCTACTGAAGAAAGGCAATGGACAGTCAGAGATTATTGGGACATGAGCACCGGTTGGAACCTTCAATACCTGGATACTCTCTTGCCCCATCAGATCATCAGCAACCTCAGAGGGGTATTTCTTTCGAGTGATCCAAGCATCAGGGATAGTATCTCGTGGAATCAGACATCATCGGGTAGTTTCTTGGTCAGTTCGACGTACAATCTTGCCACTGGGAATCAGCTCCAACCAAACAATAATTTCTGGAATGTCATCTGGAGGATAAAGGTGCCGAACAAAATAAAATTCTTTTTGTGGCTTCTAATGCATGAAAGTATCCTCTGCAATGCTAAGCGCATAAGTTTACATATGGCAGCAAGATGTCATCTCTGTCCAGGGAGAAGAGAGGATATCAACCATGTCATGAGAACCTGCCCCGCTGCGCTCAAAATTTGGAACTCCCTTGTCTTCAGGAATGAATCTTTTCATTAACACCAGAAGGTGGAGATAATCAGGGACTACAGCAAAAATGTCTACAGAACTCTCATGCACTGGTTGATCACTTGTCACACCTCCGGGATACAAACTGCTACTGTTATGTGTTGGGAGAAGCCTCAACATGGCTGGGTTGCCATCAACGTGGATGGGAGCTGCAATCCGAGAATCCATAATGCAGGATGTGGTGGTATTTTGAGGAATAGCCAGGAGAGTGGATCGTTGTGTTTTAGCAAGATTTGGGGGACTGCCCAGCTGATGTTGCAGAAGCTTTTGCTACGTTAGCTGGTCTTAGAATTGCTTGGAATATGTCTCTCACCAACGTTGTGATTCAAAGTGACTTCGTCAACGTGGTCGACCGGATTAATGACCAAGATTTGGGGGACTGCCCAGCTGATGTTGCAGAAGCTTTTGGTATGTTAGCTGGTCTTAGAATTGCTTGGAATATGTCTCTCACCAACGTTGTGATTCAAAGTGACTTCGTCAACGTGGTCAACCGGATTAATGACCATCTTTTTTACGCTAAAGGAGGTGAAACCCTTTGTAATATCATTTTTGAGTGCAAGGCTTGGTTTAAGAAGAATTGGAATGCTAGATATTGCCATATTTTGAGGGAACAAAATCAAGTTGCGAATTGACTTGCGAAGAACCATTCTCCAAACCACGAGTTGGCTTTGCTTTATTTTTGCTCAAATGCCAAGCTCGCAGAATGTGTCCGCAAGGATAGTTTAGGTGTTCCCTGAAGCACAAAAAGAGAGTTGCGAATTGGCTTGCGAAGAACGAACCATTCTCCAAACCACGAGTTGGCTTTGCTTTATTTTTGCTCAAATGCCAAGCTCGCAGAATGTGTCCGCAAGGATAGTTTAGGTGTTCCCTGAAGCACAAAAAGAGAGTTTAGGTGTTCCCTGAAGCACAAAAAGAGTCAATGCCGCCTCCATTAAGGGACTTGAACCTACGACTTCGCATATGAGAGTTCAACCTTGGTGTCATTAGACCACAAGGTTTTGGCAACTAGAAACTTATTCAAAAGACTTAATTTCAATCATTAGGTATACCTTGTGCGTAACTAAGGATTTCAATTAGTTTAGCCCTGTCGATTTCAAATCAACCCTGTCGGGTTTATAAGGAAAATTTTTTACCGAATTAATTTTTTTTTTAACCTTAACCCTAAACCGTCGAGTTATCTGGCTTTTTGGGTGAGTTTGGTTAAATTTTTTTACATTTTGAAATTAATATTCTAAATTTTCAATTTTAATAAACTAGCACATTTACACTAATAAATATAAACTTATACATCGTTTAGTCAATCCAAACGTTAATTTCTCAATTGTAAGTTCTAACTAAAAATAATTAATATATTTACACTTATAAAATAATAATAATTATAAGAGTTAATTACAAATTTGGTCCCTCGACTATAAGGATTTCACCAATCTGGTCCTTGACTTTCAAAATTACTCAATTTAATCCCCGACTATGCTTTTTTTTTTTTTAACCCAAAATGGTCTTAACCATTAGACGTCCGTTAACTCGTGACCAAATTGGTAATTTCACTACAGTCAAGGGACTATTTCAGTAATTAACTTTCGGAGAAAATGGTGCATGTGATGACTGAAATGGTCCATTGACTATAGCGAAATTACCAATTTGGTCCCGATGGTTAATGGACGTCTAACGGTTAGGACCATTTCGGGTAAAAAAAAAAACATAGTCGGAGATTAAATTGATGAATTTTAGAAGTCGAAGACCAGATTGGTGAAATTCTCATAGTCAAGGGACCAAATCGGTAATTAACTCATAATTATAATAAGTTCTTATTTTTCATCATTTGTTTTCGTAAAAATAATTTATTTTGTAATAAATTTATTAATATATATTTGTTGAAATTTTAATAAAAATTAAATAAAAAAGTTCTTATTTTTCGTCATTTATTTTTGTAATAAGTTTATTAATATATTTTGTTGAAATTTTAATAAAAATTAAATACAAAAGAAAAAAATGTGCTTAGGTACAAACTTTCAAGCCCCCATGACTGACACTCTACCACTAAGCTATAAGGGCTGGGTTGTTAATTTGTATTGGAATATTTGAGATGATTTTTATCTTATGTTAACTTTTTCAATCTTATTGCGATTGTTTTTTTCTTTATTTTTGAAGGAAAAGATATATATCATTCACGATGGGACTCGAACCCACAATCTCTCGCTCCAGAGGTGAGCACCTTATCCATTAGGCCACGCAAACATCTTAATCTTATCAAGATTGTTCATCATACTACGATTGACATTCTTATACTTAACACCAAGAGTGGTAGCTTTGCCATCTATGTGGTCTCCGAGTTTGGAAAAGTTGGCAAATTATTGTGTAGACCATGGTCCACATAGTACTGTTTGAACCACAAAAGAATGTACATTTTTAATTTAATATACTAAAAATACATTATTTTTGTACTAAATGTACATTATAAAAAATAATATACTTTTAGTATTCAAATAATGTAATTTCCTTGAATACAAAGTACATTTTTAATATACTAAAAGTACATTACTTTTGTACTATATGTACATTATTTTATAACATACAAAATATGGTCCACAGTAGACCATGGTTCACACAATAATAATTGTGAAAAGTTCTATAGGATACCGAAAGCACATACCTTAAAGATTAAGGGGGTTGTATTCAATCATGACTTTCATAGAGTTTTAACGACTTTTATGAACTTTAAAAGTTTGGAAGTATTCAATTCAAACTTTTAGAGAGTCTTTAAAAGTCAGGCGGTATTCAATCACGATTTGTAAAGAGTCTTTAAAAGTCATGTGATATTCGATTAAGACTTTTAGAGAGTCTTTAAAAGTCATGTGGTATTCAAAAAGTTATGAACTTTTGTAGACTTTTTAATTTTAGAACTTTTGTAGACTTTTCATTCTCAAATATAAATAGTTGAAATCCAACCATCAACCCCAAGATTTCAAAATTTTCTTTCTAACAACTTTGAATGTTTTCTCTCTATATTAATATTCTATTTTTTCTCTCTAATTAAACTTTATAAACTTGTCTAAATTTAATAAAATTATTTTTTTCTTCATTATCCTATATTTTCCTCATACCTAAACTCTACTGATTTTTCTCTCTCCTAAGCTTTACAATCTTCCTCTAATATTATTTTTACTTCATTATTGCTTGTTTATATTGATTTTTATTTTTTTCTATGAATTTTTTATCCCTAACTTTCTCTAATTCCCCCTAAATACATAAACAAAGCAAATTTTTCATCATCAAATTTTAGTATATGGTTCATAATATTCATATAAATACTTATATATTTTAATTTTTATATATTCTTTTTATGTTTATATTCGTAATATATATTTTTTCTTTTTTTTTTTAACAACAAGTTACTACGAATAGCGAACTACTGTTCGCAACAACAATTTAGAGTTGCAAACAGTAGCACCTTGTTGTTGTTCGCAGTCTCAAATTGTTATTGCAAATAATAGTTTTTTGCGTGATGCTTAGCAATATATTAAGTATAATAAATTTATATATATTATTAATATTAAATTTGTAATTTTTTTTTTATTTTATGAAACTTGTAATTATATTTTTAAATATTTTATTATAATTTTTTGTTGATGTTTATTAATAATATATATATATATATATATATATATATATATATATATATATATATATATATATATAAATAAGTAATTAGTATATAAGTTTCAGCATACTATGGATAAAAATAATAGTGTTGAGAATGTTGATGTGGGTGAAGAACTATATAATAAGAAGAATTTTTGATATTATAAATGTTTTGTAAGAAAATTATAAAGGATAAGAATCAAAATCATTGAAAGTTTGTAAGGATGTATTCAATTTAGAATTTCAATGACTTTTGTAAACTTTTTAAAATAAGAAGTTTATAAAAGTCTATGAATGTTTTTTATATAGACTTTTATAGAGTCTTATAAAGTTTTAAAAAGTTTTAAATGACTCTATGAAAGTCAATCAAAGTTTATTAAAATCTATCATTTTAAAAGTCTTTAAACTCTACAAAAGTTATGATTGAATACACCCCCCTAAGTTTTAGTACATAGACTCCTAAAGATTGGTGTGATACGCTAAGAATATTCTGTAGGAGATGACGTACATGTGAAACCTATTACAGATCACTAATAAAAGAAATTGTTTGGTAAACTATAGAATTTCGAAATTCAAATTCAAGTTCTAGTCTTCTAGAAGGACTACAGGGTTTTCAATTTTTTTCCTCTGATTTTCAACTATTCTAGAAATTACATCTTGGTAGGGGTGTTAGCGAACAGAGCTTTCGGCAAACTACTCATGTTCGTGTTCGGTAAGCGTTTGTTTATGTTCGTTTGTTAAGGTAAACGAACATTAACAAACAAAATTTAGAGCTCGGTTAATAAACGAACAGAGCTTGAACAGTTTTAAGCTCGTTTGCTAAGAGATCGTGAACAAGCTCGTTTGTGTTCGTTTACTAATGTTCGTGAACAAGTTCGTTTATGTTTGTTTAATAATGTTTGTGAACAAGTTCGTTTAATAATGTTCGTGAACATGTTCACAAACCTATATATTATATTATATTATATTATATTAGTTTTGTAGTTGTGTTGTTTGTTTGATTATTGTTCGTGAACGTAGATTATTTATTGTTCACGAACGAATTGTGATCATGAACATGTGCAGGTGTTTGTTTATTAAGTGTTCATGAACGTAAATGAATATGTTCGTGAACGTGCTTGTTAATGAACATGTTTGTGAACGTGTTTGTTAATGTTAACGAACACGTTTGCGAATGTGTTCACGAACGTTAACAAACACGTTCGCGAACATGTTCGTTAACGTTAACGAACACGTTCGTGAACGTGTTCGCGAACGTTAACGAACACTAACAAACGCTTAACAAACGAACACGAACAGAATTTTCAAAAACCTTAACAAACGAACACGAACAACCTCCGTTCGTTTATGTTCGGTTCGTTAACAGCCCTACATCTTGGGGATACATCATGCATCATATTGGCAACGACAAATAAAGAAATATAAATATAGCTCGCACCTACTACTCAATTAATTTTTGTGTGGTAGATTATAGGTAAAGGTACATGATCAAGTCTTAGCGGTTGCAATGTAAGAGTTACATCCGATGTGCGTAGTGGACTCCTTGTGGACATTAAACACTGGTCTTCTTATCTACCGCTCCAATATTCTGTCGGGTCGAGATGTTATGACCCTTGAGGCGAGAAAATTTCATATTTATTGAGAGTGAGAGAATTTCATTTTGGTAGGCAAAGCATATAAATAGAAAAGGGAACAATCCAATTTTAGTCACTCAATTATTCCTTATAATAATTAGCGGTTGCAATGTAAGAGTTACATTCGATGTGCATAATGGACTCCTTGTGGACATTAAACACCGGTCTTTAATTTCTATCCACCGCTTCACTATTCTGTCGGGTCGAGATGTTAGGACCCTTGGGGCGAGAAAATTTCATATTTATTGAGAGTGAGAGAATTTCATTTTGGTAGGCAAAAAATATAAATAGAAAATGGAACAATCCAATTTTAGTCACTCAATTATTCCTTATTATTAGCGGTTGCAATGTAAGAGTTACATTCGATGTGCATAATGGACTCCTTGTGGACATTAAACACCGGTCTTTCTATCCACCGCTCCAATATTCTGTCGGGTCGAGATGTTAGGACCCTTGGGCGAGAAAATTTATCTTTATTGAGAGTGAGAGAATTTTATTTTGGTAGGCAAAAAATATAAATAGAAAAGGGAACAATATATTTTTAGTCACTCAATTATTCCTTATTACCAGCTTTACCGTTTTATTATATACTCCTAAATCTTCAAAAATTTTGCAATTTTAACCCTAGAGCAACTAAATAATATAATTAAAATCTATTAAAATTATACTTAGTACATGAGTATATTTTAGGCCATGTTTGGTAGCATAGTTTATCAGCCAATTTTAGCTTATTTAACTACTATTAGTTGTTTGATTTGATTAAACAATCAATATGTGTATTTGATTAATTAGCTTTTTGTAACAACTTATTACTTTAAAATAATGTTAAAATTCAAAAAGCAGTTCAAAGTAACTTTTTCGATCAGCTTTTTGAGAAAACCATTTTGTATGTAATCAGTCATCTATCAGCTAATGCTATCAACTGTCAAATTCATTAACCAAATTAGCTAATAGTTATTTACCACACACTCCCTTGATATTTTTTTAATATTTCTTTCTTAAAAGGTTATCACTTATGAATTTAACATATAAAATAGCAAAATTGACAATATTATAAAGAATAAAAATAACACAATTTTAATAGAGTTTAATGATTTTTTTAATAAATATAAATAGAAAACATAGAATATGGGCGTGCGGCGGTGTCCATATTTGACCACTCAGCTCAATCTTTATAAAGTTTGCATATACTTAATAATATAATTTAATGCCGACACGTTTTACGAAACTGGGCGGTATCATCCACCCACTGCCCTAGCAGAACACTATAAAATTAAATATTTTCAACAAAAACATAATCAAAGTTGGCATTATATATAGAAACCCCAATTCCCCTTCTTCCTTATTTATCACACTTACAACAACAGACATTATTATTTCGTAAAACCAAGAACATACAAACAAGATTATGGCGGCAAATTCTTCTTACGAGACATCATGGGCGGATCAGTGGGACCCAGAGCCACTTTATGAATACAACAGGAATGATCGTGAGGCCAGCAAGCAATCATCATCGTCGTCGTCTTCTAAATTCTCCGACAAGATGAGCTGAACTTTCGATAAAAGTAAGGTTGCCGCTTCCACCGGTGTGAAGAAAGCCAAGGCCGGAGCTTCTGCGGGTTTTCACTGGATCAAAGACAAGTATCATAAGACTACTCATAAGCACTAGAATTTTATGTTGTTTCCTTTCTCCTATGATTTTTTTTTTTTTTTTTTTTTTTTTTGTAAAAGAAAAGAAAATTTGTTGTATAGGTTAATAGGGGCGAGTCATGCATTCGTCATGTGTTTGTTTCAGTTAGAATTGATTATTTTTATGAAGTTTGGCCATTTTTCTTATAATTTAATTTCCTTGTAATATAGTCATCTCAGTTTTTGTTCTGATCTCCTACCAAAATTCTTGAGTTTAATTTGCCGGCGACCTCTGTTTCCGGTTGATCAATTCACGACGAGTTGAACCGTCCCCCGGAGCAGGCAGCGCGCCAGAGCTCCTTTGACCAAGCAATTAGTGGGACTAGAGGCATTAATGAATGAATTGAAGCAGATTGAAGTAAAGGGCATATCTGCAGAAATTCCCACATCGAGGACATAAAATATGTGTTAACCATTTGATAACCGGCAACCTTCTTCTCTTGCACGCTGAGCTTGGTAGCATGAGCTTGTAACCTGTGCGGGGGCTTTTGGGTTGATGGGATGCTGGGCCACACCATTAGGTAGAGAGTGGGTGGCATTCTTCTGCCTGATCTAAGTGGGGACTTGGCCAAGGTGCCTTTGTGACGCAAATTATGCTGTGCAACCGAATGCACCTTGCAAGGTGCATACGGTTGCAAAACGGCGCCGTTTTGGTTAAAAAAACGCGCGTCCCACTTAAAGAAGAAATCAGGTTTGATTTCCGGCAATAGTATTTTTATATATCCAGAAATTCATAACTATATAACCACAATTTAATAACTATATATCCACAATTTCATAACTATATATCCACAGTGAATGAATGAAGTAAAAATCCACAATGAATGAATGAATGAAGTAAAAATTCACAATGAATGAATGAATGAAGTAAAAATCGACAATGAATGAACTAAATATCCACAATATATGATTGAACTAAATATCCACAATGAATGAATTAAATATCCATAAATTCATAACTATATAACAACAATTTCATAACTATATATCCACAATTTCATAACTATATATCCACAGTGAATGAATGAAGTAAAAATCCACAATGAATGAATGAATGAAGTAAAAATCCACAATGAATGAATGAATGAAGTAAAAATCCACAATGAATGAACTAAATATCCACAATATATGATTGAACTAAATATCCACAATGAATGAACTAAATATCCATAAATTCATAACTATATAACCACAATTTCATAACTATATATCCACAATTTCATAACTATATATCCACAATAATGCTATCGCTGAGAGTCGAACCTGATTTTTTTTTTTTAAAGTAGGACGCGCGTTTTTAATCAAAACGACGTCGTTTTGAACCGTATGCACCATGCGCATGATACATTCAGTTGCACAGCATAACTATTGCCTTTGTGAAGGCGGAGGCGTCTTGGTTGTTTAACCGGAGGGTAGTGTGTGAGGCTAGTTTCACAGAGCTGCAAAAACCTCCAACTCTCTTCAGTGGATAGATAACAGCTCGGTGCAATCCACCAATCGAACTTTGATGGGACGCTGGGCCACACCATTAGGTAGAGTGTGGGTGGCATTCTTCTGGTCTTGCCTGATCCAAGTGGGGACTTGGCCAAGGTGCTTTTGCAAAGGCGTAGACGTCTTGGTTGTTGAATTGGAGGGTAGTGTGTGAGACTGGTTTCACAGAGCAGCAAAAACCTCCAACTCTCTTCAGTGGATAGATAACGGATCGGTGCAATCCACACTCGTTTCACAGAGCAGCAAAAACCTTCAACTCTCTTCAGTGGATAGATAACGGATCGGTGCAATCCACACTCATTGAGTGCTGGGTGGGTGGCACCAACCGAACCATCAACCCTTTTTTTTTTACCATACTTGTTGTGCATGATGGATTTAGCTAAACTAACAACAGAAGTGATATTTTAATTTGGGTTTATGGCTTCCAATTCACTTTGGAAAGAATGAATGTGCAGTGGATATAATATATATGGCATAAGTTATGTTCTGGGTTCATGGTTTCCAGTTCACTTTGGAAGCTTAGGAATGATCTATACAATAGAAGTGATGTCTGCATGGTTAAAAGTAGGTATATGTCATTTCTGTTTACAGATTCATGTATGTAATCTATACAATTTAAGTCAGTTAATTGAAGCATACTATACTGTAGTAAACAAATTAAGGTTCATGCAATGTGTCATTACCAAGAGAACCTGATCTTGACTGTGATGGAATTGTTGTTGCATAATTATTATTATTTTCTCTCTCACTAGAAATGTAGAATTAGGGGAATGTTAAAGTAGAAGAACAAGGAGTAATATTGTGAGCATGGATGGAAGGGAAGAAGAAGTGATCTTATTAATTGCATTCAACCAGAGTACAACAACTTGTTTATATACAGAGTAGAGAGGTGGGAAGATGATAACTGCTCCTAACAACTTGACAGCTAATCGAACAATAAACAATTTGGCAATTAATTTGTTGCAAGCTTGTGTTGATGTGGAGTTGAGCTAGATGATTTTGAGTTGGCAATTAAAATTTAATTAGATTTATCATATAGATCAAATATTATGAAAAATAGTACAAAATAAATGTTATTAAACGTGAATATGTTATGTATTAGTTTGACGTTGTTTTAGACCAAGGTCTACGATGCAAAGTAGGCCTTGGTCTATGATATAATTTGCGGTTGCAATTGGAATAAAAGGAAAATAAATAACTTTAAAACAATAAATATGAAAAGTGAAATTTCAACAATTGCGACAAATGAAAATTGCAAATTTAAAACAACATGAAATGATGTATTGGCTAGTTTGCTTGAGAGGTTAAGGGGGAAAACTTATGATCTTTTACATGTAAGTGCGTGTTGGTTCAAACCCCATACTTAGCATTTTTTTTGCCACGCCAGGGACACCACTATGACAAGGTTGTGTCACCTAGCGAGGTAGATTTTGACATGTCCATCAACATGGCCATGTCGAGGGCATGTCAATAGTCGAAAAATCTATTTAAGTTGTGTTTTTAATCCTTTTGGGGACTATTCGATCAAAGATTTCAAGAAAATGATCTAAGACACTTTTGAGTCTTTTGATGGTTTCAACCACTCTTTGGAACACATCTTTATATATATATTGGGAAGGCTTGGAATCAAGATTTTCTTCGTGGATTAAATGTGTTTTTCTATGTTCTTCAATTTGTTTATCGTTTATTTCATTCGCCTTTCGCCTTTATTTACTAGTTAATTTACTTAAATTTTCTTGTTGGTTTCTCCAGATTGCCTTGGTTGTTGATTAGTCATTTTTTTTTTTAATTTATTATCTCCTTTAGAGAACTTTTTACGTTTTTAATTTTCAATATTTTTAAATACAATTTCTTGTCAATTTCAATTTTCAATTGCAATCATTACTTAGATGCAATTTCAATTGCTACTTTAGATCAAGGATTGAAGATTTGGATTTTCATCTCAATATATATATATAAGTTCATTCTCATTTCATTTCTTGTAATTTTACTTGTTGCCTTGATTATCTTTATATTTTATCTTGTGATTGCTATGGATTGTATTCTTGATCTTGAATCTATTGTCATATTTATCTTCAATATGTGGGAGTAGATGTCTTAGGAGGGAGATAAGGATGTAGATTATGATTTTGGAGGTATGATCTTGAAATGGTTGAGTGGGAAGATGAGACTTGATTTGGATGATGTGGATCAACATGATAATTGAAGCATGTGCTCTATCTCAACTAAAAGCCTAAGCTGGTAGTTGGATTGCACGTTAATGGCTATATGCTCACAATGATTATTGAGTCCCGAGTAGAAAGTGACAACCTAATCTAGGCTCATGGGGATTGATCAATCATGCTTCACCTTTGAGAAAAGGGGAGTATGGGATATCTAGGACGCCAAATGTTTGATGAAACACCTATTAGCCACTTATGAGTCATGCATGAAAATGTCCTTAAGTGATCTAATAAGAGTGTGAAATGACCTTGAGAAAGGCTTCCTTCCGATTATGTGACATCCATTATCTATCCCGATTCAATTGCATTTCCTTGTACAAATCCAAGTTCCTATTCCCGTTCGCTATCTCATTTATTATTATCTAATTCCTTTGCTAGTTGGTTTCATTATTTGCAATATATGACCCTTTACTTTGGACTAGATTTCCAATAAAAGAGTTAATACCTTCTGTTTGAGAGAAATATTATATCGCCAAACTTTGATAACGATATCTAAGTATGGGGATACCCTCTCACACAGAACTCATCCAAAATTCTCTTCATCAAAACCATCACCACGTACTTGGGAGGAGCTAGCTGGCTAGATCTTTCATGTCCAAGTACTTTCCACTAGCAAAAACTGTCAAGTTGTGGAATAATATCTCTTCTTTCACTCATAAGGAAACTGAGAGCATTTCTCATGCTTGAGAATATGCCCCCATCGTCGCCTAAACCCTAAACCCCTAACATGAGTGCATATTAAGCATGTGTTGTGTGCAACATAGGGACATGTTTAATATGCACACAACATAATGCTCTAATGCACACACGCGTTTTTAATTCCCTTAATTAATCTCATCCATAGATATGATTTTTAATGCACCAGATTGGTTTTCATGGATTCATGGAGATGGTGCAGTGGCTCTCATATGATCACTAATTAATATATATATATATATATATATATATATATATATATATATATATATATATATATATATATATATATATATATATATATATAGGGAAGGGTTCAGGCGCGGGTATAGCTTCTCGTGCGGTTAGATCTGAGCCGTTGATCAAATCTAGATCAACGGCTCAAATCAATGAAAATTAAAAAAAAAAAAAAAAACAAAACGCGTGTCTGGAAGTAAGAAACATAAGCTAAAAATGGCGCACCTTAAGTGATAGAAACACGCACCTTAAGTGTTAGATCTTAAGCATAAACTCACGCACATTAAGTACAAAACCCACACACATTAAGCACAATCTCACGCACATTAAGTACAAAACCCACGCACTTTAAGTATTAACTCATAGACTTTAAGTTTCAACAACTACTGACATTAAGCACAAACTTACGCATATTAAGTACAAAATCCACGCACATTAAGCACAACCTCACGCACATTAATAAGCACAAAACTTACGCACTTTAAGTATTAACTCACAGACCTTAAGTTTCAACAAACTACTGACATTAAACACTAACCTCACACACATTAAGCACAAACCTTACGCACATTAAGCACAAACTCCACTCACATTAAGAACAAATCTCATCCACCTTAAGCACAAAAGCCCACACTTTAAGTTTTAACAACTACTCACATTAAGCACAACCCCACGCACATTAAGCACAAAACTCACGCACAAGCCACCGTTTTTTTTTTTTTTTTTTTTTTTTTTTTTTTTTCTTTTAATTTTAGTAATCCTGGACGTTGATTTAAGCGAGATGAATGACCCAGATTAAACCGCACAACCGCACCTAGGCATCCTAACCGCACCAAAACCTAATTCTCTCTCTCTCTCTCTCTCTCTCTCTCTCTCTATATATATATATATATATATATATATATATATATATATATATATATATATATATATATATATATGCTAACTACCATGTAGTATGATGACATCCCGGTTATCCTTCCAGGTGGATGATCAAAGGTTCAAACCCCGGTTATGGGGGTTTAGATTCTTTGGACTGAAAATGTTTGAGAAATATAGAACAACAATACAAATAGAGGAGCCTTGTTTGCTCCTCAATGCTTGCCCATCCGATGTGGAAAGAGATGGGCAAGCACAATTTTGGAGCCTTGAGACTCCTTATATAGCTAGGGAGCCTCAAGGCTCGAATTCCACGTACTTTTAAATATCAAAAAACTAAGGGGGGAGCCATACCACTCATATGTTTTTTTTTTTTTTTTTTAAATAATTTCTTTTGTTATTGTTATTGTTATTGTTATTGTTATTATTATTATTGTTGTTGTTACACCTTTATAGGTCACTTTAAATGTTAACTGCTAATTCTAAACAACTAATTTTAATAAATATTTTTTTACAAATCGTTGATACAATTTGCAGGTAAAAACCGCTAACACAATTTATTATCCGCTAATTAATTAACCATCAATTTCCAAACAAGGTTATAGTGTCAAAGCTCCCAATTTAAATGAAACACTAGTGGACACTAGGCTTCAACGTTACATCAACATACACTTTACAATGCAACTTCCCCCATTGAAGGCCTCTCTGCTGGAAAATGAGGAGTGCCGGCTGAGGGTTTTTGGTTATGAGTTGTGTACGAGAATCTGCAGCAGAGAGGCCTTCAATGGGGGAAGTGGTAAGGGAGATAGGCTGAAATGACGCAATTACCCCTCACTTACACGGTCATTTAACATAATTTCGGATGGAGGATCAAAAATGTTCTCGTCACAATAAGTCTGTCCATAAAATGGCAAATTTTTTTATGGAGGATCAAAATTGTCCGTGCCACTATAAGTCTAAGACCAAAAATGTCTTTTACTCTACAATTTATTATCCGCTAATTAACCACCAATTTCCAAACAAGTTTATAGTGTAAAAGCTCCCAATTTAAATGAATAACTAGTGGGCACTAGGCTTCAAATTTACATCAACATACACTTTTCAACTGCACACCCTCCCCCCGTGGTACTCCTTGTAACATCTTACCATGATTGGTGCAAGATTGGTTATGGCCTTAATAGCCATTAAAGAGTGCTAATGGTAACAGTTGTAACGGTTATCGTTACAACTGTTACAAAGCCTATATTGATGGTTAGATAGGCTATATAAGTGAGGTCCTCCCACTACTCAAGTACTGTCAATATACTGACAAAATATACACCATCCTATTATACTTGAGACAAGTGGGAGTCACTCTGCCCAAATCACTGCAGAAATTCAACTAAGACATTATACAACAACACAAAGGCAAAACAAGCAAACAACTATGGCTGGAGGTTAGTCCTTATTATCACATATACAATGTTGTATAAATGTATATGTGCCTATTAATTTCTTTCATTTGGTATCAGAACAGGTTTATCTCTGCCTAGTTGTTCAAATTGCTATTATTTTGTAAAAGTATATTCTGAAATCTTTATATGCAATTTGAATATTGGATTCATATGTGGCTGGATTTGTATGCGTATTGCTTCGTATAGTATGCAATCTGTATACGTATTGCTTCCTAAGTTTTACAGTGTGTATATGTATATGCAATCTGTATACGTATTGCTTCCTAAGTTGTGTATATGTATCTGTTTTTCATACATGTATGTGTATACATGAAAATTTTCAAAATATACATATATTATTTTCGAAAAAAAAAAGAAAAAAAGGGAAATCCAACCTACAGTTACGGAGAAATTTTTCTCCGATTTTGGTCTCCCTTTTGGCCCTTCACCGTCGATCCTGTAAAGATTTCGGATGGTCCCTTTCCGGCGACTTTGATCGCTTTTGGAACGGTGATTAAAACCGTGTCTTGGGATCTCGGAGTGGATGGCGACGGTGTCGGCAGCTTTGCGTCTGAGGAACGAAGATGGAGGGGTGGCGGTGCTGAGGCTCGGGCGATGGTGGCGAGCGAAGTTGCTTTCTGCCGTTGGCTTCGGCCGGCCTCTCTTCCGGCGATCTCTCTCCCTCTCTCCGTCGGCTAAGGATGTCGTCGTCTCTTCCGCTTCAATCTGCGCTGCCAGGTTCCTTTGTTAACTGAAAGGGAATATAGGTATTTTTGTTTGGGCTGATGGGTATCTATTTAATTGTTTAAATTAGTTTAGGTGGTTTGGGCCTTTGATTAAATTTGTTTAGGTGGTTTGGGCCTGCTTATATAAATCAGCAATCATAAAGTTTGCATTAATATAATTTTTCAAATTGTTCATCAATCTTTAATTGTTTTAATACATAATTTTAATTTGTTATGGGCCTACAATTTGGTTTTAAAGTATTGTAAATTATATTGTTTTAATATAGTTTTCATTCAAATTGTAAATTGAGATTGAATTTAAATTCTATTATTTTGTAAACTCATGTGTTAAATTGCTATAATGTTTGTGCAATTTATTTGTTTAATATGAGTTTGTCTTTTGTAATATGCATATTATGTCCAATTAGCATAATTCTAATTTATTTCAATTATGCGATTTATTTTATGCCTTAGAAATGCATATTTTAGGAATTTCTTAAACTCCTTAGTACTTGGACTTTGGTAGTGCCTTTTAGGAGTTTGTTGAATTCCTTAGAAGTTGGACTTTAGCATATTGCGGTTATAAAAGTACATAAGGTTTAGTACGACTATGATAGTGCCTGAAGGTTAGCACATTAAGATGTTACATTCGGCACATTAAGATGTTATTAAGATCAAAAGTTCACCTATTCTTAAAGTCTTTTTCCAAACCGTGAACATCAAATTTTTGAATCAACCCTTCAAAACGTTATGCTATAATATGAGAATGCATGAACCGGGGAAAATTTCTTGGGAAGAAAACTAGAATAGCCAATATGCTACTAGTTCCCTTGGAATCCTACTCTGTCTAAGGAGTTGGTATTTAACCGAGTTCATCTCGACCAACTTTCCTGGGAGTATACTCGGTAATTGCTTATCATGTTAAGTGCATAGTTGGTTTTGTTAAATCTATGCCGATGTGATAATACAAATTTAATTAGTTAAGGAGTAGCCACAGCATCCTTAATTTAATTAAAATTGTATATCAAGTTTTTCCAAATCACATAAAGTTTAGGCATAAATTGTGATTAATTGTATGTAATATGATGAAATTTAGCCCACAGGCAATTTTGTTATATTTGTATGGTTAATCAGGATAAAAATACCAAACTATGATCATAATTTAGCCCACAGGCAATTATGCATCGGCATATAGTCTTTGGTAGTTTTATCGTTGAGAATAGAAATTCAACCTTGTTCCCATCCCATTTCTATTCTAAAATTTTCTAAGGTCCCTTTTGCGTAAAAATTTAGCCCACAGGCAATTTTTATGGCATTTGGATCTTTGACATGCATCATTTACATTGGTAATGTATGCGATTCAGTTAATTTTTATGCCAATTAACTTTTACCTTTACAGCATCTCAATCCGTTACTCATACTGATTTGAACATCGAAGTTCCCGAACTTAGGGGCGACAACTACAAAATTTGGAAAGAAAGGATTCTTCTAAGTTTAGGGTGGAGAGACTTGGACTTTGCTATCCATAACGTGCAACCACCGGTCCCCACTGAAAAGAGTACCCAAGATGAAATTGCACTATATGAGCGATGGAATAAGTCCAATCGGCTCAGTACAATGTACATCAAGGCGAAAATATCTGATGGGATTCGGGGCTCCGTTAGTGAGGAGCATGACGATGTCCAAGCATTGCTCAAGTCTATTGATGACCAGTTCGTCACCTCAGAAAAGGCTTTAGCAAGCACCCTCATCATGAGATTCTCCTCTCTCCGTCTCACTTCCGTCAAAGGTGTGCGTGCGCACATCATGGAATTGCGGGACATTGTGGCTCAACTTAAGACTCTTGGGGTAGATATGTCGGACGACTTCATTGTGTACTATGCTTTGTACACCCTACCATCACCGTATGGACCTTTTAAAATTTCTTATAACACACATAAGGAAAAATGGTCCATAAATGATTTAATGACCATGTGTGTTCAAGAAGAAGGAAGATTGGTGATGGAAATGGGAGAAAGTGCCATGCTGGCTACGGCACACGAGAAGTCTAAGTCTGGCAAATCTCGAGGTTCCACTTCTAAGGCTAAGGGGAAAGGAAAACTTTCACCTCAAGCATACATAAAGAAGGTGCATAAGTGTTTCTTCTGTAAAAAGAAGGGGCACATGAAGAAAGATTGCATCAAGTACAAAAAGTGGATCGAGAAGAAAGGTATTCTATCCTCATTCGTTTGTTATGAATCTAATATGTCTGAAGTTAACACTAATACTTGGTGGATTGATTCTGGTTCAACAATCCACATTGCAAACTCTTTACAGGGAATGCAGGATCTAAGGAAGCCGGTGGGAAGTGAACGAACCATCTTATCAGGAAACAAGATGGGGTCACAAGTGGAAGCCATTGGAACATGCAAGCTTATTTTAAGTAGTGGCTTTGTTTTGATTTTGAATAAGACATTTTATGTACCAAGTTTCTCCCGAAACTTGATATCTGTTTCTAGACTTGTGCCGTTGGGTTTCTCCTTTAATTTCCAAGACAAGCGTTTTGATATTTTCAATAAATCAACATGTGTTGGATACGGTACATTGTCTGATGGTCTTTATCGTTTAAATTTACAAAACAATACCACTTATAGCTCATTGCATGTTCACTCCGGTTCCAAAAGATCGAGTGTTAGTGAGAACTCCTCTATGTTATGGCATCGGAGATTAGGTCATATCTCCCTTGAACATATAAAGAGATTAGTAAATGATGGAGTACTTAGTACTCTTGATTATACTGATTTCGAGACTTGTATAGACTGCATTAAGGGAAAGCAGACGAACAAGTCTAAGAAAGGTGCCAAAAGGAGTTCAAGCATATTGGAAATCATACATACTGACATTTGCTGTCCAGATATGGATATGCCAGGTCAAAAGTATTTCATCACCTTCATTGATGATTACTCGCGATTTACCTATGTGTATTTGATTCATAATAAGAATGAAGCGTTGGATGCCTTCAAGTCTTTTAAGGCTGAAGTTGAGAACCAATGTGGGAAACGAATACAGATAGTAAGATCCGACAGAGGTGGTGAATACTATGGTAGGTACACTGAAAGTGGACAAGCACCTGGTCCGTTTGCTAAGTTTCTTCAAGAATATGGGATTGTTGCCCAATACACCATGCCTGGTTCTCCGGACCAAAATGGTGTTGCTGAAAGAAGATACCGCACGCTTATTGATATGGTGCGGAGTATGCTTAGCAACTCAAAACTTCCTAAGTTTTTGTGGGCCGAAGCACTTAAGACGGCTACGTATATATTAAACCGTGTTCCAACCAAGGCTATCCCAAAGACGCCATTTGAGTTATTTAAAGGTTGGAAACCGAGTTTGCAACATATGCGTGTTTGGGGATGCCCGTCTGAGGTGCGGATATATAACCCACAAGAAAAGAAGTTGGACCCGAGGACTATTAGTGGTTTCTTTATTGGATACGCACAGTCCTCCAAGGGATACAGATTTTATTGTCCATCTAATTCAACTAGGATTGTGGAATCAAGAAATGCTAAGTTTCTTGAAGATGACATGATTAGTGGGAGGGATCGGTTCAATGATTTGATTTCTAATCATGATCATATTGAATCATGTCCTTCTACGTCATCAGATAGGTTGATAATAGTTTCAAACACCCCTCAAGTTGAAACGGGTATTGAACGACCTATTGAAGAAGTTCCACAAAATGCTAATATTATTCCAATTGATCAACCAATTCAGGAAATTCCTGAAGTGGTAATTGAACCGCTAACTTCTCAAGAAGACGGTAGTTCAACTTTAAGGCGATCTACTCGTGGGAAAAGACCAGCAATTCCTAGTGATTATATAGTGTATCTGCAAGAGTCTGATGTTGGAGCCGAAAATGATCCTGAAACGTTTTCACAAGCCATAAACTGTAAAGAATCAGATTTATGGTATGAAGCCATGAAGGAAGAAATGAGTTCCATGCAAAGCAATAGGGTTTGGGACCTTGTTGAGTTGCCTAATGGGGCCAAGGCCATTGGCTGTAAATGGGTCTATAAGACTAAAAAGGACTCATTAGGCAACATCGAGCGATACAAGGCTAGGCTCGTTGCTAAAGGATTTACTCAAAAGGAAGGAATCGAGTACACGGAGACGTTTTCTCCTGTGTCAAAGAAAGATTCACTTCGTATAATTCTGGCTTTAGTTGCACATTTCAATCTTGAACTGCAACAAATGGATGTGAAAACGGCGTTCCTTAATGGTGATCTAGAAGAAGAGGTTTATATGAAACAACCTGAAGGATTCTCTTCTAGTGAAGGTGAACATTTAGTTTGCAAGTTAAAAAAGTCCATCTATGGTTTAAAACAAGCTTCCCGCCAATGGTATATAAAGTTTAATGGGGTCATTTCTTCATATGGATTTATTGAAAGTCCCTTAGATCATTGCATATACCAAAAGACAAGTGGGAGTAAAATTTGCTTTCTTGTTTTATATGTGGATGATATTCTACTTGCAACTAATGATAAGGGAATGCTACACGAGGTTAAGCAATTCCTTTCTAAGAACTTTGATATGAAAGATATGGGCGAAGCATCTTATGTCATTGGCATAAAGATCCATAGGGATAGATCCCGGGGTATTCTCGGACTATCGCAGGAAACCTATATCAACAAAGTCTTAGAAAGATTTCGGATGAAGGATTGTTCACCAAGTCCAGCTCCTATAGTGAGAGGAGATAAATTCAGTTTGGACCAATGTCCAAAGAATGATTTTGAAAGAGAATCCATGAATAATATTCCTTATGCTTCAGTTGTCGGATGTCTCGGGTATGTTCAAGTCTGTACTAGGCCGGACATCGCCTTTGCTATTGGAATGCTGGGACGATATCAAAGTGATCCGGGTTTAGACCACTGGAGAGCTGCAAAGAAGGTTTTAAGGTATCTCAAGGGTACCAAGGATTACAAGCTTGTGTTCAAACAGATGGATGTTTTGGACATTGTTGGATATTCTGACTCGGACTTTGCCGATTGTGTTGATTCTCGGAAATCAACTTCGGGGAACATTTTTATCATGGCCGGTGGAGCTGTTTCATGGAGAAGTGTTAAACAAACTCTTGTCACCACTTCAACCATGGAAGCCGAGTTCGTTTCATGTTTTGAGGCTACATCTCAAGGTGTATGGCTTAAGAATTTCATTTCGGGGCTTAGAGTTATGGACTCTATTTCTAAGCCATTAAAGGTTTATTGTGACAACTCAGCTGCAGCCTTCCTGGCTAAGAACAATAAATGTGGGAGTCGAAGTAAGCATATCGACACCAAGTACTTAGCTATCAGGGAGCGTGTTAAAGATAAGAAAGTGGTCATTGAGCATATAAGCACTGAGTTGATGATTGCTGATCCCTTAACTAAAGGCATGCCACCATTCAAGTTTAGGGATTTTGTTGAGAAAATGGGACTTGCGCCCACTTTGTAAAGTTTGTATACATACAGTTATTTTTATGCAATTCTTAAAGCATTCAGATATTTTCTCATTATTATATTGTGCACATATTGTTGAGAAAATATATATCTTATGGACCTGGAATAAACATAAGGGTTTATCCATTAAGTTTTGGTTAAAGCACATAAAGTACTTAGAGAACAAGTTACATTGTGATTATAGTAGATACTACTCGTATTAAGAGGACATATCTCTATGGTTCATGTATTTTGTTTCTTTTAAGTTTGTTCTTACACCAAGTGGGAGAATGTAACATCTTACCATGATTGGTGCAAGATTGGTTATGGCCTTAATAGCCATTAAAGAGTGCTAATGGTAACAGTTGTAACGGTTACCGTTACAACTGTTACAAAGCCTATATTGATGGTTAGATAGGTTATATAAGTGAGGTCCTCCCACTACTCAAGTACTGTCAATATACTGACAAAATATACACCATCCTATTATACTTGAGACAAGTGGGAGTCACTCTGCCCAAATCACTGCAGAAATTCAACTAAGACATTATACAACAACACAAAGGCAAAATAAGCAAACAACTATGGCTGGAGGTTAGTCCTTATTATCACATATACAATGTTGTATAAATGTATATGTGCCTATTAATTTCTTTCACTCCTCACATCTCTTTCGCTTTGCTCCCTCATTGCCGCCACTCCCTCTTTAGAACCACACCCAGGGCATTTCCAAGAAATATAAATACAACTCGCACCACCAACAACTCAATTAGTTTCGTGTGGTAGCTAGCTAGATTATAGGGAAAGGTACATGATCAAGTCTTAGCGGTTGCAATATAAGAGTTACATTCAATGTGCGTGGTGGGCTCCTTGTGAACACTAGACAACGATTTTTCCATTTAATGGGTCATTTACCACTCCACTATTGTGTTAGGTCGAGATATTGGGACCCTTGGGATGAGAAAATTTCATTTTTTATTAAGAGAGAATTTCATTTTGGTAGGCAAAAAATATAAATAGAAAACATAGAAGAAGAAGAAGAATGTGGGGTGCCTAAAGTGGATATATTTTTTGTGCAGTGTGAGAATTATGCTCAAAGTAAACAGATCCTTTATGCACACTAGCATTTGGTCATGTGAGTTATTGAGTCATTGTGATTTACATTTTTCCTAAATGTCAAGTTACAATGTGAAAATCCTAAGGGTTGACGATTCAACTTTTTGGAAGAAGAAGAAAAATAGAATATGGCCGGGCGTGCGGTGGTGTCCATATTTGATCACTCAGCTCAATCTTATAAAGTTTGCATACTTAATAATTTAATGCCGACACGTCTTACGAAACTGGGCGGTATCATCCACCCACCGGCCACCGCCCTAGCAGAACACTATAAAATTAAACCAAATCAAAGTTGGCATTATATAAACCCCAATTCCCCTTCTTCCTTAATATCACACTTATTTCGTTAACCCAATTAAGAACATACAACAACAGGATTATGGCGGCAAATTCTTCTTACGAGACATCATGGGCGGATCAGTGGGACCCAGAGCCACTTTATGAATACAACAGGAATGATCGTAAGGCCAGCAAGCAATCATCATCGTCTTCGTCGTCCAAATTCTCCGACAAGATGAGCGGAACTTTCGATAAAACTAAGGTTGTCGCTTCCACGGGTGTGAAGAAAGCCAAGGCCGGAGCTTCTACGGGTTTTCACTGGATCAAAGACAAGTATCATAAGACTACTCATAAGCACTAGGCAATTATGTTGTTTTCTTTCTCCTATGTTTTTTTTTTTGTAAAAGAAAAGAAAAATTGTTGTATAGGTTAATATGGGCTCCTATGTTTTTTTTTTTTTTTTTTTTTTTTTTTTTTTTTTTTTTAATTTTGTAAAAGAAAAGAAAAATTGTTGTATAGGTTAATATGGGCGAGTCATGTATTCGTCATGTGTTTGTTTCAGTTAGAATTGATTTTTTTTTTATGAAGTTTGGCCATTTTTCTTATAATTTATTGGAGAGCTTGCAGTGAGAAGTGAAAGAGGGATCATCATTATTATTGTAAAGCTTGCTGTATACAGAGGCGGGTCCATAGTATATATACAAAGGTGGTGAAAGGTTAGGAAGGCAAAGGGGCGGTTAAGGCAGTTATATATAACCGAGTTCTGAACTTTCAAATTCTACTCCCTCATTTTTACTCTCTAAGGTGACAAATCAGGATTGATTATTTTCATCATGTGGGTCCACAAAAAAGTGTCTACATTAAAAAATATGAGAGGGAGTACAAGTTGGAAGTATAAAATGATAGTACACCAAGTATTTTTCGTTATTATAACAACCTGCTTTAATACAAGAGCTTAATTGGTATTTGCTCGAATTTGTTAATAGTGAATGAAGCAGATTGAAGTGAAATATGCCTTAGCAGAAATTCCCACATCGAGGAGATAAATATTTGTTAACCATTTGATAAGCTGCTACCTTCATCTTTAGCATGCTGAGATCGGTAGCATGAGCTTGTAACTTGGGCTGGTCTTATCATTTTATAGGTCCAGGGCATAGCAACAAAAATGGGCCCAACATGAAATTAATATACATTTTAATAACTAAAATTTAAATTAAATAAGGAAGGGTCACAAAATAGGGCTTTTTTTTTTTTTAATATTTTGGTGGGCCTCGTTCTTATAAATAAATGAGGCTCTACAAAAAGTCGAAAATTATGCTGTGGACTCGTGTCCACAATGCATGTGGACACGAGTCCAAAACGACGTCGTTTTTAGGGAAAACGCGGCATTTCAGTTTTTTTTTTTTTTTTAAATTGATTTTGTCTCGCCGTTAACGGCGTTATTCATTTGTGGAATTATAAATGTACAGTTATGAATTATGAATGTACAGTTATGGAATTATGGAATTATGGAATTATAGAACTATGAATGCAGAGCTTTGACATTATGAACTAAGAATTATGAACATGGAGCTCTAAAATTGTGAACATAGAGCTTCGAAAATTACAGTTATTGAATTATGAATTTACAGTTATTGAATTATGAATGTACAGTTACGGAATTATGAATGTACAGTTATGGAAGTATGAATGTACAGTTATGGAATTATGAACACAGAGCTCTGACATTATGAACTTACAATTATGAACATATAGTGATAAAATTATGAACATAGAGCTCTAAAATTGTGAACACGGAGTTTCGAAAATTATGAATTTAAAGTTATTGAATTATGAATGTACAGTTACGGAATTATGAATGTACAGTTATGAAAGTATGAATGTACAGTTATGGAATTATGAACACAGAGCTCTGACATTATGAACTTACAATTATGAACATATAGTGAAAAAATTATGAACATATGTTCCAATAACGAAGCGGTCTGAAATTAAAAAAAAAAAATAAAAAAATAAATAAAAAACTGGAAGATAACGGTGCCACTAACGACACCGTTACCGTGTCCACAATGCATGCTGGACACGGGTCCATAGCATAACAATTGACCAAAAGTATAAGCGCAACCTTTAAAACCAATACTATAAAATATAAGATTTTTATTTCAAATAAGTCTGAACGGTGTAACACCAGTTGAATGCAAAAATCGCAGTTCTTATATTACTGTAAAATGTATGATTTTTATTTCAAATATGTATGAACGGTATAAATATTAGGCCCTCGAAGCTATGTGCTGTTGCCCATCTTGCACACCCCAAAATCCGGCCATGAAATTACTAATGTCAAATAACTTAAAATAAGATTAAATTTTTTTTTAACTATTTTACATACACATGAAAACAATTCTGTATGTTTTCCTAAATCCAAAGTAATCAATAATTGCATCATCAGTTCCTTCATAAATAAACAATTATAGTTTATAAAAACGAATAAACAATTTGAAACCAAATAAGCTTATACGCAATCACATTATTATTATTATTATTATTCTAAAAAAATAAAGTAATTATTATTAAGAATTTATAAAACAACTTATAAACAAGAGCAAGAGCATGAAATCTTAATTATTGAGAACAATAAATCATAACACTTTAAATTTGATAAAAAAGATATTCATAATAAAATATGAAACATAATTAATCTGATAAAATAGTTTGAGTAGAAAACACATTATAAATCACATATCTTGTGACACCCCGTAAATCCAAACACTAATCAGGGATTAATTAGAGAATTAATCCTAATCTCTTTGCTAATCTATTCTTAAAAATCCTGAAATTTAATAGTCGAGGGACTAGGTTTTGACTAGTCACTTAAGTCAAAGGGTTGCACCTTGTGCTTCTTGAGTTATGCCCTTGTTCCCTTGTCTTTCCAACATTAGTAAAGGTAGGAATGTCTTTCTACCTAAAGTTAATGATTCAAGCTAACCTAGCCAAACTCTCTCATTTCACTCACCCTTCAACCTAAAACACAAAAACCTCTATTCTCTCTCTAAAAAGGGTTAGCTTCTTCTCCAAGCTAGGATTTGAGCATCCAAGTCTTGCAAGTTTGTCTCCCAAGATTCCTACTTTCTTCATCTTGAGCATAGGGGAGGGTAAGATCCTTGGTCCTTTGATGTTTTTAACCTCCTTTTAGGTGTCTTTTTCTAAAGATAGAATCTTTGTTGTCTTTTGGTTTGTGTTTGAAGTTGGTGTGAAAGAGGAGCTTTAGGAAAGGCTTTCTAAGGGTGAAAAGAGGAAGTTATTAGGCTACAAAGGTAACCCATGCTTTACAAAACTTATTTTCTTACTTATATGATGATTCTTGGCTTCTACTTGTGATTCTTGTGTTGATTTGTGAGATTTGATGCATTGTCTTGTGGTGATGCATGTTTAGAGCTTGTTTTTAGGGTTTTTGAATGCCATTGCTTGGCTATTTCTTGGATTCAAGTCATATCGTTGTTGTGTGTGAGATTTTGGGTGTTTTGGACTTGAATTTAGACTTGTTGAAAATCCCCGAAGGGATGATTTGAAGTACAGGTTGTACCCGCAGGCAGCGGCCTACCCGCCGCCCCACCCGCGGGGGAACAATGGCCTCGTGGGTTATGTACCCGCGGGTGGTTGTCCACCCGTGGCCCCACCCGCGGGGTACCATTTTGGTGTTGGCCGGGGATTTGTTCCCCGTGATTCTTTTGACTCGGTATTGATATTTTGACCTCCGGATGTTGTTTTATTGGGCTATTTGTGAGTCTTCTTGATGTTTCGTAAGTCTAGAACAGTATGTTAGGAATCCATGTAGGATTTGGTGTCTTGAATCGTGCTACGGGTCCAACTTTGTGATTCGTTGGGCTAATGTGAGTCTTGAATGTTCTTTGGAACTACGTTTGGTTTACCCGTTTGTTAAGCATGCTAGTTTGATGTTGAAATGCTAGTATGTGCGGTTTGTTCCTTTCTATTAGGATTGGCAACTTGTGTTGACAATCATTTGGTGTTGGACTGTGATCCTTTGTTGTTGAGTATGGTATCAAGTCTTTGTTTTGATCTTTGATTGATTCCTATGATATGAACGATTAAGGTTATTGTCGAACCTTAGTCCTCTTGGTAATGATGATGATCTTGTGTGACTATGATTGAAATTGGTGGTGTGTTATCTGAGCTTGGCTCATATGTTGGAGGCTATGTGAATGAAATTAATGGTACCCTCGTGTACTGAGAGTTCGGCGGTATGTTGGAGGCTATGTTGGAGGGGGGACGATGGTCCCTGGCGGTACAAGGTTGGACTCAGAAGTACAGGGTGGCACTAGGAGGTAATGGTTGGAACTGAAATAAGACCGGGGGTAGCCATAAGGTTGGAACAGGGCATAAGGTTGGAACTGTTAGTGTTTTTAATTGTTCAAAAAACCCATCTTATAATTGGCAATATTATTATGGCATACTAAGATAGGTTTAGAGTTTGTCTGATATGGACCTAGTCCAAGGTTCAAATAAAATGGAGTATTGTCCCAAGAATGCTCTCAAAACTAAAGATAGAGATGGATCAAAATACCTTAAACCTCACGAGAAAACCCTTTGTCTCGAATCCTCAAAGACTTGGAAGAATCCCATGTAGCTTCAAGTACCTCGATGTTGCAATCTTCAATCAACTAGAGTCGGATCTAGTTTCCTTCGATTCAAGAACGAGTCCACGAACCTAAATCTAAGGTTGAAGAAAGTAAGATTGATTCGAGTTCACGAATCAATTTGCTAGTCGAGTCCACGACTAGCCACTAATTGAGTCCACAATTAGCCATAAGGTTTCTTACACAAGTGTAAAGAAAAACTTAAGAATTTTATTGAATTAAAGCCTGTCTAAAACTGATATGGATGTGCCCTATTTATAGGTATAGGGCAGCATTGTAATCTAAATACAATGGGAAAAAGAGTCCTAAACCTAATCTAGAAAACAAGTAAATAGAGTTTTATTTAGAATAGGATTTAAGGAATCCTTTCTAAATACAACTAGTGTTTTCTCTTTTATGCCAAACAATTTAAATTAATGATGACCAAAAATAATAGGGCTGATTTGGGCCTAATTTAATCACCAAAATCAGCACTTAAACAATTATAAAAAAGCCTTGAGTTATTCTTCATATTTTGCAAATGGGCTTGACTTGGATTTCCACCATCTTTGAACATCACCAATGAAGAGTTGCCTTAATTGTTTGGACTTGGGCCTTGTGATTGGCCCAATTAGTATTCTTAATGGATCTTCATATGTTGGGCCGCATCATCCTCCCCTTCTTGAAAATGATTCGACCTCGAATCTTGTAAGCATTGTCTTCGATCCATGATATCACTTGAAATTGGCCACTATAATATTTTCCTCTATCGAATGGACTTATTATTGGTCTTTGTTGTTTCTTCCACCAATGATGTTTTAAGGTCGTCGTTATGGGCCTTGTGATGAGCCCACTATTTACCCTTTCTGGATTCCATGTGTACTGGTTCCTATTATTCTCCCATTCTTGAAAAGGATTCGTCCTCGAATCCAAATCTTCAGTGAAAGACAAAGTAGCAAGCTCACTTTCTGTTTTATCACGCTCATAGAACTTTTTCTTGGGATGCTTGACATGAATCGCTCCAATCATCATCCTACAATCAACAAGTAAGGCAATTAAGTCTAATGACACATCAGGGAATTTAAACATTCTGGATGGTAATAATTCAACAAAATGAGACATATTAAATTTATGCATCTTGTTTGAATTGTCAATAAGCACAAAATCTTTCCGCCTAGAGCTTAAGGCTAAACCAAACACAAAATCCATGAAAATATCAAGTAATGATTTAGATGCATTGTGGTGGTAAGTAGCACAATTATGAACATAAGATTCTACATCTTTTTTCTTCTTTGGCCAATGAAAATATCCATGCAAAACATCATCACTCTTTGGAAAATCAAATTGTCCCTTATGTGAATCAATAATTAAATCATTGCTCAAATCCAAGCAAAAAGTGCCAATCCCATTGACTTTGAACGAAAACCCCTTGAGCAAGTAGTATTTCACATAAGAAGTTTTCAAATGTGCCTTATAACTTCCCAGTGATTCCTTATCTCTATCAAATAAAGTTTTAGTAAAATCAAAATTAAGGAATCTCGGATGTATGGACGCAAACAAATTTCTAACACATCTAGCAAGGAGCTCATTAATAGAAACATGACAAACAAATCTAGAGAATTTTAATGCATGCTTTTGAAATAAAAATGAGTAAATAGTTACTCCCCTTCTTTTCTCTTGCTTAATATCCTTTGTAGTTACCAAGAGAGGTTGCACTTTGACACCTTGGGCTGGTCCTTTCCACTGTATCACTGATTGTGGTCCCTTTGTTTGGCTACAAACCGAAATAGAAGATTGGAGTGGTGATTGCAATTTCAAACATGGAGGTTCCACTTTTCTCTCTTTGATTTCTTCCTTTGATGCTGGTTTGAGAGCTTGCATCAATGTCAATTGAATTTCTTCTACTTGTTTAAGATACAAACGAGGCAAGACATATGTAACTCCATTCATGTGAAACACATAAGTGTTCCTCATTCCATCATAACTTATTTTTCTGTCAAATTGCCATGGTCTACCTAACAAGATATGAGCAGCCTGCATTGGGATATTATCACACAAGATTTCATCAGAGTAACTGTTAATAGATAAAGGAATAAGAGCCTGTTTGGTTACTCTAGCTTCTCCTACATCAGTTAACCATTGCAAACAATAAGGATTTAGATGATTTTAAGCAAAGGTAACTGAAGAAATTTAACCATAGTTGCACTAGCCACATTTGTGCAACTTCTAGAATCTATTACCATAGCACACACATTCTCTCTAATTGACCCTTTAGCACAAAATATATTTTCTCTTTGAGACTGATATTCTTTTAAAGGGTGAACATTCAAAACCTCCTTAACAACAACAATATGACTAGACTCACTATCAACATATTTAGAATCAGAATCTAAAGGTATGGATGGTTCTCTCTCAACATGTTCATTGGAGGTTTCAAAATGGTCACAAACCTCATCCTCAGATTTATATTCAAGACAAGAAGTAAAATTTTCAGATTGTGTTGTTATCTTAACTACCCTCTTGTTAGGGCAATCACGAGCTATGTGGCCTCTCCCATTACATCTATAACAAATCAATTCTCTATCATGTTGAGGCCTTACTGCCTCACTTACCTTTGTCTCGTGAATCATCTCTTGGAGGAGGATGTTCATCACGCCTTTGAGGGGTGGAACAAGTGTTGTTCCATCTTGATGCACCATTTTTGGACTTGTACATTTTCATCTCTTTGATTTTTGCCTCAGATTCACGTGCAGCATACAGGGCATCATAAAGGGTGTCATATCTCTGAATACTCATTCCACACCGAATTTCTAAGTTCAATCCATGTACGAAACGAGCAACAGTTTTTGTCTCTTCTTCATGTATGTCTCCCTGTTTAAGCAAAATACTTATAGTTTGGTAGTACTCATCAACTGACTTATTTCCTTGCACCGTTCCCTGCAATTTTCTTTCAAGATCATTGAAAAAAGATTTAGGACGAAAGGTTAGGCGCATATCTTCCCTCACTTGAACCCAAGATTCATAGGGAATAAAATTAGCAACTCTTTCTATATTTCTTTTTCGCCACCAAGATAATGCATACCCCTTAAAAGATGTAGCAACTATCCTAATTTTTGTAAGATCAGAATATTGCTTTAAATAAAAAAGAGTTTCAACAGCATTCTCCCATTCTATGTATTCGGTAGGTCCTTTCTCACCGGTGAAGTTAGGAATTTCATGTTTAATGTTTCCTAACTCCGCATTACGCTGCTGGATCCTTTGACATATAGGATCCACTCTTCCTACTGGTGGCAGGTGTCGCTCATCATTGTGTGGTGGTTGCACTTGCTGTGAGCGTTGCTCCAAATTATTCATTCGTTTGAGTAACCTGTCTGATGCGGCCCAACATATGAAGATCCATTAAGAGTACTAATTGGGCCAATCACAAGGCCCAAGTCCAAACAATTAAGGCAACTCTTCATTGGTGATGTTCAAAGATGGTGGAAATCCAAGTCAAGCCCATTTGCAAAATATGAAGAATAACTCAAGGCTTTTTTATAATTGTTTAAGTGCTGATTTTGGTGATTAAATTAGGCCCAAATCAGCCCTATTATTTTTGGTCATCATTAATTTAAATTGTTTGGCATAAAAGAGAAAACACTAGTTGTATTTAGAAAGGATTCCTTAAATCCTTTTCTAAATAAAACTCTATTTACGTGTTTTCTAGATTAGGTTTAGGACTCTTTTTCCCATTGTATTTAGATTACAATGCTTCCCTATACCTATAAATAGGGCAGATCCATATCAGTTTTAGACACGCTTTAATTCAATAAAATTCTTAAGTTTTTCTTTACACTTGTGTAAGAAACCTTATGGCTAATTGTGGACTCAATTAGTGGCTAGTCGTGGACTCGACTAGCAAATTGATTCGTGGACTCGAATCAATCTTCCTTTCTTCAGGCTTAGATTTAGGGTCGTGGACTCGTTCTTGAATCGAAGGAAACTAGATCCGACTCTAGTTGATTGAAGATTGCATCATCGAGGTACTTGAAGCTACAATGGGATTCTTCCAAGTCTTTGAGGATTCGAGACAAAGGGTTTCTCGTGAGGTTTAAGGTATTTTGATCCATCTCTATCTTTCCTTTTGAGAGCATTCTTGGGACAATATTCCATTTTACACATCTTCTTGTTTTTTTTTTAGATATTTTTTTCCTCTACAGATGGATGAACAAGTTCCAAACCTACCCCAGACATTAGAACAAAAGATAGACAGTTTACTCAAACGAATGAATAATTTGGAGCAACGCTCACAGCAAGTGCAACCACCACACAATGATGAGCGATACATGCAACCAGCAGGAAGAGTGGATCCTAGATGGGAAAGGATCCAGCAGCGTAATGCGGAGTTAGGAAACATTAAACATGAAATTCCTAACTTCACTGGTGAGAAAGGACCTACCGAATACATAGAATGGGAGAATTCTGTTGAAACTCTTTTTTATTTAAATCAATATTCTGATCTTACAAAAATTAGGCTAGTTGCTACATCTTTTAAGGGGTATGCATTATCTTGGTGGCGAAAAAGAAATAGAGAGAGAGTTGCTAATTTTATTCCCTATGAATCTTAGGTTCAAGTGAGGGAAGATATGCGCCTAACCTTTCGTCCTAAATCTTTTTTCTATGATCTTGAAAGAAAATTGCTGGGAACGGTGCAAGGAAAAAAGTCAGTTGATGAGTACTACCAAACTACAAATATTTTGCTTAAACAGGGAGACATACATGAAGAAGAGACAAAAACTGTTGCTCGTTTCGTATATGGATTGAACTTAGAAATTCGATGTGGAATGAGTATTCAGAGATATGACACCCTTTATGATGCCTTGTATGCTGCACGTGAATCTGAGGCAAAAATCAAAGAGAGAAAAGTGGAACCTCCATGTTTGGAATAGATTCATATCAATTTGGTATTCAGAGCCTAGGTTTATCTCATTATCATTAGAAATTTGGTTTCTTTGGTTCCCTAGGTTTATCTCGTTCTTATCTTACATACTACTTTTATTCGTATCTTATTCATTAAAAACCCCCAAAAAAATTTTCCTTTGCATTCTTGATTGTGTTCTTGAATCTTGATACATGTTCTCCAGTTTCTTGAAAAACAATCCCGAAAAGGTTTTCCTTTTTTACCATCCAATATCAACGAGACCTCACACCTCCTAAGCACGATATTATCACAAATTTTGTCAGGAAAACAACCCCATATCACCCTTACCTATATCCAAAGCGCATTTACGCGCAATCACGTCGCAATCACACCCTGTCCAGATTTCCGTGTTCTGTGACCAGTTTCAAAGAATGACCTATATCTCGAGATACACTGGTTTTTTTTATCTGAAATTTTGATATGTTTTAGATCTCTTCTGGGGCGTTCTATTGATATATTATACACTTTCTAATTCCTTACGGCCATTGAGATATTGATCTTCGAAGTAAGGGCAGCGTTTCTGTTTTTTCTGGGTGATTCTTTAAATTCTTGGTTCTGTTTTGAAGGGGTTGTGTGGATCCTCTTGATCCGAAATTTTTGTTGATATTTACAGTATTTATTTTGAGGTTAGTTATCAAAAAAAATCAAAAAAAAAATCAAGAAAGTTGAAAAAAAAAAAGAGAAAGCAATAAAGAAGAAGAATAAGGTTGGGGAAAGAATTTGGCTGGTAGGAGAATTTTGGAGGGACAAGGAAGGGGAAAAGTATATGGTTGGAAGGAGTTCTTGATAGATTCCTAATTGATTGTGGTACACGTGAACCCCTTTTATTCTATTTGTCTCTATCTTTTGATTTTGGTCTTACATATCTTTCTGCCATACTTCATTCTTTGGTTTCCTTTTTCTTTCAAATCTTGTTTAGTTTCTTTGCTCGTATTGTCCTTTTTCTTTGCTTCTTGCTCTCAATTTTATTACCTATCTCGCGATACACCCTTACTCTCAAAGGCTTGTGAAGTTTTCCAAGGTACGTTTTCTTGAACTTTGAGGTTGAATCCATATCAACTTGAGTTCCGGACTAGAATTTTCCTTTTTGGAAAAAGGCTTGTGAGAGTATCTGCCACCTTGAGCGATACACGAGTGGAGTGTGTGTTTGTAAGAGTGTGTAGTGCACCCCAGAGCCATATAATCTACCTCTTACCTGCGAGCTGAGAATAGAGAAGGAGCGAGCCAACTTTTTGGTTTCACTAACATGAATACTCACATATCTTCTTGTTTTTAGATTTTGTTTCTCATCTACAGATGACTGAAGAGGTTCCAAACACACGTAAGAGATTAGAGCAGAAAATAGATGCTCTAGCCTTTGTCATGGAAGGTTTAAGCACTCGAATGACTAATCTAGAGCAACACCCTAAGCGAGTGCAACTTCCACTCTATACTAGGGGAAACATTCATGGAAAGGGATGCATTATCGTTATCAATTCGGATCGCTGTATGAATTTAGCTAGTGCAGCCATGGTGGACTACCTTAAGTTACCTCTTATCAATCACCCCCAACCATATAATCTTATTGATTCTGGGGATGTGAGAGTGACTAAACAAGTTTTTATTCCTTTTTGTATTGGCAAGTATTATGATGAGGTTCTATGCGATATTGTGCCAATGCGTACTGCACATGTCTCACTTGGAAGGTCATGGCAACATGATAGACATTTTTATTATAATGCACTCAACAACACATGCAATGTCACCTATAATAGATTTATACATGTGCTTAAGCCTCTACTCCCAAAACAAGTAGAAGAAATTCAATTGAGATCGAAGCAAGTTCTCAAACCAGCATTGAAGAAAGAAGAAATCAAAGAGAGCAAACTGGAACCACCAGAATTGGAGTCACCACTCCAGTCCTCTAACTTAGATTGTAGCCAAACAAAGGAATCGCTATCAGTGGTACAGTGGAAAGAACCAGCCGGAGCTATCAAAGTGCAGCCTCGCTTGCTAACAAAAAAGGATAATAAGCAAGAGAAAAGAAGGGGAGTAACTATTTACTCACTTTTATTTCAAAAGCATGCATTAAAATTTTCTAGATTTGTTTGTCATGTTTCTATTAATGACCTACTTGCGAGATGTATTAAAAATTTGTTTGCCTCCATACATCCAAGTTTCCTTAATTTTGATTTTACTAAAACTTTATTTGATAGAGATAAGGAATCACTTGGAAGTTATAAGGCACATTTGAAAACTTCTTAAGGCAAATACCACTTGCACAAGGGGTTTTGGTTCAAAGTCAATGGGATTGACACTTTTTGCTTTGTTTTGGGCAATGATTTAATTGTTGATTCACATAAAGGACATTTTGATTTTCTAAAGAGTAATGATGTTTTGCATGAATATTTTCATTGGCCAAAGAAGAAAAAAGATGTAGAATCTTATGTTCAGAATTGTGCTACTTACCACCATAATACATTTAAATCATTACTTGATATTTCCATGAATTTTCTGTTTGATTTTACCTTAAGCTCTAGGAGGAAAGATTTTGTGCTTATTGACAATTCAAACAAGATGCATAAATTTAATATGTCTCATTTTGTTGAATTATTACCATCCAGAATGTTTAAATTCCCTGATGTGTCATTAGACTTAATTGCCTTACTTGTTGATTGTAGGATGATGATTGGAGCGACTCATGTCAAGCATCCCCAGAAAAAGTTCCATGAGCGTGATAAAACAGAAAGTGAGCTTGCTACTTTGTCTTTCACTGAAGATTTGGATTCGAGGACGAATCCTTTTCAAGAATGGGAGAATAATAGGAACCAGTACACATGGAATCCAGAAAGGGTAAATAGTGGGCTTATCACAAGGCCCATAACGACGACCTTAAAACATCATTGGTGGAAGAAACAACAAAGACCAATAATAAGTCCATTCGATAGAGGAAAATATTATAGTGGCCAATTTCAAGTGATATCATGGATCGAAGACAATGCTTACAAGATTCGAGGTCGAATCATTTTCAAGAAGGGGAGGATGATGCGGCCCAACATATGAAGATCCATTAAGAGTACTAATTGGGCCAATCACAAGGCCCAAGTCCAAACAATTAAGGCAACTCTTCATTGGTGATGTTCAAAGATGGTGGAAATCCAAGTCAAGCCCATTTGCAAAATATGAAGAATAACTCAAGGCTTTTTTATAATTGTTTAAGTGCTGATTTTGGTGATTAAATTAGGCCCAAATCAGCCCTATTATTTTTGGTCATCATTAATTTAAATTGTTTGGCATAAAAGAGAAAACACTAGTTGTATTTAGAAAGGATTCCTTAAATCCTTTTCTAAATAAAACTCTATTTACGTGTTTTCTAGATTAGGTTTAGGACTCTTTTTCCCATTGTATTTAGATTACAATGCTTCCCTATACCTATAAATATGGCACATCCATATCAGTTTTAGACACGCTTTAATTCAATAAAATTCTTAAGTTTTTCTTTACACTTGTGTAAGAAACCTTATGGCTAATTGTGGACTCAATTAGTGGCTAGTCGTGGACTCGACTAGCAAATTGATTCGTGGACTCGAATCAATCTTCCTTTCTTCAGGCTTAGATTTAGGGTCGTGGACTCGTTCTTGAATCGAAGGAAACTAGATCCGACTCTAGTTGATTGAAGATTGCATCATCGAGGTACTTGAAGCTACAATGGGATTCTTCCAAGTCTTTGAGGATTCGAGACAAAGGGTTTCTCGTGAGGTTTAAGGTATTTTGATCCATCTCTATCTTTCCTTTTGAGAGCATTCTTGGGACAATATTCCATTTTATTTGAATCTTGGATTAGATTCATATCACTGTCTATCTTTTGTTCTAATGTCTGGGGAAAGTTTGGAACTTGATCAGCCATCTGTATAGGAAAAAACATATCTAAAAAAAAAAAAAAAAAAAAAGATGTGTGAGTAATCACGTTAGTGAAACCAAAAAGTTGGCTCGCTCCCTCACTATTCTCAGCTCGCAGGTAAGAGGTGGATTATATGGCTCTGGTGGTGTACTACACACTCTTACAAACACACACTCCACTCGTGTATCGCTCAAGGTGGCAGATACTCTCACAAACCTTTTTCCAAAAAGGAAAATTCTAGTCCGGTACTCAAGTTGATATGGATTCAACCTCAAAGTTCAAGAAAACGTACCTTGGAAGACTTCACAAGCCTTTGAGAGTAAGGGTGTATCGTGAGATAGATAATAAAATTGAGAGCAAGAAGCAAAGAAAAAGGACAATACGAGCAAAGAAACTAAATAAGATTTGAAAGAAAAAGGAAACTAAAGAAGGAAGTATGGCAGAAAGATATGCAAGACCAATATCAAAAGATAGAGACAAATTTCAAGTGATATCATGGATCGAAGACAATGCTTACAAGATTCGAGGTCGAATCATTTTCAAGAAGGGGAGGATGATGCGGCCCAACATATGAAGATCCATTAAGAGTACTAATTGGGCCAATCACAAGGCCCAAGTCCAAACAATTAAGGCAACTCTTCATTGGTGATGTTCAAAGATGGTGGAAATCCAAGTCAAGCCCATTTGCAAAATATGAAGAATAACTCAAGGCTTTTTTATAATTGTTTAAGTGCTGATTTTGGTAGGGGTGTAAATGAGCCAAGCCGCTCGCGAGTCACTTGTGAGCGGTTCGGTCAACGCTCGGCTCGAACTCGGTCAAAATCGAGCTCGGCTCGAGCTCGAGCAGCTCGGGGATTAAACGAGCACGAGCCGAGCTTAGGTATTGTAGGCTCGCGGCTCGATGAGCCGCTCGCGAATCATATAATATATTATATAATATATAATATATAATAGAATTATATTATATTTAGTATATAAAAATAATAATTAGGGGAGGGAAATTAAAATACTTTAATAATTATGTATGGATAAAAGTCATAAAACAAAGTAGTTTAAATTTTAAATCAAACAGGTCAAATTTGAGATTAAAATTGAGCTCAAATTCGAGCCTAAACTCGAGATGGAATTCGAGCTCGAGTTCAGGATCGAATTCGAGTCGAGCTCGGACAATCGAGCTGCTCGACAATTGCCGAGCTCGAGTTCGAGCATCATTTCACGAGCTCGAGCTCGAGCTCGAGCAGTGCTATCATTAACGAGCACGAGCCTACCCAGGCTCAGGCTCAGGCTCGGCTCAGCTCGTTTACACCCCTAGATTTTGGTGATTAAATTAGGCCCAAATCAGCCCTATTATTTTTGGTCATCATTAATTTAAATTGTTTGGCATAAAAGAGAAAACACTAGTTGTATTTAGAAAGGATTCCTTAAATCCTTTTCTAAATAAAACTCTATTTACGTGTTTTCTAGATTAGGTTTAGGACTCTTTTTCCCATTGTATTTAGATTACAATGCTGCCCTATACCTATAAATAGGGCACCTCCATATCAGTTTTAGAGAGGCTTTAATTCAATAAAATTCTTAAGTTTTTCTTTACACTTGTGTAAGAAACCTTATGGCTAATTGTGGACTCAATTAGTGGCTAGTCGTGGACTCGACTAGCAAATTGATTCGTGGACTCGAATCAATCTTACTTTCTTCAACCTTAGATTTAGGTTCGTGGACTCGTTCTTGAATCGAAGGAAACTAGATCCGACTCTAGTTGATTGAAGATTGCAACATCAAGGTACTTGAAGCTACATGGGATTCTTCCAAGTCTTTGAGGATTTGAGACAAAGGGTTTCTCGTGAGGTTTAAGGTATTTTGATCCATCTCTATCTTTGCATTGAGAGTAATCTTGGGACAATACTCCATCTTATTTGAATCTTGGATTAGATTCATATCATACTCTAAGGCAGATCCCCACAAGATCGCAGAAATCCAGAATGAAATATATAAGAACATGCTAGGTAACATGTCAATTAATGAGTATTTTACCAAATGCAATGCTCTTTGGGAACAATTGAATGCTGTGAGACCTTTACCTGTTTGTGAGTGTGTACCTAAATGTGCATGCAATCTCATGAGCATTTTATAGGGAGGATGATCAGGTTATTGGGTTTCTAGAAGGATTAAATGATGAATTTGAAACCATAAAATTTGGTGTTCTTGTTATGGATCTAATTCCAAACATGGAGAAGGTTCTAAACATGGCTTCAAAACTTGAGAGAAAAATTAATGGTTCTACTAACTATAACAACAGTGAGATTGTACAAGCCAATGCTGCCCAAAACCAGCTCACAGATGAGTAGAACATTGTAGCTATGACAACTTCAAATAATAAGAAGAAGTTCAATAGCTATGGAGGAAAAAATGTGTCAAAGTGTCCATATTGTGGGATGAATGGCCATACCATAGAGAAATGCTTCAAGAAGCATGGATATCCTCCTCGATGGATACCTGGTTATAAGTCTAAGAACAAACAGAACCAAGACACTCAACAAACTTACATCCCTCTATCAACCAAGTTGATGACATAGGCCTGTCAGCTGATCAGTTCCAGAGATTGTTATCTCTATTAAAAGGCCAAAATCAAGAAAATCAAGCTTCTACTAGTGCTGCAGTTACAGTGAACAGGACTGTAATGAGGCCAAATTTCACAAACCTATCAGATGACTCAAAAGAGGGCAGGTCTATCTCTAACCCTCACATCAAACTATTTTAAATTGCCCTAATGTGTGGATCCTGGACTTAGGAGCAACTGATCATATCACATGTTCCTTAGGGCATCCCCAATAAGGGGATCTTCACCACATTTTAGAATAATAAAATCCGCTTGAGGTAGACTTTGACAAATGGGGTGGGGGGATTTTGAAGAAATTTTGCTCCTGCAAAACCAAAGCTCTTGTCAGTAAAAAAAAAATTAAAAAAATAAATAAACTGCAGTTTTTTCATAGTGACTAGTGGGCCAATCTGAAATTTAATTTCATTGGCCGTTGCCATTGGCAACGGCCAAATTTTTGCCGTTGCCATTGCAACGACACACCTTTTTTTTTTAATTATTATTATTATTATTATTTTTATTATTTGCTATAAATATCATATCTTTCACAAATTTTAACAAATTTCAATCTACTCCTAATTTATTTTTATATTTCTCTCAATTTATTTTTGTAGTTTTATTTTTAAGCAATTATTTGTTTAATTTTCATTCTATAACTATCGTATTAATTAATTAGACATACTATGTTTATTTTAATTAAGTTTGGAAATGAAATTTATAAGAAATTATTTGTTTAATTTTCATATTTAGGTATGTTCATTCATTTATGTTTATTATAAAATTATAAATTTATAAATCAAATAAATAAAGAAATAATTAAAATATGGAGATAAAATGGTGGGTCCACACAAAGTTGTGAAAAACTTAAAACTAATGGGAAGAAGAGATTTTGTGATTGAGTGGGATACTGGATGATGAGGTGGATGTTGGGGCCCACAAAAATCTGGAGTAAAATTCCCAACTATTGAGGATGCCCTTAGAGTATGTTGAAAATTGTCACAAAATCCATGCCATATCTCTCAAGTTACCAAATGGAAAAGCTGTGTAGGTTACACACATAGGGGGAAGTCAGGCTTCTCCCTAATCTGGTGTTGAAAAATGTTTTACACATATCTTCCTTTACATTCAACATAATATCTACAAGCAAATTGACAAAACAAAGTGGTTGCACCCTTGTTATGAATGCTAATTCTTGTGATATTCAGGGGCCTCATGGGATAGTGGATGGTTTTGCTAAGGAAAAGGATGAACTCTATCTGCTTAATCATCCCCCTGCCAAGAGAAGACAGTATGGTGACTTTAGTAAACAGTGTAATAGTTTGTCTTTACAAATGTGGCATAATAGATTGGGACATTACCCTATAGACAAGATTAATGATCTGAATGGAATAAAACATATACATTTTCACAAGTCATCTGATTTTGCTTGTGACACATGTCATTTTGCCAAACACAAAAGGTCTGTTTTTCCTGTTAATAACACTAGGGCTGAAAAATGCTTTGATTTGATTCATATGGATGTGTGGGGACCCTTTTTTTTTTGCTTCCTTGAAAAAGGAACATTATTTTTTTAAATATTGTTGATGATTATAGTAGATTCACATGGATACATTTTATGAAAAAAAAGTCAGAAGTGAAGGGCCTGTTTCAGAACTTCTACTGCTATGTTGACACACAATTCTCAACAAAAATCAAAGTAGTAAGATCTGATAATGGAACTGAGTTCCTCATCAGTTCCTTCTTCAATGAAAAAGGAATTGTGCATAAAAAATATTGTGTAACCACAACTCGGCAAAATGGAATTGCAGAGAGAAAGCACCAACACATTTTAAATGTAGCAAGGGCACTAAGGTTCCAATCTGGGGTACCATTGGAGTTCTGGAGTCACTGTGTCCTACATGCCTCATATCTCATCAACAGGTTGCCTACATCAATAAACAGTGGAAAGTCACCATATGAACTTCTGTTTGACAAAATTGTAGACTATGCTCAATTAAGGACTTTAGGTTGGTTATGCTTTGCTGCTGCTGCCTCACAAGGTAGAAACAAGATGATGCCAAGGGCCAGAAAATGCATCTTCTTGGGATTTCCAGCCAATATGAAAGGTTATGTGTTGTATGATATCACTGACAATTGTACTTTTATTTCAAGGGATGTTTTTTTTTTTTTTTTTTTTTTTTTTTTTTTTTTTTTTTTTTTTTTTTTTTTTAAGAAAAGAGGAACTCTTATTAAAAAATAAAACAACGTCTTGCTAAGGCCCAAAAGTGACCAAGGCTACAAAGAGATAAGCGAATAAAGCAAAGAGGCCTAAGGCTAACTAGTAAATGAGATAAACTCTAAACCACTAAGTGGGCCCAACACCCATACTACAAACTACCTGTACCACATGTAAAGCTGGACAATTCCTGGGCGTCATGCCCTACACAAAGGGTGGGAACGGTGTTCCAAAGCCAAAAAATGAATAGTTTCACCCTCAAGCGTCAGGTCGATCCCCTGCGATACAGAGCTCTGCATTTTTATCCGAGGGGACCTATGTGACCATCCACAGAAGCAATGAAATCAGCCTCCAGAACCCCACCACCCTCATGCGTTAGACAGATCCCCTCCGGTACAGATCTCTGCATTTTTATCCGGGGGGACCGTGAATAGTCCGCCACATGAGCAATGGTTATCACCTCCACCCACCCTTGAAACCCAGGCCACCCTCGTACGTCAGAGGGCTTCAACGGCCCAAAGTCCCAAGCAATGGCTCCCTAACCACTGATGCCTAACATATATACCACCCTTAAGCGTTAGACCAGTTCCCTCGGTATAGCGTACTGTATTTTAACCCGGGGAACCTGTACGGCCATCCACAGAAGCAATAGTATATATGCTAAACACCAGAAGCCCACCTCATACCCACCCAACCCTTTATAGAACAACCAGCCTTTTCTTCGAATCACCAAACTCAAGCAAGATATATTTAAAAGCAGACTAAGAGAACACTCCCACCTCAGAGTGTATGCTATGCACGAAACACAAGAATCAAATCCCGCGAGACACACAGCCGCAGATAGAAGCAAGATAGGCAAAGAGAGCACAGAGCAGACAGAGAAAACCCCCAATACTGGATAGCCCCCTACGCCCTATGCCGGCAAGGCCAACTACTCAACTAGCCCAGCAGAAAACAGAAATAAACATGAAGTAATAGTACAAGTCTGAAAATATCTCCGCTAAAGATATAAAAAAATAAGGAAAATAGAGACGCGGCTCGCAGGCCAAAATACAAGCCAACCAATCTCCTCCCAACGGCACCAGCAACGAGCAGTAACCAGAACCCTAACGGGATTAACTACTATGGGCAAGCAGTAAGCCTGACTAGGTCAACGGATTTGATAAATCCTGCCCGGCCACCGTTCAGCCCGAGCTAGGGTGCCTCTTGTACCGCTGACACCTACGTTGTTGAGGCTAGACCTGACACAAAGCCAAACCATCATTGCCTCTAAGTAGTACATTCCCTTCATTTCCCTTTTTCTTTATGATTTCCTTTTCTCTTTTTCTCTCTCCCTTTTTTTCAATTCTGTTTCAAAATGTGATACAATTCATCAAAAACAAAACCTCAGTTCAAGGCGGGTCATAATCATCAAAGACCACCGATGGGATATCATCATGAACAAGCAACGCACGCACCCTCGGAGGTAAGTCTGCCAAATTACGAAAAATAAACTCCCCATCCTTATCCCCAACCCAATCTGCCAATGCAGCCACCGGGAAATTACCTTGCAGTGAACACTGAAGAACAGAAATAGATGCACAGGAACAAAGAAACCAGAGTCGTGACACTTCAGAGTCAAAGACCCATGGACTAGGTGCGGTGTAGTCAACATAACCCTTAAGCTCAGGCAACACAGACTCTAGGACCAGGGACCTAAAACCCTCGGCTAAACACCATTCAAGACAGCGGTGCATAACATGGAAAAAGTCCCGAAACCCGTCGACTGCCGAAATGGCTAGGCCGTAGCAGAAACCACCCCCCGATTACGTACCAAGGCAGCAATCCCACCCAACGACTCAGAATATGAAAAATTGAGCTTTATAGAACCATCCGGAGGGGGATCCCATCTAACAGCACGAATCACGCGCCGCGGGACAACGGAATCTATGTAGGACAGAATGACAGGCCAATTTGGTGGCAAGATGTGTTCCCGCGGCCATCGCCTAAAGAGACATTCTGCCACCCCTTTGGCAATGCCATACACCACTCGAGGTACACTCGGTGGCCCTCTACCATGCATGCTTGTGTTCATGTGTTTCCATAACTCCCAAAGGATGAGATAAGGCAACCTGCAAATAACAAAAGCAACAAGACGGTTATGTGAAACCACCCGCTTACACCCAGTCAACAGCGTCTGTAGACCCCGATGACTGAATCGCAAGCCGAGTGATCCCAAAAAAAGCCCATATAGCCCTGGCAGTGTCCCCCGCATAAAAGATGTGATCAATGGTTTCCCTAACAGGGTTATTGCATCACCAGCATCTGGAAACAATAAGGTGCCCAAATCTGGCCATAGCATCATCAGTGGATGTCAAATTCTATGAAGATACTTATCCCTTTAATTTAAAGAAAAGACCTCAGAAACCAGGTCTAAATCATCTTAGACTGGAGGGTTCAATCCTATGTTGCCTCTAGTTCCTATTGATGCAGATATTGTTCCAATGAAACACACAACAGATCACAGCCACCCTGTGGAGTATGAACAACATATCGCCAACAATGAGAATGAGCTAAATCCTGAGGCAGATTCAATGAGGGGCACAGAGAGCTTTGCACCAGATCATAGTCCTAATGTTACACAACAACTTGTGGAACATGAACAATTTGCCAACAACAATGGGAATGAGATGAAAACTGAGATAAGTGTAGAAGAATACCCTCAAAGGGAAAATTCAAACCAACAGGAGCCCAGAAAGTCCAGAAGGGTAAGAAACATTCCCACAAGACTAGATGATTATTCCTGTCAATCTATGATAAAGAATGACACACACATGAGAACCTCTCCATACTCATTAGAGAGTGTCATATCCTATGATTTTCTGCCTCCCAATCATAAGGTATGTACAGCATCCATTCTATCCACACATGAACCTCAGTCTTATAGTGATGTAGTTAAGAATGAATCATAGAGAAAAGCTATGGTATTCTTACATACCTTCTAGATGGCAAGACTCCAATTGGATGCAAGTGGGTGTTTAAAGTGAAACACAAAGCTGATGGCTCAATAGAGAGATATATGGTCATACTTGTGGCCAAAGGATACACAAAACAATTGGGGGTGGACTACACTAAAACCTTCTCACCTATTGCAAGAATGACTACAGAAATTTTCTAGCTGTGGCAGTTGCAAGGGGTTAGGACATTCAACAATTAGACATAAACAATGCTTTCCTACATGGAGACCTATATTGTTTGAAGCAGGCAAGCAGACAGTGGAGTGCTAAGTTGACAAAAAGCCTTGCAAGATAATGGTTACCAACAGTCCACAGCATATCCATCTTTGTTCACAAAAACCTTAGGAAGCACATTTACTGCCTTACTCATCTATGTGGATGACATCTTGGTAGCTGGCACAAGTTCATCTCAGATCAATGAACTAAAACAGTTTTTGGATAAGTCCTTTAAGATAAAAGACCTTGGTCACCTAAATTACTTTCTGGGAATTGAGCCATTAAGAACTTTTGATGGGATTAATCTGTTTCAGAGAAAATATACTTTAGAGATTCTAAAGGAGAATGGTTTCTTAGAGGCTAAGCCTGCAAAAACTCCAGCTACCACATGTTTGAAGCTCACCAGCTCAGAAGGTTCTTTACTTGACAACCCTGAAATGTACAGAAGGATGATTGGCAAACTTCTGTATTTACCAAACACAAGGCCAGGCATCTCTCATGCTGTCCAACAACTAAGTCAATTTGTGGATAAGCCCACAAATATTCATCTAACTGCTTCTCATTGAGTGCTTAGATATCTCAAAGGGTTTCCAGGGAAAGGATTGTTCTATCACAGAAACTCTCAGTTCAAATTGCAGGGATTTTCTGACACTGATTGGGCCAATTGTGCAGAGTCCATAAAGTCAGTCACTGGTTATTGCATATACCTTGGAGGCAATTTGATTTCATGGAAGACCAAGAAGCAATCCACTGTGTCAAGATCTTCCTCTGAAGTAGAGCACATAGCTTAGCCTCCACTGTGTGTGAGATTCAATGGATCCACTATCTGTTGACAGACTTGAATGTAAAGTTTTATGCTCCAACCACATTATTCTGTGATAATCAATCAGCCATTGCCATAGGGGAAAACCATGTTTTCCATGAACGGACTAAACATATAGAGATAGACTGCCACATTGTCAAACAAAAAGTAAGTGAAGGACTGATCAAGCTGCTGCCCATTCTTTCTCAAAAGAAAGTTGCCGATGGCTTCACCAAAGCTTTATCAAAACCAGTCTTTGATACTTTCCACCTTAAGCTAGGCCTTTAAGATATTCATGCTCCAGCTTACGGGGGGTGATGAATGATAATAAAAACAATGCCAAGGGCATTCTTGTAACTTCAAAAGAGTATGTTATAACTGTTAGCAACCTCACATAAAACAGTTTGTGTATATTCCTACTGTAACAATGAAAATACTGATATGTTCCTCTTCTTCAATTCAAACTCTTTCTGCTTATTCTCATGTCTTTCCTATTAATCATGAACTGAGCCACTGATTTCGACAGTATGTGATTTCTATTTACATATTCATGTATGTAATCTTTACAATATAAGTCAGTCAATTGAAGCACACTATAATGTAGTTGTAAACAAATGAGTTAATTCCAGCAATGGTCCCCCGAGTATGATGATTTTTCAGAATTGGTCTTCGACTTTTAATTTGGACAATTTAACCACCTTACTATCAAAATATTTCTGATTGTAGTCCTTTTGTCAGATCCTAGTTAAGTGGACGTCAATATGAGGGGTGAAAGTGTCCTTTTCCCTACTGAGCGTATAAATCCTCTTCGTTTTCGTCTGTATACGTGTGAATAAATGTAGAGAGAATACGAGAATACTCATTCGAAGCCCTAGAAAGTCCAAAAAATGCAGCACCTCTGTATATGTGATAATACCCATTCGTTCCAACGATATAGTAGCGAGATGTCTACAAGATATTGCAGCGAGAGCACTTCTTCTTCAAGAAGGCAGGAATACATCTATGGTGAGTTGGCATGGTTTCCATTCCAAATTGTGAATGTGGGTAACGTTTGGAGCTATAAACATCTTGGACGAATGATAATCTTGGTATAAGATATTGGGAATGTTCTATCGAAAATGTGAGTGGTTTAATTATTGTTAAGACTTTTTTTTTTCGAGTTGAAACAATTTATTTTATTTTTCGAAAATCTGAGTGGTAATCTATTGTCTTTTTTGAGCAATTATGTTAAGTTAGGCAATTTTTTTTCTAATTAACTCGGGGGCCATTGCTGGAATTAACTTTAAACAAATTTAGGTTCATGCAATGCTTGTGTCTAGGGATGACAATTTAGCCCGAACCGATGGGCCAACCCGATAAAACCCAAACCGACAGGGCTATGGCCCGAACAGGCTAGCCCGATAAAACACATTAACCCAACGAGCCCGAAAGCCCGATAGGGCAGCCCGAAATTAAAAGGGCTAGCCCGATAACCCGAACTATTAAAAACTTTCTTTATTATATAAGTGATATGAAACCTAACATACATGGAATAATTATTATAATTATTAAAAGGGCTGGCCCGATTGACATCCCTACTTGTGTCATCACCAAAGAACTTGATCTTGATTGTGATGGAATTGTTGTTGCATAATAATAATAATAATAATAATAATAATAATAATAATAATAATAGTAATAATAATAATAATAATAATAATAATAATAATAATAATAATAATAATAATAATAATTATTATTATTATTATTATTATTATTATTATTATTATTATTATTATTTTTTTTTTTTTTTTTTTTTCTCTAGAATTGTAGAATTAGACCGTGGAATGTTAAAGTAGAAGAGCAAGAAGAAAAACTGTGAGCATGGATAGAAGGGAAGAAGAACTGATCTTATTAATTGCATTCAACCATAGTACAACAACTATGTTTATATATAGAGTAGAGAGGTAGGAAGATGATAACTGCTCCGTCCTAACAACTTGATAGCTAATCTAACAATCTAGCAATTCATTTGTTGCAGGCTTGTGTTGATGTGGAGTTAAGCTAGATTATCTGGAGTTGACTCCTGACCCTCGGGGAAGTTGGAGCATACATGTTATGAAAGGCCGGCTTGGAGATAAAGCCATAGAATTGAAAGGTAGATGGAGTATGAGCTTTGGTGAAGAGACCAGTAAGTTCGTTGTCTATGTTAATATATGTGTAATAGTTTGAGCATTTATTATTATTATTTTTGTATTATTGAAATATATAACAACGCAGCACACAGTGATGTTGAAACTGACGTTGTAACACAATCGATCTGTAACGCAGTTCGGGTAAACAACCCTAATCTGCGAGGCACTTCTCAATTTGAGAATTTGCCTAAATCCACTAAAAGCTTAATATTTGAAGTACACTGTTTGGAACCTGAGATTACACAATAGAATGATCTTTCCTACCGGACTATTGAAACCTAAACACATGTACTACTTTCTAGAGAATTTGGGTATCTCTTCTCAATGACTCTCGTACCTCACTAGTTAGATCTTGAAAGCTTGAATATGACTTGAGATCCTGAGGTCTTTATATAGCCAAGCTACTCCCTAGATATGTAGGAATAGTGCTCAATCCTAGGTAGATTAGGATTAGAGATGATTTAAGACTTTAGTCATTAACCATTTGGTATTTCGTTTTTTGCACACAATCTTGTGACTATCATTCTTTGAACTAACACTCTCCCCCTTAGTCAAATTTTTGCAAAATCCTAGATCACCTAGTTTGTTTGATTTCTGAATTGACCAGCTCCCCCTTAGTTGACATCCTGTAGGACTTAGCTAGTTTTTTTGATTTCTGATCTGATCAGCTCCCCCTTAGTTGACATCCTGTAGGACTTAGCTATGGATAGTTTATGTCATGGTCAAAGAACTGCTTATCAAATAAGGAGATTACTAATGACACAAGAAGCTTGTCTGATTATGTCACAAGCTATCAAGCTAAGATAATAAACTTGGGCTCACTGGCTCCGGCTTTAGTCATCTTGAGCTACTGAGATTACTAATAACAAAAATAGCTTGTCTGATTATGTCACAAGCTATCAAGCTAAGATAACACACTTGAGCTCACATGATACCAAAAATAGCTTGTCTGATTATGTCACAAGCTATCAAGCTAAGATAACAAACTTGAACTCACATGCTAACAAACTAAAAAAAAAAAAATTGACAGAAACAAACTGGAGCTCCAGCTTCAGTCATCTTGAGCTACATCTCCAGTCTTTTCTCCTCCTTTTTTGCTAAAACTTGCAGAGGTTGTTGAAACATGTGCTTCAACACCTTCTTCTTCTTCTTCTTCTTCTTCAGAACTTTCTTTAGATGCTTCAACATTTTCTTCTTCTTCTTCAGAACTTTCTTCTTGATCATCCTCCTGATCCTATTCTTTTTCTCTATTGCCAGATTTAAGAGCTTTTAGCCATTGTATAACTTCTTCTCTTTCTTCCTTGATTTCCATATGTTTTCTTAACACATGTTTCTCAGAATCTTCCAATTCATTCAACCTTTTCTCAAAGTATTTGATTAAGGTTTGCTGGTCTATTGGATCATCTGCTGGGACTGAGGCCTTGAGATCATTCTGGTGTGATCCCTTTTTCAGTTTCATGGTTGTGTTCAAGGTCTTGACTTGTACTTTTGTCCCATGTGATTTTAGCCCTTGTTTGGTTAGAATAGAGTATATCAGATTTGGAAAGATTAGGAGGGCTTTTGTCTCACTGTTTTCTGCAAAGTTTGTAATCTGAGTGTTAATAATGGCTCCAAGATTGATTTTGATTCCTTTCCCTATTTTGTATAACAGTTCTGCTAGGCTCCACTTAACTGTTGATTCATGTAGAGATGGCATCCAATTGACAAGGGCAATTTTTTGTAGTATGGCATACTTGCTTGTAAAGATGCAGCCTTGATTTTATTTTTATCAAAACTTACATTTCCAGCTGTAAGTTCTTGGGCAACCTGCTCACTTCCAAGTTGAGCATCTTGTTCTCCTGTAGTTGTCCCTAGGTATTCATTTATGATTTCAGGGTTGAACTCATAGAACTTTCCTCTTAGATAAGCATTTCCATACATAGGGTTGTTGGGAGTGGTAGTATCTTTGGTAAGGTTGCAATAGAATTCTTTGACTGCTTGTTCCTCATAGGGGTTAATGTTGGTGACTGATCCTGTAACACCCCGTGGTACGACCCCTAACCCTAACTAAATATTTAATCACTTACCCTAAAAAGAAAATTAAAAACCCATTAATCAACTAAGGAAAGGTCCACCATAGTCCATGGGCCCACATCCCTATAACCAACTCCTCAGTCCTATAAGGAATAGAATTAGCAAACCTATAGTATTTAGACCCCAATTAGGACTCCTAGGAATATATATAAATATAGGGTCATAGGAGGCACCTAGATCCTACACCACAATAATCTCTCACCACACAAGAAGTTCCAAGAATCCCCTTAGGAGGAATCAAGAAAGAAGAAAGCTTAAAGAAAGACCCTTCATAGCCAAGGAAATTAATTAAGACTAAAAGGTAACCCATGTCTCAACAAAACCTATTTTCTTCGCTATAATCTCCTTCCTTGGCCTCCCTCTATATTCTTGTGTCTTGATTGAATTCTTCTATGATAATTGTGTTATGTTCTTGATGATTGATAAGATGATTTATATGTTTTCTTGATAATATTGATGATCTTGATGTTAAAAAGAAGTTCTTGATTATGATGTGATGATTCTTGACGAATCTTGATATTTCTTGATGTTAAAGATAAAATATGTTCTTGATAATTTGGGTGGGATTAGAGCCCTAGGTTGGATTGGGAATTTGTATTGTGATGTTCTTGATTTATATTTGGGTGGGAATTCGCATGTTCGGGTGTTGTTTATATTTAGAGGTCGTAATAGGATAAGTCCTACATGATTCTTGCTTTTGATCCGTTAATTGCTTACGTGGTGTCGTTATTTGCGTTTAAAAGTGTCTAAGCATGGTTTCGGGTTCCACAAAGGTTCCCGGGACGAATATATGAGAAAAGAGTCAGTGGGGGGTAGGTGGGGGTAGGGGAACCCACCACCTACCCGCTGCCCAAAGGGGCACTGCCCGGCAGCGGGCAGCCACCGGGCAGCCGACTGCCCGCCGGCAACCCGCTGCCCGGAACAGCGCCCTCCGGCGGTCAGCCGGCGGGTGACCCCCGCCCACCGGCTACCCGCTGGTCCGTACCCCACCCCGGGTCTTTGGCTTCCCCGCTCCCCATGGTGTCCCAACGGACCCCGTTTGTCGTGCTTGAGTCTAGTTTGATATTTCGGACACCATTCGTAGGTTAAATGAGTCTTAGGAATTGCATGCTAGTTGAACTGGTAACCCGTTGACCTAGGTGGAAGTTGTATGAACTCTTAGGACTATTCTTAGTAAGTGAATGATCACACGTAAGTTTATTTATCTGTCATTCCCCTCCCAATGTGCTACTACGTGCTCCTATGTGTTATGTGTTGCATGATCCCCCATTTTGGTTATATGCCAATTGGGTGGTTCCCGGACTAAGGTTGGGAAGTCGGTTGAAGACCGAATGGATTGTTCCCAAACTAAAGTTCGGAAGTCGGTTGAAGACCGAATGGATTAATCCCGCACTAAAGGTTCGGATGTGGCTGAAGGCCAATGGATTGTTCCTGAGCTAAGGCTCAGAAGTGGCTAAGGCCAAATTGATACACTTCTTGGGCTGCGGTCCAACTATGGGCCTCGGTGCTATGACCCACCGAACTGAACGCGCCAGGCGGTGTGTAGGGCCAATAAGCCGAGGAAGGCTGTAGTCCACCGACCTGAGTAATCAGACGGTGTGTAGGGCTACGGCTGGCTGTGATCCACCGAATGATGGGACAGCGGTGTGTAGGGCCATAGTCTCCGAGGATCTTCGCCCACCGACTGAGTATAGCTCAGCGGTAAGCTGGGCTTGATCCGCTATGGTCCACTGACTGTGCGCATCGACGGTGTGTAGGGTCGTAAGTCCCCCCTTGTAAAGGGGATCACGGTCCACCGACTGGGTGCGTCAGCGGTGAGCCGGATCGTGGTCCGACGTTGAGTTCGTCAGCGGTTCTCAAAGGGTTGGTTGCGATCAACTCCCCTCGTACCACGGTACAGAGGTAGGTGCTGTGGCGCCGTGTTAATGCTATAAGCATTGACCCTCATGTTCGGGGCATGCGATTGGTCCCGTGGCGTGATCAATGATAATGTGATGTGATTGATGATTGAACGGTGATGTGTTTGAATTGAAAAGTGATCTATGACCTTAGTTGTGTATTCCTTATGATGTTATCTCTACTCGACTGTTTATCATTGTTTGATATGTTTGTCCCTACTTGCTGAGTCTATTCCCGGTTTTAAAACTAGTGTCTCTTAAGTATATATCTTCCTGCTTCAAAATGATTTTCGTATATATATATATATATATATATATATATATATATATATATATATATATATATATATATATATATATATATATATATATATATATATATATTATATATATATATATATATATATATATATATATATATATATATATATATATATATATATATATATATATATATATATATATCTATAATGTATTTCAACGCGTTGGAGTGGGTTACCAGCATCTCTCGCTGAACAGATATATTTGGCTTTCAGGCACAGATGAGTAGACACTGGAGCGCGCTAGAGATTTGGAGCGTAGAGTTGCTAGTTTCCCTTTCGGCCTGCGTGCCATACTTATGTATTGACATCATTGAGGATTTTAGCTAGTTAGCCTGTGCACCTGGGTTCTCTAGCTCAGGTGTGGCATATCACCCCATACTCTTATGTTATATTTCGGGATTTAATGAGGATTTACCTTTATTATATAAGTTTTAAAAGTTCCAAAATTTCGGGGTCTTACAGTTGGTATCAGAGCCTAAGTTTGACCCTAGGATAAGACTCTTAAAGACCAGACTTTAGGACATTAGACTTAAACTCTAGGAATTTAGGAACATAGAATTCAGGAATCATAGGACGCGCAGTGAGATCGTGAAACCTACACACACAACCTCCCCTCACACTAATTCACATCTAATTTAAAGAACTCCCCCTCCCCTCATAAGCATCAAGGTAAGGATGCAAAGTAACATCGGCCTTTGCACCCCCAGGATGGCACCAACAAGGAAAAAGGCAAAGACTCCGGGACCCCACACAAATGAAGCTCTAATCCAGAATCTACAACGCCTGGCCCAAATTACCCAGACACTAAGCAACACCACCCTCTGGCCGTCATCTCCAAACAGAAACTTGGAAATCCACCACCAAATCTCAGAACATCAACCACCTACCTTCTCGGGGGAAGAAAACCCCACAATCCTCGAAGAATGGATCAAGACCTTTGACAAGATATTCAGAGCAACAGGATGCCCAGAAAACCACCAAGTAAAAATAGCCTCCTTCTACTTCAAACACGAGGCTGACACTTGGTGGGCCCACGAGAAACCCAGTTACGAGCAGAGCCCCGAATTCAACTGGGAAATACTGAAAACACTATTACGAGAACGATTTTACCCCAAGCATGTAAAGGCAGCCGTATACGAAGAATTCCTCCATCTGAATCAAGGAACAACTCCAATCACAGAATACTACCGGCAATTCCTCAACCTGGCACGCCTCGCACCCGAACTAGTACCTACAGAGTCAATAAAAATCAAGAAATTCATAACGGGACTCAACCCCGAAAGCCAGAGAGCCCTCGCCACAAGAGAACCAAGCACTCTCAAGGAAGCCTATGCTAAGGCTTCCCAACTACAACAATTACCAAGCAAGCCACAGGAAACACACCCGGGGCGCAAAAGGAGGATCGAAGGAAGTCACCCGCACCCCCTTCGAAAACCAAAGATCGCCAGGACCTCTCCTCCCCACAAAGCCATAAAACCACCCCCTTCAAAGGAGGTGACAATCACACACGAAAGGATCCTTACCATAAGCAGAGCTAGAATCGGAGATAGCGACATAGTCTCCGGAACCTTCCTCATACACGCAACTCCAGCCACCACACTATTCGACTCAGGAGCCACCAACTCATTTATAGCAGCCGAGTTCGCCATGCAATTCGGTCTAAATACCAGCACGAAAGTACAGCTGCAAGTCCAGGTGGCATTCGGCGAGATTATAAATGTGACCGCATGTACAAGGACATAATGATCACCATCGAAGGAGTGGAATCCCCTAGCAACCTAATACAATTCAGACTAGATGGAATAAAAGTAATCTTGGGAATGGATTGGTTAAAGAAATTCCAAGCACAAATCCTATGCGGCGAACAAAAAGTGGTCTTACGAGGGCCCTGTAACACCCCCCCCCCCCCCCAAAAAAAGCTATAATAAAAGCCTTAACGCATGCAGATAACATAACAAAATACTAGCACAGCGGAAGAAAACGGATAACTTGATAACATAAAATCCAAACGGGGGTGTTATGCCACGCTTATCAACACGACAAACGCTACGGCCAAATCTACATGGTTTACATCTATCTAAAAACTCATAAGTCTAAAAAACCAAATCGGCTCACAGGCCGTACAACAAGGGAAAGGTACTACACTATCGGGCACTAGACATCGCGCTCGACTAGACATCACCTGTAAGAACATAAAGATAAACATGGGACGACGCCCAGTCAGCGAATAATGCTGGTAACCCACCAATACATGTGAAATAACATACATAAGTAAGGTATAATCTGTAAAACCATTTTCGAAACGGAATACATATATATAACTGTAAAACCACGAGTCAAAGCCAACATAAGACTCAACACTCATACAAGCAACACGGGAACACATCCCAAGACCACAAGAACGACACGACTCACAAAAGAGTCAAGGCATGATCTATCATCACTCAATAGATCAAAACCCGACAAGTACAACGCAAAGGAAATAAGACTTACACAACCGACAACACATGCCAAGGCCACCATGCCTTTGTGACTACACACGTCACAAGAGAAGAACACACAACACCGGCTACAATAGCCCTCGTGACATCACCCATCACGAGTAGGTATGCCTGCCTTATGCCCTGTTCCAACCTTATGGCTACACCCAACCTTGTATCTTCATTCCAACCATTACCTCCAGGATCCCAGTACTTCTTAGTCCAACCTTCTTCCTCCTAGGACCGTTGTCCCCCACCAACAAACCACCAACAAAGCCACCAATTCATAGTACACAAGGTACCGTACACACATGGCAACACATGCCCGGATAACACATGTTATCCCCCATAAACACGTGAACCTTACACAAAGGCCACAACTCCATAATCACGCCACGGCAACCACGAGGACCACTACAATACCTTGGTGATTAGTGTCCCATACCACTAATCGTGCAATCCAGGTAAAGCCACACACACCACACCTCAACAGGAATCAATCAACGGATTGCAACGAAGGTATGAAACATACTCAATCAAGGAATGGGTCACAACCCAACAACAACAACGATGAATAACACAAGTTATCATCAACCAATCGGAAGGTATAAACAACACACACATGCTAGCATTTAGACATCAAAGTAGCACGCTTATCAACGGGGAAACCAAAGATAGTTCCGAGGAACACACAAGACACTTCATGGTTCAACGAAACACAATGTTGAACACTTTGCACGATTCAAGACACCAAAGACCTACATGGATACCTACCATATAGTTCTAGACATACGAAACATCAAGATGACACTCAAATAGTTCCACAAAAGAACAACGGGAAGTCAAAGGACCAAATACCGAGTCAAAAGAATCACGGGGAACAAATCCCATCACAACACCACTGTGTTCCCCGCGGGTAGACCCACGGGTAGGCCCTTACCCGTGGTTCCGCCCGCGGGTACACACCCACGAGGCCAATGTACTTGCGGTGGGCGGCGGGTAGGGCTCTGCCCGTCGTTCCGCCCGCGGGTACATCCCTGTGTCCAAAATAATCCCTTCGGGGATTTTCAACTCCAAGCTCATATTCAAGTCCAAAACATGCTAAATCTCACCAAATACAACAAAATGACTTGAATCATAGGAAAGGCCAAGCAATGGCACCAAATAACCCTAAACACAAGCTCTAGATATGCATTTTCACAAGACAAATGCATAAACACTCACATTTCATAGCAAAACACAAGTAGAATCCAAGAAATCACATATAGGTAAGCAAAATAGGTTTTGTAGAGCATGGGTTACCTCTTGTAGACTAAAAGACTTCACTTTAGACTTCAACAAGCTCCCCACAAGGCTTACTTTCCAAACCCACTTCAAGAACAAACTAAGAGATCATAAAGATCCTACTTTTAAGAAAAAGACATCTAAGATGGAACCAAAAACACAAGATGGACTTAGATCTTACCCTCCTAGATGCCCAAATAGGTGAAAGGTTGAATCTTGGAAGCAAATCTTGAAGTCTTGGCAAGGTCTAAACTTAGCTTGGAGGAAAAGCTACTCACCTTTCTAGAGAGAAGGTAGAGCTAATGTTTTAGAAAGTGTAAGGGGTGAAATGAAGATGTCTTCTAGGTTAGGTTACAATACTAACACTTGGTGAAAGTTCAAGAATGCCCTTACTAACATTTAGAAAGTATAAGGAACAAGGGAAAACTCTTCAAAGCTCAAGGTACAACATGACTTTGAAATTGACTAGTCAAATACTAGTCCTCAAGTATTAAAAATCAGGATTTTAGGAATTAATTCCTCAATTGAAATAGGATTAATTACTCAATTAATCCATGGATTGAACTTGGATTTTTGTGGTGTCACATCCTCTCCCCCTTCAAAGAAGCTTCGTCCCCAAAGCTTGGGTACGACGAATTAGAAAGAAACGGTGATAGGAAACAACATTGTGACAAGAGGTTCAAGAATGAATCCTTTTGGTCAAAGTTTAAAAGATTTCACAAGAATTAGAAACAAGAAAGAAGGGATAACAATTCATGAATTGGAAAGAATTTTAACAAAGGAGTAGATTGAGCATCACAAACTCTAATCTTAACACCAACATCAACTTCTATCCAAACACTAAGGACAAGACAACCAACACAAAACACCCGCTACTACTACGAAGCTAACTAAGCATCAAGGCTACAAGCAAAGCAAGCACAAAAGCAACAACATGCAACCAAACAATGGCAACAACGACCAAAGGAAAACAACCACAAGGAAAAAAAAGGCAAACAAAGAAACCCCAACTACTAGAAAGACTCGCTCTCCGACTCTTCGGACTCCTCGGCCTCCTCAGACTCCTCCTCAACTTCATCTCTACGGCTCGAACTGGCCTCAACCTGGTCTAGCCTCTGATGCACGGCAACGAACTGCGTCCTCATGTAGGCAAAGCTCTCCTCGATCAAGCGGTTCTGCTGACGAAGCAAAGCAACAACACGCTCTTCATGCGACATGGAGTCGTGCTCCCTCTTGGTGCGAGCTTCTCTTCTTCGTCGGTTCTCTTCACCCTCCGAGTCGCTTTCTTCAACTGCAACGGCCTCCGGTGCTCCCACCTCATCCTCAAGGTCGACTTCATCTTCGGCTTCTTCATCACCTCCCAAGCTCTGGACGGCGAGACTCAACTTCCCGGCATGGATCCCAAGCGCTGTTGCCAACTCGGCCCGTTCATCAGGTGGTTTCCTTGCAACTTCCTCAAGCGTGATGTACTCACCATCATCCAACAGAAACAGATTACAACTCCGAAGGATGGTGGCATCCAACACTAGCTGGCACAGCCTTAGGAAGGCAACCATCCACACTGACACCCTTCCTAACCAAGATCCAACTCAACACCATCCCGTAAGGTAAACTCTTCCGGTTGTGATCCCGGCAAAACACCATGTGTTGCAACATCAAAGCAGGCAAGTTGAACTTAACCATGTTCTTGAGACAGAAGGCAAAAGTGCACTCCAACTTACCCAACAACTTGCTCTTGTTATTGTTTGGCAACAAACAGTCCGACACCAACATCACCAAAATCCTTTGCTCCGCAGACAACCACTTCTTCTCCGGCCTTGATGCTTGAGTGAAACCACTCGTACGGCCTAACAAGTAGCTCAAGTAGTCACGGTACCCCATAGTATCCGTACTAATCCAAGAATGACCACTATACTGAGCCACTCCGGTAGCAGTCAAACTCAAAAGCTGAGCTAGCCTCTTTTCAGAAAGCACAACCTTCACACCTCTCACTTTAGAAGTGATCTCAAGCTTATCACCCTCCTTTGTCACAACCATGTGACGATAAAACTCTTTAACCAAACTCGGGTAAGTCTCGGCCCTTATGGCGAGAAACCCATCCAACATGCCCTGGAATCTAAGCATATCCAACAAGGAACTAGAAAAAGATTCCGGGTCAAAAGTTTTACCTTCAAGGACAAGGTAGTGGGTATCCACCCATTCCGCTTTTCTAGCCAAGCTTGATCTTCTAGGCATGGTAAGAGATGACCCAAAGCTCAACAAACAAAGCCCACAACTTCTTCTTCACACTCACGCTGCCTCTCTCTCTCTCTCTCGCGGCTGCTCTCGGCGACGCGACGCACAGTAGGTCGGCGGCGGCGGCTCCGGCGAACAGCGACGGCGGTGGTTCGGCGGCGTGGGGCGATGGGTTAGTGGTGGTGGAGCTACGGGTTGGGAGATGGGGTTTAGGGATTCTCACGGGTAGGAAGGAGAAAAGAAGAAGAAGAAAGAATTTGGGATTTTAGGGATTTGGAAGAAATTGGGTCAAAAGATGATTTAATTTGGGGATTTTGGGTAAAGTGGGAATTTATGGTTTAGATGGAATTAAAATTGGATAAGTTCCAAGAAAGACAAATGGCTCAAGTGGTTTAGAAGTTGGGTTGGCAAAGAATAGGCTTAGGTTCAAAACTCAAAGGTTATAATTAAACATTAGGCTTGATTTTTTTATAAGATACCCAAGCAGGAATTTTGACATGAATTGGCTATCTCCAAATTCAAAGAATACTTGAAGAATTTGGGAAGTTCACCAAGGAATTGTTGTAAGAACAACCAAGGTTAGGGATTGTAGAATTAGCCCAAGTACAAAGCATTCCAAAGATAGATGACTAACTTCACAACGAGACTTATGTGCCAACTAAGGAAGTCACTTAGCAAGAAAAGTTTACACTAAGCTTCAAAAGAAAAACAAGGATAGGCTAGAGGAAAGGGTTACCTGCCAACTCTTCCTCCACCAAGCCCTCCGACTCAGCCTGTGAACGCGCCATCACGAAGACTCTCCCAGGTGGCCTAGCTCCAACTGCTCCGCGACCCGAACTAACTCCTGATGCTCCACCGGCTCCCGGGGGTGGCGGCAACGCTCTCTGACCGGCTAGCTGAGGACACTCCGCGACCTTGTGACCTGGATCCCCGCATCGGAAACACCTAAACGCCTGGCCATGACAACCTTGGCCCGCGTGCACCCTCCCACACTTTCGGCACGGAAACAACTTAGCTTGGTCCCCTTGCTCCATCCTTTTAGGTCCTTGAGATGAAGATGACACCTGCTTGGCCTGGAAACCCGGTCTTGGCTTCTTAAAGGTAGAAGAACCTCCGCCCTCAGTCTTCTTCCTAGCTTGCTCGTACGATCCTCTCTGAAGCTGCTGCACGCGAAACAGATCAGCGGCACACACGTAAGAATCCTTAAGAGAACTCGGCCTACTCACAGTCAAAGCTTTTCGCGCCTCATAGTTCAGACCGGCCACGAATTTCTCGACTTTAGCGAGTTCTGTAGGCACGAGCATCCTTGCAAAACGTGCCAACTCCAAGAACCTTTTGTGGTATCCAACCACAAAAATGAAGCCTTGCTGCAGGTGGAGGAACTCTTCATACATGGCAGCGCACACATGTGCAGGGTAGAACCTCTCGCGCATTCTGTCCTTGAGTGCGGTCCAGTCGAACTCGGGTTCTTCCAGAAGAGCCGGACCTTCATGGACCCACCACAAATCCGCTTCTTGACAAAGGTAAAACGTTGCCAACTCCACTCTCCTCTCTTCGGGCAGCCTACAACGGTAAAGATCTTGTCAAACACCCGTAGCCACTCTTCTAAGACTACCGGGTCTTCCTCGCCAGCGAAGGTTGGCGGTCGATGTCCCGACACTAAACGTCCTACGTCACGGTGCCCAGCAGGAGGAGGAGGCGGCACAGCGTGATTGTTGTTCAACAAAGCTTCACTGAGCGTCTGCATGGTCTGTGTCAGCTGGTGAAGATTCTGAGCGAGCTGCTCGTTGGTCGGGGTCTCCGGTGTGCGGGCTCGGGGACGAGGAGGCATCGCACTTCTACAACAACAACACGATTACGAAAAGATAGCAAACAAGCAAAGAACAGAAAGCAACACACAGCTCACCGTGCAACCTAGAGTCTTAAGACTAACACTTAGCTTCTTACGGTCGCATAAGGGTCTCAAAACACACTTAACCACTTAGAAAGTCTAGACTTAACTCATCCTAGGCTCAAACCTAGGCTCTGATACCAACTGTAACACCCCCCCCCCCCCCCAAAACAAGCTATAATAAAAGCCTTAACGCATGCAGATAACATAACAAAACACTAGCACATTGGAAGAAAAGGGATAACTGGATAACATAAAATCCAAACGAGGGTGTTATGCCACGCTTATCAACACGACAAATGCTACGGCAAAATCTGCATGGTTTACATCTATCCAAAAACTCATAAGTCTAAAATACCAAATCGGCTCACAGGCCGTACAACAAGGGAAAGGTACTACACTATCGGGCACTAGACATCGCGCTCGACTAGACATCACCTGTAAGAACACAAAGATAAACATGGGACGACGCTCGGTCAGCGAATAATGCTGGTAACCCACCAATACATGTGAAATAACATACATAAGTAAGGTATAAGCTGTAAAACCATTTTCGAAATGGAATACATATATATAAGTGTAAAACCACGAGTCAAAGCCAACTTAAGACTCAACACTCTCACAAGAAACACGGGAACACATCCCAAGACCACAAGAATGACACGACTCACAAAAGAGTCAAGGCATGATCTATCATCACTCAATAGATCAAAACCTGACAAGTACAACGCAAAGGAAATAAGACTTAAACAACCGGCAACACATGCCAAGGCCACCATGCCTTTGTGACTACACACGTCATAAGAGAAGAACACACAACATCGGCTACAATAGCCCTCGTGACATCACCCATCACGAGTTGGTATGCCTGCCTTATGCCCAGTTCCAACCTTATGGCTACCCCCAACCTTGTATCTTCATTCCAACCATTACCTCCAGGACCCCTGTACTTCTTAGTCCAACCTTCTTCCTCCTAGGACCGTCGTCCCCCACCAACAAACCACCAACAAAGCCACCAATTCATAGTACACAAGGTACCGTACACACATGGCAACACATGCCCGGATAACACATGTTATCCCCCATAAACACGTGAATCTTACACAAAGGCCACAGCTCCATAATCACGCCACGGCCACAACGAGAACCGCTGCAATACCTTGGTGACTAGTGTCCCATACCACTAATCGTGCAATCCAGGTAAAGCCACACACACCACACCTCAATAGGAATCAATCAACGGATTGCAATGATGGTATGAAACATACTCAATCAAGGAATGGGTCACAACCCAACAACAACAACGATGAATAACACAAGTTATCATCAACCAATCGGAAGGTATAAACAACACACACATGCTAGCATTTAGACATCAAAGTAGCACGCTTATCAACGGGGAAACCAAAGATAGTTCCGAGGAACACACAAGACACTTCATGGTTCAACGAAACACAATGTTGAACACTTTGCACGATTCAAGACACCAAAGACCTACATGGATACCTACCATATAGTTCTAGACATACGAAACATCAAGAAGACACTCAAATAGTTCCACAAAAGAACAACGGGAAGTCAAAGGGACAAATACCGAGTTAAAAGAATCACGGAGAACAAATCCCATCACAACACCACTGTGTTCCCCGCGGGTAGACCCACGGGTAGGCCCTTACCCGTGGTTCCGCCCGCGGGTACACACCCACGAGGCCAATGTACTTGCGGGTGGGCGGCGGGTAGGGCTCTGCCCGTCGTTCCGCCCGCGGGTACATCCCTGTGTCCAAAATAATCCCTTCGGGGATTTTCAACTCCAAGCTCAAATTCAAGTCCAAAACATGCCAAATCTCACCAAATACAACAAAATGACTTGAATCATAGGAAAGGCCAAACAATGGCCCCAAAGAACCCTAAACACAAGCTCTAGATATGCATTTTCACAAGACAAATGCATAAACACTCACATTTCATAGCAAAACACAAGTAGAATCCAAGAAATCACATATAGGTAAGCAAAATAGGTTTTGTAGAGCATGGGTTACCTCTTGTAGACTAAAAGACGTCACTTTACACTTCAACAAGCTCCCCACAAGGCTTACTTTCCAAACCCACTTCATGAACAAACCAAGAGATCATAAAGATCCTACTTTTAAGAAAAAGACATCTAAGATGGAACCAAAAACACAAGATGGACTTAGATCTTACCCTCCTAGATGCCCAAATAGGTGAAAGGTTGAATCTTGGAAGCAAATCTTGAAGTCTTGGCAAGGTCTAAACTTAGCTTGGAGGAAAAACTACTCACATTTCTAGAGAGAAGGTAGAGCTAATGTTTTAGAAAGTGTATGGGGTGAAATGAAGATGTCTTCTAGGTTAGGTTACAATACTAACACTTGGTGAAAGGTCAAGAATGCCCTTACTAACATTTAGAAAGTGTAAGGAAAAAGGGAATACTCTTCAAAGCTCAAGGTACAACATGACTTTGAAATTGACTAGACAAATACTAGTCCTCAAGTATTAAAAATCAGGATTTTAGGAATTAATTCCTCAATTGAAATAGGATTAATTACTTAATTAATCCAAGGATTGAACTTGGATTTTTGGGGGTGTCACAGGCCCCACGGCAAGCGGGTATCCTACCACGGGACCAGCAAGAACCCGGACGTCAAAGTGGTAAACATGATGAAAATGAAGAGATACCTCACGCATGGACACGAGGCCTTCCTATGCTCACTCGAAGATTTCAATACCAAGGTAGCCGAGCCCCAAACCATTCCAGTGGTGAACGAATTAACCGACGTCTTCCCAGATGAGATCCTCGGGGCACCCCCAGCCAGAGAAGTCGAATTCACTATAGATCTAATGCCTGGCGTCGCCCCCATTTCAAAGCCGCCCTACAGACTGGCGCCAAAGGAAATGAAGGAACTTAAAACACAACTCCAAGAATTACTAGATACGGGATACATACGCCTCAGCACCTCCCCGTGGGGAGCACCAGTGCTATTCGTCAAGAAAAAAGACGGAAGCATGCGACTATGCATCGACTACAGAGAATTAAACCAAGTCACAATAAAGAATAAGTACCCACTTTCTCGAATCGATGATTTGTTCGACCAACTCAAGGGAGCAGGGGTATTCTCAAAAATCAATCTAAGGTCCGGATACCATCAGATAAAAGTAGCCAACCCAGACATCCAGAAAACAGCCTTTCGTACTCGTTACGACCACTACGAGTTCACAGTAATGCCCTTCGGACTCACCAACGTGCCCGCGATATTCATGGACCTCATGAACCGAGTATTCCAACCCTACCTCGATGACTTCGTCATCGTGTTCATCGACGACATTCTAGTCTACTCCCAAAACGAAGAAGAACACGGAAAACACCTCCGCACAACCTTGCAAACTCTGAGGGAACACCAACTATACGCCAAATTCTCCAAATGCGAGTTTTGGAAAGACAACGTGACATTCCTGGGCCACGTAATCACCAAAGAGGGAATCAGGGTGGACCCAACCAAAATCCACGCTGTCAAGGAATGGCCCACACCAAAGTCACTCTCAGAAGTCAGAAGCTTCCTAGGGTTAGCAGGCTACTATCGAAGGTTCGTACCTGATTTTTCCAAAATAGCTCAACCCCTCACCAGACTCATGAAAAAGGAAGCCCCCTTTCATTGGGACAACAACTGCATCACCGCCTTTCAAGGACTAAAAGAAAAACTAACCACAACACCCGTCCTAGCCCTTCCCTCTGGAGTGGAAGGATTCGAGGTTTTCAGCGATGCCTCCAAGAAGGGACTAGGATGCGCACTAATGCAAGAAGGCAAAGTAATAGCATATCCATCCAGACAGCTCAAAACCCACGAAGAAAACTACCCCACCCACGACCTCGAACTAGCAACCATTGTGTTCGCCCTAAAAATCTGGAGACATTATCTATACGGAGTACAATGCAAAATTTACACGGATCATAAAAGTCTGAAATACATCTTCACCCAAAAGGACCTCAACATGCGACAACGGAGGTGGTTGGAACTTATTAAGGATTACGACCTGGACATCCAGTACCACAAAGGAAAGGCTAACGTGGTGGCGATGAAAGATGTGAATCGACAAATTGAATTCAGCAATAGAATAGAAGCTACAAGTATATCAGAAATAGACCTCTAACTAACACTGAGTAAAAGTCTAAACTAACTACACTATTCTATAACAACATTGACTATTACAATTGTAACATAATAAGAATAATAATAATAATATAACTAACACACCCCCTCAAGCTGATGGTGGGTGCAACACAACATTCAGCTTGTCCCGCAGAGTAGCAAAGCGTGGAGCAGGTAATGGTTTGGTGAGAATGTCTGCTAGCTGATCTGTAGTAGAAACATAGTTGACGACGAAATCTCCGGATGCAACCTTATCTCGGACAAAATGGTAGTCAATCTCCACATGCTTCGTACGTGCATGGAATACCGGATTAGCGCAGAGGTAGGTAGCCCCAAGGTTATCGCACCACAAGGTAGCTGGTTGACCAGAATGTAACCCAAGTTCACGTAGTAAGGAAACCACCCAAGTAACCTCGGCCGAAACATCTGCTAGTGCCTTATACTCCGCCTCGGTAGAAGAGCGAGCAACAGTATGTTGCTTCTTCGATAACCAGGAAATGAGATTAGACCCCAAATAAACTGCAAACCCACTTGTGTTCTTCCTATCTATTGGACACCCGGCCCAATCAGAGTCCGAAAAGGCATGTATAGTAGTCGAAGAGGATGGTATTAACCGTAACCCGTAGTGAATCGTGCCTTTAATGTAACGTAGTACTCGCTTAACCAGACCCCAATGATCAACTGTTGGCGCATGCATGAATTGACAGAGTCGGTTCACCGCATAGGACAAGTCTGGTCTAGTAATGGTGAGGTACTGTAAAGCCCCCACGACGCGACGATATTGTGTCGGATTGTCAAACAGCTCGTCAGAGGGAGTAACGGCCTTGGTGACCGCATCCGGTGTTGCCAGTGGCTTACAGTCAATCATGCCCGACCGACCAAGCAAATCAGACATATATCGGCGCTGTGAAAGAATAATATTATCCCCATCGGTCACTGTCTCGATCCCTAAGAAGAAACCTGGCGCTCCAAGATCTCGGATTTTAAAGACCAAGGCAAGACGATGTAATAAGTCACGAACCAAAACAGTGTCATCGCTCATCATAATAATGTCGTCTACGTAAACCAGTAAGTAAACCCGAGAAGCCCCCTTAGTATAGTAGAACAAGGAGACATCGGTTTTAGAAGCCTTGAACCCCGTAGAAAGTAAGAAATCTTGTAGCCGTTTAAACCAGGCCCGGGGAGCCTGTTTGAGGCCATAGAGAGACCGTTGAAGTAAACAGACATGACCAGGATTAGTTGGATCCTCGTACCCTGGGGGTTGTTTCATATACACGGTTTCTGCCAGATGCCCGTTTAAGAAGGCATTATGGACGTCTAACTGACGTAGTGTCCATTTGTTTGACACAGCAAGAGAAAAAAGCATACGCACCGTGGTAGGTTTGACCACGGGGCTAAACGTGTCAAAGAAATCCTCCCCTGCTACCTGGTTGAACCCTTTTGCAACAAGACGGGCTTTATAACGCTCTACCGAGCCATCGGCATTGCGCTTGGTCCTGAATACCCACTTACACCCAATAACATTCATATGTGGTTCCGGTGCCACCAACCGCCAGGTATGGTTATGTAATAGGGCATTAAATTCTAGATCCATCGCCTCCCGCCAATGAGAGTGCCCAATTGCCTGGGAGTAGCAAGACGGATCAGTAGTTACTGTTAATGCCTGAAACGGCTCACTTGTACCTTTAGTCATATGTCGGAGACGCATTACATGATCCTAGTTTACAGGCTAATTCCGAGCCCTACGAGCTCGTAGCTTGGCAGGTGCGATGTGAGTAATGGCCAAAGGTGGCGGTATACTAGCCAAGGGCATAGGTTCAGGACCTGGTGCCGGTGCAGGTCCCGGTGCAGGTGCCGGTGCAGGTCCCGGTGCAGGTGCCGGTGGTTCAGAGTCCGGTGGAGCGTACGGAATAATGGGCCTAGAAGCCAAAGACACCGCAGGTGTTGGCGGTGGTCCCTGCATCACATTGCCTGTTTCAAAAGGAAACACACTTTCGTCAAATCGGACATGGCGACAGATGTAGGTTTTCCCACTCGCCAAGTCGATGCATCTATATCCCCTAAATGAGTTTGGGTAACCTAAGAAGACGTAGGGTGCTGAGCTGTTGTGGACAACCAAAGGCTTGGAGACCCACTTCAAATAAGAGAAGGTCCAATTACTCGTTCAAGAGCCAAAAACTTGCAAGAGGCCATGAATGGACTGATCCATACACTTTGGCAAGAAGATGGCACCAAGATACTTGATGGACTTAACATGGAAGATACCAAGTGGGTCAATATCTTAACCTTGCATTTGGAGGCCTTAGAAGCTGCCATTTAAATACCAACAAAGAATCAAGGCCCAACTAGAATTTGAAGACCAAATTGTTGAAGAAATGTGCCAAGCTGGTTGTGCTTAATTGAAACAATAAGTTGGGCATAAGATAAGTGGGGAAATCCTTTAAGAGTGGTCCAATTTCGTGGCTTAAGCTTAAGAGAATACAAAAGGAGCTAAACTCAAGTCACATGGAAGAATTAAGTGTCATTTACTTCAAAATTCAATAGTAGTAATTTCTGAATTTAAGTATTTTTTTGTTACAAGCTAAGGAGTAAATGCATCTTCTTTGAACGTGTATAGCCCTTTTTAAAGGGCTAAAGAACTCATTTTTGGATAGATTATTGAAGTTGAATTCATTTGGATATGTGCTTTGCACTTCCATTTCCTTTTTAGCATTCTAGGAAGAATTTCTGACTTATCAAGGATATTACCCTCCTTGTGGCGTCTCAATTGGCCTTATCACCCTTCAACCCGGTGTGGCGGCTTCCCAATTCATCCATACACGTCCTCAACCATTTCCCATACCCCACATCAACCACAATCCACAAAAACAACCCCTACACTTCAAAATCAGTACACAGAAATTGAGAAAGCGGATCGTGACTTGAGCTGTGGAGTTCTAGGCCTTTAAATCCAATATCAAGCCGGTGGAATCCACATCATCTTGGTATCAGAGCCTTGGTTGTCATCCTCATCAAAATCAGGTCACGAAATACTTGTTCTCTTTAGTTTCTTGTGTCAATTTGTTCCATGTCAAAATCTGTGAATTGAATGCAAGTTTGCATGAAAAACTTTCTTTTCATGGTTTGTTGTCAATTTTTCTATATATATATTGCTTCCCCTATATGTCTTTTAGGTGTCTAAACTCATTCAAAAAGAGCCATATATGTTGATAGACACTGAAAGTCACATCAAACCATCCTATAGTCTAAATCTGCCAGGATTTTCCTATTTGCGCTGCTAGAAAAAAAAATCTGAAAAAATAGTTCCTCTTGTTTATTTGATCTGAATTTTTTTGTGGTAATAGATAACTCATCAATATTCCCTTCCAGAAAAAAATTTTGCCGAAATAATCCATACACAAACACAGAAAATTCTGAGAAATACACTGGCAGAATCTTGTTTTCTGGGGATTATCATCTTCTAGTTCTGTCTTTTGAGTTTTGTTCATTTTTTTTTGTTGCCACACATAAAATATACTTTGTATATCCTCTATTTTTCATTCATATCCTTTCTTATTCTTGTCATCCTACGTCTTTGTGTGTGGTATCTCCTTGTTTGAGTTGAAATTGTTCTTAGAATTCCAAGAAAGGTCCTTGAATTCAACTTGTGTGTGATTTGAACTTGTGAGCATAATAGAGTGTTCATACACGAGTGGTAAAATTTGAGTAATCACCCCCTAAAAAGAGTGAGTGTGAGGGAGAGAAGTGAGGTCCAACTTAATCTTTTATCTTGTTGTTGCACTTTTGTTTCTATTGCAGCTCAATATGTCGGGGTCTGGCCAATCTAATAATGAGTCAAGCATGAGTCCAAATACCAAGTTTATGGTGGATGCTATGAAAGGGGAGTTTACTAGGCTTGGTAATCTAATGAGTGGGCTGGCTGACCGTTTGGAGAGGTTAGAATTGGAGAGGGAACAAAATAGAAATGAGGGAGGAAATGATCAAAGGGCACAAGGGAATGAAGGAGAACGGAGGAGAAATAATTTGAGAGCCCAAGGGAATGTGAGAGAGGGAGTTGAGTCTTCTACGGGCTATAATAGTGAGGAGATTGAGGATAGTGAGATAGAAATGGGAAGGAGAGAAAGAGGGAGAAGAAGGGCAGCAAGAAGGGATGTAGACGATGATTTGGGCAACATTAAAATGAGTATGCCTAATTTCCAGGGGAAGAGTGATCCAGATGCCTATCTAGAGTGGGAGAGTAAGGTAGAGAGGGTGTTTGATTGTCACAATTATTCGGAGAGGAAGAAGGTGAAATTGGCATCCTTGGAATTCACTGATTATGCCACTTTATGGTGGGATAAGTTAGTGTTGACAAGGAGAAGAAGTGGAGACCGTCCTATTGAATCATGGAGAGAAATGAAGATAGCCATGCGCAAGAAGTTCATTCCAACTTGGTACTACCGTGAGCTCTATCAACAACTCCAAGATTTGGTGCAAGGGAGGCTGTCCGTAGCTGAATATGACCATGAAAATGAGAAGTTGATGACAAAGCTGGGTTTGGAGGAGGATCCACAAAGCACCATTGCCCGTTTCATCAAGGGGCTAAATTGGGACATCCGTGAGGAGATGGAAATGCATGATTTTGTGGACTATGAAGAGATGGTTCAAAAGGCTGTCCAAATTGAGAAAAAGCTCATGAAGAGGAAAAAGAGGGCCCAATCCAACACTTCAAATTGGAAAGCTAGCAAGGGACAAAAGGAATGGAAAAATGACTCCAAAGGAGAAGCTAGCAAACCGAAAGAAGCTGTTGATAAAGGTAAAGGTAAAGTTGAATTTTCTTCAACTAAACCAAGTGGTGTTCGTTGTTTTAGGTGCCAAGGAAGAGGACACATTGCTAAAGACTGTCCTAATAAGAAAACAATGATAATTAATGATTTTGGTGATATTCAAACTGAATCTGACCAAGATCAAGAGATGAGCAATGAGGATTCACAAGGGGAAAGTGCTGAAATTCAAGAAGCTGTAGAAGGGGAGTTCTTGATGGTGAGGAGAATGTTGAATGCTCAAGCCAAAGAAGATGAGGCACAAAGGGAGAACATCTTCCACACGCGTTGTCATGTTCATGGGAAGGTTTGCAAGGTGATCATTGATGGTGGAAGTTGTGCTAATGTTGCTAGCACTGAATTGGCAAATAAGCTTGGCTTGCAAACTAGATCACACCCTACCCCGTATTCTTTGCAATGGTTAAACAAAACTGGGGAGATTAAAGTGGACAAGCAAGTGATGGTGCCCATGTCTATTGGAAAATATGAAGATAGCATTTTGTGTGATGTGGTGCCTATGCAAGCTGCTCATGTGTTGTTGGGGCGTCCCTGGCAGTTTGACAAGAAGACAACTCACGAAGGACACACCAACAGATATTCTTTCTTTCATAATGGTAGAAAAATTGTACTTGTACCTTTATCTCCAAAACAGATTTTTGAGGATGAAAAGAAAGAGAGAGAAAAAGAAAAAAAGAATGGAAAAGAAAGAATGAGTGAAATAGAAAAATTGAGTGAAAAGGAATTGAGTGGAAAACAAGGAGAGATAAAAGAAATGAGTGCACAAAAAAGAGAGGAGCAAAAGAAGAAACAAAATTTCTTTTGTACTGGAAAAACCGTGGAAAAAGTTTTGAGAGAGGGGAGACCTATTTACTTGATACTTTTTAAAGAGGCTAACCTTGAAAATACTAGCCTTGAACATATGCCCAAGGAAATATCTTCTCTTTTGCAGGAATTTGGTGATGTTTTTCCAAAGGAACTTCCTAAGGGATTGCCCCCTTTGAGAGGAATCGAGCACCATATTGATTTGGTACCCGGGGCACCAATTCCAAACCGTCCAGCCTATAGATGTAGTCCTGAGGAGACTAAGGAGATTCAAAGGCAAGTGGAGGAACTTTTAGCTAAGGGGCAAATTCGAGAAAGCCTTAGTCCATGTGCAGTGCCCGTGCTACTAGTGCCAAAGAAGGATGGAACATGGAGGATGTGTGTTGATTGTCGAGCAATCAACAAGATTACGGTGAAATATAGATTTCCCATCCCCCGTTTAGATGATATGCTTGATGAACTTTGTGGTGCTTGCGTGTTTTCTAAAGTGGACTTAAAATCTGGTTATCACCAAATTAGAATCCGTGAGGGTGATGAATGGAAGACAGCATTCAAGACCAAACAAGGTCTATATGAATGGCTTGTCATGCCATTTGGACTCACAAATGCTCCTAGCACTTTCATGAGGCTCATGAATCATGTGCTACGGGAGTATATTGGTGAGTTTGTGGTGGTTTACTTTGATGATATTCTTATTTACAGCCATGATTTGAATGAACATGTCACACACTTGCACAAAATATTCACCATTTTAAGGAAGCATAAACTATATGCCAACCTTGAAAAGTGTGAATTTTGTACATCTTCAATTCACTTTCTTGGCTATATTGTGAGTACAAATGGAATTGAGGTTGATGGAGCTAAAGTTAAGGCTATCCTTGAATGGCCAACACCGAGGACAGTTAGTGAGGTACGAAGCTTTCACGGCCTAGCTAGTTTCTATCGTCGTTTTGTGAAAGACTTTAGTACTATTGCTGCTCCACTAACCGAGGTGATAAAAAAGAATGTTGGGTTTATTTGGGGAGAGAGGCAAGATGAAGCTTTTAAAATTTTAAAAGAAAAATTGAGTTCTTCTCCTATTCTTGCTCTTCCAAATTTTGAAGCAGCCTTTGAGATTGATTGTGATGCTTCCGGAGTTGGTATTGGGGCCGTCCTCATGCAAGGTGGCAAACCAATTGCCTATTTTAGTGAAAAACTAAATGGGTCAAGCCTAAAAATTATCCAACTTATGATAAGGAGTTCCTTGCTCTAGTTAGAGCATTGGAACATTGGGAGCACTATTTGAAACCTAAAGAGTTTGTCATTCATACTGACCATGAGTCTTTGAAATATTTGCGAGGTCAAGGCAAACTCAATAGGCGCCATGCTAAGTGGGTTGAATATATTGAATCTTTTCCTTATGTGATCCAATATAAGCATGGTAGGGATAATGTGGTTGCTGATGCACTTTCCCGTAGATACTCCTTACTTACCTCTTTGCATACACGATTTCTGGGTTTTGAGCATATTAAAGACTTGTATGCAAATGATCATTACTTTGCCAATATCTTTCATGCATGCAAAAATAGTTCTCATGACAAATTCTATGTGCATGAAGGGTTTTTGTTTAAGGCTGATAGACTATGCATTCCTATGTGCTCTTTAAGGGAATTGCTAGTCAAGGAAGCCCATGGAGGAGGCCTTATGGGGCATTATGGGATCCATAAGACTTATGATGTCTTATGTGAACATTTTTATTGGCCTAAAATGAAACGAGACGTTCATAGGGTTTGTTCTAGATGCATAGTGTGTAGGCAAGCTAAGTCTAAAAGCATGCCTCATGGACTTTATCAACCCTTACCTGTGGCTGAACATCCTTGGATTGATATCTCAATGGATTTTGTCCTTGGGCTGCCTAGAACACAAAAGGGACATGATTCTATATATGTTGTGGTGGACCGCTTTTCAAAAATGGCACACTTTGTTCCTTGCCATAAAACTGATGATGCTAAATATGTGGCTGATATTTTCTTTAGAGAAATTGTGCGATTGCATGGCATGCCTAAGTCAATTGTTTCAGATCGTGATGTGAAGTTTCTTAGCTATTTTTGGAAAACCCTATGGGGAAAACTAGGAACTAAACTCTTATTTTCTACTACTAGTCACCCTCAAACTGATGGGCAAACTGAAGTAGTAAATAGGACTTTAGGAACCTTACTAAGGGTTTTAGTTAAGAAAAATTTAAAGACTTGGGAAAATTGCTTGCCATTTGCTGAATTTGCTTACAATCGCCATGTTAATAGCACCACTGGGTTATCTCCTTTTGAAATTGTTTATGGATTTCAACCACTAACCCCATTGGATTTAATTCCTTTGCCTATTAAGGAAGTGTTGAATACAGATGGAGCAAAGAGGGCGGAGGCAGTCAAGACAATCCATGAAAAAGTGACACGCCAAATTGCAAGGAAAAATGAGCAAATTGCAAAGTTTGTCAATAAGGGGCGTAAACCAATGATCTTTAAACCTGGAGATTGGGTTTGGGTGCATTTGAGAAAAGAACGTTTTCCTGCCCAAAGGAAGTCTAAGTTGCTGCCTAGGGGAGATGGACCATTCCAAGTGCTTTCAAGAGTGAATGACAATGCATACGTCCTAGAGTTACCCGGTGAGTATAATGTGAGCACAACATTCAACGTAGCTGATTTGTCTCCCTTTGATGTTGGTGATGAAGATTCGTGGGCGAATCCTTTTGAAGAGGGGAGAAATGTTGTGGACAACCAAAGGCTTGGAGACCCACTTCAAATAAGAGAAGGTCCAATTACTCGTTCAAGAGCCAAAAACTTGCAAGAGGCCATGAATGGACTGATCCATACACTTTGGCAAGAAGATGGCACCAAGATACTTGATGGACTTAACATGGAAGATACCAAGTGGGTCAATATCTTAACCTTGCATTTGGAGGCCTTAGAAGCTGCCATTTAAATACCAACAAAGAATCAAGGCCCAACTAGAATTTGAAGACCAAATTGTTGAAGAAATGTGCCAAGCTGGTTGTGCTGAATTGAAACAATAAGTTGGGCATAAGATAAGTGGGGAAATCCTTTAAGAGTGGTCCAATTTCGTGGCTTAAGCTTAGGAGAATACAAAAGGAGCTAAACTCAAGTCACATGGAAGAATTAAGTGTCATTTACTTCAAAATTCAATAGTAGTAATTTCTGAATTTAAGTATTTTTATGTTACAAGCTAAGGAGTAAATGCATCTTCTTTGAACGTGTATAGCCCTTTTTAAAGGGCTAAAGAACTCATTTTTGGATAGATTATTGAAGTTGAATTCATTTGGATATGTGCTTTGCACTTCCATTTCCTTTCTAGCATTCTAGGAAGAATTTCTGACTTATCAAGGATATTACCCTCCTTGTGGCGTCTCAATTGGCCTTATCACCCTTCAACCCGGTGTGGCGGCTTCCCAATTCATCCATACACGTCCTCAACCATTTCCCATACCCCACATCAACCACAATCCACAAAAAACAACCCCTACACTTCAAAATCAGTACACAGAAATTGAGAAAGCGGATCGTGACTTGAGCTGTGGAGTTCTAGGCCTTTAAATCCAATATCAAGCCGGTGGAATCCACATCATGAGCGATACTCAATCTTATGCCTGTTGTATGGGCGTAAGAAAGGGTAACACCTGCACCCGAAGACACGAAGAAAAGTGTAGGGTGGTGGTGTATTATAGAGACGAGTGTATGGACTATTAAACTGAATAGCAGACGAAGGTAGAAAATTGATTAAACAGGTGGCCGTTTCAAAGGCGTAGTCCCAGTATTGTTGCGGGACTTTGCCTGCAGCAAGTAGAGCAAGCCCGGTTTCGACAATGTGTCTATTCCGGCGCTCCACACGGCCGTTTTGTTCATGTGTATAGGCACATGATTGACGGTGATTAATTCCCAGTGTTTGAAACGTATTGTGCAGTTTGCGGTATTCACCCCCTAAGTCCGACTGAATTGATTTGATAGAGCGCGAGAACTGTCGCTCTACCAGGACCCGAAACGAATCAAAAATTTTATAAATATCTAATTTCACCCTTAATGGGTAAAACCAGCAGAAACGGGAAAAATCATCTACAAACAGAACGAAATATCGAAAGCCATTTGTAGATATTACAGGTGATGGACCCCATATGTCGGTAAAAACCAAATCTAATACATTTTCACTTTTATTTGGGACCCTATCTAATTTAAATCTTGCTGATTTCCCAAGATGGCAAGCTGCACATGACTCCACGGACTCGGCTTTATTGGACTCAACCGGACAGTTCTTTAGAATTTTATTTTGAACGAATTTGTGGGGATGCCCAAGACGACGATGCCACACAGTGGGTGTAGCACGGGAACTGACGAACGCGTGATGAGTCTGGCAAACCGGGAGCTTATACAGTCCGCCCGATGCACGACCTTTAAGAAGAACTACTTTGGTTGTGGAGTCCTTCACAAAAAAGCAGTCAGAATGAAATTCAAAAAAGACCCTGTTTTCAGACGTAAACTTGTTAACGGATAAGAGAGGAACAGACAAACTTGGTACGTGTAAAATATCGGACAGATATAAGTTTTTAGATACGGAAGGAATTAATGCACGACCGACGCGTGAGATTGCCAAACCTGCCCCGTTTCCAACTCGTAGCACATCTGATCCCCCATACTCCTCGGAATGCTGCATCATACCCGCATCCGGTGTCGCGTGTGCGGTGGCGCCAGTGTCCGGGAACCAGCCGTCCGAACCTGAAGTCGACGACGCTAGAGCTTCCCCGGACACGGCCATGTGCGCCTGAGGCGGCTGTGTACTGTATCGTTTAAAGCAGTACACAGCCGTATGGCCATGCGAACGGCAAATTTGGCACCTCGGATTCCCGTTACGGCCGCCACGTCCGCCACGTCCCTGTTCTCCTCGACCACCGCGCCCACGGTGGTTCTGTGTCTGCCTGCCGCCATTGTTCGGTGCTCGGCCAGCATACATCGCGGTCGCCGGAACACCGGGCTCAACCGCCGAGGGGTAATCATCTACGAGTATAAACTCGTGTGCCTGCAAATGGTCAGATAAGTGAGCGAGCGTTACCGGATTCCCGGAAGCAGTGAGAGAGGCCGCGATCGCTTTAAGTTCAGGTCTGAGCCCGCGGAACACATATAAATTTTGCTCCATTAAAGAGAGCGGTCTGCCAGCCTGAACGAGAGCCTCGTCAAGCATTTGCGCGCGGCCCAGATAATCCGCGATCGTTGCATTCCCCTGGCGTAGCATCTGGAATTGCCCGAGGAGGCTCAGGCATCTCGCCTGACTGGACGAGCCGAGGGCCTGAAGTTATCGACGCCCAGACTTCCGCCGATGTGTTGCGCCCAACCGCGAGATGGAGAACCTCATCTGACATCGCGGAAACAAGGAGAGACAAGATTGATTGGTCTTGTTTCTCCCATATTTTGAACGCTGGATTGGGAGTGACGACAACCGTAGCAGCCGCGGAAGAGGATTCGGCGGATGATGGCACTTCGATGGTGGCCGGCGGACACGGAATGGTTCCATCGACGTAGCCGAGCAGGTCCTGACTCCGGAGGAATGGGAGCAGTTGCGTACGCCAGAAGAGAAAGTTACGGAAATTCAGCTTCATGGACACAAAATGGTGCGCCCCGTTGAGAGGATTGGCGCTGGCCGAAGATGGAGAACCGGCGGCCGAGACAGTGCGTTCCGATGAGCTTGAAGCCATGCTGACGGAAGGTGGTGGTGAGAGGGGGTAAATTTAGTGGTGGAGAGAGATTCTACACCTGACTTGATACCAGATGAAAGATGTGAATCGACAAATTGAATTCAGCAATAGAATAGGAGCTACAAGTATATCAGAAATAGACCTATAACTAACACTGAGTAAAAGTCTAAACTAACTACACTATTCTATAACAACATTGACTATTACAATTGTAACATAATAATAATAATAATAATAATAATAATAATAATAATAATAATAATAATAATAATAATAATAATAATAATAATAATAATAATAATAATAATAATAATAATAATATAACTAACAGTGGCAAACGCCTTAAGCCGGAAAACCAACCACTCCCTCAACACCACTTGGGTCCTGTCAGACGAGATATTGCAAGGACTTCCAAAAGTTGAATTTGGAGGTAGTAAAACAATGACAGACGGATTCTGAGATCCATCTATTCAATATCAGAATCATACCCACACTACTCGAGGAAATCAAGCTCAGACAACGACAAGACCCGGACCTGGAGAAAATACGACTCGACCTAACTCCAGCAAAAGACGAACCTTTCAAAATATGGGAAGAAGATAGCCTTCGCTACCAAGGAAGGTGGTGCATACCCACAACACACCCCCACCTAAAACAACAAATCCTGGAAGAAGGGCACAATTCACCGTACTCGGTACACCCCGGAGGCGACAAGTTATACCAAGATGTGAAAAAGATGTTTTGGTGGCCCAACATGAAAAGGGAAACCGCAGACTTCGTTAGCAAATGCCTAAACTGCCAAAGAGTGAAGGCCGAACGGTGCAAGCCTAAAGGGCTCGTACAGTCCCTCGAAATACCACAAGGAAAGTAGGACTCCATATCCATGGATTTCGTTGGATGATTACCCACAACACAACAGGCAAAGATAAAATCTGGGTAATAGTAGACCGACTAACCAAAACAGCACGGTTCATTGCCATGAAGGAAACATGGACAATGACCCAGCTGGCCAAGGCATACATAAACCAAGTAGTGAAGTACCACGAGGTCTCCCGAAACATCGTGTCCGATAGGGATTCCAGATTCCTCTCACAATTCTGGAAGTCTCTCCAAACAGCCTTGGGGACACGGCTGAGCCTAAGCACGGCCTTCCACCCCACCACCGACGGGCAGACCGAGAGAACCATCCAAACACTCGAAGACATGCTAAGAGCCTGCATGTTAGACTTTCAAGGGACCTGGGAAGAACACTTAGACCTCATCGAATTCTCTTACAACAACAGCTACCACGCAAACATCCACATGGCACCGTACGAAGCACTGTACGGTCAAAAATGCAGAACCCCTTTATGTTGGGAAGACATGGTCAGCCCAGTGACACTTGGACCTCAATACCTACAAGACACCATAACCAAGGTCAAACACATACTAGAGAAAATGAAGGCCGCCCAAGACCGTCAGAAATCTTACGCCGACCTAGGAAGAAAGCAAGCCGAATTCTCCACAGGGGACAAGGTCTGGCTAAGAATCTCACCCACACGAGGGGTGATGAGGTTCGGAAGAAAGGGGAAGCTCAGCCCCCGATTCATCGGCCCCTACGAAATCACAAAAAGAGTCTGGTACCTGGCTTACCGCCTCGCCTTACCCATTGAACTAGAACGGGTACATAACGTTTTCCATGTATCACAACTAAGAAATATATACATGATCCAAGCCACGTACTGCAACCCGAGGCCGTGGACCTGGACGACACCTTAACCTACGAAGAAAGACCAGTAAGGATCCTGGACACCAAGGCCAGAATCACTCGTCAACGAACCATAGAAATGGTGAAAGTCCTCTGGACAAACCACGGGGCCGAATAGGCCACATGGGAACTCAAAGACACAATAAAGGAACGCTACCCCGAGCTCTTCAAGCAAGGTAACCAAGACGAAAACATGAGATAAGGGAAAGAGTTAACACAACGGAACCAAAGCTTCGGGGACGAAGCTTCCCGTTAAGGGGGGGAGTGTGTAACACCCCGTGTTACGACCCCTAACCCTAACTAAATATTTAATCACTTACCCTAAAAAGAAAATTAAAAACCCATTAATCAACTAAGGAAAGGTCCACCATAGTCCATGGGCCCACATCCCTATAACCAACTCCTCAGTCCTTTAAGGAATAGAATTAGCAAACCCATATTATTTAGACCCCAATTAGGACTCCTAGGAATATATATAAATATAGGGTCATAGGAGGCACCTAGGTCCTACACCACAATAATCTCTCACCACACAAGAAGTTCCAAGAATCCCCTTAGGAGGAATCAAGAAAGAAGAAAGCTTAAAGAAAAACCCTTCATAGCCAAGGAAATTAATTAAGGCTAAAAGGTAACCCACGTCTCAACAAAACCTATTTTCTTTGCTATAATCTCCTTCCTTGGCCTCCCTCTATATTCTTGTGTCTTGATTGAATTCTTCTATGATAATTGTGTTATGTTCTTGATGATTGATAAGATGATTTATATGCTTTCTTGATAATCATGATGATCTTGATGTTAAAAAGAAGTTCTTGATTATGATGTGATGATTCTTGACGAATCTTGATATTTCTTGATGTTAAAGATAAAATATGTTCTTGATAATTTGGGTGGGATTAGAGCCCTAGGTTGGATTGGGAATTTATATTGTGATGTTCTTGATTTATATTTGGGTGGAAATTCGCATGTTCGGGTGTTGTTTATATTTAGAGGTCGTAATAGGATAAGTCCTACATGATTCTTGCTTTTGATCCGTTAATTGCTTACGTGGTGTCGTTATTTGCGTTTAAAAGTGTCTAAGCATGGTTTCGAGTTCCACAAAGGTTCCCGGGACGAATATATGAGAAAAGAGTCAGTGGGGGGTAGGTGGGGGTAGGGGAACCCACCACCTACCCGCTGCCCAAAGGGGCACTGCCCGGCAGCGGGCAACCGACTGCCCGCCGACAACCCGCTGCCCGGAACAACGCCCTCCGGCGGGCTGCCGGCGGGTGACCCCCACCCACCGGCTACACGCTGGTCCGTACCCCACCCCGGGTCTTTGGCTTCCCCGTTTGATGTTCCCCGCTCCCCATGATGTCCCAACGGACCCCGTTTGTCGTGCTTGAGTCTAATCTGATATTTCGAGCACCATTCGTAGGTTAAATGAGTCTTAGGAATTGCATGCAAGTTGAACTGGTAACCCGTTGACCTAGGTGGAAGTTGTATGAACCCTTAGGACTATTCTTAGTAAGTGAATGATCACACGTAAGTTTATTTATATGTCAATCCCCTCCCAATGTGCTACTACACGCTCCTATGTGTTATGTGTTGCATGATCCCCCATTTTGGTTATAGGCCAATTGGGTGGTTCCCGGACTAAGGTTCGGAAGTCGGTTGAAGACCGAATGGATTGTTCCCGAACTAAGGTTCGGAAGTCGGTTGAAGACCGAATGGATTGATCCCGAATTAAAGGTTCGGAAGTGGCTGAAGGCCAATGGATTGTTCCTGAGCTAAGGCTCAGAAATGGCTAAGGCCAAATTGATACACTTCTTGGGCTGCGGTCCAACTATGGGCCTCGGTGCTATGACCCACCGAACTGAACGCGCCAGGCGGTGTGTAGGGCTAATAAGCCGAGGAAGGCTGTAGTCCACCGACCTGAGTAATCAGGCGGTGTGTAGGGCTACGGCTGGCTACGATCCACCGAATGATGGGACAGCAGTGTGTAGGGCCATAGTCTCCGAGGATCTTCGCTCACCGACTGAGTATAGCTCAGCGGTAAGCCGAGCTTGATCCGCTATGGTCCACCGACTGTGTGTATCGATGGTGTGTAGGGTCGTAAGTCCCCCCTTGTAAAAGGGATCACGGTCCACCGACTGGGTGCGTCAGCGGTGAGCCGGATCGTGGTCCGACGTTGAGTTCGTCAGCGGTTCTCAAAGGGTTGGTTGCGATCAACTCCCCTCGTACCACGGTACAGAGGTAGGGTGCTGCGTGGCCGTGTTAATGCTATAAGCATTGACCCTCATGTTCGGGGCATGCGATTGTTCCCGTGGCGCCATCAATGATAATGTGATGTGATTGATGATTGAACGATGATGTGTTTGAATTGAAAAGTGATCTATGACCTTAGTTGTGTATTCCTTATGATGTTATCTCTACTCAACGGTTTATCATTGTTTGATATGTTTGTCCCTACTTGCTGAGTCTATTCCCGGTTTTAAAACTAGTGTCTCTTAAGTATATATATCTTCCTGCTTCAAAATGATTTTTGTATATCTATATATATCTATCTATAATGTATTTCAACGCGTTGGAGTGGGTTACCAGCATCTCTCGCTGAACAGATATATTTGGCTTTCAGGCACAGATGAGTAGACACTGGAGCGCGCTAGAGATTTGGAGCGTAGAGTAGCTAGTTTCCCTTTCGGCCTGCGTGCCATACTTATGTATTGACATCATTGAGGATTTTAGCTTGTTAGCCTGTGCACCTGGGTTCTCTAGCTCAGGTGTGGCATAGCACCACATACTCTTATGTTATATTTCAGGATTTAATGAGGATTTACCTTTATTATATAAGTTTTAAAAGTTCCAAAATTTCGGGGTGTTACATATCCCAACAGTTGGTTTTTTGTTAGAACTTCAGCTATTTGTTCATAGTTTTCCAATCTGTCCAGTACAAGAAGTTTCTAGCTGATGATGTTTTTCTCCACAAGTTTATTCCATTCTTTGGAATTTTCCTTAGTCAGAAATTTTGGACTGTAGGGCTTTGGCAGTTTTGACAGGTCAGCTTCATTAACAACTTTCTATTATCCTTTTTCTTTAACACTCAATTTCTTTTTCTTCTTTTTTGAATGAGTTTTAATCTTTTCACAATCAGAGTCTTCTCATGTTTCTTCAGGAACCCAGTTTTGTTCTTCTTCTGTAATTTTTTCCTTTTGTTTCTTGGATTTACTCTGCCTTGGTGGAGGTATATTAGGAATTCTTCGAGGGGGTCTAGCAGAGATTGGGAAATCACTGGGTTTTTTCGCTCTAGGATCTGCCCCTTCGTAGGGATCATATCTTCTTCTCTTTCTCTGTTCCTTGTCGGACAGTGGAGGTGGATATGAAGGTTCAACAACCCCTGTTATAGGGGGGTCTTATTTTTCTTGGGTACAATCATCATTATTTTGGTTTTGGACAACATTTTCCCCAAATTCATCTACAGTGGGTAGGCAAATTGAAAAATCCCCATGTAATTCAACTGTAAGATTACCTGGGTTAGGGTTTTGATGTTCTTGAATCTCTTCGAACGGAACTTGAGAGATGGGGACCGGGTCCATGATGATGGTGCTGGGATTTTCTTCTTCGATGCACACCGGATTCGATGAAACATCGGTGCCAGCGTACTGCGGTGTGGTTCCTCTCCGAGGTATCTTCCCTTTCCTTTGATTTCTTGTTCTCACCATTGTTGACTGTTGTGGGGAGTGGAAGATGATTGTGGGTGAGTAGTCTTAGGTAGATGACGACCATGATCTTAATTCAGGATTTTTAGAAGTGGACCGGGTTTGGGCTTCCATTGATAGCTGGGTTATGGGCCCCCTCCTTTTTTTTTTTTTTTTTTTTCTGCTTTATAGAACTGGCCTAAGCTTCTTTTCTTTATAAAATACATAGTCCTATTTCGGCCCTTAATATTGCATATCTATTTCCATCAAGTGCTTTTGTTAGAATATCTGCTAGTTGATTTTCTGTATTAATGTGGGTGAGATTGATTATTTCATCTTCTACTTCCTCTCTTATAAAGTGATGCCGGATATCAATATGTTTTGTTCTTGAGTGCTGTACTGGGTTTTTTGAAATATCTATTGCACTTTTTTTATCGCAATGAATAGCCATAGTTGTTTGATGTAATCCATAGTCTTCTAGCATCTGTTTCATCCAAAGTAGTTGAGTGCCACAACTTCCAGCTGCAATGTATTCAGCCTCAGCTGTGGACAAAGATATAGAGCTCTGTTTTTTGCTTATCCAAGATACTAGATTTGTTCCTAGGAAAAAACATCATCCAGAGGTGCTTTTACTGTCATCTATATTCCCTGCCCAATCAGCGTCACAATATGCTGATAAGTGCTGATTGGTGTCAAAAGAATACCATATTCCTAAGTCGGTAGTTCCTTTGACATATTTAATGATTCTCTTTACTGCTTTTAGATGTTGCTCAGTAGGATTGGCTTGATATCTAGCGCATATTCCAACTCCAAAACTTAGACCTGGCCTACTTGCAGTTAAATTAATAATCCTCCTATCATGCTCCGATATAGAGTTTGTTCCACCTTTCTTCCCTCTAAATCTTTTGAAATCCTTTCTGTTGTTGGAACAGGTGTCCTGACAACTTTGCTTTCTTCTAGTCTGAATCTTTTAACAAGATTCTTTGCATATTTTCTTTGTGATATGAAGATCCCATTATCTTGTTGTTTGATTTGCAGCCCTAGGAAGTAATTTAGTTCACCAACCATGCTCATCTCAAATTCTCCTTCCATGTTAGTGATGAATTGATTTTTGTGGCATTCAAGTGTTGATCTGAAGACTATGTCATCGACATAGATTTGGGCAATGACAATGTCGTGACAATAGTTTTTAACGAATAGGGTTTTGTCAACGCTTCCTCTTTTATAGCCCTTTTTGACTAGAAATTCAGTGAGTCGTTCATACCAAGCTCGTGGTGCTTGTTTCAGCCCATATAGAGCTTTGTTGAGTTTAAACACGTTTTGTAGAAGATGAGGATCCTCAAACCCCTTTGGTTGAGCAACATAGACTTCTTCTTTTAAATTGCCATTTAAGAATGTTGTTTTTACGTCCATTTGATAGAGTTTTATCTTGAGTATGCATGCTACTTCTATAAGAAGCTGAATTGATTTAATTCTGGCTACTGGGGCAAAGATTTCCTCAAAATCTGTCCCTTCAATTTGTGTGTATCCTTGTGCTACTAGTCGAGCTTTGTTTCTTGTTATGTTTCCTTGTTCATCTGTTTTGTTCTTGTAGATCCATTTTGTCCCGATGATATTGGCTTTTTCTGGTTTAGGGACTAACTCCTAGACGTTGTTTCTTTCAAACTGTTGTAATTCTTCCTGCATGGCTTCCACGCAAAATTCATCTTTTAAGGCTTCAGTAATGTTTTTGGGCTCTATTTTGGAAGTGTAGCAATAGTCTCCTTCCTCCATTTTCTGATAATCTCGTTGCTTTCCTCTAGTTTTGATCCCTTCATTGAGTCCTCCTATAATATTTTCTAATGGATGATTTTTCTGTGTCCTTGTGTCCTCAGTAGTGTGACTTTCCTCAATTTCCTCAATAGGTTTTGTTTCATGTTTCTCTGTTGTTTCTGTTTCAGAATTCTATTCTAGAGGTGTTGAAACTGTTGTTTTAACAACACTTGGTCCTTCTTCATCAGTGGTGAGTTCTTCTAAAGATGTGTCATTGATGACAACATTTATGGACTCCATGACACTGTCTGTTATGAGGTTGAATACTCGATAGGCCCTGCTATTTAAAGAGTATCCTAGGAATATTCCTCCATCTCCTTTGATGTCAAACTTTCCCAATGGTTCTCTATCTTTTAATATATAGCATTTGCTGCCAAAGACAAGATTATGCTTTAGATTTGGTGTCGCAATGCAAAAGGGTTTCAAACCTCTAACTTCCAAGTTCAAATACAATAAATACACATTCTTACCATTCCTTCATGAATCCTTTTAAGTTTAATTGAGAACTTTTAGTTTTTATTTCTAAACTAATTAGGTAAAAATTAAATATTGGGCCTCTAAAATTTGGGGCCCTGTGCTATAGCCCAGCTTGCACAGCCCAAAATCCGGCCCTGAGTGTGAGTTATATGTCTATATATATAGTAAATATACTTATACTAGTTTTTTTACGCGCATTGCACAATTGGGATAATGCCCAATTTTTTTTTTTTTTTTAAATAAGTACTTTAAAGTATATAAAGACAAGATTATATTGAAATTGTTCCTGCCTAGATAATTGAATGTTAAATTTGCGTATTTAAATAGGCAATTCTTAGTTTACAAATGCAAGATAAATATAGTCAAGATTGATTATAATTGTATAGGTATGGTTGAAACCAAATACGAGATATAAAGGAGAGCAAATAAAAATTAGGGTGTAAAATATTAAATATATACTAATATTGAAGAGCTAACTACTGATTGCCAAACTAGGACATCGCGAGATAATTTTCCACTTTAATTTGTTGTGTGATTTGAATACTCTTTTTGTCAATAAATCCTCCAAGTAGTTAATATTGTTGGCTTAATTTTTTTTTATTTTTTTTCTTTGTAAAACAATTATTATTATTATTATTATTGTTATTATTATTATTATTATTATTATTATTATTATTATTATTATTATATACCCTTAGATCATTGTATATGTTAATCTAAACAGCTAATTTTTTCAAATATCTTTTTACCAACCGTTGATATAATTCGCTAGTCAAATTCGCTAATATAATCCGCTAACGCTAACCGCTAACTGCTGATTGTTAAACAATGACATTGCGAGGTAGTTCTCATTTTAATTTGTTGTGTGATTTGAATACTCTCTTTGTCGACAAATCCCTCAAGTAGTTAATATGATTGACTTTATTAATTATATTTTTTAAATTTTTTCATGGTATTAATAAAATACTTGGTAAATAAATATATAACATTATCTTGTATTATAACTTTGATATTTAATTAAAAAAGTAATGCACAAAAAAAAAAATAGACAAGGTAGTTGTAACACCCCGATATTTTATAACAACTTATTTTAATAGAATATTCCCAGTAACAAAATCTATTTTTCAATCCTAAATATTTTAGCCAAAAAGCTTTCAAAAACAAATTATTTTCTTTCAAAGTTCAGATATATTATTTGATAACTCATAATTTTGCTACTCAAAATCTATATCAACTTGACAAAATTATTTTTATATGTATCAAATTTTCTAAAAAAACCCAAATAATTTTACTTGAGCAAAGAGAAAAATACTTTTAGTCCAATTTCCTAGCCCAAATTATACACTAACAAATTTTGTGACCCAAAACCCTAGCTTTGTTATAATATATATGGTAAATTATGCCCTGGAAACGTGTTCATAATCGCATAAAAGAAAAATATTTATTAAATTATGAATTTTCTGTTATGAGATTATGAATTTACTGAATAAATTCATAATCTCATAACAGAAAATTCATAATCTCATAACCGAAAATTCATAATTTCATAACAGAAAATTCATAATTTCATAACATAAAATTTATAATTTATGAATGTTGAAGAAGCTTGCGCTACAGAGGAGCAACCATGGTTTCGGACAGGAATGTGTAGGCATGGTTCCAAAGTAAATGTGCAGGCATGAATTCATAATTTATGAATGTCCGAAATCATTGCTCACCTCAAATTAAAATGAAACCGCGAAATGTGAAAATGAAGAAGAAAAGTCACGCGATTAATTAAAGAAAAAAAAAAATAACGGTGCACTAACACCATTGGAACCGTGTTCACCATGTGGTGAACACGGTTCCATGGCATAACGATTGTAATATATATATAACCTGTCTCTATCTATCCTTAAGATAGCAGCCGCCACCGCCATTGAGACCTTCTTCTTCGTCGACTGCAGTGGACAACCAACGACCACCCATCATTGTCATCAGCCCTTTTCCCTTCTTCTGGTCGGCGAGAAAGCACAGACGCGACGAACCAGTGACGCGAAGAAGCTACGAGGTATACAGTTCCGACTCCTTCCGGCGAACTGAGGACGGCTAGAACGTCCGGGAGCCTCTGCCTCTCCTCTCTTCTTTCCGACGCGGCAGCAACGGCGAGCTCCGGCGAAGCAGTAGGCTTCGACGAGGGCAGAGCAGAGTAGTTTCCGGTAGCAATAGCGTGGTCCGGCTAGTGGTGTGGCGATGATGTGGCTGGTTTTGACGGTGTTGGTAGCGAGAGTTGGACGTCGAAGGAAGGTGAGCTTCCATTGTTGTTGTTGAAGTTATTCTGAATATGGATTATAAAGGCAATTAAAGACTAATGACTTTGGTGAAGGTTTTTTTTTTTTTTTTTGAAAGTTATTGGTTCTATTACATTGTAGTATCTGTTCATATACTTTCTCAACCTACTGAAACACAAAGAACCAATAATGCCTCCATTGAGGCTCGAACTCATAATCTTCCAAATGGAAGTCCAACCTGGGTACCATTAGACCACATAGTCCTGGTGAAGGTTTAATTACAATAATTAGTGTTATTGATTGAGTTGTTTATTTAATTAGATAATAATGAATGGATGGACTCATCTGAGTGAAGTAGACGTGAAGTGTAATTTGGAAATGAGATGATTAGCTTAATAATGGTGGGTTAAAGATGGTAATGAGGGGTTATGGGTGTTGATGATGATGAATGGATTATGTAATAATGATATGAGTTAATCATTGGTGATTATAATTTATATTACGATGATGATCGGATTGTGATATTGATTAGTTGATGAAGGTTGATTATGGATTAATATTTAATTATTAACTATTAATATTAATGAGGATGGTATGATGACTAACATTATGTGTGGTTAAGTAATAGTTATGGACTATAGATGATAATATAATAATGATGATTATTAGGATTAGTAAGTTAATGGGGATTAATGGCTAATGATGGTTGGTTATTATATGATGATGCTATGAAATAGTATGATGGTTTGTGATGAGTATAATAATGATGATTATAGTATTCATACTGGGTGATTGGAGATGATTAGATAATGATATAGAATGGTGATAATTATGGATTCTGTGTTGATTAGATGATGATGGACTACGTGATATGAACCTAGTCCAAGATTCAAATAAGATGAGTATTGTCCCAAGAATTGCTCTCAATGTAAAGATAGAGATGGATCGAAATACCTTAAACCTCACGAGAAACCCTTTGTCTCGAATCCTCAAAGACTTGGAAGAATCCCATTGTAGCTTCAAGTACCTCGATGATGCAATCTTCAATCAACTAGAGTCGGATCTAGTTTCCTTTGATTCAAGAACGAGTCCACGAACCTAAATCTAAGGTTGAAGAAAGTAAGATTGATTCGAGTCCACGAATCAATTTGCTAGTCGAGTCCACGACTAGTCACTAATTGAGTCCACAATTAGCTATAAGGTTTCTTACACAAGTGTAAAGAAAAACTTAAGAATTTTATTGAATTAAAGTCTCCCCAAAACTGATATGGATGTGCCCTATTTATAGGTATAGGGCAGCATTGTAATCTAAATACAATGGGAAAACGAGTCCTAAACCTAATCTAGAAAACAAGTAAATAGAGTTTTATTTAGAAAAGGATTTAAGGAATCCTTTCTAAATACAACTAGTGTTTTCTCTTTTATGCCAAACAATTTAAATTAATGATGACCAAAAATAATAGGGCTGATTTAGGCCTAATTTAATCACCAAAATTAGCACTTAAACAATTATAAAAAGCCTTGAGTTCTTCGCCATCATTTGCAATTGGGCTTGAATTGGATTTCCATCATTTTTGAACATAACCAATAAAGAGTTGTCTTAATTTTTTGGACTTAGACCTTGTGATTGGCCCAACTGGTACTCTTAATGGATCTTTAGTAGTTTGGGTTGCATTATCCTCCCCTTCTTGAAAATGATTCGTCCTCGAATCTGTGCAATCATATGGAGACAAGTCTGAAACATTGAAAGTAGAAGAGACATTGTATTCTCCTCTAAGATCAACCTTATATGCGTTATCTCCAATCCGTGATATAACTTGAAATGGGCCATCTCCACATTGGTTCAGCTTTGACTTTCTTTCGCGGTGAAAACGGTCTTTGCGCAAGTGAATCCACACCCAATCTCCAGGCTCAAATGTGATATTTTTCCTTGTCTTGTTCACTCGAGCAGCTATTTGTTCGTTCCTTTTCTCAATTTGTTCTTTAACTTTAACATGCATCTCCTTGATCTTCTTGGCACGTTCTTCTCCATCTAAGCTATCCTGCGGATTGTAAGGCAAAGCAAGTAAGTCTATAGGAGATAACGGATTGAAACCATACACAACTTCAATAGGAGACATGTTAGTGGTTGAATGTATTGCACGATTATAAGTGAATTCAACATGAGGCAAACATTCTTCCCATGATTTTAGATTTTTAGAGATCACACTTCTAAGTAGTTGGGATAAGGTTCTATTAACTACTTCTGTTTGTCCATCAGTTTGAGGATGACAAGTAGTAGAAAATAGCAACTTAGTTCCAATTTTAGCCCACAGAACACGCCAAAAGTGGCTAAGAAATTTAGAATCTCTATCAGAAACAATAGTCTTAGGGATGCCATGCAATTTAACAATCTCAGCAAAGAAAAGATTAGCAATATGAGTTGCATCATCAGTTTTGGTGCAAGCAATAAATCTAGCCATCTTACTAAAACGATCAACTACAACAAAAATAGAATCTTTTCTCTTAGAACTCATAGGTAACCCTAGAACAAAATCCATAGAAATATCAAGCCACGGGCCGCTAGGAACAGAAAGTGGTGTGTAAAGCCCTTGGGGAAGTGATTTGGACTTAGCATGGTGACATGTAGTACAATTATTCACAAAAGTCTCAACGCCTTTTTTCATTCTAGGCCAATAGAAGTGTTCATGCAACGCATCATAGGTTTTAGAAATACCGAAGTGTCCATAAGACCACCTCCATGTGATTCAGTGATCAAACTCACACGCAAGGAACATTTAGGAAAGCACACTTTATTTTCCTTAAACAAAAACCCATCTGACAAGTAAAACTTTGCCAAAGGAGATCGTACACAAGAGGTGTAGATATCGCCAAACACTGAATCACTACCATAGAGAGACTTAATGAAATCAAAACCAAGAAACTTAGCATGTAAAGTAGCAAGTAAAGTATATCTCCTAGATAAAACGTCAGCCACTTTGTTTTCCGTACCTTTCTTGTAGGCAATTTTATAAGGAAAAGCTTCAATGAACTCGAGCCATTTAGCATGTCTCTTATTCAACTTACCTTGGCCTTTCAAATGTTTTAAGGCTTCATGATCAGTGTGTAAAATAAAGTCTTTAAACCATAAATAATGTTGCCAAGTTTCCAAGGCTCTTATAATGGCATAAAGTTCTTTATCAAATGTGGGATAGTTGAGTGTTGCGCCACCCAACTTCTCACTAAAATAGGCAATGGGGCGTTTATCCTGCATCAGTACAGCACCAATTCCAATGCCAGAAGCATCACATTCTAGTTCAAAAGTTTTATCAAAACAAGGCAAACTAGAACAGGAGCAGTGGTGAGTTTCTCTTTCAATGTAGCAAAAGCTTGTTCCTGTTTAGGCCCCCATTTGAAGATGGTGTCTTTCTTAATCAACTCATGCATAGGGGCTGCTATGGAGCTGAAATCACGAAAAAACTTTCTGTAGAAACCTGCCAGTCCAAGAAAACTACGCAAGTTAGATACATTAGTTGGCGTTGGCCAACTTGTGATAGCTTCAACCTTTTTTGAATCCATGGTCACACCTTCTATACTAACATGAAATCCTAAAAACTCAATACTCTCAGACATAAAAGAACAGTTCTCAAGATTGACATACAACTGTGCAGCCCTAAGTTCAAAAAAAACTAATCGAAGGTGTTTCAAGTGTTTTTCTTGTGACTTGCTATAAATCAGAATATCATCAAAGTAAACAACAACAAAATTACCAATAAATTTCCTCAAAACATGGTTCATAAGCCTCATGAATGTGCTAGGGGCATTAGTTAAGCCAAAAGGCATGACTAACCACTCATATAAACCATGCTTTGTTTTAAAGGCTGTTTTCCACTCATCACCTTCTTTCATCCTGATTTGATGATATCCTCGTTTCAAATCCACCTTGCTAAAGTACTTAGCTCTATAAAGTTCATCAAGCATATCATCAAGTCGAGGAATAGGAAATCTATACTTAATAGTTATATTATTGATTGCACGACAATCAACACACATTCTCCATGTACCGTCTTTTTTTGGGACAATGAGCACTGGAACGGCACACGGACTCAAGCTTTCTCGAATATGTCCAATTTCAAGAAGATCTTCAACCTGTTTCTGGATTTCCTTTGCTTCCACGGGATTGGTTTTGTAGGCTGGTCGGTTTGGCAAGGTAGATCCAGGGACAAAGTCGATTTGATGCTCAATCCCTCTAAGTGGTGGGAATCCTTTTGGCATCTCTTTAGGGAATAAATCTGAAAAATCAGCAAGCAATTCATCAATAGAGGCATTACAAAAACAAGATTCAGAGTGTGACACAAGAGAAGAATCAAGATCAGTGGTAAGCTTATGAATGAAAAGTAAGTTAAACGTGTCTCCCCTTCTTATTGCCTTCTTAATGTAATTTTTTGTTGCAAGAAGAGAAGGCTGATGTGGTGATTCCTTTGCTTGGTTTTGAGATGAAAATGGCGTGGAAAGGGATATTGGAAGAGGTGGAGGCTTTGATTTTGGATAGGGGGAATATGGCACTGATTTCGCCTCTTTTGATGCCTTCCTTGATTTCAATAGTATTTCTTCCACCTGTTTAAGAGTCAAAGGAGACAAGACATATCTAACTCCATCCATGTGAAACACATAAGTGTTCATCATTCCATCAAAAGTGATTTTTCTATCAAATTGCCACGGTCTACCTAACAGCACATGAGCAGCCTGCATTGGGACAATATCACACAAAATTTCATCAGAGTAATTGTTAATAGATAAAGGAATAAGAGCCTGCTTTGTTACTCTAACTTCTCCTGCATCGGTTAACCATTGCAAACGATATGGATTAGGGTGATCAAGCAAAGGTAATTGAAGAAATTTAACCATAGCTGCACTAGCCACATTTGTGCAACTTCCAGAATCTATTATCACAGTACAAGCATTCCCTCTAATTGACCCTTTAGCATAAAATATATTTTCTTTTTGAGACTCATCTTCTTTTAAAGGATGAACATTCAAAACCTTCTTAACAACAAGAGTATGAACAGACTCACTATCAGCATATTCATAATCAAAATCTAAAGGTAAAGGTGGTTCTTCCTCAACATGCTCATTGGGGGTTTCCAAATGGTCACTAACCTCATCCTCAGACTCATATTCAAGACAAGAAGCAAACTTTTCACATTGTTTTGTTATCTTAACTACCCTCTTGTTAGGATAATCACGAGCCATATGGCCTCTTCCATTACATCTATAACAAATCAATTCTCTATCACGTTGAGGCCTCACTGCCTCACTTACCTTTTCCTTACCTTTGTCTCGTGAATCATCTCTTGGAAGAGGGCGTTCATCACGCCTTTGAGGGGTAGAACGAGTGTTGTTCCATCTTGATGCACCATTGTTGGGCTTGTACATCTTCATCTCTTTGATTTTTACTTCAGATTCGCATGCAGCATAGAAGGCATCATCAAGGGTGTCATATCTTTGTGTACTCATTCCCCACCGGATTTCTTTGTTCAATCCATGTAAGAAACGAGCAATAGTTCTTGCCTCTTCTTCATGTATGTCCCCTTGCTTAAGCAAAATATTGATTGTTCGGTGATAGTCATCAACCGACATTGATCCCTGAACAGTTCCCTGCAATTTTCTTTCAAGATCATAGAAAAAAGATTTAGGGCGAAAGGTTAGGCGCATATCTTCCCTTACTTGAACCCAAGATTCATAGGGAATAAAATCAGCAACTCTCTCCCTATTTCTTTTTCTCCACCAAGATATTGCATACCCCTTAAAAGATGTAGCAACTAGCCTAATTTTTGTAACATCAGAATAGTGCTTTAAATCAAAAAGTGTTTCAACAGCATTCTCCCATTCTATATACTCTGTTGGTCCCTTCTCACCAGAGAAGTTAGGAATTTCAAGTTTAATGTTTCCTAACTCCTCATTAGGCTGTTGGATCCTTTGACATCTAGGATCCACTCTCCCTGCTGGTGGCAGGTGTCGCTCATCATTGTGTGGTGGTTGCACTTGCTGTGAGCGTTGCTCCAGATTAGTCATTCGTGTGAGTAACCCGTCCATGGCGAAGGTTAGAGCATCTATTTTTTCTTCCAATGTCTGGGGTGGGTTTGGAACTTGTTCATCCATCTGTAGAGGAAAAATAAATTCTAAACAAAAAGATGTGTGAGTAGACACGTTAGTGAAACCAAAAAGTTGGCTCGCTCCCTCACTATTCTCAGCTCGCAGGTAAAAGGTGGATTATATAGCTCTGGGGGTGCACTACTCACTCTTACAAACACACTCTCCACTCGTGTATCGCTCAAGGTGGCAGATACTCTCACCAGCCTTTTTCCAAAAAGGAAAATTCTAGTCCGGTACTCAAGTTGATATGGATTCAACCTCAAAGTTCAAGAAAACGTACCTTGGAAGACTTCACAAGCCTTTGAGAGTAAGGGTGTATCGCGAGATAGGTAATAAAATTGAGAGCAAGAAGCAAAGAAAAAGGACAATACGAGCAAAGAAACTAAATAAGATTTGAAAGAAAAAGGAAACCAAAGAAGGAAGTATGGCAGAAAGATATGCAAGACCAATATCAACAGATAGAGACAAATAGAATGTAAGAGGGGTTCAAGTATACCACAACTAAATAGGAATCTATCAAGAACTCCTTCCAACCTTATACTTTTCCCCTTCCTTTTCCCACCAAGATTCTCCTACCAACCTTATTCTTTCCCCAACCTTATTCTTCTTCTTCTTCTTCTTTTGCTTTCTCTTCTTTTTTTTTTTTTGATAAGTAACCTCCAAATAACTACTGTAAATATCGACAAAAATTTCGGACCAAGAGGATCCACACAACCCCTTCAAAACAGAATCAAGAATTTCAAGAATCGCCTAGAAAAACAGAAACGCTGCCCTTACTTGGAAGATCAATATCTCAAAGACGATAAGGAATTAGAAAGTGTATGATATATCAATAGAACGCCCTAGAAGAGATCTAAAACATATAAAAATTTCAGATAAAACTAACCAGTGGATCTCGAGATAGAGGTCATTCTTTGAAACTGGTCACAAAACGCGGAAATCTGGACAGGGTGTGATTAAGACGTGATTGCGCGTAAATGCGCTTTGGATATAGGTAAGGGTAAGATGGGGTTGTTTTCTTGACAGAATATGTGGTAATATGGTGCTTAGGAGGTGTGAGGTCTCATTGATATTGGACGGGAAAAAGGGAAAACACTTTCGGGATTGTTTTTCAAGAAACTGGAGAACATGTATCAAGATTCAAGAACACAATCAAGAATGCAAAAGAAATTTTTTTTTTTGGGGCTTTTTTAATGAATAAAACACGAATAAATGTAGTATGTAAGATAAGAACGAGATAAACCTAGGGAACCAAAGAAACCAAATTTCCAATGATAACGAGACAAACCTAGGCTCTGAATACCAAATTGATATGAATCTAGTCCAAGATTCAAATAAGATGAGTATTGTCCCAAGAATTGCTCTCAATGTAAAGATAGAGATGGATTGAAATACCTTAAACCTCACGAGAAACCCTTTGTCTCGAATCCTCAAAGACTTGGAAGAATCCCATTGTAGCTTCAAGTACCTCGATGATGCAATCTTCAATCAACTAGAGTCGGATCTAGTTTCCTTCGATTCAAGAACGAGTCCACGAACCTAAATCTAAGGTTGAAGAAAGTAAGATTGATTCGAGTCCACGAATCAATTTGCTAGTCGAGTCCACGACTAGTCACTAATTGAGTTCACAATTAGCTATAAGGTTTCTTACACAAGTGTAAAGAAAAACTTAAGAATTTTATTGAATTAAAGTCTCCCCAAAACTGATATGGATGTGCCCTATTTATAGGTATAGGGTAGCATTGTAATCTAAATACAATGGGAAAACGAGTCCTAAACCTAATCTAGAAAACAAGTAAATAGAGTTTTATTTAGAAAAGGATTTAAGGAATCCTTTCTAAATACAACTAGTGTTTTCTCTTTTATGCCAAACAATTTAAATTAATGATGACCAAAAATAATAGGGCTGATTTGGGCCTAATTTAATCACCAAAATCAGCACTTAAACAATTATAAAAAGCCTTGAGTTCTTCGCCATCATTTGCAATTGGGCTTGAATTGGATTTCCACCATTTTTGAACATAACCAATAAAGAGTTGTCTTAATTTTTTGGACTTAGACCTTGTGATTGGCCCAACTGGTACTCTTAATGGATCTTTAGATGATGATGGACTACGTAGAATATTAATAGTAGTAAGTACAAACTATGATGATGAAGTGGATGGTGTGGTAATTTCGGTTGAGGGCTATTAATGATTATGGATTAATGATTAAATGAAGAATTGATTGATTTACAGGTTATTTATAGAAGTGGCTAGTCTCTACCAAAAAAAAAAAAATAGAAGTGGCTAGTTTAAGAGTTGAGCCTAAGGTAGGGTGTTTGGCTTTTGGAGTTTAGTTGTGAGGTAAGTTTCTATGTCCGTTTAAAGTACTTTACCCTACTAAATGTTCTACTGATATGATTTGTGTATTTAAATTATTTTGAAAATGTGTTCTAGTTTAAAAATGTGATAAATAGCAAAATATGGTTATTTTGGTGTTGACTTGTGATTTATATGGGTTGAAACTATATTTTTGAAAGGTGTATAATCTATGGTGTGCCTAAATGATATGAATCTAGTCCAAGATTCAAATAAGATGAGTATTGTCCCAAGAATTGCTCTCAATGTAAAGATAGAGATGGATCGAAATACCTTAAACCTCACGAGAAACCCTTTGTCTCGAATCCTCAAAGACTTGGAAGAATCCCATTGTAGCTTCAAGTACCTCGATGATGCAATCTTCAATCAACTAGAGTCGGATCTAGTTTCCTTCGATTCAAGAACGAGTCCACGAACCTAAATCTAAGGTTGAAGAAAGTAAGATTGATTCGAGTCCACGAATCAATTTGCTAGTCGAGTCCACGACTAGTCACTAATTGAGTCCACAACTAGCTATAAGGTTTCTTACACAAGTGTAAAGAAAAACTTAAGAATTTTATTGAATTAAAGTCTGCCCAAAACTGATATGGATGTGCCCTATTTATAGGTATAGGGCAGCATTGTAATCTAAATACAATGGGAAAAAGAGTCCTAAACCTAATCTAGAAAACAAGTAAATAGAGTTTTATTTAGAAAAGGATTTAAGGAATCCTTTCTAAATACAACTAGTGTTTTTTCTTTTATGCCAAACAATTTAAATTAATGATGACCAAAAATAATAGGGCTGATTTGGGCCTAATTTAATCACCAAAATCAGCACTTAAACAATTATAAAAAGCCTTGAGTTCTTCGCCATCATTTGCAATTGGGCTTGAATTGGATTTCCACCATTTTTGAACATAACCAATAAAGAGTTGTCTTAATTGTTTGGACTTAGACCTTGTGATTGGCCCAACTGGTACTCTTAATGGATCTTCAGTAGTTTGGGTTGCATTATCCTCCCCTTCTTGAAAATGATTCGTCCTCGAATCTGTGCAATCATATGGAGACAAGTCTGAAACATTGAAAGTAGAAGAGACATTGTATTCTCCTCTAAGATCAACCTTATATGCGTTATCTCCAATCCGTGATATAACTTGAAATGGGCCATCTCCACGTTGGTTCAGCTTTGACTTTCTTTCGCGGGGAAAACGGTCTTTGCGCAAGTGAATCCACACCCAATCTCCAGGCTCGAATGTGATCTTTTTCCTTGTCTTGTTCACTCGAGCAGCTATTTGTTCGTTCCTTTTCTCAATTTGTTCTTTGACTTTAACATGCATCTCTTTGATCTTCTTGGCACGTTCTTCTCCATCTAAGCTATCCTGCGGATTGTAAGGCAAAGCAAGTAAGTCTATGGGAGATAACGGATTGAAACCATACACAACTTCAAAAGGAGACATGTTAGTGGTTGAATGTATTGCACGATTATAAGCGAATTCAACATGAGGCAAACATTCTTCCCATGATTTTAGATTTTTAGAGATCACACTTCTAAGTAATTGGGATAAGGTTCTATTAACTACTTCTGTTTGTTCATCAGTTTGAGGATGACAAGTAGTAGAAAATAGCAACTTAGTCCCAATTTTAGCCCACAGAACACGCCAAAAGTGGCTAAGAAATTTAGAATCTCTATCAGAAACAATAGTCTTAGGGATGCCATGCAATTTAACAATCTCAGCAAAGAAAAGATTAGCAATATGGGTTGCATCATTAGTTTTGGTGCAAGCAATAAATCTAGCCATCTTACTAAAACGATCAACTACAACAAAAATAGAATCTTTTCTCTTAGAACTCATAGGTAACCCTAGAACAAAATCCATAGAAATATCAAGCCACGGGCCGCTAGGAACATAAAGTGGTGTGTAAAGCCCTTGGGGAAGTGATTTGGACTTAGCATGGTGACATGTAGTACAATTATTCACAAAAGTCTCAACGTCTTTTTTCATTCTAGGCCAATAGAAGTGTTCATGCAACGCATCATAGGTTTTAGAAATACCGAAGTGTCCCATAAGACCACCTCCATGTGATTCAGTGATCAAACTCACACGCAAGGAACAATTAGGAATGCACACTTTATTTTCCTTAAACAAAAACCCATCTGACAAGTAAAACTTTCCCAAAGGAGATCGTACACAAGAGGTGTAGATCTCGCCAAACACTGAATCACTAGCATAGAGAGACTTAATGAAATCAAAACCAAGAAACTTAGCATGTAAAGTAGTAAGTAAAGTATATCTCCTAGATAAAGCATCAGCCACTTTGTTTTCCGTACCTTTCTTGTAGGCAATTTTATAAGGAAAAGCTTCAATGAACTCGAGCCATTTAGCATGTCTCTTATTCAACTTACCTTGGCCTTTCAAATGTTTTAAGGCTTCATGATCAGTGTGTAAAATAAATTCTTTAAACCATAAATAATGTTGCCAAGTTTCCAAGGCTCTTATAATGGCATAAAGTTCTTTATCGTATGTGGGATAGTTGAGTGTTGCGCCACCCAACTTCTCACTAAAATAGGCAATGGGGCGTTTATCCTGCATCAGTACAGCACCAATTCCAATGCCAGAAGCATCACATTCTAGTTCAAAAGTTTTATCAAAACAAGGTAAAACTAGAACAGGAGCGGTGGTGAGTTTCTCTTTCAATGTAGCAAAAGCTTGTTCCTGTTTAGGCCCCCATTTGAAGATGATGTCTTTCTTAATCAACTCATGCATAGGGGCTGCTATGGAGCTGAAATCACGATCAAACTTTCTGTAGAAACCTGCCAGTCCAAGAAAACTACGCAAGTTAGATACATTAGTTGGCGTTGGCCAACTTGTGATAGCTTCAACCTTTTTTGAATCCATGGTCACACCTTCTATACTAACATGACATCCTAAAAACTCAACACTCTCAGACATAAAAGAACACTTCTCAAGATTGACATACAACTGTGCAGCCCTAAGTTCAAGAAAAACTAATCGAAGGTGTTTCAAGTGTTTTTCTTGTGACTTGCTATAAATCATAATATCATCAAAGTAAACAACAACAAAATTACCAATAAATTTCCTCAAAACATGGTTCATAAGCCTCATGAATGTGCTAGGGGCATTAGTTAAGCCAAAAGGCATGACTAACCACTCATATAAACCATGCTTTGTTTTAAAGGCTGTTTTCCACTCATCACCTTCTTTCATCCTGATTTGATGATATCCTCGTTTCAAATCCACCTTGCTAAAGTACTTAGCTCCATAAAGTTCATCAAGCATATCATCAAGTCGAGGAATAGGAAATCTATACTTAATAGTTATATTGTTGATTGCACGACAATCAACACACATTCTCCATGTACCGTATTTTTTTGGGACAATGAGCACTGGAACGGCACACGGACTCAAGCTTTCTCGAATATGTCCAATTTCAAGAAGCTCTTCAACTTGTTTCTGGATTTCCTTTGCTTCCACGGGATTGGTTTTGTAGGCTGGTCGGTTTGGCAAGGTAGATCCAGGGGCAAAGTCGATTTGATGCTCAATCCCTCTAAGTGGTGGCAATCCTTTTGGCATCTCTTTAGGGAATAAATCTGAAAAATCAGCAAGCAATTCATCAATAGAGGCATTACGAAAACAAGATTCAGAGTGTAACACAAGAGAAGAATCAAGATCAGTGGTAAGCTTATGAATGAAAAGTAAGTTAAACGTGTCTCACCTTCTTATTGCCTTCTTAATGTCATTTTTTGTTGCAAGAAGAGAGGGCTGATGTGGTGATTCCTTTGCTGGGTTTTGAGATGAAAATGGCGTGGAAAGGGATATTGGAGGAGGTGGAGGCTTTGATTTTGGATAGGGGGAATATGGCACTGATTTCGCCTCTTTTGATGCCTTCCTTGATTTCAATAGTATTTCTTCCACCTGTTTAGGAGTCAAAGGAGACAAGACATATCTAACTCCATCCATGTGAAACACATAAGTGTTCATCATTCCATCAAAAGTGATTTTTCTATCAAATTGCCACGGTCTACCTAACAGCACATGAGCAACCTGCATTGGGACAATATCACACAAAATTTCATCAGAGTAATTGTTAATAGATAAAGGAATAAGAGCCTGCTTTGTTACTCTAACTTCTCCTGCATCGGTTAACCATTGCAAACGATATGGATTAGGGTGATCAAGCAAAGGTAATTGAAGAAATTTAACCATAGCTGCACTAGCCACATTTGTGCAACTTCCAGAATCTATTATCACAGTACAAGCATTCCCTCTAATTGACCCTTTAGCATAAAATATATTTTCTCTTTGAGACTCATCTTCTTTTAAAGGATGAACATTCAAAACCTTCTTAACAACAAGAGTATGAACAGACTCACTATCAGCATATTCATAATCAAAATCTAAAGGTAAAGGTGGTTCTTCCTCAACATGCTCATTGGGGGTTTCCAAATGGTCACTAACCTCATCCTCAGACTCATATTCAAGACAAGAGGCAAATTTTTCACATTGTTTTGTTATCTTAACTACCCTCTTGTTAGGACAATCACGAGCCATATGACCTCTTCCATTACATCTATAACAAATCAATTCTCTATCACGTTGAGGCCTCACTGCCTCACTTACCTTTTCCTTACCTTTGTCTCGTGAATCATCTCTTGGAAGAGGGCGTTCATCACGCCTTTGAGGGGTAGAACGAGTGTTGTTCCATCTTGATGCACCATTGTTGGGCTTGTACATCTTCATCTCTTTGATTTTTACTTCAGATTCGCGTGCAGCATACAAGGCATCATCAAGGGTGTCATATCTTTGTGTACTCATTCCCCACCGGATTTCTTTGTTCAATCCATGTAAGAAACGAGCAATAGTTCTTGCCTCTTCTTCATGTATGTTCCCTTGCTCAAGCAAAATATTGATTGTTCGGTGATAGTCATCAACCGACATTGATCCCTGAACAGTTCCCTGCAATTTTCTTTCAAGATCATAGAAAAAAGATTTAGGGCGAAAGGTTAGGCGCATATCTTCCCTTACTTGAACCCAAGATTCATAGGGAATAAAATCAGCAACTCTCTCCCTATTTCTTTTTCTCCACCAAGATACTGCATACCCCTTAAAAGATGTAGCAACTAGCCTAATTTTTGTAACATCAGAATAGTGCTTTAAATCAAAAAGTGTTTCAACAGCATTTTCCCATTCTATATACTCTGTTGGTCCCTTCTCACCAGAGAAGTTAGGAATTTCAAGTTTAATGTTTCCTAACTCCTCATTAGGCTGTTGGATCCTTTGACATCTAGGATCCACTCTCCCTGCTGGTGGCAGTTGTCGCTCATCATTGTGTGGTGGTTGCACTTGCTGTGAGCGTTGCTCCAGATTAGTCATTCGTGTGAGTAACCCGTCCATGGCGAAGGTTAGAGCATCTATTTTTTCTTCCAATGTCTGGGGTGGGTTTGGAACTTGTTCATCCATCTGTAGAGGAAAAAAAAAATTCTAAACAAAAAGATGTGTGAGTAGACACGTTAGTGAAACCAAAAAGTTGGCTCGCTCCCTCACTTATTCTCAGCTCGCAGGTAAGAGGTGGATTATATAGCTCTGGGGGTGCACTACACACTCTTACAAACACACACTCCACTCGTGTATCGCTCAAGGTGGCAGATACTCTCACCAGCCTTTTTCCAAAAAGGAAAATTCTAGTCCGGTACTCAAGTTGATATGGATTCAACCTCAAAGTTCAAGAAAACGTACATTGGAAGACTTCACAAGCCTTTGAGGGTAAGGGTGTATCGCGAGATAGGTAATAAAATTGAGAGCAAGAAGCAAAGAAAAAGGACAATACGAGCAAAGAAACTAAATAAGATTTGAAAGAAAAAGGAAACCAAAGAAGGAAGTATGGCAGAAAGATATGCAAGACCAATATCAAAAGATTGAGACAAATAGAATATAAAAGGGGTTCACGTGTACCACAGCCAATTAGGAATCTATCAAGAACTCCTTCCAACCTTATACTTTTCCCCTTCCTTTTCCCACCAAGATTCTCCTACCAACCTTATTCTTCTTCTTCTTCTTTTGCTTTCTCTTTTTTTTTTTTTTTTTTTTTTTTTTTTTTTTTTTTTTAATAAGAAACCTCCAAATAACCACTGTAAATATCAACAAAAATTTCGGACCAAGAGGATCCACACAACCCCTTCAAAACAGAATCAAGAATTTCAAGAATCGCCTAGAAAAACAGAAACAATGCCCTGACTTTGAAGGATCCACACTAACCAGAAGGAATTAGACAGTGTATAATATATCAAAAGAACGCTCCAGAAGAGATCTACAACATATCCAAATTTCAGATAAATCTAACCAGTGGATCTCGAGATATAGGTAATTCTTTGAAACTGGTCACAGCTCGCGGAAATCTGGACAGGGTGTGATTGAGACGTGATTGCGCGTAAATGCGCTTTGGATATAGGTAAGGGTAAGATGGGGTTGTTTTCTTGACAGAATATGTGGTAATATGGTGCTTAGGAGGTGTGAGGTCTCATTGATATTGGACGGGGAAAAGGGAAAACACTTTCGGGATTGTTTTTCAAGAAACTGGAGAACATGTATCAAGATTCAAGAACACAATCAAGAATGCAAAAGAAAATTTTTTTTTGGGGTTTTTTTAATGAATAAAACACGAATAAATGTAGTATGTAAGATAAGAACGAGATAAACCTAGGGAACCAAAGAAACCAAATTTCCAATGATAACGAGACAAACCTAGGCTCTGAATACCAAATTGATATGAATCTAGTCCAAGATTCAAATAAGATGAGTATTGTCCCAAGAATTGCTCTCAATGTATCAATTTGGTAGAGAGACGATGGTTTATACAAATGATTATTGTATTGTAAAGTATTATGTGAGAAAGCTTATTTTGAATCCTCTATACTTATGTTTATTTTGAAAATGAGAAAGAATGACTTGGATTAGTTATACCATTTTGGGAAGTGCTATGTATTATTATTTTGGATCTCTATTAACTTGTATGAAATGTAGTGCTTTTCTGACTAGAGTGTGTATGGCGTTGGTGCCTAACCTACTTTTGTGAAAACTATTTTGAGAAAGGATATAATACCTATTTTTGGGTGTGAGTCAATAATATTTTTACTATACTTATGTACCTATACACTCACTTGGTTAAATGTTTTCTAAATGGTGATCCATTCGAGTCTCAAAATTTATTTACAAAGTATAACTATTTTCGAATTATAAATGTATTTATTTTGTAGGGCGGAGTAGAACTTACTTAGCATTTTATGCTAATTTTGTTGTTTGTGTTTTTTTTCCTAAATCTTTTGTTTTCAAGAGATGAAATTAGTGGTTTGTTTTTAGAGCGCGGTGTAGAGTTCGAATTCTTGTTAGAACCTAGACTGTTTTATAGTTAGTTGTAATCGGATTATTGAACCTTGTATTTGGATTGTAGATAGAAACTTTGTATCCTGTGCATTTGGGTTTAGAATAACCCAAGTGTGGTATTACACCCCATGTTGTTGGTTTAGCTTCCGCATATTTTGAGAAATATTTACCTTTTATACTTTAGTTCTGTACTTAAAATTAGTTCCTCCATATCTATATTATGTATATCTTGGAAATGCCTATGAGAGATGATGGTTTATACAAATGATTATTGTATTGTAAAGTATTATGTGAGAAAGCTAACTTTGAATCCTCTATACTTATGTTTATTTTGAAAATGAGAAAGAATGACTATGTATTAGTTATACCATTTTGGGAAGTGCTAGGTATTATTAGTTTGGATCTCTATTAACTTGTATGAAATATAGTGTTTTTCTGACTAGAGTGTGTGTGACGTTGGTGCCTAACCAACTTTTAGGAAAACTATTTTGAGAAAGGATATAATACCTATTTTTGGGTGTGAGTAAGAATATTTTTACTGTACTTATGTACCTATATATTCACTTGGTTAAATGTTTTCTAATTGGTGATCTATTCGAGTCTCAAAATTTATTTATAAAGAATAACTATTTTCGAATTATAAATGTATTTATTTTGTTGGACGGAGTAGAGCTTACTTAGCATTTTATGCTAATTCTGTTGTTTGTGTTTTTTTCCTAAATCTTTTGTTTTCAAAAGATGAAATTAGTGGCTTGTTTTGAGAGCGCGGTGTAGAGTTCGTATGCCTTGTAATAGAATTTGTACCCCGAGAATTGCTTATGGTATAGTTGAAAGGATTAGAACCTAGACTGTTTTTGTTGGAAATTTATATACTAATGGAGATTAATGTTTCAGATGAACTACCGTGAAAGCTTAAATAATATTTGGAGTTGTGGAGTTGTAAATATTATTTTAGTTTGGTAGAAAGTTAATTAAAATACTGGGAGAAATGTATATAGTTAATATGCTTGAGAGTATATAGCTATATGCTTGTGATATATAGCTAATATGCTTGAGAGTTATAGCTAATATGCTTGAGAGTATTAATGCATGTTTGGATATTTTCATGCGTAAGGTTTTGGGGTATTTTGAAGCTATATGCTTCAAAACTACACTTAACGTGCTTGGAATATGCTCTTCTATTTATGCATTTTGAAGCTATATGCTTCAAAGTTACACTTAACATGCTTGGTATATGTAGCTGTATGCTTGAGATTATTGAACTACATATATGGATATTATTTATATTTATTCTTTGCATGTTTTCTTGCGTAAGGAATATATAAATACATATATATATATATATATATATATATATATATGTATATAATTTTGCATACAGTTACTGACTCAAAATAATTTTATTATTTCTCCAGTGATAGATATATCAATCAGGATATATCTTATCTTATGGAAGTTGAGTTTTAAATCACAGCAACTTCCGTGTAACTTCTCCAAACAGATATATATTTCATCTATAAATATATTGGAGAAACATCTGATAGGGACAGGCAATTTACATGCATATTTTACAAGCAATTATTTTGCAGGAAACCAAGATACTTCACAGGCTTACATCTCTACAGGGAATTCTTAAACAAAGCAACTTGAGAATTTCATTCATCTTCTTGTATCCCATAAGATTAAATCTTGAACCTTGTTGCTTTTATAGAGGGAGATTTAAAGCTTATAGTAAAGTGATTACACGCCTGAAGATATCAAATGATCCAGTTTTTGTTCCCTGTTGTATTCTGTATTATTGTTGTATCTCAAATGTATTACAGATTACAAGCCCTTTTTCCAACAGTTTTTTAGTTAGTTGTAATCGGATTATTGAACCTTGTATTTGCATTGTAGATAGAAACTTTGTAGCCTGTGCATTTGGGTTTAGAATAACCCAAGTGTGGTATAACACCCCATGTTGTTGGTTTAGCTTCCGCATATTTTGAGAAATATTTACCTTTTATTCTTTAGTTATGTACTTAAAATTAGTTCTTCCATATCTATATTATGTATATCTTGGAAATGCTTATGAGAGATGATGGTTTATACAAATGATTATTGTATTGTAAAGTATTATGTGAGAAAGCTTACTTTGAATCCTCTATACTTATGTTTATTTTGAAAATGAGAAAGAATGACTATGTATTAGTTATACCATTTTGGGAAGTGCTAGGTATTATTATTTTGGATCTCCATTAACTTGTATGAAATATAGTGTTTTTCTGACTAGAGTGTGTGTGACGTTGGTGCCTAACCAACTTTTGGGAAAACTATTTTGAGAAAGGATATAATACCTATTTTTGGGTGTGAGTAAGAATATTTTTACTGTACTTATGTACCTATATATTCACTTGGTTAAATGTTTTCTAAATGGTGATCTATTCGAGTCTCAAAATTTATTTACAAAGTATAACCATTTTCGAATTATAAAGGTATTTATTTTGTAGGACGGTGTAGAGCTTACTTAGCATTTTATGCTAATTCTGTTGTTTGTATTTTTTTCCTAAATCTTTTGTTTTCAAAATATGAAATTAGTGGCTTGTTTTGAGAGCGCGATGTAGAGTTCGTATGCCTTGTAATAGAATTTGTACTCCGAGAATTGCTTATGGTATAGTTGAAAGGATTAGAACCTAGACTATTTTTTAGTTAGTTGTAATCGGATTATTGAACCTTGTATTTGGATTGTAGATAGAAACTTTGTAGCCTGTGCATTTGGGTTTAGAATAACCCAACTGTGGTATAACACCCCATGTTGTTGGTTTAGCTTCCGCATATTTTGAGAAATATTTACCTTTTATTCTTTAGTTATTTACTTAAAATTAGTTCCCCCATATCTATATTATGTATATCTTGGAAATGCTTATGAGAGATGATGGTTTTTGCAAATGATTATTGTATTGTAAAGTATTATATGAGAAAGCTTACTTTGAATCCTATATACTTATGTTTATTTTGAAAATGAGAAAGAATGACTATGTATTAGTTATACCATTTTGGGAAGTGCTAGGTATTATTATTTTGGATCTCTATTGACTTGTATGAAATGTAGTGCTTTTCTGACTAGAGTGTGTATGGCGTTGGTGCCTAACCTACTTTTGTGAAAACTATTTTGAGAAAGGATATAATACCTATTTTTGGGTGTGACTCAATAATATTTTTACTGTACTTATGTACCTATATACTCACTTGGTTAAATGTTTTCTAAATGGTGATCTATTCGAGTCTCAAAATTTATTTACAAAGTATAACTATTTTCGAATTATAAATGTATTTATTTTGTAGGGCGGAGTAGAACTTACTTAGCATTTTATGCTAATTCTGTTGTTTGTGTTTTTTTCCTAAATCTTTTGTTTTCAAGAGATGAAATTAGTGGTTTGTTTTTAGAGCGCGGTGTAGAGTTCGAATTTCTTGTAATAGAAATTGTACCCCGAGATTTGCTTATGGTATAGTTGAATGGATTAGAACCTAGACTGTTTTATAGTTAGTTGTAATCGGATTATTGAACCTTGTATTTGGATTGTAGATAGAAACTTTGTAGCCTGTGAAATATTTTCCTTTTTCGTGGGATTCAAGTGTTTAATCCCCTAGTGCCTATCTTAAGTGCAATATTAAATATGAGTTTAAACTAGTTTGAGAATGCAAAGATGGTATAAAGTTACTCCCGTAATCTCTAACCCTAGTGAATATTCACTCCCGTGATATAAACCCCCAACAATAATTAGAACAACCATTCTTAATTAATTCCTAACTATATTTATGTCCTCTCCCAAGGTGCAAAAGCCAAGTGCAATTGTGTGTACACTCAATTATGCCTAACTCCTGTTATGACATAAAAAAAAATAAAATAAAATAAAAAAAAGCAATGAAACAAGAAATTCGGGCCCTAAACTACTAGCAACAACAATAATAATAAACTCAATTGCAACACAAGTTTTAAACCCAAATAATAATATATTCTTGGGCCTTTCCGGAAATTATGAGATTTGTTCTTAATGTGAGTCAAGTTTCTAAATCTTTGTTGGTCCCGATAGAATGTAGCGAGAGTCTAGAGGGGGGGGGGGGGGGTGAATAGACTCTTTTCGTGAAATGCCCTAAAAGTCACCTTTCGGTGTTTTGGCACAGCGGAAAAGTCAGATTCGTTTTAAATGCTTTGCACGAGTTTACGAAATTAGGAAAGCTTTCGTTAAGGGAGATAAGAGGATGATATGAATGCAGAAATAAAATGCGTAAGTAAAGAGATAGAAGGGACAAGAGATTTTATAGTGGTTCGGCTAACGTTGCCTACTCCACTCTTCTTCCACAACTGATGGAAGGATTGCACTATCACTCTTTAGTACAATTACACAAAGACCTCCTTGATCACTAAGTCGGACAACCTTCGTAGGTTTTTCAACTTCTCGAGTTTACTCCGCCTCAATCAACTTCTTCTTCAGAGTTGAGGTTGGTAGAAAATGATTTCTTGATTTCTCCAACGTGATGAAGTCTTGACAATGAGAGATGATTGCTTCGGACAAATGGCAAGACTTCTTTAAGGTGTAAGAAAATGATCAGTAATCTTCTTCAAGTAACTTAACACCTTAACACTGGTTCACAAAAGCTTTTGGAGATTTGAGAGCGTTTAAGAGCTTTTGCAAGTGAATGAGTCGAGTGAAAAGAACCAGCACTTCTTAGTTGATGAAGGTGGGTTTATATAGGTGATGAAAATTCATCCGTTGGAGGGAGATGAAATTTTCGAACCTTTTAACCAGTGGACAAGGACCGGGGAGCTTTATGCATTAAATGCTCCATTAATGAGGTTGTACCATGTAGCCGTTGAAGGTATGGAAAGCATTAGGGTTTTGTTCTTTAGCTCTAGGAGATGGTACACCTTCATTTAATGCTCCTTGATAAGAGTGTCCCATAAGATGAGGTCCTTATTGTCCTAGGATGTTGTCAAATCAGACAGGTAGAACATTCTTCTCGTTATTGAAGAGAAGTAATGCTTGATAAGAATCGTCTTTAACAAAACTGTCCTTTCGTGATGGTTGACAACTCCTGTTTTACTTTCGTTGTTGTTCATCATGCCTTGTGTCTTCTTTCGTCTTGGAGATCCTAACAACTAGTCATAACTCATTTTCGTGTGTTTGTCTAGCTTAACACGAATTACAGAGGAGTTATGGCAACTCTCGTCTAGGGCGAAAGCAGCGATCGAAAAAGCTAATAGTTAGGGGTATACTTTTCTACATTACATTGGTATCATCAAAATCCTAATACATTGTTCCTAACAATTTTCCCATTTTTGATGATGCCAAAACATATACCCTTCTTGTAAGGCTGGAAAGGATTCCATAAAGAATTTTCTATTATAAAAGCAGCCTTACGTGAGAGTGTACAAGTCCTTTTCTAGAATGAAAGCATTAACAAATAAGGCAAGGACAAATAATTCAGACAAGTGACACGAGATGTGTGACAAAGAGAGTTTCATATTAAGATAGCAAAAGTTACAAAAACTTTATGATGAAAACAGAACGAAAGATATCTTACATTTCTAAGAGCTTAGACTTCTGTTGAGCAGCTTCCTCATGTTCTTTGTCGTCTTTTTCCTTTTGTTGCTTGAGCATTCTTTTGAAGTCAATTTTCTCATTGATCTTTTTCCTGAAGATCTTAATCGGATTTGTCTTGACAAGCTCTTCATGTTCTCCTTTGATGTTTAAGCTTCTGTAGTTGTTGTAAGCTTCACGAATGTTTCTTCCTTCGACAATCCCAGCTTTCCACCACGAAATTAGCTCAAACGAATTCATTCCTTCTTGATACTTTTTCCTGACTCTTTGTGCACTTTGAAAGCTGCATTGTGAATAACATTTTGTGGAGAGTCTTTAGTTACACTTGAAAGATCTTCGATGAGATTTCTGATCCTTTCTCTTTCCTTTGCTTCATCCTCTCTTCTTTTGATTTCTTCATCATGTTTCTTCCACAGCTCTCTGTTTTCTCTTTTGATCCTTTCGTTTTGGGTGCTAATGTGATCTTGCCTTGTATGATTGTCCCTTGTTTTAAGCCAGATAGGGACATTGCAACCCTCAAAACGTTTACCACTTCCTTCTTCGTAAGGAACAAAGTCCACAAAGTTTCCTATGCCATCCATAGTTACTTTGTTGTTCTTCATAAGTCTCTGCCTTAGATTCGTCTGTTCTCTCTTGGACAGACCCGCGAAGATGTACTTGGCTTCAGAACCAAAAGATTGGCGAGGCTTAATTGATCTGGATTGGTATCGACCATGGTATCTTGGCTTTGAGGAATGGTGACCACGAGACCTTGATGGAGGATGGGATGGATTTGTGTTCCTTCGGCCTGAGTCTCTTGGTGTCCGAGAAGGCGAGTGTCATGCTTCTGGAGACTGCTCTTTCGTGTTATCTCTCGGATGATCATCATCCTTATCCTTGTCGTCATTTCTCTTTTCCCCCTTTTTGGCATCATCAGCACAGGTGGTAGGAGGAACAGAGGAAACCTTATTGACTGCAACTAAAATATCCTGGGCATACCCGAGAATTTGAAGAGCATATTCTCCCAGTTGGTATGCATTATCTTGATAAGTATCGATCTTGGTACATGTTAGGTCAACACGCTTTTTAAGACCAAAATGAGAATGTTTGAGCTCGTGTTGTTGTCGTGCAACTTTGTTCATGGTGGTGTCAAGTTCATGAAGTCTCTTCGCAATTTGCTCAAGGAACTTGTGATCAGATTGAGCTTGTTGAGATGTTTGAGGCTGTTCTTGTGGTGGAGGCTGAGGTTGAGATTGGGCAGCCATCAGAAGATCTACCTTCTTGCATAAATCATCTAAAACTTTCGTGTCCTTTTGCCATAAAGCAAGATATTGCAAATGGATGGTTTCGGCTGAATGGACAGTTTCTCTCATGAGGTTCATGATAGTCCGTGGGGACTCTGCAGTAGACTCTTCTTCAATGTTTGTTGGTGTTGTGTCCATTTGTGCATCTTGAGGTGGTGCTTCCCTTTTTCCACCACTTACTGAGCTGAGAAGGATTGGTGAGGCTTCCAGTTTGCCCTCACGCACAAATTCTTTTTCTTGCTTGATCGGAGTCTCGTCCATAGGTAGAGCAAGTGGAACTATGGCACGAGACAGATCTTCGGGATGATCATTTGAAGCTTCTTTCAGGTCATCACTGTCAGAGGGTAATTTTCTTAGGGGAGAGATCTTTGAGGAAAGGTCTCATAATCAGGACCGATCAAAATTGGATCACTGTCTTCGAGATCAGCTTCCTGAATACCTGCATTACCCAACTGATCATCATCATCGTTGTCATCATGTTCGTCATCTGCATCATCATCATCATCATTATCATCTTCATCTTCATCTTCATTCATATCACTTTCGTCTTCTTCAATCTCTCGTCCATGCTCATCTTTCGTGCTACTAACATTGCAGTTTGGATCATTCTGGTGTTCCTTTTCTAATGTGGTTTTGATTTTTGACAGCAGCATGGCATAACGAAGTTGCTTCATTTCTTCTTCCAAAGCTGGATCCAATGGTGGCTTGTTAAGTTCAATGCAGATTGGAGCTTTGTCTCTCCCGAGAGTGCGATTGGTCATCTTGTAAGAGAACACTCGTCTAATCTTTTCAAGACGAAGGGCTTTGTAAACGTCATCTGTGCCGATCCATTTCAGTGCAAAGACTTCTTCGTCTTGCATGGCATCAAAGGTTTCAATGAACGTGCTTAAGGGGGCAGTGCGCCACTTTTGCCACTGCAAAACTCGTTGGTAGTCTCTTTCAATGGATTCTCTGAGCAATTTATCTGGTGAAGGTTGAGGAAGGATTATTTCAGGAACAGGTGCTGATGGATTCGGGATATCTGGAATAGCTACCGGCACAACAGCTGTCTCGTCTACCAACGCAGGTTCTTGTGTCAGAATAACCTGCTCTGCATTGGTAGGTTCTTGTGGCAGAGATGGCAAATCAAACAATGCATCAGACGCTTCTTTCGTCCTTTCTGGCGAACCAGGTTCTTGTGGAAGACTTAAGCGACTGGCCTCCATTTCTACATCAGCAGGTTCTTGTGTCAACTCTCGAAGAAGTTGCTCTGCCAAAGTAGGTTCTTGTGGATGGGGGACTTGAGAAGGAACGAGATCAGTTTCTGGGACTTGATCATCAGAGAGTCTTTCAGGAAGGACAACTTTCGGTTGAGCTTCCCCCTGAGAGTGTGCTTCTTTCGTGGCTTCTTCCCCATGTGGAAGAGCTTCTCTCGTGTCTGCTACTTTCGGTGTAGAATGTTTGTTTGGGGAAGGCTTTGGCTTAACAGGCGACCGAAAGTGACTCTTTTTGCCGAGTCTTGAGAGAGTCGGATTGTCTTCTTCGGATGAATCTTTTACAAAGATTGTTTCTGGTGGTGGAGAATGTGGAGTAGGATCTTTCTTCTCTTGAGGAGATTTTGGAGGAGATGGAGGAGGTAGAACAGCATCTGTCTTCGTTGCCTTAACCCGAGAGGATTGTTTTTCCCGCCTTTGTCGCTTGGGTTTAGGTTGATCATCCTCTGAAACCTTAGGAGTTCTTGACTTCCTCTTGGATTTAACCATCTCAATGGGAATCCCTAACTCCAATGCCTTATGCTTGTCATAACCTGAAGGTTTCTGTTTCATATGGCATGCTTTCGGTCCTGGCTGGATTCCTGGGCGCATTAAAATTCCTTTTGTGTCGAGGAGGTGGCTGACCATAAATCCATACCCTAATTTCTTGGCTACGTCACCAGGACTCTTTCTGTTGTAGGTGATGGTGTGGACGAGATTGTTGAAGATGATTTTTGACCAATCCATCTTGATTTCATTCAGAAAGGCATGCAGCATCTTTAATTTCTCCTTTGTTACGTCATCAGTTCCTGAGGTTTTGTGATCAACAACTTTGTTGAAGATGTCCACTGTGAACTCATAATTTAGTCGAAACCACTTCTTCTTCAACGGCCATGAGATTTCTGACTTCGCCGGACCTTGGTTGTTCTTGATAGAGACATAAAAGTCTTCTGGATCGTGGTAATAATGGGTAAGGTTTGACATGTAAGAGTCATCTCTCTGTGGAAAACCGTATGTGGTTCGAATGTCTTCCGAGGTGAGGATCACTTCATGATTGTGAACCCTGGAGGTAATGGTCAGAGAATCAGAGGAGACGGTTGCGTTCATGTAGAACTGAGTTACGTCAATAGGGTGCCATATGGTCTAAAGATGAGTGATGAATCTATATAGCCCAGTTTCTGTGAGGAGTCGAATGATGTTTTCACCAAATCTTCTGTCCAAAACGTATTCAAGAAACCCATGTGCATCCCACATGCTACCTCCGACAATAAAAGGTACTCTGGGGGATTCAATGAACCTCAAGTCTTCAGTTGGAAAGCTTGGGATTTCTAGGATGGATGGTGTTTCTGGTTCTTTTTCAGTAGGTGAAGCTTGTGAGAGTTTCGCCATTGTTAAGGATTTAGAGATAGAGAAGAGTGATGGATGAGTGTTGAGATTGTGTGAAAAGGTAGGGTATATTGAGAAGAAGGTTTAAATAGGGTTTTATCAGACACCGGGTAACCGGTTATGGGTAACCCATTTAGAGATGGATTATTTGAATTTCAAAAGAACTACCGGTTCCACTTCTCCAATATGGTAACTGATCATAGTGGGGATGTGATAAGATCGTGTGCAGATCAAAATTGATCATTCCGCCATTTAATGAGGTGAGAGAAAAGCACTTGAGTGCTTATGGGTGCATTAAATGCATGTCACGTCCTGTGTCAGACAGAGTGGGATAGTGGACCATTTTTCTCGGCCACATGATCCCCATTATGATTCATCTAAACGGTTTGGATTAAAAGTTAAAGATGAAGCGTCTTAGGCACGATTCCAAACCCGAAGATAGATAAGATTATCACAACATATGATTTGTAAGACAAATAAAGTCAAACAAATCCTTTTTACAACAGCAAAGGTGCTTTTCCCGAGAGATTTATTACACAGAACAAACATAACAGAAACGATTACAACCTCTCGTGCATTAGTAGGCAAGCTTGCCTTTACTCAATGCTACCCTTCTTCTTTCATGCATACTCAAAACACTCCTTCTTTCGGATCTCATGAGCAAACACTTCAGCGATGAGTATCTCGTGATCTGCTCCCAGTGTTTCTCTAGAGAGACCTCGTCTCTCCATGTCATTCAGTTCAGCCAAGACTTTGGCTTTAGCAAAATCGTACAATGCACGATACCTTTCTTCGTGCTTTAGAAGTGGTGTGAGTTGAACAAGAGAGTAGAACTCTGAGATGTCTGGTTCCTTCCCAGAGGGTGAACCTTTCTCAACTGAGTTTCCAAGATCATGGTGAGACATCTTTTCAGAAATAGATAAGCTCTCGGATGTGAGGGTCATTTCCTTCCCTTTATCCATGAGCTTGAAGAATGTGAAGAATGAGTCCATTGTTAAGTGAGAGGGTCCATTAAATAGTGAGTTGAACCTCTCAAAAGATGTGTCCGAATGACTTGACCAAGGCACGCCTTAGGGATTATATTCATTTCCAAGAAAGTTGTCCTTGATCCGAGATTTTAAGCATATGACAAATGAGACAAATAAAGTCTCGCTCAATATCTTTAAAGAAAAACAAAGCCAACGAAGATTTATTATTCATAATACCGAGAGAAGATAATACATAAGATAAGATACATAATCCAAGGGATCAATTTTTCTTTCTCTTGTTTTTCTTGACTCCAGACGACTCAGCTTTCGCCTTTTTCAGATTTCCCAACATCTGCTTGTACCACTTCCCGGTTCGTGGGTAGTTTGAACCGGATGAGGATTCAGGTTCTTCCCCCTTAGCATATGCCTCTTTTTCATCCTCTTGTTTCAGAAAGGCCATATAATCTCGATCATAATATTTGCTAGGATCCTCAGGGGTGGCTTGAGTAGGGTCTTTTGAAAGCCTTTCTTCACTTTCAACAATAAAGCCAGCCATCTCATCATATTGAAGAGATGAGTCGGAATCAGAGAGGATGTCCACTGGTGCTTGTGGACTGTTACCAGGATAAAGGTCACCTTGTTCCTCCTGGATACGTCTAGCAACCTCTCTTAGTTTGTGAGAGTCGCCTCTAGTGAAAGGTTTCTTTGGAGCCATGGTGAGGAAGAGAGAGATGGAGATGATGTGAAGAATTCACCTCCTTTTATAGCAAGAGATCCATAATGTTCATGTGTCTGTTACACATATTTTTCAACGCAGCAATTAATGCTCATAAATGTCTTCAAGGAGTTATCAATTCCAGGCAAGAATTTGACTGTTAATAATCGATTCTTTATTAACCATGCTCCAACTTCAATGTACTTAAATGTCAGATAGCTCATAATGATTTATGGCCCCCTTTTTTACCAGATTACACTTGTGTGATGAGTTTTCCTGTGACTTTAAACAAGAAGCTGACAAAGTTAAACATAGTTAAGAATTGCATTTATACTGAGTACGAAATATAACACTTTTATTAGATCATAAAGAAGAGAGAAAGGAAGTTCCAAGTCACGAGAGTACAGCACACGACAAATTAGAGAAAACGATAGGGTACGTGAAGTTCCAGACGAGTCATCTCTTCGGTCACATCAGACAGATTTGCCTTCTTTGCATATTCATCCAGCTCTTCAAGTGAGAGAGTAGGTTCGGGTGAATGAGTGGAAGACCGAGAGTGAACCATAGTGAAATCTTCATGAGATTGATCACTGGGTTGGGGAACTTCAGGAAAAGGATGCCAGTGAGAAGTAGGTGTAGATGTTGAATGCTTGTTAGAGCTTTTCATCATCATTATTCTCTCGTTAGCAAGCCGTTTGGCTTGTTCTAGGCAGAATGCTTTCTTAGCCCTGGATTCATTGACCAGATTGTCAAGAATTTCCTTCTCCTTTCGTGTTGCTGTGTTAGACATGGAGTAAGTTATGTTGATCCTTTCCCCATCTTCTTCCAGCTTAATGATGGTGGCATTTGGTAGCTTGCTGGCTTCTCGCAGATGATGAGCTAGACGAGTAGCTCTTCTCTCAGCTTCATCGATCTTTCCTTTCCCTTTGTCCATTCCTGCAAGCTTTTTCCTTTTCTAAGGGTTGAGAGTGAGTAAAGCTCATGAAATGGGAAAACAGTTTATAGGCAAAAAGTTACCGTGAGAATCTTAATAAAATCTTTTAGATACTGACACCATATTGAAAAAGATTTTGAAAGATAAGAGTCATATATATTAGAAGATTACAAACACGATAATATCACAACTTATCACCGTGGCCTAACAAAGTTATTTAGGCCTTCTTTTTCTTGCTGCTTGCGGTGGATTTGAGAGGAGATGCCATCTTAGGAGGAGTGCTTGAGGGTGAGGAGTTAAGACTACCACTTTGTTCCAACACACTGTCTTCTTTGACATACACTATAGGATTGCCAACAGAGTGAAATGACTCTCTTGACTCATTTTCGGTTATGTCACGGAGAAGACTCTGTATGTGTTGAGAATGTTCAAGAAATTGATTAAACTCTTGCTCGGTTACAAGTGATTCATTGAGAATTTCGCTTTTCCCTCCTTGTGCCTCAGTGATTGTTCTTTCGCTGCCTGTACTCATATCTGCTCATGCAAAGACAAAAACTAGAATTTTTTTGTTAGATATGAAAATTTAAGCACGTCGTGTACCTCATTTATAAAGATCCTTGCGTGTGAGGTTGGATCAAATCTTTTGAATATCGAGAGCAAGAATTTTTGCAGATTTGATTCTCTCGGCTTTATGTCATTTCAATCATTCCGATTTCATGCCTTAGAGAGGAGAATCTTGCTTCACTTAATGGTTTTGTAAGTATATCTGCAAGTTGATCATCAGTATTAACATACTCAAGAGATATGTCTTTCTTCTCGACATGATCACGAATGAAATGATATTTGATGTCAATATGCTTAGTCCGAGAGTGTAAGACAGGATTATGTGTAATGGCGATTGCACTCGTGTTGTCGCATTTAATGCTCACTTCTCGTGCATTTATGCCATAATCCTTCAATTGATGTCTCATCCATAAAATTTGAGCACAGCAGCTTCCGGCTGCTATGTATTCGGCTTCAGCCGTACTTGTAGCAATAGAGTGTTGCTTCTTGCTAAACCATGATACAATTCTTCCTCCTAGGAACTGGCAGGTTCCTGAGGTACTTTTTCGATCAAATCGACATCCTGCAAAGTCTGCATCTGAGTATCCAATTAGATCAAATGATCCTTCTTTCGGATACCAGAGTCCGACACTTTGTGTTCCCTTAAGATATCTTAATATCTTTTTAGTTGCACTTAGGTGACTTTCTTTCGGCTTGGCTTGAAATCGAGCACATACACCAACAGCAAACGAAATGTCAGGTCTGCTTGCTGTTAGGTATAAAAGAGAACCAATAATGCCTCGAAAGTTTTTTCTGATCAACATCTTTTCCTTCATTATCAACATCCATTCTAAGGGATGTACTCATAGGAATTTTGACCGAACTTTTTCCATCAATGCCAAATTTCCGGATTAGATCCTTGGTATATTTGGCTTGATTAATGAATATTCCATCTGGGCATTGTTTGACTTGCAATCCCAGAAAATAATTTAGTTCTCCCATCATACTCATCTCAAATTTACCTTTCATAAGATTGGAGAACTTTTCACACAAAATTGGATTTGTGCTTCCGAAGATAATATCATCAACTGTAGATTTGGACTAATAGGATATGATCATTATCTTTTATACGAAAGAGTGTTTTGTCAACCACTCCTTTCGTGAAGCCACAGTTGATAAGAAAGTATGAAAGAGTGTCATACCAAGCTCGTGGAGCTTGCTTTAAACCATAAAGAGCCTTTTTGAGATGATAGACCTTTTCAAGCTCATTATTAATTGCAAAACCAGGTAGTTGTTCAACATACACTTCTTCTTCAAGAAGTCCATTTAAGAAGGCACTCTTGACATCCATTTGATAGACTTTGAAATTCTTATAGGCTGCAAATGCCAGGAATATACGTATAGCCTCCAATCTAGCTACAGGGGCGAAGGTTTCATCAAAATCAATTCCTTCTTCTTGGCAATACCCCTTAGCAACAAGACGAGCTTTGTTCCTAACAATGAGCCCATCTTCACTCATTTTGTTTCTGAACACCCATTTAGTTCCAATGACGTTCTGATGAGATGGTCTTGGTACAAGTTCCCATACCTCATTTCGTTCAAACTGATGGAGTTCTTCCTGCATGGCTATTACCAGTCAAGGTCACTTAGGGCTTCTTCTATAGATTTCGGTTCTATTTGTGACAAAAAGCATGCCATCATACTTTCGTGCAGCGAGACTCTTGTTCTCACACCTTCTTGGACATTACCAATAACCTGATTTGATGGATGATCTTTTAACCACCGAAGGTCTGGTTCAAATGCATCTTGTTGATTTTGAGCATCCATTTCAGGAATATATGGTAGATCAATGTATATCATTGGTTCAGATGTTGTGGTGCTTGTAGGATCATTCTGTAGAGTTCTAGCCTTTTCTTGAGACGTAGGTTCGGGTTCTGAAATCTTTAGCTGATATTTCTGGTAAGTCGAAAGTATATCTTCTTCGTCTGAGATGTCTTCATCAACAGGTTGCTGAAGGCTTTGACTAGAATTGATTGATGTTTTACATCCAGATGGATTCTTCTCAGATTGTTCATCAAATTTGACATGAATGGATTCCTCAATTACCATTGTTCGTTTGTTTAGAACTATGAATGCTTTGCTTACTGAAGAATACCCCATGAATAGTCCTTCATCAGCTCTTTCGTCAAAAGCCCTTAGATGATTCTTTCCATTGTTGTGTATGAAGCACCTGCAACCAAAGACGTGAAAATAGCCAATACTGGGAGTATTACCTTTCCATTGCTCATATGCTGTCTTGTTGTGAGATTTGTTGATTAAGGATCTATTTTTTGTATAGCATGCTGTATTTATGGCTTCAGCCCAAAATCTCTTTGGTAGACCTGAGTGTGTGATCATCGTTCGTGCAGTTTCTTTCAAGGTTCTGTTTCTCCTTTTGGCCACTCCGTTTTGCTGAGGAGTTCGTGCTGCCGAGAGTTGATGGAAGATTCCATTCTGCGCACAGAATTCCTTTATAACTTTGTTGACAAATTCCGTTCCCTGATAAGACCTTATTCGAATTATTTTGACCTCCTTTTCTGTTTGAAGTTGCCTTAAAAGATTTGGAAGAGCTGTTTCTGTTTCGTTCTCCTTCTTCAAGAAAAGCACCCATGTATATCTTGTGTAGTCATCTACTATAACAAGAGTATACTTTCTTCCACTTAAACTTGCTGGATCCACTGGTCCAAAGAGATCCATATGTAGAAGGCTTAGAGATCGAGAGTTTGCATCCACATCTTTTGACTTAAAAGATGACTTGAATTGCTTTCCTTTTTGACATGCTTCACATATCTTATCCTTCGTGTACGACACTTCGGGTAGTCCTCTCACGAGATTTCTTTTGGCGAGCTTGTTTATAGTCTTCAAGTTCAGATGGCTTAGTTTGTTGTGCCATTCTTGATTGAGATCTGCATTACTTTTGGCCACAAGACAAACGTTAGCGTTAGAAGAATTTAAGGATATTACATACATGTTCTTCTTTCGTTGACCCATTAAGGCTGTCTTGCCATCCTTCGTGTTCACGATTTTGCATTCGTCTTTGGAGAATTTTACATTGTATCCTTTGTCACAGAATTGACTTGTGCTTAGGAGATTGAACTTCAGTCCTTCAACATAAGAGACATCTTGTATTGTTATTCCCTTTTTGATGATGTCCCCTTTTCCAAGAGTTTTGCCACTGTTTTCTCCTCCAAAGATAACTTTGGTTCCATCTACTTCTATAAAGTTACTCAACATTATTTTGTCACTAGTCATATGTCTAGAGCATCCACTATCAACATACCATATGACTTGTTTTTCCTGCATTAAAGATTATGTGTTTTTAGGTACCCATTGAGTTTCAGGTCCTTGAGGGTTAGCAGTCAACTTTGGAACCCACATCAACCTAGAGTATCCACGACTCATCCTTGGTCCTTTATATCCATTAGATGTACGATAATCATAATGAATGCTGGCAAAGACTTTAGCATTATATCTTTTACGAAGATATTCCTGAGGAGGATTCTCATAATGCTTGAGATGATTAGTTTATTTACGCAGATGAACCTTTTCAAATACTGCTCTAGAGAGAGGTTCTGGGTAATCAACCCAATCTTCTTCTGATGGCCCAGTCCATCCATTGCCATACCCAGATCTTATGAAGGATCTTTCGGGTTGTCTGATTTGTCCGTTCTTTGAATTTCCTTGATTAGGATTCTTTCGTGTAACTTTCGGACGATATTACCTCTGGTTAACATTTGTCTTTTTCTGGGATCGAGTATTCCTGTTAGGCTGACCTCTTTTATGGTTTAGATCTTGTCTATTGCCATTTGGTCCATTCCTCCTGACATAAATTTGTCTAGGGTTGCCTTTAACAGTTTTCTCTTTTCCAGATTCCACAACACGTTATACAGCCGTTCCTTTCGGTTGGCTTGTTGTATGTGGTGTTTCGACATTGTTAACTGCCATCATAGGCTCAGACACCTGGGTGGGTCCTTGAACAAATGCAGCCTCGAAGCTTTCGTGTGGATATGCATTCGTGGATTTGTTCAATTCGACTTGTGAAGAGGAGCTGGGGTTAAAACCAATCCCAGTTCTTTCCCCGGGCAGTCTAGATTCATTCATCATTCTATCCATTAGATTGGATGAATTATTGAATTTATCCAAGACTTCAAGCAGTTCTTGCTCTCTCTTCTCTTTTGCTGTGCATTGCTCCTTTAGAGCGAGAACATTTTTCTCAAGTTGCTCCTTAGCAGTGACTAGCATATTGTTCTCAATACGAACTTGCTTTAGTTCATTATAGCTAATCATGAGCCGAGAGTTCTCCTCCTTAAGTTTGGAGTAAGTGCTATTTATCACCTTGAACCTCCTCATCATTTCGGTAACAGATTCATTGGAGGTTTGACTTCCCACAGAACTTGACTCAGCTGAATAACAAGATAATGAATGAGAGTTTACCTCATCTTCATCTGCCATGAGGCACAGTTCGTCTGACTCTTGGCTGAATAGGCACAGCAGTCCTTTCTCCTCATCAGTGTTTTCGTCTTCTGAGCTCGAACTTGAGGAGCTACTTTCGGTTGCAACAGTGTCAGAAGTTTCGTTTACTACCATCGCCTTCCTTCTTCCTTCTTTTCTGGAGTTTGATGATTCGGACTTGTCGCTCCTTTTATATCTTTCTCCAGTCTCTTTTGAGGGACTTGTGGTAGTGTTGTTATCTTGATGCTTGCTCACAATAGGATGAGGACAGTTCGCCTTGAAGTGTCCTGGCTTTCGGCAATTATAGCACAATAGTTGCGAGTCCATGTTTTCGGTTTTTGTGGTTTGAGGGGAATTCTCATGCTTTTTTCGATGGCCCGATCGTTGTTGGTCTTGAAAGTTGTTCTTTCTCATGAACCTTTTCATTTTCCTAACAAATAGTGCATATTGTTCATCAGATAAAAAATCACAAGAGTTAGATTTCGACCTGTTGGATGTTGATGCTGATTGATTTGCCACGAGAGCAATGTTTCTCGTTTCTGATTCTTCGGCATCTTTCGGTTCATGTTCGAACTCATATGCTTTGAGATCACTGAAAATCTTGGTCGTGCTTGTTGTTTTCATGTCTCGATTATCCCTCATTGCAATAACCTTCATTTCCCATGATTTTGGTAACCCACGAAGAATCTTCAGATTCATCTCCTTTTCAGTTAGCTCTTTCCCGAGATCTGACAAATCGCCCATAAGTCTGGTGAATCTGAGTTCCATCTCCATGATTGTTTCATTTGGCAGCATTTTGAAATCTTCAAATTTTTTCATGGCCATTGTCAGTTTGTTGTCCTTTTCTTGCTCGTCTCCTTCTCCCAAACTCATTAGGACATTCCACACTTCTATGGCATTTTGGCACTTTCGGACTCTGGGAAACAAGGAATCATCCAGAGAGTTGTAGAGAATATTTCTTGCTACATTATCCAGATTTGCCCTTGTTCATTCGTCCGTGGTATACTGGTCTTTCGGCTTTGGTATCATCTGTGCAGCTCCTGCTCCCTGTGCGGCTGCTTGTGCATTTGCCATCATGAACGTGATTGGTTCGGTTTTTATGACGTCCCACATTTCATCATGAATAGAGCATAGGAGAGCCTGCATTCTTAACTTCCAGTCATCAAATTTAGCAAGACTAAAGGCAAGTTGCTTAGAGCGATGTGCATGTTCCTTTTCCATTTTTAGAGATAAAAAGCGTGCAAAGAAAATATGCAAGATTTTCAAGAGATTTTTTATAAGGGATCTACCAGGCAGTAAACGCAAAGCCTTTACCGAACAAGGTATTGGCTCTGATACCACTTGTTGGTCCCAATAGAATGTAGCGAGAGTCTAGAGGAGGGGGGGGGGGGGGGGTGAATAGACTCTTTTCGTGAAATGCCCTAAAAGTCACCTTTCGGTGTTTTGGCGCAGCGGAAAAGTCAGATTCGTTTTAAATGCTTTGCACGAGTTTACGAAATTAGGAAAGCTTTCGTTAAGGGAGATAAGAGGATGATATGAATGCAGAAATAAAATGCGTAAGTAAAGAGATAGAAGGGACAAGAGATTTTATAGTGGTTCGGCTAACGTTGCCTACTCCACTCTTCTTCCACAACTGATGGAAGGATTGCACTATTACTCTTTAGTACAATTACACAAAGACCTCCTTGAGCACTAAGCCGGACAACCTTCGTAGGTTTTTCAACTTCTCGAGTTTACTCCGCCTCAATCAACTTCTTCTTCAGAGTTGAGGTTGGTAGAAAATGATTTCTTGATTTCTCCAACGTGATGAAGTCTTGACAATGAGAGATGATTGCTTCGAACAAATGGCAAGACTTCTTTAAGGTGTAAGAAAATGATCAGTAATCTTCTTCAAGTAACTTAACACCTTAACACTGGTTCACAAAAGCTTTTGGAGATTTGAGAGCGTTCAAGAGCTTTTGCAAGTGAATGAGTCGAGTGAAAAGAACCAGCACCTTCTTAGTTGATGAAGCTTGGTTTATATAGGTGATGAAAATTCATCCGTTGGAGGGAGATGAAATTTTCGAACTTTTTAACCAGTGGACAAGGACCGGGGAGCTTCATGCATTAAATGCTCCATTAATGAGGTTGTACCATGTAGCCGTTGAAGGTATGGAAAGCATTAGGGTTTTGTCCTTTAGCTCCAGGAGATGGTACACCTTCATTTAATGCTCCTTGATAAGAGTGTCCCATAAGGTGAGGTCCTTATTGTCCTAGGATGTTGTCAAATCAGACAGGTAGAACATTCTTCTCGTTATTGAAGAGAAGTAATGCTTGGTAAGAATCGTCTTTAACAAAACTGTCCTTTCGTGATGGTTGACAACTCCTGCTTTACTTTCGTTGTTGTTCATCATGCCTTGTGTCTTCTTTCGTCTTGGAGATCCTAACAACTAGTCATAACTCATTTTCGTGTGTTTGTCTAGCTTAACACGAATTACAGAGGAGTTATGACAACTCTAGTCTAGGGCGAAAGCAGCGATCGAAAAAGCTAATAGTTAGGGGTCTACTTTTCTACATTACATTGGTATCATCAAAATCCTAATACAATGTTCCTAACAATCTTCACTGGTGTAGGATTTGGTTCGTCATAGGCTTTTTCAGCAACATACAACCTACACATATCTTTTTTGTATATCTAATTTGCCACAATATAGCCAATTATAAAATAGGGTTTACAATAATAAATACTAACACAAGGAAATGTACAATTGCTTGAAGGACTACCAAATGTAGTAAAAAGAATGATCAAATTTGTGATGCTTGTCAAAAAAGCAAATAAGTGAAATCACCGTTCAAATCCAAGTCCCATAAATCAACATCATGTCCACTAAGCTTATTATATATGCTTATTTGGTCCTGTTGATCTTGTAAATCTAAGTATAAATGATAAAAAATACGCAATGGTAGTAGTAAATGATCTAGTTGGATTGGTTTTTTTTCTTTAATTTCTATGTTGAATCGTTGAATTTCTACGTATGTGTATTTAACTCATTTATTTGAATAGTACATATAAATAATTTAAAAATACGTAAAATAAAAAAGAATGCACATAAGTACTGCACGAAGTCCAAAGTTTTAATTTCATCATAAACATTTTATTATATTATTGTTCCCAAACATTTTATTATATTATGTTGAAGCTATTGAAAGCTCTTGAAAGTTTTCCATCATCTTGATACATAACATCAAAAACATAACATTTGTGCCAATTCATCAAATGCAACATTTGAGTCATTAATTATGCCACAGATTTCTTCTTCTCAAAGGGCAGCAGCCTGTTTACAGCCAACTTGTTCTTGTAAGCTGACTTCATGAATTCACCCCATGTGAACTCATTGTACAAGCTTTCTTCTCCTTCCTCCATGAAACAAGATAATGGTGCTATCTTTTCACTCAGAGGTGGTCCTCCAAAGTAGATCATAGACAACCTAGGTTCCATACTGTCTGCCAACACTCTGTGCTTTACACTCTTAAATCTCCCATTACTCATCACCTTCAATTCCACCAAAATTCAATTACTAATTAAATAAATGTGATGTCATAATCTATCACTTTTAATTTGTATATAAACTAATTTAATACCCACAAGAAAAAATTTAAAATAATTTTTTTTCTCAAATGGTTGAATTGGCTTTATTTGATTAATTCATAATAGGTCACGTTTTGCTAATTTGCAAGTAGTAATTAAATATAAAATATTTTGATACATAAACGAATTACATTATTTAGAAAAATAAATTAGTATAATTGTGTAAAATAATTGGGGAATAAAGTATGCTATTTTACTAAGTATGTGCTTAAGAATAAAATAATATCTAAAGGATTATAAATAAAATTAGTTGTAGTTTGGGTCACATTATGGACAAGCAGGGATTGATTTGAGATTTATAAGTATTCATCAAGATGTGATGGATACGACTTTCTAATTAATATTTCTGCAAAATAAAAAAAAATAAAATAAACTCTTCATTTCAAATTGTTGTAGATATGAGTAACGGAATGAATTTCCATTTTAGGAATATGACATTATGAAACGTTTGAATGTAATAATAATAGTTAATGAGATAAGATATTGTTGTAAATGGAGTTTTAGCTAAAATTCAATATAGTTTCTTACCACTCCGTTTTAATGTGATAATAATAGTTAATGAGATAAGATATTGTTGTAAATGGAATTTTAGCTAAAATTCAATATAGTTTCTTACCACTGATAGACCGACAATTATTATAAAGTTTATAAAAAATAGATTGAAAAAACTCTTTACTTGAAATTGTTGTAGATATGACTAACGGAATGAATTTTTTTTTTGAGAAATATGACGTTATGAAATGTTTGAATGTGATAATACAATGAATGGGATAAGATATTGTTGTAAATGGAGCGTTAGTTAAAATTTAATAAAGTTTCTTACCACCAACAGTTCGACAGTCATAATAAAATTAAAAAAAAAAAAAAAGCTCTTTAGTTGAAATTGTTGTATGACTAATTAACGAAATGAATTTTCTTTTGAAGAATATGACGTTTTGAAACGTTTGAATGTCATAATAATAATAATGAGTGGTATAAGATATTGATATAAATGGAGCATTAGCTGAAATTCAATACATAGTTTAATTTCTTACCACCGACAATCATAATACTAAAAATAAAAATAAAAATAATAAAAATACAAAAAAAAGGGAAAAAAAAGAACTAGGAATTGAATTAACACTGTTATATGTTTTTATTTTGTTACATACATACATACATATGTGTGTGTGTGATGAGGTTCCTATGAGATTAATTGAGGATTAAAAAAGTGTGTGTGCATATTACGCATTATGATGTGTGCATAACTGCATAATAAGGCTGTTTGTATATTAAGCATGTGTTCTGTGCAACATAGGACATGCTTAATATGCACACATGCATTTTTAATTTCTTAATTAATCTCATTCATATATTTATTTTTTAATGGTTGAAATTGGTTTTTATAAACACATGGGGAGGTTGGTTCTCATATGATCTCTAATATATATATATGAGTGTATTTTTGCGGTGTTAATTGGCAATGATATTGTCAATTTTCATAACATACTTAGCAATAAGTTAGATGCATTATTCATAAAATTTGAAATACTCAATATCACAAATTAGGGATAATGTCATAATGGTAGTATGGTTATAGATAGGACAACTGGTGTGTTTCCCAAATCTAACAAGGAATAATAATTTGTTGTAAATTGAATATCCTTAATATAGCATATTATCAAGGAAAAGAATATTTCCTGTTGAAGTGAAAAAGAATGATAAGCAAGATTTTCTTTTTAAAAAAAAAATAAAATAAAAATTGTTTGGTTCTTCTGAAACTAAAAAAAAAAAAAAGAAAAAAAAAATTGCATACCTGCAAAGAATCACCAACGTTGATGAAAAGGGAGTGGTGATCAGGTGGGACAGAAAGCCATGTCCCATCTCCAACTGAGATTTGCAGTCCTGTTGTGTTGTTTGATCTCACAACAGAGATCACTTGTGGGTCTGTATGCTCTCCAAACCCAATCAGATCTCCACCGTTCATTATCCCTCCTGCAGTTTGGAGCTCCGGGCATGGCGGATAATGGTTTACCCTAAACCAACAATCACTGTTCTCATCCCTTATTAGCCTGCTTAACACATCCTTTGGCTCCATCTTCAACCCCTCAGCTATCATCTCCAAAACCTCACACGCAGTGTTTCTCACAGCCCCAACATACTCCTTCACAAGGCACCTATATTTATGCAGTTTGCATAAGCAATTTTAATATCAAACACAATGTTGCAAAAAACGCTAGGCGCCCCCTAGGCGCCAAGGGCGCCGATTTTTTATTTTTTATTTATTTTTTATTTTATTTTTTTAATTAAAAAAAATTTAAAATTAAAAATTTTCAAAATTTAGTACTAAAATATAAGGTTTTCATAGTTATTTCTTAGAAACTATTTACAAAAGTGGTTGTAAAATTGTTCAAAAGATTGTTGAAACTATCTAAATACATAAAAAACTAAAATTAAGCGCTAAAGAAGCATTTTTTTGAGAAATTAGTGGACCAAACCGCCTTCGGCTGTTTGCGGTGTGTAGATCTCGAAAAAATACGCGATTTGAAAAAAAAATTGTCCAAATCGAACAACCGAGTTAAAAGTTATGCCTTCCGAAAGTTTTCCGACATTTAAAAAAAAAAAAAAAAAAAAAAAAAATCGCCGAACCGGCCGGTTAGGTGGTCTAGGCGGCCGGCCGCGGAGGAGGCCGCCGAGGCCATTCCTCGCGGCGGCCTCCTACCGCCTAGTGCCTAATCGGCGCCTAGGCGCGATTTTTGCAACACTGGATTCAAACACTTACTACTAAGTCAAAAGGTATAGCTGCTAGTAGCGAATTACCAACTTTATTTTCATATACACCCACATATTTTCGAGACGATGCTGCTGAACTTGGCCTTTACAGGGCCTCCGCCCAACAAATATTTCTATAAATTAAATAAATGAAGCTAAGATAGTTTAAGAAAGATTTGTTAATTACTTGAAAAGTTGAGAGTTGCCCGGAATGGTGATGGAGTTGTGGGTGGAGAGGAAAAGGTATTCAACCCAACCCACATCACCATTAGGGCCGATTTTCTTGTGGCCATAGCCAAAGGGGTTGGGATGGCCAACTTGTTCCTTTTCAAGCTGAGGCAAGTTGAAGAACTTCACAGCTTCTTCTTCTAATTTTGTCATGGATTCCAAGGGGACACCATGGTTGACAACCTTAAAGAATCCGAACTCATAGCAGGCCTTTACTATCTGGTCTCTGGCCGTGGGATCCAACAGGTCTATCATCGGAATAACGGTGGCAGCCGAAGTAGTAGGGTTGCATGCTTTGACCTGAGATAGGTTTTCAAGAATTTGTTGGGGCAAAACCACCATAGCTCCAAGGATAATCTTAGCACAGTGCTCTGATGGTATTGATGGAGTTGAAATGGGCTAAATGGTGATGCACGAGAGTGGAATATATATTATGGGTTGGAAGGTGTCACAAATTATGAAGGAAAGACATTTGCATTGGCTTAGCCGTGGTGTATTGCTTGCCAATTTATGCTATATATGGTGAGAATTTTTTTTTTCTAAGCTGTTAGTTTGTTAGGATAAGATATTCTAGTTTTGAAGTTGGTGATTGAAATGTCTTTTTATTATTATTATTATTATTATTATTATTATTATTATTATTATTATAAGGGAAGGGGATGTAAATGTAATCGTCTATTGAGGCTCAAACCCAGCAACTTGGTACTATTGAAACACAAGGTCTTTGGTATGTTTTTTTTTTTTTTTAAATAAAAGAGCTAATTCATTAATTATACGATGAAAAAAAATTACAATAAGATCGATGGAATAATAAAATATTTTTACATTCAGACATTGAAACAAATTTTCAATGCTACACGAAACTTCAACTTGGTATGTCTTTATTAATATACATAATTAAAATTAATGATAAGTTTAAAGATATTGAACGAAAATACAAGGCACGTTGCACTTAACAAGTGCGTGTTATGCACGCGCTTCAAAAGTGTAGACGTCTACCCGGCTTTCTCTTTTTATTTTATTTTTTCTTTTCTTTCTTTAATATTTTCTTTCTTTAATATATTATTTAAGTAAGTGGATGATGATGATGATGTGGCAATAGCCGAAATTAGTTTGATGTAGAGTGAAAATATTCTAATCACATTCTAGAGTCTAGAGCTGTCAAAAATGTCTCAACCCGCCGGTTTAGACATGTTTAACTATGATTTTAGACGGGTCAGTTTGGAGATATCACGGTAAATTATGATATGTAATTGTGTGTACCATGCATGGTGTACAAAGTTGCAAAACGATGCCGTTCCAAATTATATATATATATATATATATATATATATATATATATATATATATATATATATATATATATATATATATATATATTGTTAGGAACACTTGTATTAGGATTTTGATGATACCAATGTAACCTAGAATGTAGACCCCTAACCTTTGCTTTTGTTTAATCGCTGCTTTCGTTCTAGACGAGAGTTGCCATAACTCACACTGTAATTCGTGTTAAGCTAGTCAAACACACAAAAACGAGTTATGCTTAGATGTTAGGGCAATCAAGACGAAAGAAGATTTAAGGCACGAAGCATGAAGCGTCTACAACGGAAGTTTATCAGGAGTTGTCATCTACCACGAAGAGACAGTCTTATTTATGACAATCCTTCAAGACATTCTTCCTTTCCAATAGCAAGAAGAATGTCTTCACTGTCTGACTTGACAACATCCTAGGATAAAAAAGGACCTCAACATATGGGACACGCATACCAAGGAGCATTAAATGAAGTTGTACTATTCTAAAGCTAAAAGACAAAACCCTAAGGCTATCCATGCCATCAACAGCTACAAGGTACAAAACCCATTAATGGAGCATTTAATGCGGGAAGCTCCCAGGTCCTTACCCACTGGATATTAGGTTTGAAAATTTCATCTCCCTCCAACGGATGGAATTTTCCTCACCTATATAAACCCACCTTCATCAACTAAGAAGGTGCTGGTTCTTATCACTCGATCTAACTATCAAGCAAAAGCTCTTAAACCTTCTCAGTTCTCATCAAGCTTTTGCGAACCAGTGTTAAGGTGTGAAGATACTTGAAGAAGTCCATTGATCCTCATCTTACACCTTTAAGAAGTCTTGCAACTTGTTCGAAGCAACCATCCTTCATCAGTCAAGACTTCACCACGTTGGAGAAATCATAATTCATTTTCTACCAACCTCAACTCTGAAGAAGAAGTTGATAGAGGCGGAGTAAACTCGTGGAATTGAAAAACCTGCAGGAAGCTGTCCGGCTTAGTGATCAAGGAAGCTTCTTGTGTATTTGTACTAACGAGTGATAGTGCAAACCTTCCATAAGTTGTGGAGGAAGAGTGGAGTAGGCAAAGTTGGCTGAACCACTATAAAAATTCTCGTCTCCTTATCTCTTTACTTACTTTATTTACTTTCTGCATCATACTATCTTTCGCGCCCAAACCGAAAGTTTCCTCAATAACGTCAAACCGTGCAAAGCAAGTAAAACGAATTCAACATTTCCGCTGCGCCATAACACCGAAAGGTTGTTATTCGGCAAAATACGAAAAGAGTCTATTCACCCCCCCCTCTAGACTCTCGCTATAACCCTACCAAGACCAACAAGTGGTATCAGAGCCGATACCTTGATCGGTAAAGGCTTTGCATTTACTGCCTGGTAGATCCCTTATCAAAAATCTCTGAAAATTTGCACTTTTTCAGCTTTTTACGCATTTTTCTTGCAAAAATGGAAAAGGATCATGCTAACCGCTCTAAGCAGCTTGCTTTTAGCTTATCTAAATTCGATGACTGGAAGGTCAGAATGCAGGCTCTTCTTTGCTCTATCCATGACAAAATGTGGGATGTAATCACCACTGGACCAATCACAGTCATGATGGCAAACACACAAGCTGCAGCTCAAGGAGCCGGCGCTGAGCAGATGATACCGAAACCAAAGTCACAGCTCACCTCGGAAGAAAGAACAAGGGCGAACCTGGACAATGTAGCACGAAACATTCTTTACAACTCTCTCGACGATTCCTTGTTCCCCAGAGTTCGAAAATGCGAGAATGCCATGGAGATCTGGAACGTTCTAATGAACCTGGGTGAAGGTGATGAACAGGAGAAGGACAACAAGCTGACAGTGGCTATGAAGAAGTTTGAAGACTTCAAGATGCTGCCAAATGAAACTGTCATGGACATGGAACTTAGGTTCACCAGACTCATGGGTGATTTGACATATCTTGGAAAGGAAATGACATAGAAAGAAAAGAATCTGAAGATACTTCGTGGTCTGCCGAAGTCTTGGGAGATGAAAGTCATCGCAATGAGAGACAACCGAGACATGAAGACTACGAGCACAACCAAAATCTTCAGTGACCTCAAGGCTTACGAGTTTGAGCATGAACCGAAGGATGCGGAAGAATCTGAAACGAGAAATATAGCTCTCGTGGCTAACAAACAAGCATCAACTTCTGACAGGTCAAAATCTAACTCTTGTGAATTCTTATCTGATGAACAATATGCTTTGTTTGTTAGAAAAATGAAGAGGTTTATGAGAATGAACAACTTCCAAGACCCTCATCGTTCGAGCCACCAAAGGCAACACGAAAGCTCGCCTCAAACTTCAAAGCCTGATACTTCAGACTCGCAATTGTTGTGCTACAACTGTCGGAAACCAGGACATTTCAAGGCAAACTGTCCTCACCCAATTGTGAGCAAGCATCAAGACAACAACACTACCAAAAGCTCATCCAAAGAAGCCGGAGATAGTTACAAAAGAAATGATAAGCCAGAATCATCAAGCACCAGAAACGAAAGAAGGAGAAAGGCTATGGTAGTGAACGAAACTCCTGACACTGTTGAGGCCGAAAGCAGTTCCTCAAGCTCAAGTTCAGATGACGAAAGTACTGAAGAGGAAAAAGGACTGCTATGCCTGTTCAGCCAAGAATCAGAAGATCTATGCCTTATGGCTGACGAGGATGAGGTAAATTCTCAATCATCCTCTTGTTATTCAGCAGAGTCCAGTTCTGTGGGGAGTCAAACTTCCAATGAATCTGTCACCGAAATGATGAGGAAGTTCAAAGTGATCAAAAGCACATACTCTAAACTTAAGGAGGAGAACTCTCGGCTTATGATTAGCTATAATGCGCTAAGGCAAGTTCGAGTTGAGAACATAATGCTAGCCATTGCTAAGAAGCAACTTGAGGAAAATGTTCTCGCTCTGAAAGAGCAGTGCACAGCAAGAGAAAAGAGAGAGCAAGAATTGCTTGAAGTCTTGAATAAATTCAACAATTCGTCCAATCTAATGGACCGAATGGTGAATGAATCTAGACGGCCCGGGGAAAGAACGGGAATTGGTTTTGACCCCAGCTCCTCTTCACAAGTCGGCTTGAACAAATCCACGAATGCTTATTCTCACGAAAGTTTTCAAGCTGCATTTGTTCAAGGTCCAACCCAGGTGTCTGAGCCTATGACGAAAGTTAACGATGTCGCCACACCACAATCAACAAGCCAACCGAAAGGTAAGGCTGTACAACGAATTGTGGATCCTAGAGATGAAAGATCTTTCAAAGGCAATCCTAGACAAAAACATGTCAAAAGGAATGGACCAAATGGCAATAGACAAAATCTAAACCATAAGAAAGGTCAGCCTAACAAGAATATTCAATCAAGGAAAAGGCCGAATGTTAACCAGAGGCAATATCGTCCAAAACCAACACGAAAGAATCCTGTTCAAGGAATCCCGAGAAATGGACGAATCAGACAAAACGAAAGATCTTTCAAAGGATCAGGTTATGGCAATGGATGGACTGGGCCATCAGAGGAAGATTGGTTTGATTACCCAGAACCTCTATCAAGAGCTGAATTTGAGATAATTCATCTGCGTAAACAAAACAATTACTCCAAGTATTATGAAAATCCTCCTGAAGAATATTTTCACGAGAGATATAATGCTAAAACCTTTGCCAATATCCATTATGATTACCGCACATCTAATGGGTATAGAGGACCGAGGATGAGACGAGGAAACTCTAGGTTCATGTGGATTCCAAAGCTGACATCTAATCCTCAAGGACCCGAAACTCAAGGGGTACCTAAAATCATATAATCTTTCTTGCAGGACAAACAAGTCATATGGTATGTCGATAGTGGCTGCTCAAGACATATGACTGGTGATAAAACAATGTTGAGCAATTTCAAGAAAGTCGATGGACCTAAAGTCGTCTTTGGAGGACAAACCAGTGGTAAAACTCGTGGAACAGGAAACATCATAAAAAAGGGAATAACCATCCAAGATGTAGCCTATGTTGAAGGATTAAACTTCAATCTCCTGAGCATAAGTCAGTTTTGTGACAAAGGCTACAAAGTTGAATTCTCCAAGGACAATTGCAAAATAATCAACACGAGAAATGGAGAAATCGCATTAACTGGCCAAAAGAAGAAAAACATGTACGTAATCTCGTGGAATTCTTCTAACGCTAACGTTTGCTTTGTGGCTAAAAGTAATGCAGATCTTAGTCAAGAATGGCACAACAAGCTAAGTCATCTAAATCTGAAAACGATCAACAAACTAGCCAAGAAAAATCTTGTGAGAGGCTTAGCCGAAGCATCCTACATAAAAGACAAAATTTTTGAGGCATGTCAAAAGGGAAAACAAATCAAGTCATCTTTCAAGTCCAAGGATGTGGATGCAAACTCTCGTTCCTTAAGCCTTCTACACATGGATCTCTTCGGACCAGTTGATCCAGCAAGTCTGAGTAGAAGAAAGTATAATCTCGTCATAGTAGATGATCACACGAGATATACTTGGGTGCTTTTCTTGAAAAAAAAAAGAACAAAACCGAAGTCGTTCTTCCTAATCTCTTGAGGCAACTGCAGACAGAAAAAGAGGTCAAGATCATTCGGATAAGATCAGATCAAGGAACTGAGTTTGTTAACAAGGTCATAAAAGAGTTCTGTGCACAAAATGGAATCTTTCATCAACTCTCAGCAGCACGAACTCCTCAACAAAACGGAGTAGCCGAAAGGAGAAACAGAACCCTGAAAGAGGCAGCACGAACAATGATCTCACACTCAGGCTTACCAAAGCGGTTTTGGGCCGAAGCCATAAACACAGCATGCTATACACAAAACAGATCCCTAATCAACAAATCCTACAACAAAACCCCATATGAACTATGGAAAGGTAAAGTACCGAGTATTGCCTATTTTCATGTCTTTGGTCGCAGGTGCTTTATTCACAATAATGGAAATAATCATTTGAGAGCCTTTGACAAAAGAGCAGACGAAGGATTGTTCATGGGTTATTCCTCAGTAAGTAAGGCCTTTAGAGTCCTAAACAAACGAACAATGGTGATTGAGGAATCCTTCACGTCAAATTCGACGAACTATCTGAGAAAAATCCAGCTGGTATTGAATCATCAAGTGATCCAAGTCAAAACTCTCAACCAAACGAAGAAGAAGTCTCAGATGAAGAAGATATCTTAACTTCCTACACGAAATATCAATTGAAGATCTCTGAGCCCGAAACTACAACTCAAGAAAATGTTGATGTACAACAAGACACTCCTGATGTTCAAGCACCATTCGAACCCATGATCTACGTTCAGCTACCTTATATTCCTGAAATGGATGCACAAAATCAGCAAAATGTTTTTGAACCCGATCTTAGATGGTTAAGAGATCATCCTCCGGATCAAGTGATTGGAAATGTTCAAGAAGGTGTACGAACAAGAGCCTCCCTGCACGAAAATATGATGGCATGTTTCTTATCACAAATGGAACCAAAATCCATCGAAGAAGCTTTAAGTGATCCTCACTGGGTGATAGCCATGCAAGAAGAGCTTAATCAATTTGAACGAAATGACGTATGGGAACTTGTCACAAGACCAACACATCAGAATGTCATTGGGACTAAGTGGGTTTTTAGAAACAAAATGAGCGAAGATGGACTCATTGTTAGGAACGAGGCTCGTCTTGTAGCTAAAGGTTATTGTCAAGAAGAAGGAATTGACTTGGATGAAACCTTCGCCCCCGTAGCTAGACTTGAGGCTATACAAATTTTCTTAGCCTATGCAGCTTACAAAGACTTCAAAGTCTATCAAATGGATGTCAAAAGTGCTTTCTTGAATGGTCTTCTTGAAGAAGAAGTCTATGTTGAGCAACCACCTGGCTTTGCAGTCGACTTTGGACAAGAAAAAGTCTATCATCTCAAAAAGGCATTATATGGCTTAAAGCAAACTCCAAGAGCTTGGTATGATACGCTTTCACACTTTCTTATTTACTGCAGTTTCACGAAAGGAGCCGTAGACAAAACGCTCTTTCATATTAAAGATGATGATCATATTCTTCTAGTGCAAATCTATGTTGATGACATCATCTTCGGAAGTACGAATCCTATTCTGTGTGAAAAGTTCTCAAACCTTATGCAAGGAAAATTTGAAATGAGCATGATGGGAGAACTAAACTATTTTCTGGGATTGCAAGTACAGCAATGCTCAGATGGAATTTTTATTAGTCAAGCCAAATATACCAAGGATCTATTTCGAAAGTTTGGCATTGATGGAAAGACATCTGTCAAAATTCCTATGAGCACATCTCTTAGAATGGATATTGACAACGAAGGAAAAGATGTGGATCAGAAAAACTTTCATGGTATAATCGGGTCTCTTCTATACCTAACAGCAAGCAGACCTGACATTTCGTTTGCTGTTGGAGTATGTGCGAGATTTCAAGCTAAACCTAAAGAAAGTCACTTGAGTGCAACCAAAAAGATCTTGAGATACCTTAAAGGGACAAAAAGTGTTGGACTTTGGTACCCGAAAGAAGGAACTTTCGATCTCGTTGGCTATTCGGATGCCGACTTTGCTGGATGCCGAATTGATCGAAAAAGCACCTTAGGAACCTGCCAGTTCCTAGGGGGAAGACTTGTGCCTTGGTTTAGTAAAAAGCAACATTCCATTGCTACCAGCACGACTGAGGCCGAATATATAGCAGCTGGAAGTTGCTATGCTCAAATTCTTTCGATGACTCATCAGTTAAAGGATTATGGCATAAATGCACGAGAAGTGAGCATCAAATGTGACAACACTAGTGCAATTGCCATCACGCACAACCTATTCTACATTCACGAACTAAACACATTGTTATTAAGTATCATTTTATTCGTTATCATGTTGAGAGAAAAGATATATCTCTTGATTATGTCAATACTGATGATCAGCTTGCAGATATTCTCACAAAACCCTTGAGTGAAGCAAGATTCTCTACTCTAAGACATGAAATCAGGATGATTGAAATGGCATAAAACTCGGGAATCAAATCTGCAAAGATTTTCACAATATTCTTACAGAATCTCCTCGATATTCTCATCATAAAGATTTGATCTATTCTCACACGCAAGATCTCTATAAAAAGAGAGAACATATTGTCACCAAATCCACACTAACTCATCTTTTGTAAGAAATCTAGTCTTTATCTTTGATTATGTTGGTATGTGTACAGGGAGTGAATCGAAAACGACAATCACAGAAAAGAGGAAAGATGAGATTGAAATCTTCCATGATCCTCTAGTTGATGAGGAGGCATTAAACAAATTTCTAGCATGTTCACAACATATCCAAAATCTCCTGTGTGACCGAACGGAGCAAGAATCACGTGAATCATTTCACTCTGTTGGCAACTCCATAGGATATGCAAAGGAGGACAGTGTGCTGGAAAGAAGCGATAGCTTTGACTATTCACCATCAAGCACTCCTCCAAAACTGCCCTCACCACTTAAGTCCACAGCGAACAGCAAGAAGAAAATGACCTAAGAATTACTCTGGGTCACTATGATAAGCTGTGAATCTATCTATCATGAATAAAATATGAAAAAGGCTGTCACGAAATTTGTTGATTACTTTCCTAACACGAAACCTAGTGACGTCATCTATAATATTTTAAACAGATCTGCACGCAATCTCTGCATCTATAAATTGAAACCTCCTTCCAAGAATTTTACTCACACAATCAGTCCATTAGTAAGTAAAACTTTGCAGGTACGAATAAGGGCAAAGGAAAGATGGACGAGGCAGAGAGACGAGCTATTCGGCGTGATCACCACCTTCAGGAAGCAGGCAAACTGACTAGTGCCACGATAATGAAATTAGTGGAAGATGGTGATAGGGTCCACGTAACGTTCTCCATGCCAAACTCGGCCACCCCGAAAGAAAGAGAAATTCTGGACAATGCTGTCAACGAATCTCTGGCCACAAAAAAACAAATGTCTGGCACAGGCAACACAGCTGGCAAACGAAAGGAAGATGGTTATGAACAATGCTAACAAGCACTCATCTCACACACCCATCTTTCGTTGGTATCCAGTTTCTGAGGCTTCACAAAAGAGTGAAAAGTCTTATGAAGACTTCACTCTAGTTCACTCTCAGTTACCAACCAACTCAACTACGCCCACTCTCTCCCTAGAGGAACTGGACGAATATGCGAACAAGGCAAATTTGCCTGACGTGACTGATGAGTTGACTCGTCTGGAGCTTCACGTGCCTTATCGTTTTCTTTAAACAATGTTTGTTTTATCTGTATGGCTTGGAGTACCTCTGCACGATTCCTTTCAATGAAATTATCTACCTTTATTGATGTTACTAATTGCTCTTTTGACCATGAATCTTTAATGTCAGACTATTTCTTTCGGGTCAAAGAGTTATCTCTTAAACGCATCAAATATGACAATAAATGCATGGATCTAAATGCTAATTGGTTCTACAGAAATCATAGTTTCTCCTAAATGGTTAACCACTGGATAAAACATTGATCTTCATCTCAAATTTGCTATAAAATGAGGACATTGGTTTCATTTAAAAGCATCCCTTATTTCTCAATCAGTGGCTCCTAAAGTTTCAATTACCAGGAAAGCATCAAGGAGAACCCGAGCTCATCCAGAAGAAGATAATCTAGGCAATCATAATCTCGGCAACAATCCTATTAATCCTCTGAATATCTCATCTGACTTAGAAAGTGAGGATTTTGATGAACTCATCAAAAGATGTGCTGATGAAGATGCCAGATCCTTTGATCCCAATGAGGAATCCCCTCTAATTGTTAGAAAGGGCTTCTTGTCATTGGAATCCTGGAACAATCCCACTATGGACAAAGATCTCAGGGAGTTTTATCGAACATATAATTGCAAGACTGAGTTTGTAGGATACATTGAAGGAGAATCTGATGAGGAAATGTATCCTCTCGATGGACCATCTCTTCCAAAAGCCCCTACATCAAAGAAAATTCCTAAGGTCACCAAGGGCGAAACCAGTAAGACTGGGAAAGGAAAGGGAAAGAAATGAAAATCTCGATGTTATTTGTTCAATAATCGTCCTTAATTCTGCATTTCTGTTCATCTATGTCTCGTGCTTTTATTAATGAAGATTTTCTAGCATAAATCTCTGACTGTCTGATATTTGCATACATTGGAATCATCTCACTGACCTTTAAATTATGGTATTCTTGAAAATATCCATTCAAAGTCTTCTACGACATTAATGGTCAGTTGAAGAAACATATGGTCATTAATTACAGCATTGAATGCTGTGAGTAGTTTCACATCGATATCTCTTCACGCTATACCTATAAAAAGGGGATATATCTCACTCTTCTCATCATCTTCAAAAATGGCCCCTAAAAAGCCTTTTACAAGGGGAGATTCTCGCAAACAGAGAGAACTCGCCAGGAAAATAAGAGAAGAACAGGGAGACATGTATCTCGGCAATAGCCTTCAAGCAACCTTAGAGGTCTCCTCTGATACTGAATCATCATCTCAGTATGATGAAATGGCTGGCTACATTGTCGAGGAACCCGAGGAAGCCCCTCCAGAAGAGGAAGTTCCTCAACAAGAGAAGAGTCCTGCTGATCTGCCTAACAAGTATTATGCCAAAAATTATGTCAACTATCTCAATGAAGAGATCAAATCTGAGAGTAAAGAAGAGCCCACTTCGTCTTCGGACTCTAACTTTCTGCGTACCAGAAAATGGTATAAAAGAATGTGGGCAGAACTCAAGAAGCCGAAAGCTGAGACTCATGAGGATAAGGCAAACGAGAGGAAGAAAAACTAATCTTTTGGATTATGTATCTTATTTTCTGTATCTGTCTCTCTCGTTTGGATGAATAATAAAATCTTGGTTTCAATGATTTTAGTTTAATCTTAATTAAGTGATGAACGAAACTTTAGTTGTTTCTGTTCACACCTACCATGGAATACCAATGACCAGGACTATCTTTCTTGGAAATGCATATATTCCTTCACGCGTGCTATTCATGTTCATGGCTAGTCATTCGGGTCACACCTTTTGATAAAATCTTATATTCTTTATAAGGGACTTTCTCGAGAAATATGGCTTCACACTTCTCAACTTATATCACCATGGACAAGGGAAAAGCAATGGCTCTCACAACTGGAAGTTTGTCTAGAAAAGCTAAATCCAAGAATGCTCCTCGTCATGAACCAGAGAATTCATTGCTGGAGGGTTCATCTTCAATTGATGGATCCACCAAAATATCAAGTCTCTCTGAGTTTCTCTCGCTTGTAAAGCTTGCGCCTCATCTAAAAAATGATGAAAAATACATGGCTACTTATGCTGCTGCTGAGGCTCGTGTTAAGACCGAACTGGATGACATGGAAAAACGAGGTCTTTCAAGAGATGCTATGGGCACCGATCATGAGACAATCATGGGAGAAGTATTTTCTTTTGAGGTTCCCAAGAAGGAATACCTTGATTATGCCCAACAGAAGAACACCAAAAAGTAAAGACTTGTACTGCTTTGAACTACGAGAGATGTAGTAATAGTGCTCAATATCTTCGTCTTATGAAATAAGACATCTCTCGGGTTATCTTATAAAAGTTTCGTTGTATGTTATGTTCATTAGACTTTATTTGTCTAATGGACCTTTCGTCTAATGAAGTTTATCTTGTTTCGGTTTTCAGTCGTACTTAAGAAGCTTCAAAATCAATAAATCATCTGAACCGTTAACACATTTCATCATGGGGATCGTGTGGCCGAGAAAAGTGGTCCACTACCCCACGATCTCTGACAAATGAATTGATGTGCATTTAATGCATACGTAGGCACTTGATGTGCATTTGAAGAATTGAACCGGTTGAGAGTTTGAATTTCAAACTACCCATCACTAAAATGGGTCACCCGTATTTGTATACCCGGGACCCAAAGAAAACCCTACCTAAACCCTCTTCATATCAACCCTCATCTCTTTTATGCACTCTCAATCTTAAATCTGCCTTTACACCTTCACTACATCCAAAACCTCTCAAATGGCGGACTCACCAAAAGCTACCACCTACGAAGCTGAACCTGAAGTGCCAACTACACTGGAGATACCAACCTTTCCCACAAACGACACCGCTTTTATTGAATCTCGGACTCCCTTCATTGCCGGAGGAAGCATGTGGGATGCGCATGGCTTCCTGAAGTATGTCATCGATCGAGACTTCGGAGAAAAGATCATCAACCTGCTTAAGGAAACTGGTTTGTATAAATTTGCTGCACATCTGTATTCGTTTTGGTTCCCTACGGATGTTGCACAATTCTACATGAATGCTTCTGTTTCTACGGATTCTCTCACCATAACATCGAGAGTCAACAATCAAGCAGTAACAATTACGTCGGAGGATATTAGGGCTGCCTATGAATTTCCTCAGAGGGATGAGTCATACAAATCCAATCTCGCCTTCTATCACTATGATCAGGATGATTTTTATGCTTCTATCAAAAACAAGCAAGGTCCAACTGCAATCAGATGGCCTTTGAAGAAGAAGTGGTTTCGTTTGGATTACGAGTTCACAGTGGACATCTTCAACAAGCTTGTCGAACACAAAACATCGGGGACAGACAATGTAACGAAAGAAAAGCTCAAAATGCTGCACGCATTCCTCCATGATCACAAGGTGGACTGGTCAAAAATTATCTTCAATAACCTCATACATGTCATCACTTTTAATAGAAAAAGCACTGGAGATATTACGAAGAAAATAGGCTACGGGTTCTTGGTTAGTCACTTCCTCACTACAAAGAGAATCCCTGTGAGACCAGGAATCAGGCCTGGACCTAAGGCATGTCACATGCAGCACAAGCCCACTGGCTATTATAAGCAGAAAGCTTTGGAACTGGACATACCATTGGAACTAGTCAAAGCTAAACGGAAGTCTAAGGAGGCGAAAGAATCAGAAGATGATCAGCCTAAGCCGAAACGACAGAAGAAGGAGAGAAGCTCGCTTCGTGTTGAGACGAAAGCAGTTGTTGTTGAGAAACCGTCCCCAGCTCCAACAGCAAATCCAGAAGAAATGACAACTTTGACTCCACCTGTTCTATCAGTGGATCCAATCATTGTGGACCACTCTTCTGACGATGACAATATTGCTCTTTCTGTTCTCGGTAAAAAGGGGCAGATTAAGTCTCCGGAAAAATCGAGCACACCTCTCTCAATGAAGGAAGGTACCAAGACGAAAGAAGCATCTTCCCAAAGGGAAGACAAGAAGAAGGAAGTATCTACCCAGGGGGAAGACAAAATGAAAGCAGTAGATTCCCAGGGAGAAGACAAGCCGAAAGAAGTAGATTCCCAGGGGGAAGACAAGGCGAAAGAAAAATCCTCTCAGGGGGAAGATATGTCAAAAGATGAAAACCCGAAAGCAGCCTCCTCCGAGAAGAAGTCAAAGGCGACATCATCCAGACGAAAAGCAAAATCCAAACCATCCAGGAAACGAAAGCACAGGTCCTCTTTAGAACCTCAAGATCCCATCTCTCCGAAAAGCCTCCAACCACAAGAACCCATTTCAGCAGAGCGAACTTCTCCACGTTCGACACAAGAACCTGCTGTCATGGAAAAGGAGGTCAATCACTTAAGTCTCCCACAAGAACCTGGCTTGCCAGAAGAGACGAGAGAAGTGATTGTTCACACGAATGTTGCTGATGTCCCTCTTACCGAAAGCACCCTCCCACAAGAACCTACCCTTGCAGAGCAGGTACCAGATACTCTGACACAAGAACCTGCATTGGTAGTTGAGGACAATCAAGTGATCCCAAATACGATCATTAATCCGAAAGCAGTGATCACACCACCAGCTGTTGCACCCATCCCTCCATCTCCGGATCAATTACTTCGTGAGGCTATAGAGTGATGCGGCCCAACATAATGAAGATCCATCAAGAGTACCAATTACAAGGCCCAAGTCCAAACGATTAAGACAACTCTTCATTGGTGATATTCAAAGATGGCGGAAATCCAAGTCAAGCCCATTTGAAAAGATGAAGAAGAATTCAAGGCTTTTTATAATTGTTTAAGTGCTGATTTTGGTGATTAAATTAGGCCCAAATCAGCCCTATTATTTTTGGTCATCATTAATTTAAATTGTTTGGCATAAAAGAGAAAACACTAGTTGTATTTAGAAAGGATTCCTTAAATCATTTTCTAAATAAAACTCTATTTACTTGTTTTCTAGATTAGGTTTAGGACTCTTTTTTCCATTGCATTTAGAATTATAATGCTGCCCCTATACCTATAAATAGGGCACATCCATATCAGTTTCAGGGAGGCTTTAATTCAATAAAATTCTTAAGTTTTTCTTTACACTTGTGTAAGGAACCTTATGGCTAATTGTGGACTCAATTAGTGGCTAGTCGTGGACTCGACTAGCAAATTGATTCGTGGACTCGAATCAATATTAATTTCTTCAACCTTAGATTTAGGTTCGTGGACTCGTTCTTGAATCGAAGGAAACTAGATCCGACTCTAGTTGATTGAAGATTGCATCATCGAGGTACTTAAAGCTACAATGGGATTCTTCCAAGTCTTTGAGGATTCGAGACAAAGGGTTTCTCGTGAGGTTTAAGGTATTTCTATCCATCTCTATCTTTACATTGTGAGCAATTCTTGGGACAATACTCATCTTATTTGAATCTTGGCCAAGGTTCATATCAATTTGGTATTCAGAGCCTAGGTTTATCTCATTATCATTAGAAATTTGGTTTCTTTGGTTCCCTAGGTTTATCTCGTTCTTATCTTACATACTACTTTTATTCATGTCTTATTCATTAAAAACCCCCCAAAAAAATTTCCTTTGCATTCTTGATTGTGTTCTTGAATCTTGATACATGTTCTCCAGTTTCTTGAAAAACAATCCCGAAAGAGTTTTCCTTTTTTCCCGTCCAATATCAACGAGACCTCACACCTCCTAAGCACCATATTACCTCATATTCTGTCAGGAAAATAACCCCATCTCACCCTTACCTATATCCAAAGCGCATTTACGCGCAATTACGTCTCAATCACAGCCTGTCCAGATTTCCGCGTTCTGTGACTAGTTTCAAAGTATGACTTATATCTCGAGATCCACTGGTTAGTTTTATCCGAAATTTTGATATGTTGTAGATCTCTTCTGGGGAGTTCTTTTGATATATTATATACGTGCTAATTCCTTACGGTCATTGAGATATTCATCTTCGAAGTAAGGGCAGCGTTTCTGTTTTTCTGGGTGATTCTTGAAATTCTTGATTCTGTTTTGAAGGTGTTGTGTGGATCCTCTTGGTCCGAAATTTTTGTTGATATTTACAGTAGTTATTTGGAGGTTACTTATCAAAAAAAAATCAAAAAAAAAATCAAGAAATTTGAAAAAAAAAAACAAAAAAGAGAAAGCAATAAAGAAGAAGAATAAGGTTGGGAAAAGAATCTGGTTGGTGGGAGAATTTTGGAGAGAAAAGGAAGGGGAGAAGTATAAGGTTGGAAGGAGTTGTTGATACATTCCTATTTGGTTGTGGTACACTTGAACCACTTTTACATTCTATTTGTGTCTATCTTCTGATATTGGTCCTACATATCTTTCTGCCATACTTCTTTCTTTGCTTCCCTTTTTCTTTCAAATCTTTCTTAGTTTCTTTGCTTGTATTGTCCTTTTTTCTTTTCTTCTTGCTCTCAATTTTATTACCTACCTCACGATACACCTTACTCTCAAAGGCTTGTGAAGTTTTCCAAAGTACGTTTTCTTGAACTTTGAGGTTGAATCCATATCAACTTGAGTTCCGGACTAGAATTTTCCTTTTTGGAAAAAGGCTTGTGAGAGTATCTGCCACCTTGAGTGATACACGAGTGGAGTGTATGTTTGTAAGAGTGTATAGTGCACCCCCAGAGCCATATAATCCACCTCTTACCTGCGAGCTGAGAATAGTGAGGGAGCGAGCCAACTTTTTGGTTTCACTAACGTGATTACTCACACATCTTCTTGTTTTTTTTTTTAGATATTTTTTTTTTCCTATACAGATGGCTGATCAAGTTCCAAATCTTCCCCAGGCATTAGAACAAAAGATAGACAGGTTACTCAAACTAATGAATAATTTGGAGCAACGCTCACACCAAGTGCAACCACCACACAATGATGAGTGACACCTGCCATCGGCAGGAATAGTGGATCCTAGATGTCAAAGGATCCAGCAGCATAATGCGGAGTTAGGAAACATTAAACATGAAATTCCTAACTTCACCGGTGAGAAAGGACCTACTGAATACATAGAATGGGAGAATGCTGTTGAAACTCTTTTCCATTTAAAGCACTATTCTGATTTTACAAAAATTAGGCTAGTTGCTACATCTTTTAAGGGTTATGCATTATCTTGGTGGCAAAAAAGAAATGGAGAGAGAGTTGCTAATTTTATTCCTTATGAATCTTGGGTTCAAGTGAGGGAAGATATGCGCCTAACCTTTCGTCCTAAATTTTTTTTGTATGATCTTGAAAGAAAATTGCAGGGAACGGTGCAAGGAACAAAGTCAGTTGATGAGTACCACCAAACTATAAATATTTTGCTTAAACAGGGAAACATACATGAAGAAGATACAAAAACTGTTGCTCGTTTTGTACATGGATTGAACTTAGAAATTCGATGTGGAATGAGTATTCAGAGATATAACACCCTTTATGATGCCTTGTATGCTGCACGTGAATTTGAGGCAAAAATTAAAGAGATGAAAATGCACAAGTCCAACAATATTGCATCAAGATGGAACAACACTTGTTCCACCCTTCAAAGGCGTGATGAAAATCCTCCTCCAAGAGATGATTCACGAGACAACGGTAAGGAAAAGGTAAGTGAGGCAGTGACGCCTCAACATGATAGAGAAATGATTTGTTATAGATGTAATGGGAGAGGCCACATAGCCCGTGATTGCCCTAACAAGAGGGTAGTTAAGATAACAACACAATCTGAAAAATTTACTTCTTGTCTTGAATCTGAGGATGAGGTATGTGACTATTTTGAAAGCCCCAATGAACATGTTGAGGGAGAACCTTTTATACCTTTAGATTTTGATTCTAAATATGCTGATAGTGAGTCTAGTCATACTCCTGTTGTTAAGGATGTTTTGAATGTTCACCCTATAAAAGAAAATGAGTCTCAAACTAAAAATATATTTTGTGCTAACGAGTCACTTAGAGGGAATGCTTGTACTGTGGTAATAGATTCTGGAAGTTGCACAAATGTGGCTAGTGCAGCTATGGTTAAATTTCTTCAATTACATTTTCTTAATCATCCAAATCCTTATTGTTTGCAATGGTTAACTGATGCAGGAGAAGCTAGAGTAACCAAACAGGCTCTTATTCCTTTATCTATTAACAGTTACTCTAATGAAATCTTGTGTGATAATATCCCAATGCAGGCTGCTCATATCTTGTTAGGTAAACCATGGAAATTTGATAGAAAAATAAGTTCTGATGGAATGAGGAACACTTATGTGTTTTACATGAATGGGGTTACATATGTCTTGCCTCGTTTGTATCCTAAACAAGTAGAAGAAATTCAATCGACATTGATGCAAGCTCTCAAACTAGCCTCAAAGAAGGAAGAAATCAAAGAGAGAAAAGTGGAACCTCCATGTTTGGAATTGCAATCACCACTCCAATCCTCTAACTCAGTTTGTAGCCAAAAAAAGGGATCACAATCATTGATACAGTGGAAAGGACCAGCCCAAGGTGTCAAAGTGCAAACACCATACATGCAAGAGAAAGGAAGGGGAGTCACTTTCTACTCACTTTTATTTCAAAAGCATGCATTAAAATTCTCTAGATTTCTTTGCCATGTTTCTATTAATGGCCAACTTGCTAGATGTGTTAGAAATTTGTTTGCATCCATACATCCGAGATTCCCTAACTTTGATTTTACTAAAACTTTATTTGATAGAGATAAGGGATCACTTGGAAGTTATAAGGCACATTTGAAAACTTCTTATGGCAAATACTACTTGCACAAGGGGTTTTGGTTCAAAGTCAATGGGATTGACACTTTTAGCTTTGTTTTGGGCAATGATTTAATTGTTGATTCACATAAGGGACAATTTGATTTTCCAAAGAGTGATGATGTTTTGCATGTATATTTTCATTTTGTTGAACTATTACCATTAAAAATGTTTAAATTTCATGCTGTGTCATTAGACTTAATTCCCTTACTTGTTGATTGTAGGATGATAATTGGAGCTACTCGTGTCAAGCATCCCAAGAAAAAGTTCCATGAGCGTGATAAAACACAAAGTGAGCTTGCTAATTTGTCTTTCATTGAAGATTTGGATTCGAGGACGAATCCTTTTCAAGAAGGGGAGAATAATAAGAACCAGTACATATGGAATCCAATAAGGGTCTATAGTGGACTCATCACAAGGCCCATAACTACATCCTTAAAGAATCATTGGTGGAAGAAACAAGAAGGCCCAATAATAATTCCATTCGATAGAGGAAAGTATTATAGTGGCCCATTTCAAGTGATATCATGGATCGAAGACAATTACAAGATTCGAGGTCGAATCATTTTCAAGAAGGGGAGGATGATGCGGCCCAACATAATGAAGACCCATCAAGAGTACCAATTACAAGGCCCAAGTCCAAACAATTAAGACAACTCTTCATTGGTGATATTCAAAGATGGCGGAAATCCAAGTCAAGCCCATTTGAAAAGATGAAGAAGAATTCAAGGCTTTTTATAATTGTTTAAGTGCTGATTTTGGTGATTAAATTAGGCCCAAATCAGCCCTATTATTTTTGGTCATCATTAATTTAAATTGTTTGGCATAAAAGAGAAAACACTAGTTGTATTTAGAAAGGATTCCTTAAATCATTTTCTAAATAAAACTCTATTTACTTGTTTTCTAGATTAGGTTTAGGACTCTTTTTTCCATTGCATTTAGAATTATAATGCTGCCTACCTATAAATAGGGCACATCCATATCAGTTTCAGGGAGGCTTTAATTCAATAAAATTCTTAAGTTTTTCTTTACACTTGTGTAAGAAACCTTATGGCTAATTGTGGACTCAATTAGTGGCTAGTCGTGGACTCGACTAGCAAATTGATTCGTGGACTCGAATCAATCTTAATTTCTTCAACCTTAGATTTAGGTTCGTGGACTCGTTCTTGAATCGAAGGAAACTAGATCCGACTCTAGTTGATTGAAGATTGCATCATCGAGGTACTTAAAGCTACAATGGAATTCTTCCAAGTCTTTGAGGATTCGAGACAAAGGGTTTCTCGTGAGGTTTAAGGTATTTCTATCCATCTCTATCTTTACATTGTGAGCAATTCTTGGGACAATACTCATCTTATTTGAATCTTGGACTAGATTCATATCATAGAGGCTGACTACAACCGAGTCATGTAGTGGCAGAAATGGCGCACCGCCAAAATCGATACTCTGCTTGATACAGCCGAAGCAATGAAGGAAGAAGAGAAGTTTGCCCTAGAGTGGGTTGGCACGAAAGATGTCTATGAAGCACTCCGTCTTGAAAAAATTCGACGAGTGTACTCTTATAAAGTGACCAACCGCACTCTCGGAAAGGATAAGGCACCCTTATGTCAACAAACCTCCCTTGGATCCAGCGTTTGAAGAAGAAATGAAGGAGCTTCGTTATGCAATGCTCCTATCCAAAATCAAGACTGACTTAGAAAAATCGCACTAGAACGATCCCAATTGCGAAGGTAGTGGATCAAAGGACGAGAATGGCAAAGAAATAAGTGATGAATCTGATAAGGAAAAGGAAGATGAAGCAAATGAAGACACTGATGATGCTGATGCAGACAATGAGAATGATGATGATGACGATGCTGATGATGATGACAATCAGAATGGGGGTAACACGAACAATCCTCATCAGGACCACAATGCAGCAAATCCCGAAGAATCATCATCACACAACTCTCCCTCCCGAAGTGATGACAAAAGGGAAGCATCACTCAAGGCTGACGAAACTTCACACACTCAACCTGAAGACTTATCTCGAGCTATCGTCCCCCATGTTCAACCAATGGACGAAACTCCTATAAAGAGAGAAGATGCAATTCCTCGTGAGGACAAAATGGATGCCTCACCAGTCTTCATAAGCTCAGCAAGTGGTGGCAAAATGGAAGCACCACCTCAAGCGGAACAAATGGACACCTCTCCAACAAATATTGAAGAAGAATCTCCACCGGTTTCTCCACATCATGTCATGAATCTTATGAGAGAAACTATTCACACAGCTGAAATAATCCACCGAGAATACCTAACGCTTCGTCGAAGGGACACTCAAACCTTGGAGGACTTATCTAAGAAGGTGGATCAACTGATGGCAGCTCAAGCTCAGTCTCATCCTCCACCGCATGAACAACCTCAACCACCACCACAAGCTCCACCCGAACAGCAATCTAATATCCACCTGGCAAAGGAACTTCATGAACTTCATGCATCTGTCGACAAGGTCGCAAAGCAACAACACGAACTCAAGCACTCGCATTTTAGCCTCAAAGAGCGTGTTGATTTAGCTTGCAAAAAGATGGAGACTGCACATGACAATACCTTTCAAATGGGTCAGTATTTGTATCAAATTCTTTGATATGTGCAAGATACCTTGGCTGCAATCAACAAGTTGTCCACTCCTCCTACTACTTGCGCCGATGATGCCAAAAAGGGGGAAAAGAAGAACCCTGATGATAAGGATGATGATCATCCTAGGGACAACACGAGAAATCGTTCGGATGATGATCATCCTAGGGACAACACGAGAAATCGTTCTCCATCTTTTGCACAGAAAGATTCTGAAAGAAGAAGCACGTATCCTCCACCTTCCTGAGATCATCAACCTTCTCAATCAAGATATCACTCATCTCGTGGACGTGGTCATCAACAGTCACAATCCCAACACCATTCTATCAAGCCTCGCCAATCTCTCGGCTCTGAGTCCAAATACATCTTTACTAGGTTGTCAAAGAGACAAAAAACGAGTCTAAGACAAAGGCTTATGAAAGATAGAAAGGTAACAATGGATGGCGTGGGAAACTTTCACTACTACAGAAAAACGATATTACGTCGCCTAAAAAACGTCAGTTTTTGACAAACCGACGTTATATGTCTATAAAATAAAGTAAAAGTAATATATATTATTTACGACGTCGGTTCTTCGAAAAAGCCGACTTAAGACGTCGGTTATTAAACTAACCGACGTCGTATGTTCTAAATAAATTTAAAAAAAAAAGGAATTAAAGACATACGACGTCGGTTCTCCAGAGGACCGACGCCGTATGTTATAAATAAAATTAAAAAAATATAGACTTTTTCTTATTTAGCACGTACAGATCTGGTTTCATCGCACACTCTCTCTCACTTTCTTCATCCCTTCTCAGAAGCATAAAACGGAGAAGAAAAGCCATCATCTTCGTTCTTTATCCCATCGTTCACCATGGTCTTCTTCATCCATTCCTACAGGCTACAGTACATCGTCTTCTTCGTCATGGTGTACCAGCAGCAGCAGCAACTTGCAACTCCAACAACGACGACGTAGATCTACTTTTTCCGGCGACGAGCGAACTTCCAGCTTGGAGTGGCGACGAGCTATCTCCGGTGACCACGACTGTATGGCGACGAGCGTTCTCCGGGGACCATGATTCTAAGGTGATGAGCGTAGCAGGTCCGGCCGTGGATGTTAAGAGAGGTAACGTAGCCTATCCTAGCGCTCTCTCCCTCCCTCTCTCCTTTTCCGGTAGCTTTACATACATAGATACATACATGCAGTAGTTATACGTTTCCTTAAAAGTCCTGCCGTTGTTCTTTGCACCGCAGCTTCCACTTTAGAGCTTCAACGAAACTCAACATCTTCTTCGGGAATGATTGGCCGTAATATGAACGAGTATGTTCTTTTTTTTTTTTTTTTTTTTTTTTTTACACAATCTATCTCTCTCCTTCTCTCTTTCTCTGTGTATCGTATCACTTCGATCTACAAATATAGCAGTATTTTCGATTGAATCCTTCGATCTACTTATATTTTTTATTCATGCTTTAAATTTTCAGTTGTATGCTTTAGATTTTCTATTTTATGCTTTGATCTATTTTTTTTTCTGTTTGATGCTTCAGTATTCCTTTGCCTAAAAATTGATTTCCGGTAAATATTGATTGCTTCGCTTTACAGTTTTTCTTTTAATTAAAATTTGATACGGCGTCGGTTTTTCTATAAAGACTGACGTCGTATCTATATATATTTTCAAAAAAACAAGATATGACGTCGATTTTTTCAAAAAATCGACGTCGTATCTCTATTTTTTTAAAAAAAACCAACATACGACTTCGGCTTTTTCAAAAAATCGACGTCGTATGTACTTATTTAGAAATTAAAAATAATATACGACGTCGGTTAAAACCGACGTCGTATAATTTATTTACGATGTCTGCTTGGTCTACGTCGGCAAATAACCGACGTCGTATGCCTAAAATAACCGACGTTAAAAGGTGTTTTTGTAGTAGTGTTTGTGGATTTCATACCATATGAAGAAGGGAGTGGGAAGCGATTTGAAGGTTGCAACGTTCCTGTGTGGATGAAGACAAAGGACAACCACACAAGACAACATCATATAAGCTCTCAAAATGAAAGGATCAAAAGGATGAATCGAGCGCTATGGGAAAAACATGATGAAGAAGTTCATAGAAGAGAAGAAGAACTTCAGGAAAGAGGGCGAGTAAAAGAACTGATCAAAGATCTCACGAAAGTAACCCCGAAGTTCTGAGCACGGAGTTATCTACAATGCAGCTTTCAAAGTACATGCCGAATCAGGAAAAAGCTACACAGAAGGAATGAATTCTTTCGAGCTTATCTCGTGGTGGAAATTAGGAATTGTTGAAGGAGCAAACATTCTTGAAGCCTATAAAAACTACATAAGCCTCAACATAAAGGGAAAATATGAAGATCTGATTAGGGAGAATCAAATCAAAGTGTTCAGAAAACGAATCAATGAAGAGATTGAGATCGACAGAATGCTCAAGGAGCAAAAGGAAAGAGACACTCGTGAAAACATGGAGGCTAAGCAGCAGAAGACGAAACTTTTGGAAATGTAAGATGTTAACTTTCTGTTCTTCTGAAATTTTTTGTAAGTTTATCTATCTATATGAAAATTTTCGTTGTTACACATCTCGTGTTACTTGTCTGAGTTACTTGTCCGTGTCTTATTTGTTATTGGTATTTATCTAGAAATGACTTGTAAACTCTCAGTAATGGCTGTTTTGAAATAAAGAATCCTTTATAGGACTTTTATCAGCATTATAAGAAGAGTATAGGTTTTGGCATCATCAAAAAGGGGGAAATTGTTAGGAACACTTGTATTAGGATTTTGACGATACCAATGTAACCTAGAATATAGACCCCTAACCTTTGCTTTTGTTTAATCGCTGCTTTTGTCCTAGACGAGAGTTGTCATAACTCACACTGTAATTCGTGTTAAGCTAGTCAAACTCACGAAAACGAGTTATGCTTAGATGTTAGGGCTATCAAGACGAAAGAAGATTCAAGGCACGAAGCATGAAGCGTCTACAACGAAAGTTTATCAGGAGTTGTCATCTACCACAAAGAGACAGTCTTATTTATGACAATCCTTCAAGCATTCTTCCTTTCCAATAGCAAGAAGAATGTCTTAACTGTCTGACTTGACAACATCCTAGGATCAAAAAGGACCTCAACATATGGGACACGCATACCAAGGAGCATTAAATGAAGTTGTACTATTCTAAAGCTAAAAGACAAAACCCCAAGGCTATCCATGCCATCAACGGCTACAAGGTACAAAACCCACTAATGGAGCATTTAACGCGGGAAGCTCCCAGGTCCTTACCCACTGGATATTAGGTTTGAAAATTTCATCTCCCTCCAACGGAACTTGAATTGGCTCCCAATTTCAAATTTCAATGGCTCCCAACTTGAATTGATTCGATTTGAAACTTGCTCCCAATTTCAATTAATCTCAATTTCTCTGAAACTGGCTCCCAATTTCAATTGCTTCGAAACTAGCTCCCAATTTCAATTCCTATGAAATCGGCTCCCAATTCCCTTTGAATTGTCTCCCAAGTGCAATTGCTTCTCAATTGCCACTCAAGTGAAATTGCTTCCCAATTTCCACTTGTAATCGGCGCCCATAGGTAGACTAGCGCCCAACTCCATCAAATTTAATTTAATTTGACTTCTCAAATTTTACCTTGTAAAATTGTTGATGGTGAGTTTCAAACTTGAGCCATTTCGCATAATATATCAAGCATCATCTACTTCGTCCGTACAACTATTAAGTAAATCTCCAATCTTCTTTGATGTACTCCTTTCTTTCCATAATTTCCCGATCATGGTCTAAGACTCTACTAGACCTATAAAATAAAATTGGGGGATCTACAAATACATATTTGGCATATCAAAACCAGTACACTTTATTCCTAACATATACATATTTACATACGGTAATGTATAACAAATCAAATAAAAAGATGTACATTATTTTTTCTTATGCACAAATCACAATAGAAGTACATTTTTTCAAACACAAGAATATTTCCGAATAATCACTTAAATCATTTTATACGGCAAATAATTATGAGCCAACAATTCATCATTTTAAAAATTAATTTAGGCAAAATAGAAATGGAGAACAACGACTTACCTGAAGAGAGTTTCACTTAATTTTTTCCTTAGCCATTTAAGAATTCAAAGGCTCCTCTTTAGCTTGAAGGGACTTCTTAAGTCTTGAAGGGAATAAAGGAGAGAAGAATTTTTTTCTTTTAAGGAATGCCGAACGATGAAAAGGAAAGAAGAGAAATATTTTTTTTTCTTGTGAGAATCGGCTATGTGAAGCGAAGGAAGAAGGAGAAGAATTCTTATCTAAATCACTAGTAATTCAATATTAAATGGAAGAATAATTTAAGGTAGTAACTCCCCATCACTCATTTGTTACCCCCCAATCTATAATTCATAAGTCCCAATCAATATAAAATATTTAGTTTATATTATATAAAAATAATTATACACCATATATTATATCACATACTTGATATATAATTATTACACTCATAAATAAATAAATAAATAAATAAAATATATATATATATATATATATATATATATATATAATACCATCTGAGGTCCTCCGAGTATAGTGGTTTTGTCTCGTTTAGTCCTAAACTTTCAAAGTGACCATCTGTGGTCCTTCGACTTTCAAATTTAACCATTCATGGTCCAAGTTAACCACCCATGGTCCTTTAACTATTAAATTTTAACCAACCATGGTCCTTTCAAAAGGACCACAGCTGGTTAAATTTCGAAACTTGAAGGACCATAGGTGGTTAACTTGGACCACGAATGATTAAATTTAAATGTCAAAGGATCACAGATGGTCAATTTGAAAGTATAGAACTAAACGTGGCAAAATCACCATACTCGGAGGACCTTAGATGGTATTAACTCATATATATATATATATATATATATATATATATATATATATATATATATATATATATATATATTACAAAATATCTACTAATAATAATAATTATTATATATATCTATACACATACATACTTAGTTAGTTTACTTAGTAAATTTATGTACATATACTATACGCACATATATGTACTAAACATGTTAAAAAAGTACATTTTATATTCAAATGTATATAAAATCATACGGTCCAAAAATAATTATTTTGTAGTTCAAGTTAATACATAACTACTTATAACAAAAATTTTATTTTCATTTATAACGACAAATATAATAGAAATGAGATTCTCTAATGACTCAATCAAAATGGCTCGATCAGAAAGAAGTAATAATTTTGAAAAGTAAGACTTTCTAATTTTAGAAAGGCTTGAAAAGCCGCGTATCACAATCTACCCCCCTTAAGGAATGCTTCGTCCCCGAAGCACTCCCAAGCTTAAGAAGTAAAGTCAACTAGAACTTAAGTTTCACAACTTTAGGCTACAATGCCAAAGGGTAAGGTGTTAAAACCTACCCCCCTTGAAGAAAAATTACGTCCCCGTAACTTAAAACCAACAAGTAACCAACACATCTTAAGGGTATTCCTACCGTACAACTTACGAACATAAGAAAACACAAATAGGAAACAAGGTGCATATAGTCTTTTAATTTTATCACTTTAACAAATAATTGATTGAAATATGCAATCACATACTTGAAAGATGCACACCCTCGAGGGGCAATAGCCACAGTTCATATAAAATACTTCATGAAATCTTCAAAGCAGTACACTTGTTTAAAACTTGCACTTTCACGCACTATTCCATCAAGAAAACATATTCTAGAAGAATGACTTGCTTTCACTCGCAAGTATTACTCAAAATACAAATAATTACAACAAAACAGATATAATGAAACTCATATCTCACCACCATTTCATAAGTCTCATCATTTGGATTCACCCTGTCACTTGGGAAATCTTAAAATCGTAATGCTTTGACCTTAGGCTTGAATACCATTTTGTAAATAACTTAGTCAAACTTATTTCCTTAATTTACAATTATAGATACCCATCAATCTTCGGAGTCCAACCCGAATCCACACAATTCCAATCTTTATATTAAAACTTCTAAAAGATACTAGGTTTACCCAACAATAGTCAAACTTCCATAGTTCAAAGTTAAATACTTTATTAGTCCAACAAATTTGCTTAAATCATTTAGCAAAATAAATACTATAATACTAATAATTTCACCTTCTCAAACGTACTATCCATTACATTCAATCTCTTGAAATTTAAACACGATTTTCCTTTTGACTATTACTTGAGTCAAACTTCCAACCCAGCAGGGCCGGTTTTTAGATTTTAGTGGCCCGTTCTGATAAATAAATGAGGCCCTACCAAAATCACAATCTTTAAAATCAATACCGTATTTTTTATTAATAATAATAATAATAATAATAATAATAATAATAATAATAGTAATAATAATAATAATATGGTGATAAAATGTTGTTGTGCGCAAAGAAAAAAACAAAAAATATATTATAGAACAAATTACAATAATAATAATAATAATAATAATAATAATAATAATAATAATAATAATAATGTGCAAAAACTCGCAATGCAAAATGATTAAAAAAGGAAGAAAATAACATATTATGGAATAATAATAATAATAATTTAAAAAATGGAGATGTTCAAAGTTGGAGCAACACTCAAGCGTAAAAAATAAATATTGGACCCAAGTTTTGATCATTTGACCTTTTAAGCACAAATTCCTACCATTTCACCACGGAGCCTCTTAAGTTCAATTGAAAACTTTTTCTTTTTATTTATAAACTAGCTAGGTAAAAATTAAATATTGGACCTAAGTTTCGAACCTAGTTAAAATACAATAAGCACATGTTCTTACCATTCCTCAATGGAAACTTTTAGATTTAATTGAAAACTTGTAGTTTTTATTTCTAAACTAGCTATAGGTAAAAATTAAATATTGGGACCTCTAAAATTTGGGGGGCCCTCTAAAATTTGGAGGCCCTGTGCGGTAGTCCAACTTCCACAGCCTAAAATCCGGCCCTGCAACCCAGTATCAAGTTCAAAATCTACTAAAATCACGACTTTTAGTTATCTTCATGCAAGTTCCACTTAGGCTACGTGGGAAGCAATTTCAAAAATCATCTATCATTCATCATCAATACTTAAGTTAGCCAACCATAAAATCATCAAGTAAATCAATTATCAAATAATTCAACTTTTACCATTAAGGATTCCAATATTCCAAATAAAATATCAAGTTTGAATATTCCCCTCAAAACATAGATTATCAACTTTTACCATTACCTTGATTCAAAATTTTAATTCAACTCCATGAGCTATATTCTCAAATTCCATAATTTAGACTCTTATATCCAAAATTTCATAACGAATTCCAAATACTTCCTCAAATACAATTCCCTAATTGAATAAGAAATCAAATCACCAATTCCAATTATTTTTCTCAGAATCTTAAATTCTTAAAATAAAATAAATAATTTGTTTTTAATAGCACCACCAAGTACACTCTTCTCATTTTCAATGAATAAATTATCAAATCCAAAATAAACCGCTATACCCAAATATTTTCTTCAAATATAGAATCTCATCTCATAATAATAATAAGAGTAACCAAATAATATATTAATATCATCAACTTTAAATATCTTCCTCATAATTAATAGGAAATCAAATCCTTCTGTACCATAATTAAACTCAATATATTCCTCTAGTCACAAAACTCCAGAATAAACAGTTAAGCACTAATTAGATCACCAACTCCAAATGTTTTTCTCATATTCAATAAGAAATTAAGTTCTTAATAAAATTACTAAGCCAAACAATTTCCTCATATATAGGACACCAAGATTACTTGGTCCAACCTCTTCCAAATAATTATACTTTCATCAAAATACAGAATACTTCAAAATAATTATATTCTACCAAAATATAAAGCACCACTTCGTTTTCAAAAAAAAAAAATTCTAAATATCTCAATAAATATAAAACTTTACATCCAAATATTCTTCTTTTCATGACAATATATAACACCACCTGCAAGTATTAGCAATCAAATCAAAACATGCAATCATTTTACAAAGCCACACATTCTAACTGCGAATTTCTAAAATCTTAAATTCCTAGTCAATTATATTTTCTGATATCCTCAAAAATTCATAACATAGGCTTTCAAAGTTCCATAACCTAGGCTCCCAAAGGTTCGAACTGCTCTGATACCAATTTGTAACACCCCAAATTTTTCATATCCAAGTTTTCGTTAAATGACATTACAATTCAAAACTTAGTATAAATAGAATTACTAAAAATAATTTTTTTTTTAAATTGTACTTCAATTCAAGTCTCAAATAATTCGTAATTCAAATTCTAACACTTATAGGGTGCTACCACCACATCTAACCTATCAAGACTAGATGCAAAGCTAATCACAAAATCGTCAAATATTTCAATTACATCTATTACATTTATTCTCTTCTTCTTCTAACGCGCTCTTTCACTTCAAGCTTCATAAATCCCTGTTCACATTTCTTTTTTCAAGAAACACATAACAAACAGTGGAGATTAGCAAAATATGCTAAGCATGGGTTACTTTGCCCGGAAACAAAATTTAAAATAAAATAAGATATATTACTTTCAAAAATAACTTTTTTTTTTTCAAAATCACTTACAAAACCTTCTTCATTTCATCAACAACCAATAACCACATCAAAATGTACCTTTAAATATTTAATTCATTTTCCACATACAAATAATCATTTTGGAAGAACATCACCACAATAATAATTAGCCACAAGGCTTACTTAAAAATCGATATGTGCTTTTAAAATATTTGATTTCTCTTTTCAAGTAAATACAAGTTTATATGGAAAATCACCAATCACATAAATGGGCACGAAATCACATATACGGTAACATAAATGGGCATAAGATCCCAAAGCCGATATAAATGGGCATAAGATCCCTTATAATATAAATGGACATAAAATCTCATAGCCAATATAAATGGGCATCAAATCTCATAGCCAAGATAAATGGGTAAAGTCCCATAGCCAATATAAATGGGTATAAAATCCCATAGCCAACAAAAATTGATATAAAATCTCATAGCCAATATAAATGGGCATACAATCTCATAGCCAATATAAATGGGCATAAAGTCTCATAGCCAATATAAATGGGTATCAAATCCCATAGCCAAAAGAAATGAGTATAAAATCCCATAGCCAATATAAATGGGCATAAAATCACATAGCCAATATAAATGGGTATACAATCCCATTGCCAATATAAATGGGTATACAATCCCATAGCCAATTAAACAACATTATACCGCCACGATAGGTTTCTAAAAATTTTCCTTCACTTCAACACCAACAACAACATAGATGTTTTACATCACAATTTAAACAACTAAAATCAACATTTCACTTTTACTAATCATTTAAATTCTTTTATGCATATATAATAAAATATATACATGGTAATTAAACAAAAATACTATTATATTATATAAATATATATTTGTTGTTGTATGAGTATGGCAAGTACATTTATATACATTCTTCCAAAAGGTTGAACCCCAACCCTAAGGGCCCCCCACACCTCAGCCCGATAGAGCATTTGGGAAGTACAATTATATACATACTTACATACAGTAATGTATAACAACAAATCAAATAAAAAGATGTAGATTTTTTATGCACAAATCACAATAAAAGTACATATTGTCAAACACAAAAATATTTCCAAATAATCACTTAAATCATTTTATAAGGCCAATAATTATGAGCAAGCAATTCATCATTTTAAAAATTAATTTAGGCAAAGTAGAAATGGAGAACAGCCACTTACCTGAAGAGAGTTTCACTTAATTTTTTCCTTAGCCATTTAAGAATTCAAAGGCTTCTCTTTAGCTTGAACGGACTTCTTAAGTCTTGAAGGGAATAAAGGAGAGAAGAATTTTTTTTCTTTTAAGAAATGCCGAATGATGAAGAGGATATAAGAGAAATATTTTTTTTTCCTTGTGAGAATCGGCTATGTGAAGCGAAGGAAGAAGGAGAAGAATTCTTATCTAAATCACTAGTAATTCAATATTAAATGGAAGAATAATTTAAGGTTGTAACTCCCCATCACTCATTTGTTACCCCCCAATCTATAATTCAAAACTCCCAATCAATATAAAATATTTAGTTTATATTATATAAAAATAATTATACACCATATATTATATCACATACTAGATATATAATTATTACACTCATAAATAAATAAATAAATAAATAAATAAATATATATATATATATATATATATATATATATATATATATATATATATATATATATATATATATATATATATATATATATATATATATATATATATATATGGATGGAAGGGATCAGGTGCATTTGTGGCTTCCCGTGCGGATGTGCGGTGGATTAATGTGCGTGAGGTTTATACTTAATGTGCGTGAGAGTTGTGCTTAATGTGCCTGAGATTTGTACTTAATGTGCGTAATGTTAATATGCGTGAGTTTTGTACTTAATGTGCCTGGGTATTGTGCTTAATATGCGTGAGATTTATGTTTAATGTGCATGAGTAGTTCAAGATTACAAGCTCAGAATGAAGCAGAACAGAAAACTCACGCACATTAACGCCCAAGCTTCTTATTACTTCTTCCTTCAATTTGGCCATGGATGCTGGATTATCAGCTACCTTCAGTGCAGTTGAATGTTTATATAGATGACGCACGCACAGCAAAATTTGCACACCAGCTAAGTGTGGATTTCTGTTGTATTATTCCATAATTCTTAACCACAATAGCTCGCCTCCGCATCATCATCATCGGGGAGGGGGCAATGGCTACTGGGATGGGGAAGAAGCTGACATTCATATTTTCTGCTGCATTTTACACATTCACGCACATTAAGTACAAATCTCACGGGAACTGTAACACCCCCCAAAAAGAGAGACTTAATAGACAAGTCTTAACACCTGCAGATCAAGTACACAACTAGCACAGCGGAAGATAAAACATAACTTGGATATAAAACATCCATAATCCGGGGTGTTATGCCACGCACACCACACATGGTATGCGCTTTCGGCGACAATCTGCAAGTGTGTCTAAATCCCAAAACAACAACAACAAAGTCTAAACATAGAGAAGTCTAAGATACGGGCACGCAGGCCACAAAACACTGTCTACGGGAACGGGTACTAATCTACCGGCTCTAGACATCGCGCTCAACACCTGAAAGATACAAAGATAAACATCGGGGCGACGCCCGGTCAGCGAATAATGCTGGTAACCCACCAATACTGTTAAGTATCATAAATAGGTAGATATAATATGAAAATCATTTTCGAAACGGAATATATATATATATAAGTTAAAAACCAAGATCATGAGACAACACAAGACTCACCACTCACAAGGACAACACCGGGAACACATCCCAACCACAAAGGACAACCACAAACACAACGACAACGACTCACACAACGGCAACACATGCCACAACACAAACCTCCGTGACTACACACGTCACGAGAGAAGAGAACTCACCACACACCGGCTTCACAAGCCCACCTCGTGACATCACCCATCACGAGTTGATATGCCTTCCTTATGCCATGTTCCAACCTTATGGCTACCCCCACCTTATCCTTCTGTGCCACCCATTACCTCCGGAAAGCCCCTGTACTTCTGAGTCCAACCTTGTTCCTCCGGGATCGTCGTCCCCACCAAACCACCAACGAAAACCCACCAATTTGTTGGCACTCAGGCCCGGATAACACAATGTTATCTCCCCAAACACGAGGTCTCAGCCTCCCCCATGATTTCACGTTACGGCCACCACGAGGACCGCTGCAATACCTTGGTGACAAGCGTCCCATACCACTGTCGTGCAATCCAGGTAGAGCCACACACGCACACCTCTCACTCAGAACAAACAACGGATTGCAAGAAAAGGTACGAAACATACTCACAAGAGAAGGGTCACTACCCAACGACGACAACGACGCTAGCATTACGATAATAACTAGCAAGCTCAACAAAGAAAAAACTCAAGATAGTTCCGAGGAACTCACAAGACACCACACGATTCAACGAAACACAATGTTGAACACTTACCACGATTCACAACACCAAAGATCCTACAAGGATACCTATCAAGAAGCTCTAGACCTACGAAACATCAAGAAGACGCTCAAAGAGATCCGCAAAAGAACAACGGAAGGTCAAAAGATCAAAGACCGAGACAAACACACCATGGGGAACAAATCCCACTCCAACTCCACCGTGTACCCCGCGGGTGGACCCACGGGTAGTGCCCCACCCGTGGTCCCGCCCGCGGGTACACAACCCACAGGGCTAAGTTCCCGCGGGTAGGCCGGCGGGTGGTGCCCCGCCCGCCGTTCCGCCCGCGGGTACGGTCCTGTACCACAACAAATCCCTTCGGGGATTTTCTCCTCCAAACACAAATTCAAGTCCAAAACATGCCAAATCTCACCAAGCACAACAAAATGACTTGAACCATGGAATATGCCAAGCAATGGCACAAAGGAAACCTAAACACAAGCTCTAGATATGCAATATCACAAGATAAATGCATAGACTCTCACATTTCACAACAAAGAACATGTAGAAGCCAAGAAATCATATATAGGTAAGCAAAATAGGTTTTGTAGAGCATGGGTTACCTCTTGAAGACCAAAAGAACTCTTCTTACACCACAACAAGCTCTCCACTAAGCTCACAAGCTAAACCCACTTCAAGATCAAACCAAAAGATCATAAAGATCCAACCTTTAACAAAAAGACAACTAAGATGGAACCAAAAAGACTAGACAAGCTTAGATCTTACCCTTCTAGATGCCAAAATAGAGGAAAGATTGAATCTTGGAAGCAAAACTTGGAATCTTGACAAAGGCTCTTTTTGGCTTGAAGAACAAGCTACTCTTATTTTCTAGAGAGAAGATGGAGATATTTTGTATGGAATTTAAGGGATGAAATGAGGTAGTCTTTTAGGTTTAGGTTACAAAGAACTAGCTCATGGTGAAAAGACAAGGTTACCCTTACTAACTCACAAAAAGTGTAGGGAACAAGGGAACTACTCTCAAAGCACAAGGTACAACTCCACTTAAAGATTGACTAGTCAAATTCTAGTCCTTGAGTATCAAAAATCAGGATTTTAGGAATCGATTCCTCAAAAGAAATAGAATTAATTACTAAATTAATTCATGGCTTGGAATGTGGATTTTTGGGGTGTCACAGGAACCTTGTCCGGTCTGTTCTATTCGCACAAGGTATTTTGACTTCCTTGTCTTTTTTGTGTGGGTATCTGGTTTTCCGGATGGGGTGTTGGTCCGGGTGGGGTGGGGGCATGCAGGGGTTGGTTTGTGGTTGTGGTGGTGCGGCGTGGCGGTGTTGGGGTAGTAGGGTTTTTTATTTGTTCGCCCGGTAGGTATGTTCACGGCTTTGGGGTTTTTTTGGGGTAGGGTGGGTTGTCGACGGTGGTGGGGGGTAATGGTGTGGTGTGGCGGTGTGGGGGCGGTGTGGTGTTGGAATGTAGGCTGCGTGTTCTATTCATGTTTTTTTAGACTTGTGTGTTAAGTCCCTAAACTAATCATGGCTATTAATAAAACTGGTGGTTAGATATATATATATATATATATATATATATATATATATATATATATATATATATATATATATATATATATATATATATATATATATATATGTTTTTTGTTCTGTCTATTTTATATTATATTCAATTTTTGTCCACCCGTTTGAGTAATATATCATTTAATTTGAATATATCAAACTGAAATGGTTGAATGATTCTGCATAACTTGCTGTAATTGGCTCTTGTTTTTGTTTTGAATTTGCATTTGAGTGTATCATCTGTCGTTTGCAACTGAGCATTTTCAGCGAATATTGTGTAGCATATGGTAGTAGTAAGTAGTGTGCGTTATTCGTATGAGGTTTGTGCGTAATAAAGTGATTACTAATTCGTTGATGCGTTATACGTTTTAGGCTTGTGTGTAATCTTATATTTGAAGTGTGTGCGGTTTGTTGGACATTTTTTATGGGGTTTATTAATGTTTGTTTTGTTTTAAGTATCCGAAATATATTTTGTTTTTTGTTTCTTTTTTTTGGGGGGGGGGGGTGGTGGGGGGGTATGTAGTGTACATTTTATCATTCAAGCCTTGTCATGTTCTTATTTATTATAATATTGTACATTGTATTGTAATGGTAGTTAGTGTGTGCTTTATAGGTATGAGGTTTGTGCGTAATAATGTGATTATTAATTCGTTGATGCGTTATAAGTTTTAAGTTTGTGCGTTACGTTATATTTTTGAAGTGTGTGCTCTTTGTAGGACATTTGAAGTTGGGGGTCATTAATGTTGGTTTAGTTTTATGTATCCGGAATATATTTTGTTTTTTGTTTTTTGGTTTTTTTTTTTTGGTATGCAAGGTATCTTTAATCATGATTGTCTTGTCATGTTCTCATTTATTATAATATTGTTCACCGTATTTTTGTACTCGGAATTAGTGTGTGCATTCCTAGAGTGAGGTTTGTGCATATTACTGTAATTGCTATTTGGTTGGTGCGTTTTAAGTTTTATGCTAGTGCGTAATAATGGGATGCTGAGATCCTGATTCTGGTCTGTGCGTTGGAGGGAAAAAGTGGGTGCTCATGAGTTTGGTTATTTTTGTAATATGTTATGTGGTTACTTTTTGTTGCTCATAGTGCATTGTTTTTGGTATGTCTAGGTGCCACGGCTGCAGAGCCGGTAGATGCGGTAGAGGTTGTGCATGTGATGCCTTCCGAGGATGTTGAAGCACCCCCTGTTCCGCCACCGGTCACGAATTCTGATGAGGAGGATAATGGACTAGATGCGGATGACTTGGTACTATTTCCGCTGTTGAAGATTCGTGCTTCTCCCAAGCACTTGGTTTTACCGATGAAGCAGTTTAGTGCTTGTAGGAAGAGTGCTGTGGTGGAGTTGGGTTTGGGTGAGTTGTTGAATCTTCAAATCCACGACATCCCGAAGCGGTTGGCCAGATGGTTGCTTCCTAACTTCGACCCTGTGCACATGTGTTTGCGGTTGGAGAATGGGTTGGTTATCAGTGTTTTGGAGGCTGATGTCCATTCCACTTTGGGCTTGCCACTTGGTGATGTTGTTATCACAAAGAGGCATAAAGATGACATTAGTGACAGCCTCAAAGAGTGGTGTTCCAAGTTCGAGAAGATCGATCATACCGTTACGTTATCTAAGATTTCTTCGAAGTTAAGGTCTCTTCTAGAGGGGGATGTATGGTTTAAGAGGCACTTTGCGATGCTTGCTATTAGCATCTTCAGATCTCCTATGATGAACGGATATGCGAACCAGTTGGTCTACCACCATTCGAGGATGTTGATGAGATTAAGAATCTCAACTGGTGCAAGTTTGTCATTCAGTGTTTGGTCGAGAAGCATGCAACATGGAAATAGGCTCCGAATCAGCCGTTTGCGGGTCCTACTCTATTCCTTTTGGTACGCTCTATTTTCTTTTTACAATTTTGACATTATACATTTATCTTTTTGTTTTTTGTTTGTTGTGTGCGAGCATGTGATAATTTCCGATTTCAGTTGTTGTACGTGAACAAAGTTGTTCATTCGGATACGGTTATGCCCCGAGCCATGCCCTCGCTACGTGGTTGGACTTTTGGTCTTTTAAGGGCCAAACAATTATCTGAGATCAAAATGGGTGGTTTTGGTCGAGGGGAGGTTGTGGGGCCGTTCATTCCCAACGTTGAGCGTGTTGTTCCGGATCCAGCTAAGGTAATATGACATATTTTAAATTCATTTCATGTGTGATGGGGAATTCATGATACTGTTTGTGCGTAGTTGGCACTTAGTGGGTGCTTGTTTATGTGTATTAAGTTTGTGCATTCTAATGTTGCTTATTGTATGCTTTGTGTGTAGTGTAACATCAGTTAGTGCATTTTACCGTGACACATGTTTTTGTGGTTCCAAAGGTCTAATAGTCCTTACTTTTTTTAAGTTTCTTACGGGTATTCAGTTTCTATAGTGTTTTTGCATCTTAATTGTTTTCCCAACAACATTTTTTCTCAGGTATCCGATGTTGTGATTTTTATAACTCTAGAAATTTTAATATTTGTAATTGAGGGCGTGTTGATTCTGGTTTGTGCGTAGTTGGCAGTTAGTGGGTGCATGTTTCTGTGTATTACGTTTGTGCATTCCATCTTGGTTTGTGTTGGGTCAACGTCATATCACACAACAATATGTGCATGTGGGGATATTGTCGTGTGCCTATGGGGATGTTCAGAACGTGAAGTCGTCCTCAATAGGCCTGCCATGAACACATCATCGAAGAATGCAAGCACCCACGACGCATGGTCTTCATACATACGCTTCAGCCACCTGTTTTCGCTTAGCCCGTATTTTTCTATAACTGCTTCCCATTTACTCTCAAATTTGTCGGTTGTTGATTTCTCATTCCATACAACAGCATTTAGTGCACGCCGAAACTCATCATTCTGTGCCATCTCAGTACCAAATTTATCACCCACCTTTGTCATGATATGCCACATGCAATAACTATGCCGAGTCCCCAGGAACTCCGTTGCAATTGCCACCTTCATCGCCGGATCTTGATCAGTTACGGTCAATGGGGGTATACTTCCCATTGCATCCTTGAAATTCTGTAGGATCCAACGGTATGACTCCACGTCTTCCCTATCGATTAGTCCTGCTCCAAATGTTACACATATCTTATGATTGTCTACGCCGGTGAATGGAACAAAAATGAGCTTGTACCTGCCACCAACATAAATAACTCATTACATTGATGACGTGTTTTTAAATGTTGAACCAGTACAATGCACAAGCCTCTTAAAAGACACGCACACACTATTTAAATTACAGTTTGCCACCCCGTTTGTCATCTGCTTACAATTAATTAAGGTTTAAATTGAATCATATTCTTAATGCCAAACCATTAATCCAGTACTTACCTGTTTCTTTGATACATACCATCAAATGACACGACATCACCAAATGCTCCGTAATTTTTCCGTGCCACACCGTCTGCCCAAAACAGTCGAGCCAAGTTGTCTTGCTCATTCATTTTGTATTCGAAGAACATATTTGTTTCATCTGCTTTCTTTGCAAGGTAATTTGATATTACCATTTGTGCATCTCCCTCCCTCATGAGTTCCAACATCTATGTCTTGTAATTCTTGAAATCTTGTTTAGTAGCTCCCACATTAGCGACACCACCAACCATCTCTGCGTATATGTCAAAACTCTTACTTGCTCCGATGCTGACTTTCAGACAGTTCATTATGAATTGTTGATGTCCAATGTTCAGCTTCCTATTCACTTACATGAACGGTTTATATCTATCCTTGCACGAGCTGTGCGTGCGTTCTTGTTCGAAACCTTTTACTTCGTATCTCCCCCCGATACCCAGTTTGAATCCGATCCTCGCCCGACACCCTACTCGGTTAGTCGTACGTCGCCGCTTTTGTTGTTTTGGTCCCCTTCAATTGTACATGCTGCTTTACCCGTCGGCCCCTTAAAACCTTCTCAAGAGCACACCAATCGCTTTCTCAATATTTTTCTGTATTTGTTCTTTTCATCAGAACTGCGCCGCATATCAAATCCGGCGTTTGCCGCATACTTTATATAGAAATCAATCCCGGCATCTAATGTCTCAAATACTTGTCCTTCAAATGGTTTCAGACATGGATCACACTCTGGTATCCAAACCACTGTGCTACCCGGTGGTACCTCCGTAGCACAATCCCTCTCCTCAGCATTTTTTTCAAAGATGTCTGTAAGTGACACACCAATACATTAGTCCATAAGATGTTATGAATAATATAATATTCACTTGCATAAAATCAACACAACCATTACGTTAGGTCATTGTAATAAACTGTACATCTTATTCGTCATTACGCGCATACCACATATAAGACACATACGCACATGCCGATGTGAACAAACGCACACACTTTATTACTGCTACCAAATACGCACACTCTGTCGTAAAAAACGCACAGACTCCATTTCATTAAATGACTGCCATACATTATTATAAAAATAATTTCCAGACCGTTGAAGAATGTCACATTTCATCAAAAACCTTTTATTGCACGTCATGACAACGCCACTTGGAGAAATACACCCACTTGTCGTCCACCATCTGCCATGTCCCCATATAATAAACACACGCACATACCGACGCGAACACACGCACATACCCATTATAATTCGAATGACTAAGGTGCACACGTCGCATTAAACGAACGCACAAACCTAAATTCACCCACTAACCAAATCCCACTCATTCCGTCTAATTCATAAAAAATTGATCCCACAAGAAATTCCACACACATCCATTTTAAAACTAATTTTTGTAACCTTGACGAATGTCACATCACTTCAAAACCATTGAAATGCACGTCATGGCAACGCCAACTGAAAAAATTCACCCACTAGTCATTCACTGACTACCCACTACATGTGCGTTCGTCTATTTCCAATAAAAAACACACACAAAACCCTCCAAATGCTTCGTGTCCCCCTCGCATATTAATATAAATATAGCCACCAACACATATCAATGACAACACCGTAAAAGCATAATGACGCACACGCCGTACAACCTGTATGCACATACCAGCGTACAAAACACCTTACAAAAATTTAGTCTGCAACTCTCTTACCTGTGGTATTCGACATGTTCATCGAATGGATTTTCGTTCGGAACCCCCACTTACTGCTCACGGTTGGCCTCAAACAGCTTTTGTGCAGAGTTGACCACTAATCATTTCTATTATATTTGTTCAATTTAATTATGGCAAAGATTCCAATCAAATTCTAACCAAAATTAACACATTAATACAATTACTTTTAAAACCCCCTATTAATAATATGTCCTATTTTACATTACATTCCTAAATCAATCTCATCCATCCATTACAAATGTACAAATGAATGAGATGTCATCTCACCATCTCATTTTGTATAGGGGTCTCATCGGATCCGCACCCTATATATATATATATATATATATATATATATATATATATATATATATATATATATATATATATATATATATATATATATATATATAAACATAATAAGTCTCAATCAAAGTTATATCCCTCATTTATGTCCATATTTTTAATGCTAACTATTTTGTACATTGTGCTTTTAGAGTTGTACTATACAACTATTTGGACAAAAATACCCTTACCATTATCTTTTCCGTTACTTACCATGCACATGCATCTACCATATCTTTTCTTATATTCTTTAATTATAACAAAATATTTGTAAAACATTATATATTCATTATATATTAGATTAATGTAATAAATAAATTTTATTTCACTTTGATTTTAATTAGTAAAAATTTGTTAGTTATTTTTAAAAATATAAATATTGGGCATATGTTTTTGCGCATCGCGCATAAAAAAGACTAGTGTATATATATATATATATATATATATATATATATAAACAAAATCCTCTTATTTCATTTTCCTGTTCAAACTTTTATAGTAAAACCTATTTGGTAAGCAAATGTAAAATGGAAATTATTAAAATTTATTAATTGATAATATTACATAATTACACCTTTCCTTTTTGAAAAATTGTGTGTGTGTGTATATGTGTGTGTGTGTGTACACTTAATATATAATATTATTAGTAGAAAATAAATTATACTTGCCTTAATAATTAATTATTAATATTATTGCCTAATAATTATGTATTATTATGTATTATTACCTTTTTTGGTGTAATTATTATGGTAATCTATATACATATATATTTTTATATTCAATATATAATATTATTGGCACAAAATAAATTATTATTACCTTAATATATAATTAATTTTTAATATAATTTCCTAATTATTATTAATGGTAATTAATCTAATAACTTTTCTTACCTTCTTTCATGTAATTACTATGGTAATGTATTTAAATATTGAAAGAGAACAAGTATTATAATTAATAAAATTATTATGGTAATTGTCACAATATTTGGTAATTATAATTAATGAAATTGAGAAATATAAAATTTCTTCTGTGAAAATATTTTTGGCAATTTCATTAAAGTATAATTAATAAAATATGTAATATAATTAAGGAAAGGAAATTATAAAATTAAAAAAATATAAATATTTATAAAAATTTTAAATACATACATACATACACTTATGCACTATAGTAATCATACAAAATTTAAATGTTACTTTTTAAATTTCTAAATGTAATTTTTAAAGTATAAATCTATCTGATGGGGTGAGAACCCCGGCCCAAGGAAGGTGGGCCCAAAGAGGAAAGACCAGATGAGGAGGATGGGCTGACACGAAGCAGGCTTGGAGAACGCGTGGGCCGCGTCCAGGAGTCGGCCCAGGCCTAAGGTAGGGGCCCAGTCCAGGGCTACTAAAGACGGCCCAGTCCGAGCATGGGCCAGATATGAGAAGTCGATCCGGGCCCGAACCCGGGGAAGGACTCGGTTCAGAGAGCCATTGGGGAGCATTAAAGGAAGTTAATACGAGAGCCGTTAGGGCATTAAAGGCCGGACTCGGTCCGCCGGTTACAGGCTTAGAAGAGCCGTTGGTCGGCTCCATAACGCCACCCAACGGCTCGGTACATTAAAGCAGTCTTGAAGTCGGCCATTATGGGCCTTTAAGTCAGTAGGGGAGGAGCCGCTATAAAAAGGGTTCCTCCACTCTTGTAAAGGACAGGTTCAGAACCCGGAGAGAGGAATAAGAGAGTTCTAGGCACTTTGCTTCACTTAAACATACATTTTTGTGAAAGGTGTATCCTCTAGCTGAAAGGTTGTGTTGGACCTCCTTGGGCCCGAAAACCCAAAAACCATCACTGGCGCCGTCTGTGGGGATCAAAACGAAGAGCTGCGTGCCCTCTGAGCGAGGCGAGTTCGAGAGACCGTCGGAAAAATCCTAGCCGCGAGAAATCGGAAAACTAAGCATGGCGGGGAGCCAAGAACAGCTGAGTCGGCACGACAATGGGCTAGGAGCAGACCTAAGAGACCAGTTGAATCGAAGGAACGCCCGAAGCCGGGAAAACGACACAACGCCGCCGCGGACACCCCCGATAAATCCACAACCGACCGCAGTACAGCTCACCCCAGAACAGCTGCACGTGATCGGACGCGCTTTCGCCGAGGCAAGCCGTGGAGTAAGAGAGCAATCCGCTACTCGACCACCGCAGCGGGACCCCCAACCGTCTCGAAGGATGAATGATCAGCAACAGAAACGTCGGGCCGAGAGTCAGCCGGTACAGTCTATTCATTCTCGGCTGGGTCCGGGTGTTGAACGACGGTCAGCGAGAGAACGATTGGGACAGAGGGAACCCAGTCGCGCCCCGTCAGAGACTCACAATCGGCAGACTATGCGCGAGAGAAATCGTATTCGGAAAGCCCGAACGGTGGCTCGCCGCCTAGAGCAGCCTGCCCGTAACCACGACCAACCTGTTGAATCGGAGGTCGGTGAGAGCACGGAATCAACGGGAAACCATACCCGGGAGAGGGTTGAAGTGGCGAATTTAGCCCAGGAGGTGCGAAACCTGAAAGAACAGGTGGAGGGAAAAACCAAGTCCCCCGGCCGAACGCTATTGACCGCATTACCCTTCTCGGCCGAAATCATGGCCTTCAAGATACCGGGCGACTTCAAGTTCCAGGAGCAAGCCACGTTCGATGGATCTGGCGACCCGCGAGAGCATTTGCTGAGCTATCAGGCCAAGATGCAAGTTTTGGGGGTACGAGACCCGGTCATGTGCCGCGCCTTCCTACCCACGTTGAAGGGATCCGCGCAGAGGTGGCTGGTGGCGCAACCCTCGGGGTCGATTCACAACTTCGAGGAGCTGGCAGATCGCTTTATGAGTCACTATGCCGCCAACATCAAGCCACAGAAGGACCTGACGCATTTAGGCGACATCCATCAGGACGAAGGCAAGTCCTTAAAAACCTACCTGGCCCGGTGGCAGAAGAAGATCCAGTCTATAGAGGAGGTGGAAGACCAGACAGCACTCACTTTCTTCATCGAGTCCCTGCGGTCCGGCCAGCTGTACCGAGATCTAAGGGACAACCGCCCGGCTACCTACGCCGAAGCCATCCAGATGGCCAACACAGAGCAGGCCATGAAGCATAAGCGACAGCGCGAAGTCGGCGGATCCGCCAACGGGAAAAGAACGCGAGCTGAAACGAAGGAAAGGCTCTCGGACGTGGCCCGGCGACCCGAAGTCCGGCGGCCATATGACCGGCCCGTCACCCACACCTATCGACCGGTTCCTGAACGGCCGATCCATGAAATACAAGCGGTCGCTCCGCTCCCGCCCTCACCGATCGATGACCGTACGACAAGTGAAGAGACTGGTAAGACCTCTAAGTATTGCGTTATCATAAATCATACACCCATAGCACAGAAGAATGCTTCTACCTAAAGAAGATCATGGAGGGAATTATCCAGCAAGGAACCCCGCCTCCTAATCAGTGGAGGCGAAGGTCGGTCAGTCGAGGAGACGATGGACTCGCCGCCGATGCTGAGAACAGTCGAGGTAAGCAGCCGGTTTCCGAGGAGGACGAAGCTCAATGGCGCCAGAAGCCGGTTATCAACATGATAGTCGGCGGGCCAGAAGGCGGCGACTCGGCAAACACCAGAAAAGCCTGGGCTTGACAGCTGTACGTCGGGACAGTATACGGGCGTGAAGAGAACTCTAAAAAGGCATGCCGAGAGCCCATTGTGTTCACTGACAGGGACTTACCAGCTGGAGAGACCCCGCATCGAGACGCGTTGGTTATAGCTATGGACATCAGTGGCGTGGTCGTTCGCCGAATCCTGGTTGACACCGGGAGTAGCGTCAATGTGCTATACCTAGAAACCTTCACCAAAATGGGGCTGACTCGAGAACAGCTGAACCCTGTCAAAACCCCCCTCGCCAGTTTCACCGGGGACTCGGTGGAGGCGGAAGGATCGATCACTCTACTCGTGGAAATTAGCAGTTATCCGGATGTGCAGAAACTCGACATGAAATTCATTGTGGTGAATCTGGCCTGTTCGCACAACGATATACTCGGCCGGCTGGGTCTGGAGGACCTGGGAGGTTTGATTTCGATCGAACACCTCTGCTTGAAATTTCGCACGCCGAACGGAATAGGTACGGTGCGCTGTGACCGCAAGGTCGCCCGCGACTGCTATCTGCAGGCATGTAGAGGGATGGGCAAACGCGAGATGCAGGTCCATGAGATCACTGAGAGGCCCCCAAGGAAAACGATGATACCTCACCCTGAGCCTGCCGTCGAGTTAGAAGAAATCGATATCGACCCCGCACAGCCGGGTAGGCGGGTTCGAATTGGAGTCGGCCTTCCGGAGAAATTAAAAGGAGAAATCATAAAAGTACTCCAGGAGCACCGGTTGGTTTTCGCCTGGGGCCCGGAGGACATGCCCGGTGTCGACCGATCGATTATATCACACCGACTCGCTGTGGACCCCGAGCATCGACCGGTCGCACAGAAGAAGCGATATCTGGCCAACGACCGAAGAGAATTTGTAAAGAAGGAAGTCAGCACGCTACTAGCAGCCGGACACATCCGCGAGGTTAAATACCCGGAGTGGTTGGCAAATGTGGTCCTTGTACCCAAGCCCCCGGCGTGGCGAATGTGCGTGGATTACACCGACCTTAATAAGGCCTGCCCGAAAGACCCCGTTTCCCTTACCTCGGATCGACCAGTTAGTCGATGAGACGGCCGGGTCGGCGCTGCTGAGCTTCATGGACGCCTTTAGGGGGTACCATAAGATATTCATGCACCCGGCTGACGAGGAGAAAACCGCATTTCTGACACCGGACGGAGTCTATTGCTACCGGGCCATGCCTTTCGGGCTTAAGAACGCCGGGGCCACGTATACCCGAATGGTGGCCCGACTATTCCAGCACCTGCTTGGAAAATCAATGGCCGCGTACGTCGATGATATGCTTGTCAAGAGCCGAGAGGATGACAAGCACGCAGAGGACCTGGCCGACTGCTTCAAGGTGATGATAAAATACAACCTTCGGCTGAACCCTAAGAAATGTGCGTTCGCCGTGCAAGGTGGCAAATTCCTGGGCTACATGGTCACCAAGCGGGGCATCGAGCCTAATCCGGAGAAGGTACAGGCCATCATCGACATGCAGCCTCCTACCACCGTCAAGGACCTGCAACGATTGACTGGTCGACTGGCCGCCCTTAGCCGCTTCCTGAGCAAAGCGGCGGACAAGACTGTGCCTTTCTTCGAAGCCATGAAGAAGAAAGAAGGATTCGCCTGGACCCCCGAGTGCCAACAATCGTTCGAAGAATTGAAACAGTACCTCTCAACACCTCCGATATTGTCTACTCCTCAGGTGGGCGAGCCCTTATTCCTGTACCTAGCCGCCTCTGTCAAAGCGGTGAGTTCGGTATTGGTCCGAGAGGAGGAACGAGTCCAGCACCCGGTTTATTACGTAAGCCGCTCGTTGAAGGCTGCCGAGTCACGGTATACCGCCATGGAAAAGATCGTGTACACGCTAATAGTCACCGTGCGCAAGTTGGCACCTTACTTTCAAGCCCACACCATCCGGGTACTGACAGACCAACCGCTCGGGAGCGTTTTACGAAACCCTTCCTCCTCCGGCTGCCTTATGGGCCGTAGAGTTGACCCAGTATGGGATTGAGTACCAACCCCGGCCTTCCACAAAAGGTCAAGCCTTGGCCGACTTCCTGGTCGAATGCACGGCAAGTGAAGAAGAATAGGAACACGCCTCGGAGAGCTGTCCGGGCGAATGGTGGGAAATGCATGCGGACGGGGCATCGAGTCGGCAGCACTGTGGAGGCGGTGTTATGCTCATCACCCTGTAAGGATTCCGGTTGTATTATGCCTTAAGCTACTTGTTCCCGACATCAAACAATGACGCCGAGTACGAAGCGGTGTTAAATGGCCTCCGACTCGCCTGGGCCTTAGGAGTTAAGCGACTACGGATCAAGACTGACTCCAGGCTGGTAGTCGGGCAGATCTCTGGCACGTGCGAGGCCAAGAACGCCCGGATGACGCTATATAAAGAACGCGCAGTCGAAATGTTAAAGGGGTTCGAAGCCTACGAGATAGAGTATATATCTCGGACGGACAATGTCGAGGCCGACATATTGTCTAAGATTGCCTTGGAAGGAGTACCGGACCACCTGGTAAAAATCTACCAGAAGGAGGAATTAAATCGACCAAGTGTTGAAGAAACATTGCTAAAGGTCCAGCAAGTAAATATCGAGGAATGGGATCGAGAGAGAAATCCCGAGATGTTTTGGATAGAGGACATTCGGCGATTCAAGGAGACGGGCGAGCTACCGGATGATTCGGGAGTCGCCGCTAGGATTCGGCGAAAGGCCCCCTCTTTCCAGATCGTCGACGGGCAACTATACAAACGGTCGTTCGGAGGACCCCTATTGAAATGCTTGCTCAGACCCGAGGCCGAGAAGATAATGGACGAAGCCCACAAAGGCATCTGTGCCGCGCACCAGGGCTCCCACACACTCGCCCGGAAGTTAGTTGTCCAAGGATATTATGGCCGACTATGATGCGAGACTGTATCGAGTGGATATCCAAGTGCGGCGTTTGCCAAGCATTCGCCAGAAAAGACACTCGGCCAGCTACCTTTTACACGCCGGTTACCACTGCCATCCCCTTTGCCAAGTGGGGAATAGATTTGTTGGGACCATTACCCATCGCCCCCGGGGGCCTGAAATTCTGTGTTGTGGCTATCAATTACTTCACTAAATGGGTCGAGGCGGAACCATTGGCTACCATAACTGAATATCAATGCCGACACTTTTTATGGAAAAGGGTAATTTGCCGCTCCGGCCTGCCCGAGCATATCGTCAGTGACAATGGGCGACAGTTCGACTGCCAGGCATTCGCCGACTTCTGCCGCCGGCACGATATCCGACATACCAAGGTGTCAGTGGCGTACCCACAGGCCAACGGGAAAGTCGAGAATGTGAATCGAACGCTAGTGGATGGGATCCGTAAGAAATTGGAAAATATCCGAGGAAATTGGGCGGATGAGCTTGATCGAGTCCTATGGGCTAATCGCACTACCCAGCGGCGAGCAACTGGAGAGAGTCCGTTCTCGCTCGCATACGGCTTCGAAGCCAAGGTCCCGATCGAGGTGGTCGAGCCCACTCATCGGGTTCGTACTTACTCGGGCATGGAGAATGAAGAGAGTCTTCGGATCGAGAAAAATTTCTTAGAAGAAAAGAGGGAAGCCGCGAGTGCGCGGATGGCCGAATATCAGCAGGCGGTAAAAAGATATCGCGATCGGAGGATTCGCCCGCGAGCCTTCCAGGTCGGCGACCTTGTACTACGCGATCGACAAGCCAGCCAGCCCACAGAAGGGGGAAAGTTTGCGGTTAAGTGGGAAGGGCCGTATCGTATTGCTGCGGTGGTCCAAGCCGGAACGTACAAGCTGGAGACTATGGAGGGCAAGCCCGTAGACTGAATATGGAACGTCATCCACTTAAAGAGGTTCTATCAATAGAGAAGGTTAGACCATGTACAGGCCCGAGGGTTCCGAAAAGATTTGAATAAAGAGCATGAGTTACAGTTAATCATCCCAGGGACTCGGCGAGAAAGAGTTAGGAAACAAGGGCCCAGACCCTTAGTCGTTTCCGTGAAAAAGCCAACAGGAGTCGCCTCGACTGAGGGACTCCGCGAGTATATATAGAAACAACGGGGCACTGGCCCTAAACCGTTTCTGAGAAAGAAAAAGCCTAAAGGGTCGCCTCGACTGAGGGACTCGGCGAGAAAGAGTTAGGAAACAAGGGCCCAGACCCATAGTCGTTTCCGTGAAAAAGCCAACAGGAGTCGCCTCGACTGAGGGACTCGGCGAGTATATATAGAAACAACGGGGCACTGACCCTAAACTGTTTCTGAGAAAGAAAAAGCCTAAAGGGTCGCCTCGACTGAGGGACTCGGCGAGAAAGAGTTAGGAAACAAGGGCCCAGACCCTTAGTCGTTTCCGTAAAAAAGCCAACAGGAGTCGCCTCGACTGAGGGACTCGGCGAATATATATAGAAACAACGGGGCACTGACCCTAAACCGTTTCTGAGAAAGAAAAAGCCTAAAGGGTCGCCTCGACTGAGGGACTCGGCGAGAAAGAGTTAGGAAACAAGGGCCCAGACCCTTAGTCGTTTCCGTAAAAAAGCCAACAGTAGTCGCCTCGACTGAGGGACTCGGCGACTATATAGAAACAACAAGGCACTGACCCTAAACCGTTTCTGAGAAAGAAAAAGCCTAAAGGGTCGCCTCGACTGAGGGACTCAGCGAGAAAGAGTTAGGAAACAAGGGCCCAGACCCTTAGTCGTTTCCGTAAAAAAGCCAACAGGAGTCGCCTCGACTGAGGGACTCGGCGAATATATATAGAAACAACGGGGCACTGACCCTAAACCATTTCTGAGAAAGAAAAAGCCTAAAGATCGCCTCGACTGAGGGACTCGGCGAGAAAGAGTTAGGAAACAAGGGCCCAGACCCTTAGTTGTTTCCGTAAAAAAGCCAAACAGGAGTCGTGTAACACCCCAGATTTTCAAGACATTTAAAACTTATATAATAAAGGTAATATCTCATTACATCCCAAAGTATATCATAACTGTACGGGGTGCTATGCCACACCTGGGCTCGAGAACGCAGGTGCACAGGCTGTCTAACTAATATCCACCGAAATATAACGCATAATATGGCACGCAGGCCGAAAGGGAAATTAATCTACTTCTACACTCCAGCTCTAGCGAGCTCCAGTGCCCTAGTCTTCTGTGCCTGAGAGCCAAATATATCTGTTCAGCGAGAGATGCTAGTAACCCACTCCAACGCATTGAAATACAATACATATAGAGATATATATAGATATACGAAAACCATTTTGAGCATGAAGATATATCCTACGAATCTAGCTTTAAAACCGGGAATGACTCGACAAATAAGGCCAGGCACAAGCAGCAGTTATAACAAGCATATGCAGTTCACAACATGTAAGGCAGATAAGGCAAGGCATAAACAATAATCACAACTCAACATAAACAGTCCCCAACATAAAACCTATAGTCACATCCCCCAAGACACTCATAATCACAACTCATCCATATCACAACACATAGCACACTTTGTTGGCGCCACAGGACCAATCGCATGCCCATACATGAGGGTCAGCGCATATAGCTCTGACACGGCCCCGCAGCACCCTGCCCCGTATCGCAACACGGAGGGGTCGATCGCAACCGACCGATGAACCGCAGCTCATCATAGTGTTTGATCGCAACCAAACAGTGGACCGCAGCCCAAGAGAATGTCATCTGACCGCAGCCAGGAAAGGATGAACCGCAGCTCATATAGTCACGTTTGATCGCAACCAAACGGCGGACCGCAGCCCGAGAGTATCAATCTGACCGCAGCCAGCTTCTGAACCGCAGCTCAGGATAACCAATCCGATCGCAACCGAATTGGGGTAACACACACACATAACACATAGCAAGCACATGCAACCCATATTACACATTGGGAAGGGGGAGAAAGCGTATAACAAAACCTATGCGTGATCCTTCACATACTAAGAATAGTCCAAAGGGGTTCATACTCCTTCCACCTAGGTCAACGGGATACCAATTCAACTAGCATGCAATATAATAGACTCATAAACCTACGAACGGTACCCGAAATATCAAACTAGACATAGGCACGATAAACGGAGTCCGTTGGGACACCACGGGGTCGGGGGAACATCAAACGGGGAAGCCGGGATCCCAAGGGGGATGATTTTCCAGCGGGTAGCCGGTGGGTGGGGGGCCACCCGTCGGCTGCCCGCCGGACATTACTGTTCCGGGCAGCGGGTCGTCGGCGGGCAGCTGCCCGCCCGCCGGCTTGCTGTTTCTCGGCCGTGTGTAGGTGGCGGGTCCCCTACCCCCCACCTACCCCCACTGACTCTTATCACACAATTACGCCCTGGGAACCGTTGTGGAACCCCAAACCATGCTTAGACACTTTACAACGCAATTAACCACAATATGTAGACAATTAACGGATCAAATACGAGAAACGAACGGCACATAACCTATCATGCTTTTCTAAACATAATCAACACCCGAACATGCGATTTCCCCACCCGATAATCCAAGAATAATACCATACGATTCAACCTAGGGTTCTAATTACTTTTATATCAACAAGAATACGATTTGCCTTCTAATTACAGGATTCGGTAAGAATAACACATAATCATCAAGAATAACATCCAACCATCAAGAACATCACATAATCATCAAGAACGCCAACAAGAACATTAACCTAGGTTTCTAATTACTTTTATATCAACAAGAATACGGTTCGTCTTCTAATTGCAAGATTCGGTACAATTAACACATAAGCATCAAGAGCGCCATACAATTATCAAGAACGACATATAATCATCAAGAACTCCACATAATCATCAAGAACACCATAATCATTAAGAATCTCCCAATATCAAGATTATCAAGATCCCCCATGGGATCATCACATCAATCATCAATAATAACGCCACAATTCATCAATACGCAATAATATGGGGAAACCCTAAGGGGGAATCATAACTATGAAAATAGGTTTTGTTGAGACATGGGTTACCTCTTAGCCTTAAATAAATTCCTTGGCTATGAAGGATCTTTCTTTAAGCTTTCTTGATTTCTTGATTTCTCCTAGGGGAATTCTTGGAACTCTTTGGGTGGTGATAGATTATTGTGGTGGGAATTCTAGGTGCCCCCTAAGTTCTCTATTTATAGATCTAGGGATCTTATTTAGGGTCTAATCATATTGGGATTAGGGGTTGGGTTTAGAGATGAGGGCCCACGGACTATAGTGGGCCTCTTTCCCTAATTAATCATTATAATTTATTCTTTCTCTTGGGCTATTGATTAATTAATTAATTGGTTTTAGGGGCCGTAACACGGGGTGTTACACTCTCCCCCCCTTACAAGGGGCTTCGTCCCCGAAGCCCGGTGTTATAGTCCATCCTTTCACCCCTAGACACCTCGTAGCTCGGCCTCCTGATTAGGGATGCGGCCTTACGTTTGTCTTGGCTTGGGGTAGGCTGAACTTTTGATGGTGTTGTGATAGAGAAGTTCTGGTGTACCTCGGTTTCCTGCGCTGGAACTGGATGCCCCACGAGTTCCCAAAGCGGCCTCGATCGCTGCTACCCTCTGATCGAGCGCGTGCGTGGTGCGAATCAAGGATGAGAACCCTTCTTCCATGATCTGATTCTGTCGGTTGAGTTGCGCTAGTATGCGCTCATTGACCGAGCCCTCGTTTTGTTCCCTTGGGTTCCCTCCTGATCGTGGGTGTGTCGGTGGGTTAGGCTCGTTATCCTCCTCCTGTTCCTCATTTCCCTCCAAACCTCCACAGTCTTGCATGGCTCGCTTGAGCTTTTTGTTGGAGATGTCCAACCGGTCAACCAATTCCCTCCGTTCTTCCTCGGGTTTTTGGCAAATTTCTTCGAGGGTGAGATAGTGTCCCCCTTCGGTGTAGTAGATGTCGTTGCGGCGGAGGTTTTGGGCATTGAAAATCATGCCGTTGGCGGTTTTGACCTCGGTGTGGCTTAGGTCTACCCCCTTTTTCTCCATGATCCAACTTAGGATCATCCTGTAGGGTAGGCTAAGCCGGTTGTTTGTCTTGCAGAACTCTATGTGCTTTAGCATGAGTGCCGGCAGGTTGAACTTGATTTTATGTTTTAGGAGGTACGCAAAGGTGCACTCCAAGCTCCCCACATCCTTGCTCTTGTTATTGGTGGGCAAGAGGCTATCGGTTACAATCATAACCAATATCTTTTGCTCCGCCAATAACCACTTTCGGTTTGGTCGAGTGGCCGAGGTGAACCCGTCCTCTTTCCCGAGTAAGTACCCGAGATAGTCCTTGTATCCCGTAGTTTGGGTATCAATCCACCCCTTTCGGTCATAGTTAGACATACCCGTGGTGGTCAATTTCAAGAGCTTGGCCAACCGGCCTTCGGAAAGCACAATTTCCTTGCCACGGACCTTGGTGGCGATTTCTATCTTGCCACCCCGTTTGGTGGCCACAAGGGTTTGATAGAACTCCTTCACCAATTCGGGGTATGTATCCCCTTTGATGGTGAGGTATGCATCTAGGAGCCCTTGGTGTTTAAGCATATCAACCAATTCCGGAGAGAATTGGTCGGGTTCAAGTGCTTTACCTCCGATTACGGTGTAATCGGCGTTGCTCCACTCCGGGGTGCGGATTCCGAGGGGTTTCTTCGGCATTGTGATGCTCGTTTGATGGTGATGTTTGCCAGCGATTTTTTTCCGGCGAGGCGGTGGCGGTTTTCTGGTAGGTTCTCCGGTGAGGCGTCGGCGGGGGTTCCGGCGTATTCTCCGTTTGCGAGGTCGACGTCGGTGAGGTGGGGGTCCGGCGTTGGTGTGGTGGGGGTGTGATGGCGCGGTGGGGTCGACTGGGCAGCGGGGACAGCGGGTCGACGGCGGGGTGGCCTTCGGGCGGTGGACGTCGATCGGCTGGAGCGGCGGCGAGGCGGTGCGGCGACGGCGGACGTCGTTCGGCCGGTGGCGGCTATCGGTGGGTGGTGGCGTTCGAGTGGCTGCTGGATTTTCTTGGGTGGGGTGGTGGTGTGCGTGAGAGACAATGGAGGGGAGAGGTGGGAAGGAAGCAGGAGAGGAAGAAGAAGAAGAAGGGTTTTTGATTTGGGGGTTTTGTGGGTTTTAGGGACTTGGAGGGGTTTAACAAGGGGGTATTCCCTTGGGGTTTCAAGAAACACTCATGGCTTAGTGGGTAGGAGCTTAGACTTGTAAATGTGAGGTCTAGAGTTCAATTCCTAATGGTAACATTAGGCATTTCTTAATGGTGTGGTTTTCTTTTGTCTTTTTCCTTATTTTGTCCTTTAGTGGGGGAAGGGTTGGGTTGATGGCATAACTTGTGTTTTGCCTTCGTAGCGGAATTGGGATTCGATCGAAAAACCTTTATTCATAATAATTTCGAAATAGCTAAGCTAAGTAAGTGGTCCTTACGACAAAAGAGAGGGGGGTGGTTACAAGGGGGTGTGATGTCTTATCCTAGACAGTATTCGTTTTCTTGATTCTCTTCCGCGGGGCCCGCATGGTCCTCGTCTTCCGGGATTGGGTTTCCCTCCCCGAAGTCCTCCTCGTTTCCGAGGTTGGCTTGAGAGTGTGGCTCATAACGAATACTTTCCCGGGAGCGCCGTAACTCCCTTGATGACCGGTGCCCCCGTGTTGACCCACGGTGGTGGGGCGTGGTCTTTGGGGTCAAGTGCACTGGAAGGCCTTGTGTCCCTCCTCTCCGCAGTTGAAGCATCGCCAGGGGTTGCCCATGCAATCCTTGCCTCTGTGGCTTTTGTTGCACTTCGGGCAAGGGAAGCTTCTTGGATTAGCTTCGTTGTTTCCCAGGGGCGGTCTTTGATTGGTCGGGTTGTTCGACCTTGTGCCGGTGTCGTTTCTCGTTCTTTTCACTGGCGGTGCCCCGCTTCCGGTTTTCTCCTTCGTATTTGTTCCTGAACTCCGCGTTGGAGTAGTTGGATTCGATAGAGATTTGCGGCACTGGAGTAAGCCTCGTTGAGGGTCGGAGGCCTGCTTACCACTAGCGCCTTCCGAGCTTCGAAGTTGAGGCCAGATACGAATCTCTCTATCTTGGTTACCTCGGTGGGGACTAGCTCTGGCGCGAAGCGCGCCAGCTCGAGGAATCGTTTATGGTATTCCATGACGGTGGTCGTTCCTTGTTTTAGATGGAGGAACTCTTCGTACATGGACGCTTTTACGTGGGTTGGATAGAACCGTTCTCGTAGTCGTGTCTTGAGGCTCTCCCAGTTGAACCCCGGTTCTTGTCGGTAAGTGGGTCCCTCGTGGATCCACCAGAGATCGGCCTCGTGTCCGAAGTAGAACGAGGCTATCTCTACGCGACGTTCCTCCGGGCATTCTACTACCCCTAGAATTTTGTCAAGGGTCCGGATCCATTCTTCTAGGACCGTGGGGTCTTCTTCCCCTGAGAATGTGGGTGGTCGGTGGCTTGAGACTTGTCGGGCGATGTCTGAGTTCGCGTTTGATGGAGGTGGTGGGGGTCTGTTGTTGCGAAGGGCCACGTCACTTAGTGCCTGTGCGACTTGCGTTAGTTGTTGTAGGGTCTGGGTCAAGGGATCGTCAGTGGCGGGCTCTGGGGTCCTCGATTGTCTTCTGTTTGGTGTCATGCTATCGTCTTTCTGGTCAGTGTTTATAAGAACGTTAAATTAGAGTCCGATGCACTTCTCGCGAAGTGATAAGTGGGGGAGGGTTTCAGAATGGGAAGGGGTAAGTGCGGGGAAGTTTATGTGTAGGTTTCACAATCTCACCGCGCGTCCTAAGATTCCTGAGTCCTATGTCCCTAGGTTCCTAGAGTTCAAGCCTAATGTCCTAAAGTCCGGTCTTAAGAGTCTTTCCCTAGGGTCAAACTTAGGCTCTGATACCAACTGTAACACCCCAGATTTTCAAGACATTTAAAACTTATATAATAAAGGTAATATCTCATTACATCCCAAAGTATATCATAAGTGTACGGGGTGCTATGCCACACCTGGGCTAGAGAACCCAGGTGCACAGGCTGTCTAACTAATATCCACCGAAATATAATGCATAATATGGCACGCAGACCGAAAGGGAAACTAATCTACTTCTACACTCCAGTTCTAGCGCGCTCCAGTGCCCTAGTCCTCTGTGCCTGAAAGCCAAATATATCTGTTCAGCGAGAGATGCTGGTAACCCACTCCAACGCGTTGAAATACAATACATATAGAGATATATATAGATATACGAAAATCATTTTGAGTATGAAGATATATCCAACGAACTCTAGCTTTAAAACCGGGAATGACTCGACAGATAAGGCCAGACACAAGCAGCAGTTATAACAAGCATATGCAGTTCACAACAGGTAAGGCAGATAAGGCAAGGCATAAACAATAATCACAACCCAACATAAACAGTCCCCAACATAAAACCCATAGTCACATCCCCCAAGACACTCATAATCACAACTCATCCATATCACAACACATAGCACACTTTGTTGGCGCCACAGGACCAATCGCATGCCCATACATGAGGGTCAGCGCATATAGCTCTGACACGGCCCAGCAGCACCCTGCCCCGTATCGCAACACGGAGGGGTCGATCGCAACCGACCAATGAACCGCAGCTCATCATAGTTTGATCGCAACCAAACAGTGGACCGCAGCCCAAGAGAATGTCATTTGACCGCAGCCAGGAAAGGATGAACCGCAGCTCATATAGTCACGTTTGATCGCAACCAAACGGCGGACCGCAGCCCGAGAGTATCAATCTGACCGCAGCCAGCTTCTGAACCGCAGCTCAGGATAACCAATCCGATCGCAACCGAATTGGGGTAACACACACACATAACACATAGCAAGCACATGCAACCCATATTACACATTGGGAAGGGGGAGAAAGCGTATAACAAAACCTATGCGTGATCCTTCACATACTAAGAATAGTCCAAAGGGGTTCATACTCCTTCCACCTAGGTCAACGGGATACCAATTCAACTAGCATGCAATATAATAGACTCATAAACCTACGAACGGTACCCGAAATATCAAACTAGACATAGGCACGATAAACGAAGTCCGTTGGGACACCACGGGGTCGGGGGAACATCAAACGGGGAAGCCGGGATCCCAAGGGGGATGATTTTCCAGCGGGTAGCCGGTGGGTGGGGGGCCACCCGTCGGCTGCCCGCCGGACATTACTGTTCCGGGCAGCGGGTCGCCGGCGGGCAGCTGCCCGCCCGCCGGCTTGCTGTTTCTCGGCCGTGGGTAGGTGGCGGGTCCCCTACCCCCCACTGACTCTTATCACACAATTACACCCTGCGAACCGTTGTGGAACCCCAAACCATGCTTAGACACTTTACAACGCAATTAACCACAATATGTAGACAATTAACGGATCAAATACGAGAAACGAACGGCACATAACCTATCATGCTTTTCTAAACATAATCAACACCCGAACATGCGATTTCCCCACCCGATAATCCAAGAATAATACCATACGATTCAACCTAGGGTTCTAATTACTTTTATATCAACAAGAATACGATTTGCCTTCTAATTACAGGATTCGGTAAGAATAACACATAATCATCAAGAATAACATCCAACCATCAAGAACATCACATAATCATCAAGAACGCCAACAAGAACATTAACCTAGGTTTCTAATTACTTTTATATCAACAAGAATACGGTTCGTCTTCTAATTGCAAGATTCGGTACAATTAACACATAAGCATCAAGAGCGCCATACAATTATCAAGAACGACATATAATCATCAAGAACTCCACATAATCATCAAGAACACCATAATCATCAAGAATCTCCCAATATCAAGATTATCAAGATCCCCCATGGGATCATCACATCAATCATCAATAATAACGCCACAATTCATCAATACGCAATAATATGGGGAAACCCTAAGGGGGAATCATAACTATGAAAATAGGTTTTGTTGAGACATGGGTTACCTCTTAGCCTTAAATAAATTCCTTGTCTATGAAGGATCTTTCTTTAAGCTTTCTTGATTTCTTGATTTCTCCTAGGGGAATTCTTGGAACTCTTTGGGTGGTGATAGACTATTGTGGTGGGAATTCTAGGTGCCCCCTAAGTTATCTATTTATAGATCTAGGGATCTTATTTAGGGTCTAATCCTATTGAGATTAGGGGTTGGGTTTAGAGATGAGGGCCCACGGACTATGGTGGGCCTCTTTCCCTAATTAATCATTATAATTTATTCTTTCTCTTGGGCTATTGATTAATTAATTAATTGGTTTTAGGGGCCGTAACACGGGGTGTTACAAGTCGCCTCGACTGGGGGACTCGGCGAGTATATATAGAAACAACGGGGCACTGAACCTAAAACCGTTTCTGAGAAAGAAAAAGCCTAAAGGGTCGCCTCGACCGAGAGACTCGGCGAGAAGGAGTTAGGAAACAAGGGCCTAGACCCTTAGTCGTTTCCGAGAGAAATCCAGAAGGAGTCGCCTCGACCAAAGGACTCGACGAAGGTTTATGAAAGCAATAAGACACAGACCCTGAGCCCTTTCTCGCAAAAAAGGGAGTTCAGGAGTCATCTCGACCAAGTATGTGAGAAGACTGCGAGGTGTCGGCCCCGGGTTATTTCGTCAAGTTAGAGGGGGTTCAAGGCCTTAGGAATTTTCTTATTAAAAGAGCTCAAGACAGTGCATGAAGGAGAAGAAAGGAGAATTTCATTAAAAAAGGGCCCGAGAAGGAGGCCAGCCTTTACAAAAAAGGGCTATCCTAGAAAGCCCTAAGCTACTTGGGATGGGGTGTCGACGTCGACCCCTTCGACTTGCGCCCCTGCCGTTGGTCCAGCTGGGGGAACAGAAGAAGGGTCCTCCGTCTGAGGAGAGGACTCGGTAAGCTCTAGAGGCGTCGCCGCGGGAAGAACCGCCGGATCAGCAGGCGCTGCTGGCCCCTCAGCATCCAGCACCGGCTTAAGACCCCAGCTCTCGGGGGTGAAAGAGGAGTCGCGGACCAGTAGCACGGAGTGGATCTCTGTTTGCGCCTCGCGGAAACCGAGGCGGTAGTCGCGATCGCCCAGATCTAGAAGAAACTCGTCGCCTTCCGGGGTCGCCAACCAGTCCTTGGCTATCTCTTTCTTCCGGACCTCCACCGCCGCCTTCACATCCGCCTCGAAGGCCGCCGACTTCTTGTAGTCTTCAACAGAAGTGGGGCTCAAGGCCTTAGGAATTTTCTTATTAAAAGAGCTCAAGACGGTGCAAGAAGGAGAAGAAAGGAGAATTTCATTAAAAAAGGGCCCGAGAAGGAGGCTAGCCTTTACAAAAAAGGGCTATCCTAGAAAGCCCTAAGCTACTGGGGATTGGGTGTCGACGTCGACCCCTTCGACTTGCGCCCCTGCCGTTGGTCCAGCTGGGGTAACAGAAGAAGGGTCCTCCGTCTGAGGAGAGGACTCGGTAAGCTCTGGAGGCGTCGCCGCGGGAAGAGCCGCCGGATCAGCAGGCGCTACTGGCCCCTCAGCATCCAGCACCGGCTTAAGACCCCAGCTCTCAGGGGTGAAAGAGGAGTCGCGGGCCAGTAGCACGGAGTGGATCTCTGTTTGCGCCTCGCGGAAGCCGAGGCGGTAGTCGCGCTCACCCAGATCTAGAAGAAACTCGTCGCCTTCCGGGGTCGCCAACCAGTCCTTGGCTATCTCTTTCTTCCGGACCTCCACCGCCGCCTTCACATCCGCCTTGAAGGCCGCCGACTTCTTGTAGTCTTCAACAGAAGTCGCAGCGATCGTCGCCACCTTGTCCCACTCCACCTCCCATTGGCGGGTGACCCTCAGCAGCTCGGAATTGTGCACCTCCACCATCTTGAGGTGCTTCGCCTGCTCCTCCAGAAAGGCTTCCTCCGTTTGGCGCAGCTTGAGGGCCATGGACCGCATCTCGGTCCTGAAATTTTGCAGCCGCTTGCCCATCTCCATCTGGAAGGTGAGATTCTGCACAACGACCATGAGTCAGGCACGGAAAAGAAAGAATGAAAGAAAGGAGTCGAGTGAGTAGTACTTACGCGATATGACTGGCGAAGCGAGGCCTCAATAATGAACCCGTCCCCCAGAGCCTGGGTCGCCGCTACGTCCTTAGGCAGGAGGACGTCAGCACACCACTTGCGGACAGAGGTGGCGCCCATCCAGATTTGGGCGTCCGCATCCACCTCATGGCACAGCCGGATCTTCTTTGGAGCCGGACCCTCCGTATGCTCGGCCGGCCGCTTAGAGCTTGGGCTCTCAGTCTGAGGAGGAGGTGGCTGCCGAGTGGGCGACACAACAGGTGACGGCGTCAGGTCGACCACGTTACGGGGTGGCGGAGGAGTCGACCGCCGGGCCAGCGACGGCTGAGAGGAAGAGGCAGCGGCGGTACCGGTGGCGCGCTGGGTCAGGCGACGCCTCATCTTTTCGGCTCTGTCCGCCATCTCGGGTGTCGGTGCAACGGCCTCGTCGGAACTAGAGGAGTCGGAGTCGTACGGACCTGCAAAAGAGGACAAGGCTGTAAGCATTCGGGGTCGGAGTGAAGATAAAGAAGCAAGAGCAAGTTGAGAACGAGGCAGAAATACGCTACCTATGGTGGCCGCGCCCTCCGGCAGTAGGCCATGCTTAGCCATGGCCCGGACCCGGGACCAGTACTTGACTGAGTACGGCCCCAGGCTCATCAAGAACTCGCCGCCCTAGACAGCATCATCAGTAAAGACGGCACGCCGAGAGCAGGGCTTGAAGAGAGTCGCTGGCCACAGGGTCGGAAAAGAGAAGAAAGAGGAACGGGGTCGGACAAAGAAGAAAAGAGGCTTCCACTCTTTGATTGAGTCGGACAGCCCCTCGAAAAGCTGCCGCCCAGGACGGGCGGCGACCTTAACGTAGTCGGCGAGTGAGAGCCGACTTTGTTCACGGTGAAAAGGTACCGGAACAAGTCCAGATCTGGCTCACACTGCCACCAGTGGCAGAGATTAATGAAGCAGGTAAGGAGGCGGTGAGAGTTGGGCACCAACTGGCCCGGAACCAGATTGTAGTGCCGGAAGAGAAGGGAAAGAAACGGATGGGGAGGCACTCGGAAGCCAAATGCAACCGAGTGCAGATGAATGCCCACAAATCCCTCCGGCGGGTTGTGAATGGGCCGATCCTCCGCCGCAACAACCATGGCCGAAGGACCGGGCAGAAACCGGGCCATATCCACGTCCGCCGCCGTAGCGCACGACGGGAGACCGGACGGCCGGACTATCGAATCAAACTTGCCTCACGGCCGCTCAGCGCCGTCGGGCAGAGCCGCCACAGTAGTTAATGGGGCAGGACTCATCGGAGTAGCTACCCCCCGAAGAAGAGGGGGTTGGTAGGGAAGAAGAAGACACCGCCGGAAAACCTGCCGGTATTTCCAGACGGCGGACAATGGAGGAAGAAGAGGAGGACGACGGCGAAGTCCCCGTCGGATTGTCAACAGAGTGACGGCGAGAAGAAGAAGAATGTGAGGAAGAAGACATTACCTATAGACTGGAGACGAGACGGAGAGAAGACGCAGGGAAGATGAAGTAGCTTGACTGAAGAGTTGAGGAAGAAAGTGAGAGGAGATGAGAGGGGTTATTTAAAGAGGAAAAGAAGTCCAAAGGGTTGCCACGCGGCGCCTTCTCAGTGGAGGAATTGGAGGCAAGGGACGCCGCATTTAATGCCTCAAAAGGCGGGGCGACGGTTCAGGCCTAGGGCTAGCCTGCAAGCGGCGCGTCTACCCTAGGCCAAAGCCGGGTGGCTATGACCCGGCCTACTAAGCCGGAAGCCCATCGTAGGCCGTGGCCTCTGGGGCCCATCAGATATGAGCTGGAAGCTTCCAGAAGAACCCGGCCGGGTCCGGCCCATCAAAGGGCCTGAAAGTTAGACCCACGGAGAGACCCCAGTCGCGAGGTCGGTCGATGGATCCGGCGAATCCCTCGCCAAAGGGGTCCAGTCAGAACAAATTCTAGAGTCGGTCATATGAGTAAGGAATCGGCCAGAGAACGCGTGAAGTCGAGAATCGGACACAAAGACACATTTTTTATTCGATAGAACAGGGGAAGTACAAGACCGAGAACTCGGCCGAACACATTACAAGGAAAAGGCAGACCTAGGGCTTGGTTTCTTTCTCCTCCGAGCGGTGCACTAGCTGCGGACCCTCCAGGAAGTAGTGGGGGCGGAAAGGCAGGGGACTCGGCTCAGGCTCAGGCTCTGGCAGTTCATCCAGATACACCCTGGGCTTCCCATCGTCAATCATCTGCAGAGGCCTCTCCAGAGCACTCGGCGACATAGCAATGCCGAAAAGCGGAGGAGCCTCCCACTCTTCATCTGCCTCAGGTTTCGGGTCCTCCACCACGGGTTCCATCTCAGCGTCGTCCGGCTCCACGATCATCAGGTCCAGCATGTCAGGGGGCACCACAATGGGGTCGGAAGTGGAGTCGCCCACTAGACGTCCTCCATTTGCCATCCTCTTCTGCCGGAGCTTCTCCAACCTGGCATGCTCCTTGTTGCGGATGGACCAGCGTCGATCACCGTCTCTGAAACTCATGACTTGAAGCTTCTGAAATGAGGAATGGTGTGATGCGCAAAGCCACTAAGAGCCCTTATATAGCCTCAAGGGAGCGATTATCCAGGCGCAAATCACGGACGGAATCCTAACTGACGTAACTGAGCTGGATTAAACGGGTGGTGCGAATCTCTGTCAGAGATTAATCCCATCAAACTCGCTTGGGAAGACCAAGATTCGCATGCCGGACTGAAAAGTCTGATTCGCCCTGGGAAATGGAATATCTTACAGGTGTTAGGCGTAGAAGGGACCCGGCACTATGGCCGACTCCTCGACAAGTCGGTCGGACAGACATATTACCAATACGAAAGAAAAGGCGGAATGGAAAGTGTCGTTTTATTATAATAAGGAAGGGCATAGACAACAAGGAGCTTATTACAACGAGGATAAGGGAAATACTCCTAAAAAGACTATCCCTCTAGAACATGAGGCCAACCCCGGCCTAAGTGATCACCCGCCAGGCGAGGAAGAGTCGCTCCCAAAGAATCCTCCCGATGGTCCAGGAGGAGACGGGCAGAATGAGTCCCAGAAGGCTGGCATGAGAGGTGGCACGATCAGCTCCTCATCATCCGGATACGCCTCCAGGTAGCGGACGTAATCCTCATCGTCCATCAAGCCAGTGACCGGTCCGTCCAAGTCGTCTAGAGGGATGGAGAAGGTCATGCGAAAAGTCAGTTGCTCCGGGACGGGTACGTCAACAAAGGATCCCTCTTGGGAGGTCACTCGGGCGGTCGCCGGAGTAGGAGAATGGCGAGAAGACGGAGCAACCTCACGCCGGACAGGGGTCGGCGGTTGAGGAACCGAAGATGCAGCACCGGCAGGAGACCTCTGGGGGGCCGGGCGAGGAGTCTTCTTCTTGTGTTCTTTTTCAGGCCGAGTCCTCTTGCAGGGTAGCGGGCGCCAGGGCGGCCCGAAGTCAATTCGTTTCCCTTTAAGCGGTGAGCGACCCATGAAGAGTTGGTGAATGAGATGGAGAAAAGGAGGGGCCATTTATAGGTACCAAGTCAGGCCGAGAAGATTCGAACGGTCCCGTGAGATCCGGGAGATGGCGGATAATCTGGGCTACTTTTTAAATTTCTAAATGTAATTTTTAAAGTATAAATCTATCTGATGGGGTGAGAACCCCGACCCAAGGAAGGTGGGCCCAAAGAGGAAAGACCAGATGAGGAGGATGGGCTGACACGAAGCAGGCTTGGAGAACGCGTGGGCCGCGTCCAGGAGTCGGCCCAGGCCTAAGGTAGGGGCCCAGTCCAGGGCTACTAAAGATGACCCAGTCCGAGCATGGGCCAGATATGAGAAGTCGATCCGGGCCCGAACCCGGGGAAGGACTCGGTTCAGAGAGCCGTTGGGGAGCATTAAAGGAAGTTAATACGAGAGCTGTTAGGGCATTAAAGGCCGGACTCGGTCCGCCGGTTACAGGCTTAGAAGAGCCGTTGGCCGGCTCCGTAACGCCACCCAACGGCTCGGTACATTAAAGCAGTCTTGAAGTCGGCCATTATGGGCCTTTAAGTCAGTAGGGGAGGAGCCGCTATAAAAAGGGCTCCTCCACTCTTGTAAAGGACAGGTTCAGAACCCGGAGAGAGGAATAAGAGAGTTCTAGGCACTTTGCTTCACTTAAACATACATTTTTGTGAAATGTGTATCCTCCAGCTGAAAGGTTGTGTTGGACCTCCTTGGGCCCGAAAATCCAAAAACCATCACTATCAATATAAGTCTATACTATTATTAAAAAAAAAAATCCCTTTTCTTACTTTCCTACCTAAACAATAAAAAAAGGGAAAACAATTACCAATTAATAATACTAATAATAATTAATAAAAATGTTAGTAGTAAAATAGAAAAAAAAAGTCCTTAATTCACGAAAAAATAGAAAAGGAAATAATATTCACTAATTAATTAATACTAACAATAACTAGTAAAAAAAATTTGTAGAAAAATAGGAAAATAAAAAAAGATCCTTAATTCACTAAAAATGGAAATATAAACGGAATTTACAATTTATTACTAATAATAATAATCAGTAAAATAGGAAAATTAAAAAAGGAGTCTTAATTCAACGAAAATGAGAAAAAAAAAACGGAACATTGTGAAAAAAAGGTCATAATAAGGATAACAATAAAAAAAAAATCCTACCAAAACTTAGAAAAATAAAAAAGATTTTTAAATCACGAAAAATACAAAAGGAAACGGAATTCACGGATTAATTAATACTAATAATAATCAGTAAAAATATTAGCAGTAAAATAGGAAAATAAAAAAGGATCCTTAATTCACTAAAAATAAATACTATTATTAAAAATAAAATCTACATTTCTTACTTTCCCGCCCAAACAATAAAAAAGGGGAAAAAATTATCAATTAATAATAATTTTTTAATGCTACTGGTTCTATTACAATGTAGTATCGGTTCATATACTTTCTCAAATTACTAAAACACAAAGGACCAATAACGCCTCCATTAAGACTTAAACTCACAACCTTCCAAATGAAAATCCAACCCGGGTACCATTAGACCACATAATCTTGGTAAATACTAATACTAATAATAATTAGTAAAAAAGTTAGTAGTAAAATAGAAAAAAAAAATCCTTAATTCACAAAAAAAAAAAAAAAAAAAAAAAAGAAACAGAATTCACTAATTAATTAATACTAACAATAGTCAGTAAAAAAAATTGTAGTAAAATAGGAAAATAAAAATGGATCCTTAATTCACTAAAAATAGAAATATATATGGAATTTTAATAATCAGTAAAATAGGAAAATAAAAAAGGAGTCTTATTTCAATGAAAATGGAAAAAAAAAACGGAAGATTGTGAAAAAAATGGGTCATAATAAGGATAATAGTAAAAAAAAAATCCTACCAAAAATTAGAAAAATAAAAAAAAAGATTCTTAATTCACAAGAAATAGAAAAGGAAACGGAATTCACTGATTAATTAATACTAATAATAATCATTAAAAAAGTTAGCAGTAAAATAGGAAAATAAAAAAAAAGGATCCTTAATTCACTAAAAATGGAAAAAGAAACGAAATTCACTCATTGCATTTAAATTTTTCACAATAATATTACACATTATAATACATCAAATTACAATTATGTCATAAATCTTTCACAATTTTAAACAATAGAATGAAAATATCTCAATAATAATATTCTACATAATCGAGTAAATGTAAATTAAAAATGAAAAGAAAATATTTTAATAATCATATTCTACACCATCAATAGTAAATGCATAATTTAAACAATAGTAAAGGTAAATTAAAAATGCAACGCAAAATGAAACGAAAATATTTCAATAATAATATTTTACATCATCAATTAAAAATGAAACAAAAATTGGATAAAAATATCATTGCATATGATATTTTAATTGACTAATTGACTAAAAATAAAAAGAAATAATTGGCTGAAAATGAATATGATATTACTAATTGACTGAAAATATAAAAGGAAATAAATATTAATAGTTGACTGCAAATAAAAAATGAACCATAATTGACTAATATGAAAAAAATGGTTAGATCATTGCATTTTAATTAAAAATGGAAAGGAAACTAAAATTGAACGGAAATATTTCAATAATAATATTCTACATCATAGATAGTAAATGCATATTTTAAACAATGTAAAGGTAAATTAAAAATGGAACGGAAATATTTCAATAATAATATTATACATCATCAATTAAAAATGGAACGGAAATTAGGTAAAAATATCACTGCATATGATATTCTAATTGACTAAAAATAAAAAAAGAATAACTGACTGGAAATGAATCTGATATTACTAATTCACTTAAAATATAAAAGGATCATTAATTGACTAATATTCTACCATTATATATTTTCACCCGAGTCACCCATCCTGATCGATTGAAGGTGTTAACTCTAGACGATGATGGACAAGATTGTGTTGCTACTACCAATGTCATCTACAAAGATGTTTCAATAATGTGTAAATAAAATCGTTTATATTATATTTTTTTAAATGACAAAATTGCTATATATATATATATATATATATATATATATATATATATATATATATATATATATACACACACACACACACACACACATACATACTTAGTTAATTTACTTAGTAAATTTATGTACATATACTATACGCAGATATATGTACTAAACATGTTATAAAGTACATTTTATATTCAAATGTATATAAAATCATACGGTCCAAAAATAATTATTTTGTAGTTCAAATTAATACATAACTACTTATAACAAAAATATTATTTTTATTTATAAGGACAAATATAATAGAGATGAGATTCTCTAATGGCTCAATCAAAATGGCTCGATCAGAAAGAAGTAATAATTTTGAAAAGTAAGACTTCCTAATTTTAGAAAGGCTAGAAAAGCCAGGTATCACACCACTCCCACGCGTTAAGTACAATTAATATAAATATAGGAAATCATTTTGAAACTGGGGTACATATATAGTCTTAGGCAACACTAGATTTCAAATCAAGATCGAGACTCAGAACTTGACAACGAATCAACAACACGAATACCACTAACATGCGTCCTATATTTGCAAACTATAAAAAACTGGCAAGCACCTAAATAACAAATGAAGGCAAACAATGGGATCCAATAACAATTAATTAGCAAGTAATCGTCAGAACACACAATCCATCTTCCAACCTTATACCAAGTTCCAACTTTTACTCCTATCCATCCTTATATCAATTCCAACCTGTACCTTCAGGCCACCCTTAAATCGCTTCCATTATTCCTCCGGAGAAACTACATGCCCCACTCCGTAACCACCAACATGGTAGCACCAATTTGTCATTCGCATGGTCCGTGCCTCTAGCACCACTACCAATGGATTAGCGCGTATAGCTCTAACATGACACAGCGGCGCTTATACCCTGACCCAAGCCTTTAGCGAGGAAGTCTAAGGGGTGGTCTGTGCCTTTAGCACGATAACCGAGCACTCGTTTATAGGCAGTACCAAAAATCCATATGTATATCACGCAAGAATTAAATATAGGTACTTAACTTTTTAGTGCGTAGCCGGCCAGTGCTTAATAAGGTGCATGTACGAGTGATGAATCTGCATCCCATTAGCGCAGCTTTGTAATCTGATTGTAAATATCCATCTGCAGGCTTGTTCTAGACCAGAAACTCAAACTGGTTGTACTCATATCCATCACAAAAAAATTCTGTGGCTTCATTTGACTTTCTGGGATGTCATAAAAGGAAAATCACAGCTCCTTCATTGCAGCTGTTTGGTGGCCTTAGATCGAGACCTTGATGAACGCCGGCGAGCATCCTAGAGGGCTCGTTTGGTTTATCCTTCTGCCATGCTCTCTCTGCCCGCCGCAGATCAATTCCCTCCGCTACGGAGACATCATTGTTGATGAAAAGGTAATCGGACGAGTGAAATAGTATAGGGATCAAGGAGAAGACATTTTTGATCAATCTAGAAATTCTTCAATTGTCTATGGAGAATCCATAGTTCTCTTCCTCTTGATTTGTTCGTGCGGGTTACACAGTCTCACCGGAGGCCATCTCACGCCTCAACCTCAAAGGCCCTTCCGATCATTCATCCGGCGTTCGTAGACCCTCCTAGTTTTCGTCGACGGATACTTTTCCGGCAATCCAGCCGGTTGATCAACAATCATAGAACAGTGTTAGAGCCAGTGCAGCGCCCCGATCCTCAGAGGCTGGTCTGATCAGTGATCGGTTTCGAGCGAATTCTTCGGAACACTGGCCGCCTCGAGAACTATCGAGGAAATTCAGAATTGCTATACAATTGAACGCAACAGATTGTTGAACACAAATGAATCGAACTCAGGCCATAACAATTTCAAAAAAAAACTCAGGCCATAACATTTAGGATGTAGAGCAAAGCGCTGATAACATGTTAGAAAATCATAGAAATTGCAATAAACAAGAAGAAGAATTATACAGAGAATAGAGAGGAAAAAACCAAGGATCTTCTCATTCATCAATCTTTCTTATACAAATATATCTATCTGTACAAGGCAATAATAAGTGCATATAAATGGTAATAAGTATATCAGTTACAACTGTTACAAAATAAATAATAATGTCTACAATAATGTTTTCTTTATAACCGTTGTAATAGTTATTCACATTTATGTGTATTCATTATTCATTATTGCCTTTATATTGTATATAGAGATATATACTGTTGTAATTGGAAATGGTGTAGATGAAGATGATGATATGCTTTCCCTCTCCATTTTCTATTTCTTCTTCTCTTTATTGTATTTATATTATAAAACACGTTATCGGCACTTTGCTCTACATCCTTGGTGAGAGGTATTTCAGAATAATTTTCTTGCATTCTGAATTTTCTTAGAATGCAATCCAGAATGTCGAAAAACAATAGGCGTTGATGTAACAACATAGCGCTTTGGTGCCCTTGGGATTTTGATATTCCCTCACTGCCGAAGTCGCCCATGGCCCGCGACTCCAAATTGCGTCGTCAACATCTACTCGCTCGCCAGACTCAATGAAGATGCGTAGATGGCAATCGAAGTGGAAGTCGGCAGCTTCGTCGCCTAGAACCAGCTCCGCCGCCGCCTGGCCTAGAAGGCAACGCCAACGCCTGTGGTGGGGATGGTCTCGGGTCATCGTCGCCGTTGTCACCAATCGCGACGGAAGTTCTCAACGCATCCCCAACGCCGGCCAAGCCATTGATGAAACCTGGGGACGATCGTGAGACTTCTCCAAGTCATCCGATCATTCTCATGTTTGAGCGATCACCATGGGAAGGCCGGACGAAGGCCTCCGATGACCTTGGTAGAGGTTCGCTGGCCAGTACACATCTGATCGCCTCCTGGGAGAATTGGATGGCGTTGATTGAATCGGATGGAGGCTGCCAGGATCGCAGGTTGGCCGCTCGCCGGTGTCAGAGTCAGTGCATCCAAGGCCGCCGACCCACCATCTTCATAGCCTCCATCTACGATCCCTAACCCAAAGCCTAGCAGCAGAGATCTCGCGAAGCCCGAAAAAAAAAAAAATAGTTCGCATGGCCAAGGCGAGCATGCCCAGTAGTATTACACTATTATGGTCTATTGTTTTCTGGTGCGGAGAACAGAGAACAAGTTTAATGCTAGGATACTGAAGAGGTTGTTCGTCCATCGTAACTGCTCTCCTGCGCACTGAGGTTATTGGAGCTCTGTTCATTTATTCCCGGAATCTTCATAACAGCATTATTAAAGGTCAGATTATTGGCTTTGATAACTCCCAAAGTTATACATTGCATCACTTGAACCCAACAAAATGCAAAATTTGAATAATAGCTTTGTGTATATGATCTGAATACTGCTATGCTTTTTGAGGAAAATACTGTGAATGCCAATTATGTGAGTAGGCATACAGTATAGTGAATCCTAATTCTTGAATAGAGTCCATCTTAACGGAACAAGATAAGGAATAATAGAGTTGTGAAGAGTAGGACTAATGTCCAAGAACAAGGTATGTATTATGAGCTTTGCTTAGTTACTTACAGGAGCTTCATGTGGCTATAGAAAATAGAAATGCCCTTAATATGCTCTTGTTGAAGGATATGCCCTAATAAGGATTATTAATAGTAAACTTATTTTCAGTGGCTATCACACATCAAGTTAATTGCATGGCATATTTGTGAGTTTTATGCCTGATTATTGCTCCCCAGTATTGCTACTTAGCTTATAACCACACTACCTGGATTTGATTTGTTTTATTAGTGGTGTTGTACTGTTGTATTACTATTATGCATATTAGTTATGTGTTGTGGCATATGTCATTGCGTGACCTCGTGTTATCCTTCGACAACAAGTCGAACTCGTGGCTGCGTCTAGTTGTTCTCTTTAATTTAGTTTTTAGTGTCCAAAACATAAGGGACAATTATATCACATATTGTATATGCTTCTCCTTATTTGACAATTTTAAGCATATAATATCTTGATTAGGCTCATATATATACGAGAATTTGTTGTTTCTCTTGTTAGTACTTAATTACTTGCTATAGGCCATAATTGTTGAGATTTATCACTATAGCATGAATTCTCAACATGATTTTCATTAGGTTGCACATGTCGTTGCTAATCCTAATTTGCTCTTGTGATATCAATTAGATGATATGAGCGAGCTTAAATATTGTGATATATATAGCATGAATATTAAATATAATTTTGCCCAGAAGGCGAAAAATTTATAGCACTAATTATATGATAATAGCACTAAGACAAATTTCCCAAATGTAAAATTGACTTGGTACTGATATTAAAAAGTCAATTGTTATTTGTCCAAATTCAAGATTGTTGGTTGTGCTAATTTATTATAGCATTGTTTCACATGAGTCTTTGACATTGAAATAAATTTCAAATTTCAGTATTTAAACAAGATGATTGTGCCTAATTTTTAATATAGTTTTGCCCAGAAGGTAAACACTAAGAACACTAGTTTTTATTGTCACCCTTTTGTCGTAAGCCCTCTATTATGCATATTTGATCGAAGAGGATCCATAGACCCTAAGTCAATCCCTAAAGGATTACCATGAGTCTATAATATCATTATGATCCCCCAATGCATACAATGCATGATCCGATCAATTAATTCTTGATTATCTGGAAAGTTAATTATTGAATTTTACTTCTCAAAGTTCACTTCCCAGATTTTACTACTTAGTTTTTACTTCCCTAATTTTACCTCCAGGATGTTACCTTCCGGATGGTACATGAATTCATTGTACTCCAATAGAAGTGATGCCTTCCGAGGATGTTGAAGCACCCCCTGTGCATTATTATAAAGAGAATTATCCATTTTAGCGAGTCGAGCTATGCCTTAATTGCTCCTTTATACGTTAAATAGTCATGGCACTTCCGGTGCCTAACTCTGGATCCAGATTATTATCATATAACGGAGCAATTTGTAATGGCAATTGTGTTGTTGACAACTATAACCTTTTTATAAATGTCTCCCACATTTGTAAAAGTAATGACAATTTCTAAAACAACCAGATTCTATACATTTCCCAAAGATATTTTGATCTGGTCATTCCGCATCCCTAGTATTGTGTTTGTTTGGTGCACCTATAAATTGACTAGGGTTTCTCGTCATCTGGACGAGCGTCTTCATGACTAAAATATTCAATGCTATTTCAAGAGTGACAATGTTTTAATACTAGATCTAGTATAATGATTCGTATTTCTTACACCGATGGATCTCGTATACTTCTGGTATCAAGGAGTATCGATATATTTGGTCCAAGCTGGGGAAGGTATATGGGACCTAGTCACTCTTTTATGATCAGTATGATCAATATATGTATTTAGCAGATTATTTGCTAATATCGCAAATAGATTATCTTTTAAACTTCCAGTTCAGTCTAACTAGTACATGGATTTAAATAATGAAGATATTTTCATTCTATGAAATTTGTTGGCATTCTATTAAATTTGAACTCTTATCTCCCCCTAATGCCGAGAAGCAATCTTCATTAATTAAGTATGCAGTCAGCGTACCTAAGGATATGTATTGCTCTCCTATCATGTGCTCTTGGTATTAGCTAATCAAGAGACAGAGGCTTCTTTGGTAGCCTTTTTAGAGGTACGCTGTGGTGGTGATATATTTGAAATAGACTGCGCACTATAAATAATAACGCAGATAAGGAAATGTTTATTTTTAAACCATGTACTAGGCATAACAATCCTTGAAAGATTGGTTTGTGATATGCAGTGAGTTAGATTTGGATTTAGAACAAAAGTATATCCCCAAAACAGATAATTAAGTAATTTTTCCTTCACACATGCTCTATAAAGTACTCATGTGGATAAGAAATTGTAATATCTAACTCATTATGTTTGTCCTAAGAGACCCAATTGGTCATGCCATAATTAAAAAAATGGGTCTCTAAAAAAGTAAAGATTATCACAACAAAATAAGTTGTCAAATGTATATGAAATTTACCACAAGTGGCATATAAAATCAGATAGGGCAAGCATACACATTGAACAAAATGATTGAAACATTCGACAATCTTAGGGAGATTAAATACCAAATATTAGCAATTTATTTGCTTCAGGCAAACCAACATGGTGTGACTCACTTTTAGCTGTTAAGCACATACCATTTTGCATAGTAGCATTGCATTAAAAAATAGAAGTTGCAGACTTCATTCATGAGTCATTAGTCATCCAAAAATCAATCTCATCAGGGGTCTTCCAGACCTTATTAGATAAATAGCCCAATGACCAAACACATTGTCAAGTATGGAAGGTTTAAAGCTCAAAGAGTATATTTCCACAAAAGTTAAGTGTTGTTGTCTTTTAAAAAAATCGACGACACTCAAAGCACTTAGTATAATTTTGTCATGTACTACTACTGGAGTACAATGTGACTATCATAGATGACAATGTTTAAAATAGTTTTGGTCATGTACTTCTACTGGAGTACAATGAATTCATGTACCATCCGGAAGGTAACATCCTGGAGGTAAAATTAGGGAAGTAAAAACTAAGTAGTAAAATCTGGGAAGTGAACTTTGAGAAGTAAAATTCAATAATTAACTTTCCAGATAACCAAGAATTAATTGATCGGATCATGCATTGTATGCATTGGGGGATCATAATGATATTATAGACTCATGGTAATCCTTCAGGGATTGACTTAGGGTCTATGGATCCTCTCCGATCAAATATGCATAATAGAGGGCTTACGACAAAGGGTGACAATAAAAACTAGTGTTCTTAGTGTTTACCTTCTGGGCAAAACTATATTAAAAATTAGGCACAATCATCTTGTTTAAATACTGAAATTTGAAATTTATTTCAATGTCAAAGACTCATGTGAAACAATGCTATAATAAATTAGCACAACCAAAAATCTTGAATTTGGACAAATAACAATTGACTTTTTAATATCAGTACCAAGTCAATTTTACATTTGGGAAATGTGTCCTAGTGTTATGGGAAATGTATAGAATCCCAGTACCAATTTTACATTTGGCATCACATGTACAGCCTCAAATATCTTTGGGAAATGTATAGAATCTGGTTGTTTTAGAAATTGTCATTACTTTTACAAATGTGGGAGACATTTATAAAAAGGTTATAGTTGTCGACAACACAAATGCCATTACAAATTGCTCCGTTATATGATAATAATCTGGATCCAGAGTTAGGCACCGGAAGTGCCATGACTATTTAACGTATAAAGGAGCAATTAAGGCATAGCTCGACTCGCTAAAATGGATAATTCTCTTTATAATAATGCACCATTTGAGCGTTAACCCTGAAGTTTACATATGGGTGTGTGCATGAAAGAGAAATAAGAATAATGAGGTGATGAAGCGAGTTTGTAGCCTATGGGTTCACGCAGAGACCCATAATTGATTTTAATCAAATATACTCTCCCACGGTAAATGGCATTAAGTTCCGCTACATAATACAATTGGCAGAATAATAAATTTAGATATGCAGTTAAATTTATTTTGAGAAATCCTGGATGGATTCATAATTCTCGAAATAAGGATTTATTTAAGTATTATTATGTGTCATTATTTACTCTTTAAAGGGTTGCGAATGGAGTTAATATCCTCATTGAAGAAATAATATGTACCATTGTGTGCTCGATAAAGGGTTGATAATGAACTTATTTATTATTTATTATCTCAGTCAAAATTGATGGTGTAAACATCAATGAAATATATAAAGAGCTTGATAATGTCAGTTCATGTTTAAAGACTGAGACTTTTGAAATAAAAAGCTTGTGAAAGCTATAAGTATTATCTCGACTTGAAGATCGAGTTTTTCTTTGAAGATTTTTTTTATACACCAGTCAGCCTACATCTAAAAATACTTTTTCACATGTCTATATGCATATAAGTGTCATGTTTTTATCAAACTAAAGGTTGCCTAATAATCTCTTGAAGCAGATAAGGAACCTTTCTGGACTCGAAGTCCCTTACTTCATTATCGTTGGAGCACCATTTTGAACCAGAAGTTCTATAATCGCAACATATTTGCAATGAAATTGCTAGCAAAATCTAGTGCCCCCCCTAAAAATGAAGTACTTGAATAATGATTAACATATCCTCCGGTATCTTCGAGATATAAAGACATGACGTTTATGTAAGAAACCATGATACGGTTTTAATAGACTACTTGGGTACTGGCTGTTTTGTTTGATCCCCGCAATGCCAAGTCCAAATTGGTTATACAATGAATTTTCCTAAATGTTCAAAATAAGGACAATAACACTTGTGTTGCACAAATGTTATATGAGCTCTAGAAGAGCCATAAGATTATTAGATATTTACTCTAATGACAATCAAGAAGATTTGTCCAATTCATTTCTTCAAATTTTTGAAATATATGTAGAACTTGAAGATTGTTATCTTCAGGGGGAGACGGGAAGTACATTTACTCGAATCAATCCGGAAGATTGAATGTAAAATCTTGAAGATTAAGTCATAAAAGACTAACAGTTGCGCAGTATTTGCAACACATAAATACATAAATATCATGTACTCTTTTCCTCACTAGTTTTCTCCCATTGGGTTTTTCTAGTGTGGTTTTTAACGAGGCATGAGTTTGATATATGAATGTAAATGGGGAAAAGTTACAAAATAATTACTTAAGTAGACAAACCCCAAAATCCTGAAGATTATGCCGATTGTGCCCAGAAGGCTTATGGTTGTTCTCTTTTTCCCTTAGCTAAGTTTTTCCCACAGGATTTTCTTAAGTTAAGGTTTTTAATGAGGCAACCAATACAATATATGTTTTTACATATATCATGTACTCTTTTCTCCAACTAGGTTTTTTCCCACGTGGTTTTCCTAGTGAAGTTTTTAATGAGGCATTAATATATTTTCTATTGTACTTTTTCTTGTCTAGGTTTTTCCCACAGGGTTTTCCTAGCAAGTTTTTATCGAAGCAAGATTGTTGACAAATAATGTCCAAGGAGGAGTGTTATAAGCAAATCATCATGGTGGACATTATTATCCAATTGTAACCGTTGTAATAGTTATTCACATTTATGTGTATTCATTATTCATTATTGCCTTTATATTGTATATAGAGATATATACTATTGTAATTGGAAATGGTGTAGATGAAGATGATGATCTGCTTTCCCTCTCCATTCTCTATTTCTTCTTCTCCTTATTGTGTTTATATTACACAACCAGACTTGAATCCCAAGAATTAAGCCAAGAAACTAACACAATTAAATCACAAATACAAGTATTAATCATGTCAAGAATCAAGAATAAATGCACAATAATTCAATATCATCAAGAACCTCAAGAACTCAATCATACCAAGCTTCAACGACAAACTTAAACCTAGAATAACATCCGAGCATGCATAAACCCACCCAAGAACACCAATAGCGTATCCAATAACAAGATTCACCAAATAAATCCTAGGGACAAGCTCTTAACACAATTAAATACAAGAACATACCAAGACCACACAGGGCCCCCAAGAACATCAAGAATAACAAGAATCCATACCACAATTTCCTAAAGACAAGCTCTAACAAGGCACAATCACAAGAACATACATACGATTATCAAAGGAGCCAATAAATAAGATATAGCAAGGAAAATAGGTTTTGTAAGACATGGGTTACCTCTTAGCCTTAATCAATTTTTCTTTGGCTACTAAGGTCCTTCTCTAAAATTCACCTTCGATTGATCTTCCTAGGCTTGGTGGTGGAGAGGTTTCTAGGGAAGATTTCCGTGTGATTTAGTTATAGGTGGGAAGGGTTCTAATTGCTTTCTAATCCCCCTATTTATAGAGTTAGGGATTCTAATTAGAATCTGAATAGTAAAAGGTCTACTTTCTTGATTCCTAACCGGTTTAAGGTCTTTAATATAGACAAGGGTCCACGGTCCTCCGTGGGCCATATTAATTAATTAAGGGATCCTGACCGGATTAAATCATTTTTAACTATTCCTTAACGGGATTAATGACATAATTAATCTGGGTTTGAAGATAGTAACACGGGGTGTTACAACAGTCATTAAGAAGGAAAAAATGAACCGAAGTATTTGATAAAGATTTGTGAAGAACATTTTAAGCACTTTGAACTGTGCTTTGGTTTTTTATTTTGACATCCCATTTACTATTTCGTTGAAACAAAACTGTAAAGACAATCTATCTGTTGGATTTTATGATTATGTGGTCCTATTAAATACTTTGTTTTTGTGATCTTATTTTCTTATTGGTTGCTATTATTGTCTATGTTTTATTTTCTGTTTAACTATGTTTTAAGGACAGAAACTTCAATGGTTTTTTATCTACATCTTAACTGTTTATTGGTTATTTACCTAGGTTATTATTCTGTGCTCCTATTTTATATTCTATTTTTGTTATCTTATTTTAGATGTGTTGCTATTATTAGCTATGTTTTTGTGTGTGTGTGTGTGTGTGTGTGTGTGTGTGTGTGTGTGTTTAACAATGCCTTTAGGATGTTTACTTCAATGATGTTTATGGCAAGTTTCATGAGTACAATCAGAGCCACCTGGAACTGGAATGTCTTGAAGACAAACATCTGGAATTATAGTACTTAGAATGTGTCTTGGTATGTATAGACAATGGGAAGGCTTTAAAAAATTTTGTTTGTCTACAAAAATGTAATCTAAGTTTAATGAATTGTAGTTCTAATTCACTAAAAATATAACTAACTCATAAGGTACTCAATTTTGAGATATAATGTACTAGGTGTTTTTTATTCACATTTTGTTACCTAATTTAGGTGTTTTGTCTGTCTAATGCCTATATAACTTGGAAGTGATATATTACAAACCTAAGGAAAAAAAAACAAGGATATCATTCCAACTTGGACAATGACTTAAAAAAAAAAAAAACAGTTCTTATCTAACATAAACAGTTGCACTTTATAAGATAAATGGCAAACAAAAAAAATCCAACTCCCAAAAATGACAACATTTTTAAAAGTTGTACAAAATTAGGATTTAACAATCAAAGTAGGCATCACATAATTTAACAAATCCACAAATTAACATAACTAACTATAGTATAATATATATCAGATTATGAATGAAGTTATGAATAAAAATGTTTGCTCAGAAAAAAGCTTCTGTTACAGAGTTCTGTAACCAAACCACATCAAAAAAAAAAAAAAAAAAAAGAAGAAGAAGAAGAAGAAGAAGAAGTTAAAGTCAAAATTGACATTAAAAAACTTAGAGAATCATTTGTAAGGTTATAATGACAATCAGTTCAAAATGGCATTCACTTTGGTTGGACTAATTACTCATATATGCAAATAGTTAAAAAAAAATACTTCAGGTCATGAAAGTTTATAATTCATGCATAAGATTTTATTATAATCTGATGCCTGAATTGAACTTGAACTAAAAAATGGTTTTAAATTAATAAGAGGTGACAAGTGTTAAAGATGAGTAAATTAAAAAAAAAAAAAAAAGTAGAAGACCAGACAACTTCTGGAATTAAATGAGTTTTTAAGAATTTTAAAACTTAAATTAGAATGTGTATTAGCAGGACTGTACTTTTCTGACTAGATTATAAGCACGGTAAAACTTATAGTCCACTATGTATTAGAAATTGTAAAATACCACTTCAATTCTTCTTTCTTTTTTTTTTTTTGGAACTAAAGTATTCAACTGGAATGGAACTTAATGAACCAAACAAGTTTCTCTAATTATATGCCCAGTTCATTATGAATGTTTAAAATTTTTGATTTTGTTAAATAGAAGTTTGTTGACATATAAAAATGAGTTTTGAGAATTTGTACATTAATTTGTAGTGTTGGAATTTTTGGGATGTATTTTGTGAAATGAACACTTATAACTGCAAAAGGGGAAAAAAGTTTGGGAAGTAAACACTTGTCGAGATGACTAAATTATAAGAATATACTACAAAGTGCTTTCAAAAAGCATTTTTACCATGGCTGTAGTCTATTGATACACCACAAATGCTTATGAACTTAAAAAGATGTACAAATAGAAATTAAACTACTGGAAAAAAAAAATGTGCATCAGAAATCTTTTTCTTCATTGGCCAGATTCTGGGAACAAAAATGATAGTAATTTGCTCAGAAATAATCAATAAAGAATCTACATCCTTACTCAGTTGTGAACACCATTATTTAAAGAAGAAATTAAATAGCACACACTCATAGCAAGTTCAATAAAGAATAAACTGTTTTTCAGATAACTTTTGAAGTAAAAAGTTTTTTGACAACTATAATTAATGAACATCTAAGATCTCAACTCGAATAAATCATACAAAAATTTACAGACACATAATCTACAAAAATAATGAGGCAAATTAACAAATCTACAATCATTGGCTATAAGATCATGTAATTTACATTTTCAGTCACAATAGATGAGTAACATATATGATTTTACAGCATTTTAATCAACATCTTACTAAAAAAATCATTCAGAATGTCTTAAACAACTCATAACAATCAACAAATACACATTTTAATACAGAATGATTCAAAATGTCTTACAGAAATAATATTGTGACATCAGAATATGATTGTAATCATTTGTCAGTATAGAGTAGATAATCTACTCAAAACATAAAACTGACAAATTGATAAATCACTTCACATTTTCAACTGTAGTTGGATTCAAAAAAAAAAAAATCATATACACTGTCACTTTTAAAAATTTAATAAGTAACAGCATTTGAATCCACATATTTCAACAAAATTATTCTAAATGTATAAAACAATTAACAATATGGCATCAGAATTAGCATATCGTCATCTGCCATTCATTAAAATGCGGTGTACAATAATGGCATCAGAAATAAAGCTTGATCATTTGTCAAAGGCTTAAAAAATGTGTTAGTCACCACTGTAAAAATATTTAAAAACAAATTTTAACGGGGAACATGTGTATTCAATTACAGAAAAAGTAGATTGCATTGTTGTTTTTCCAAAAAAAAAAAATGAACAGTCATAATCATTATTTTTAATCATTCTTATTTCTGTCAAAATATTAATGTTAAACAACCAATAAATACTTCAACTTAGAGCAACTATGCATACCACTAATACAATCACAACATAGAATTGGAATGTACAAAACATCATATCACAGATGAGGAAAATAGTTGCTTCTACAATGAACCGCCGTCTATTCAATGTAAGAACCGCCGTCAATACATATGAATAAACGGTGGTTCAATGTAAGAACCGCCGTCTATACATATGTATAATTACATTTTTTTGTAGAAGCAAAAGGAAGCATATAATCGACTACAAAGGTAACATAAAATCATCAAATACTGTAATTTTTAGTTTACCTCACATCTTCTACTTCACTGCACAAATTTATATCTGTTTACCTGCCCTGATCAAGGTTTACCTTAACTATTTTTGCATAGCTTGCCAATGAGGGTGTTCTAGGTAGACTTATGAACACTTCATCCCTGAAATTGAAGATCTGCTGAAATTAGTTAAAACCCTAACTGCTTCAATCGAAAAACAAATAATATGTATGATCAATACGAAGCAAATTGCCCTAAATTAGAGAAAAGCTAACATACTAATGTACAAAGAAAGGGAGTGTTCTGGAACTTATCTTAGACACTAAGGGCATCCTCAATAGTGGTAGGATTTTGAGGAGAATTTGCAGGTGTGATTAGAAAAGAGAAATGGGTGAAAAGGAAAAAAAGAAAAGTAAAAATAAAAAATAAAATAAAAAACTAACAAAATCCCCTCAAAATCCCTCAAAACCCCCTAAAATCCCCAAAATCCTGACAAAATCCCTCAATTAACATAACTACCACAACCTTCTCTCTCCTCTCTCCTCTCTCCTCCACTTCATCCATTTTACCTAAAACAACGTGAACAATCCCCTATTGGGGTTGCCCTAACAGAAGGTCAATAACATACACACAAATGTTCAAATTTGGGCCCGAATGCATTCTCATAAAAAACAGTAAGATATTTCCAACATAAATCAAAACATAAAATAACATGCATTAAACAAAATCTTAAGAAATCAATAAAAATAGCATAAACGGGAATAAATTAGAAAAAATAGTAGATTCACTTAGCTTTTAGGGTTTTTGACGATGATCTCTAAATCATAAAAGCCGAACAATCGAATGAGTGGTTTTTATATTTCGGCTAAATGGGTCAGGTGAGTGGACCAGGTATGGGTCATTGTTTTGGGCTTCAATCATATGGGTCAGCCTAGGCCTCAATGCTATAAATAAATGTTATTTGGTCTTATTTTAATCACTTATCAATTTATTTAGTAGAATGGTCTAATTAATTATGTGGTATGTACTAGATTAATAGGATAATATATTACTTATGTGACTAATTATTGTGTGGACCATGGTCCACACAATTGTAACATTACATGTATATTAGGTACATTTTTAATATATTAAAAGGACATTATTTTTGTACTGAAGTTATATTACTTTTCCATTGAAGGTACATTATAAATTTAAGTTGTCTAATAATCAGATAATTACTAAAGTTATATTATTGGCTCCCTAACGTTACATTTTGTATAAAATAATTTAAGAAATAAGGGTCAAATAGGCCATTGAACTGTCCACAATAATACAATTGGGTCACTGAACTCAAAAAAACTACAATTAAGTCCCTAAACTAACCTATTTCAAACAATTTGTCCAATTTACAGGTTTTTCCCTTTCTAATAGGTCACCTAATTTAAAATTTTTTTAAAAAATAATTAAATTAAAATAAACTAAAATAAATATATATTTTTTGAAAAAAACATAGCCTCCGCCGGAGTAGCCAGTAGAGGCCGGAGCTGGCAACGAGCAGGTCGCCGTCGGAGACTTGGAGTTTGCAATCGGCAGTTCCGCACTTCCGCTTCGACTTCGCAGAGAGACCGGGAGAACTGGAGAAGACCAAAGCTCACTGGCAGGTCGTCGGTCGCTGGTCGGAGACTCGGAGTTCGCAGTCGGCAATTCCAGCGTTCCGCACTTCCGTCTTCCGCTTCGCACAGTTTGCAGTTCGCAGAGAGGAGAGATAGAGGTCCAACAAATCCTGGAGATTGATGCAGCAGATTCTGGCAATGAATTGGTTGTGCTTGACTACGTTGAAGATATCTACAAATTCTACAAGCTCTCAGAGGTCCAACAATGGCTTCTCCTCCTTTCACTTTCCCAATTTTATATAAAATAATGTACATTTGACCGATCTCGAATCAAGCTTTTTATCGAGCAGCTTGTCAGCGGCTTGACTGGCCTGAAAAGATTACTTACATGGTTTCTGATTTTCTGTGTGATTTAGGAAGAAGGTTGAGTGGGAGATTACATGGCGGCTCAGCCAGAGAACAACGCGAAGATGAGAGCTATTCTTGTGGATTGGATGGTGGAAGTTCACCGGAAGTTTGAGCTCATGCCGGAAACTTTCTACCTTACTGTTAACCTGATTGATCGATTTCTTTCGATGAAGACGGTTTCCAGGAAGGAGCTTCAGCTGGTAGAGATAAGCGCGATGCTGATCGCCTGCAAGTATGAGGAAATCTGGGCGCCGGACGTGAACGATTTCATCATGATTTTCGACAATGCGTATGTTAGGAGTCAGGTTTTGGCCATGGAGAAGACGATTCTCGGGAAGCTGGAATGGTACTTGACGGTTCCGACGCCGTACGTTTTTCTGGTGCGGTACATCAAGGCGGCCGCAGGCGGCGGCGCGGATGATGGAAAGGAGATGGAGAACACGAGCACCTTCGCAGAGAGTGAGAGACAGAGAGAAGGCGTGTGATTTTTTTTTTTTTAATTTTAGTTTATTTTAATTAATTATTTAAAAAAATTATTTAGTTGGGTAACCTGTTAAAAAGGGTGAAAACTTATAAATTGGACAAATTGTTTGAAATGAGTTAGTTTAAGGACTTAATTGTAGTTTTTTTGAGTTCAGTGGCTTAATTGCATTATCGTGTGCAGTTCAATGGCCTATTTGACCCTTATTCCATAATTTAACCTTAGTATATTCTAAATGTACTTTAAAATAATTTTACGTTTTATTTGCATAAATAATCTACACATTGTTGCTATGGAATGTACTTTTTATTTTTGATCCACACATTATGGTGGACCATGGTCCATCAACTAATCATTGTACTGATGTTATGTGGACTGAACTGGTTTTTTTACTTTGAAATTTCTGTTGTCTAATAATGGTCTAATTACTTATGTTTACTTACATATATCTCAGAGAATATAGAGTATTCATCATCAATAAATATTGATGCTCAAGTTACAAACCAAAATACTGCAAGTATTTCTAGAAGATTTTCAAATGGAGGGTGTTTTTGTAATACCTCGTGTTACGACCTTTAATCCTGGATTAATTATTTAATTAATTCCGTAATAATAATTAAAAATGATTTAATTTAGATAGGATCCCCTTTAATTAATTAATGTGGTCCACCATGGATCATGGATCCGAGTCTTAAGCCTATTGGGAATAAAGAGAGTAGACCTTTCACCAGTCAAATTCTAATTAGGAATCATAGATCTATAAATTTGTTAGGGATAGAACATAGGTCTTTACTATTTAGACTCAGATTAGGATTCCTAACTCTATAAATAGGGGATTAGAAAGCAATTAGAACCCTTACCACCCATAGTTGCATTACACGAGATTATTCCCAGGAGATCCCCCACCACCAAAATGTAACATCCCGTGTTACGACCTCTAAACCAATTAATTATTTAATTACTTACCCTAAAAAGAGAATTAAATTCCATTAATTAATTAGGAAGAGTCCACCATAGTCCATGGATCCTTATCCCTAAAACCAACCCCTTAGTCCTATAAGAAATAGAATTAGCAAACTCATACCATTTAGACCCTAATTAGGACTCTTAGATATATAAATAGGGGGCATAGGAGGCACCTAGAATACACCCCACAATAACTTTCACCACACAAGAATTCCCAAGAATCCCCATAGGAGGAATCAAGAAAGAAGAGATCTTAAAGAAAGACCCTTCATAGCCAAGGAATTTAGTTAAGGCTAAGAGGTAACCCATGTCTCACCAAAACCTATTTTCCTTGCTATAATATTCTTCTTTGGCTCCTTCTATATGCTTATGTCTTGATAAAATCCTTCATGATAATTACGATATGATCTTGATGATTTATGAGATGGTTTTATGTGTGATCTTGATGATCTTGATGATGATAAGAGGATCTTGATGATTGTGTGATGTTCTTGATAAATCTTGATGTTTCTTGATATTAAAGATGAAATATGATTTTGATGATTTAGAGCCCTAAGTTAAATTGGGAATTTTACATGGTGATGTTCTTGATATATTTGGGTGGGATTTCGTATGTTCGGGTGTTAATTATGTTTAGAAGTCGTGTTAGGATGTGTTCAATATGATTCTTGGTTTTGATTCATTATTTGACTACGTGGTGTCGTCGTTTGTGTTTAAAAGTATCTAAACTTGGTTTCGGGTTCCACAACGGATCGCCGGCAGCAAGCAGTCGGCGGGCAGACGACTGCCCGCCGGGCACCCGCTGCCCGGAGGATCGTCATCGGCGAGTGGCCCTCCACCCACCGGCTACCGGCTGGAATTCTCCCACTTTGGGATTTTGGCTTCCCCGTTTGATGTTTCCCCGACCCTCGTGGTGTCCCAACGGACCCCAGCTATCGTGCCTAAGTCTAGTTTGATGTTTTCGGGTACCATTCGTAGGATAAAAGAGTCTTGTGTATCACATGCTAGTTGAATTGGTATCCCGTTGGCCTAGGTGAAAGAAGCATGAACCCCTTAGGATTATTCCTAGTTGTGGATGACCACGCGTAGGTTTTATTACACGTTTTCTCCTCTTTCCCGATGTGTTAATATGGGTTGCATGTGCTTGCTATGTGTTATGTGTGCATGATACCCCAATTTGGTTGCGATCAAATTGGTTATACCTGAGTTGCAGTTCAGAAGTTGGCTGCGGTCAAATTGGTTACTCATGAGCTGCGGTTCATTATCCTGGCTGCGGTCAGTGACTCACTTCTAGGGCTGTGGTCCACCTCATGGGCCTCGTGTGCTGTGGTCCACCGACTGGACGCGTCAAGCGGTGTGTAGGGCTACTAGCCACGAGGAAGGCCATAGTCCACCGAATGAGTTCGTCAGGTGGTGTGTAGGGCTATGGTCGGTTGCGATCCACCGAGTGTTTGTGCCAGCGGTGTGTAGGGTCGTAGTCCCCAAAGATCATAGTCCACCGAATGAATCTCTCAGGCGGTGTGTAGGGCTATGATCAGCTACGACCCACCGACTGAGTTCGCCAAGCGGTGTATAGAGTCGCAGTCCCCAAAAGAGGATCACAGTCCACCGATTGAACGCGTCAGCGGTGTGTAGGGTTGTGATCCGCCTTTGAAACTATCGACGATCTATATAATTGGCTGCGGTCAATTCCTTCATGCTGCGGTATGAGGTAGGGTTCTGCGGGGCCGTGTTAGCGCTATATGCACTAACCCTCATGTTTCGCGCATGTGATTGGTCCCGTGGTGCCACCAAAGTGTGCTGATGTGATAAAATATGAATTGAATGGTGATATGAATGATGTGAAGTGGACCTGTGACTCTAGGATATATGTTAGTGTCTTTATATGTTTGATTATGATTATTGAATGTGCATATCCCTAATTGTCGAGTCTATTCCTGATTTTAAAATCTAGAGTTTCCTAAGTATATATCTTCCTGCTTCAAAAATGGTTTTCATATATATATATATATATATATATATATATATATATATATATATATATGAAAACCATTTTTGAAGCAGGAAGATATATACTTAGGAAACTCTAGATTTTAAAATCAGGAATAGCCAAGGGATGATTAATTAAGGCTAAGAGGTAACCCATGTCTTACAAAACCTTTGATAATCGTATGTGTAATTCTGTGATTGAGTCTTGATAGAGCCCTTGCTTAGGATCTATATTGTGCTTATTTGATAATCTTGATGTTCTTGATATTGTGATTGATTATATGAATGATCTTGTATTTTGATTATGTCTAGAGCCCTAGGGTTTATATCGTGAATTTCGTACTATAATGTTCTTGGCATATTTGGGTGGGATTATGTATGATCGGGTGTTGAGTCTAGCCTAGGATTTGTCTTTAGGGTTTTGTGTATAGATTTCTTTATATTCTTGTGGTTCCGGGTGCTCCTGAACCGTTATATGATTAATGTTGAGTCTTGACATGTTTAGAAGTCGTGTTAGAACATATTCGGTGTGATTCTTGATTTAATTCCATTAAATGAATCTGTGGTATTGTCATTATGTGTTTGAATGTGTCTGGACATTGTTTCGGGTTCCACGAGAGGCCCCGAGACCAAAAAGTTGCCTGTGAGTTAGTGGAGGGTAGGTAGGGCCAGGGGTGCCCACCACCTACCCGCTGCCCGTGTTTACTATTCCAGCGGGTAGCCAGCAGGCAAGCGACTGACTGTCGGGCACCCGCTGGAATGGTACGTCACTGCCGGCGGGTGGTCCTCCACCCGCCACCCACCCACTGGAAACTCGGCGTGGTTCCTAGTATTTTTTCCCGTTTGATGTTTCCCCGTGTCCCACTATACCCCGTTTGTCGTGTATGAGTCTCTTTTGGTGTTTTGAGTATCGTTCTAGGAATTTATGTGTAATACGTGTCATTGTTGCTGTGTCTTGATTGTTATTTGATTATGTGTTGATTGATTGAATGGTGATGAGTATCGTGGTCATTGCGCAATGGCCGATGTGGATGATGATGAGATTGTAATTGGTGGAAATGAATTGTTGGCGGTTAGCACCACTTGTGCCCGGTCATTGTACTAAAGGTACAAACCATAGCGATTACTGTGTTAAAGGCACAAACCCACCTTCGACTAGCTTGCCGTTTAGCATGGGTTAGGTTATAAGTGTTGCGGTGTCAGGTTAGAGCTAAGCCCTTGATATTGGCACTAGAGGTGCGGCACCATCTTGATATGTTGGTGGTTGATAGGTGGTTTGTCGGTGGGGGCATGTAGTTGCCTGGAGGAATAAGGGGTGGTGATATAAGGGTGGCCTGGAGGTGTAGGTTGGAACTGATATAAGGACGGAGGGGAGCTACACGGTTGGAACTTGGTATAAGGTTGGAAGATGGATTGTATGCTTTGATGACTACTAGCTAATTGATTGTCTTGAATGCCTTCGTTGCCTCTAATTGTTATTTATATGCTTATCAGTCTGTTATGCCTTGTATTGCGTTCTTTGGATGCATGTTAGTCTTTATGATTATTCTATACTGTTGAGTCTGTTATTGTGTCTTGAGTCTTGATCTTGTATTTAAATTAGAGTCACGTAAGTATATATATATTCCAGTTTCAAAATGAGTTTCTTATATCTACCTATATTGTACTTAACGCGTTTGAGTGTGTTACTAGCATTATTCACTGACGGTTGTTACACCGAATGTTTTCAGGAACGACTGAGTAGCTTCGGAGCGCGCTAGACGGACCAGTGGACTTAGTTAGTTAGTTATAGCCTTGATTAGATGGCCTACGTGCCCTGATTTACATTTGGGTATTCGTGATGGTTTGTGCTTTATGAGATGATGTAGCCTGTGCATCTGAGTTCTCTAGCTCAGATGTGGCATAGCACCCTGACTCTTATGTTTCGTTATGCTCTGTTTGGGATTTAAATGTTGAATTTACCTTTATTTTATAGGCTTTAAATATCTTAAAATTTAGGGGTGTTACATTTTTACTCAAAATATTACACCAATGAGTAACATAACTAACGGTAAAACTCTTACATAATTGCGATATACATTTATGTGTGTTCGAATATTCATATATAATTATTCGAATAAAAATGTTTTGTCAATTTTATCTTCATTTTATCTATTCATAATATATCTTTAATTATTTACTGTAATTAATAAAAGGTACTTGCAATATACACTTTAGTGGGCGTAACATAACACCAAAAATTGGCTCAAACAATTCCAAGCAGTTTATTTTAGGAGACTTACAAGGTTCAATATCCTCCGTACCAACATCTATATTAACTGGTAACTTTCTATACACATACCTAATTACATTTTAATTTAGTGATGTAAGACTGTATTTAATTTTCTTTTGAACATTGACTATAGGTTGTAGCACCCAAGATAAAGGAGCAATGCGACAACTGTTACAAAACATATATAATTTTAATAGTGGATGCAACAAAATAAGCAACGGTAGTAATTGAGTTACTATTAGAGAAGCAAATGTGGTATATAGAGACTTGCTATCAGCGTTTGAAGAAGAATCTGTAGCGACACTGATCCAAACAACAAATAATGGTTCAAGGAGTAATTACTACCTACTTATGTATATGTTATGATTATTTAATTCAATATTATTTTATTGTAATTTTACTAATCTTTTAAATTTCTTCAGTATAACCGTGAATATTTTTGGTATTTACCAACGCTCTCAAAGTAGTTGTCAAACTACTTGCCGAACATGCACAAAATTTACTTAAGTGATTTTAGACTTAGGCCTACGTATTAATACATCGTTATAATCATTCTATAATATACAATCATGTGTTGTTAGAGACATTTATGTTAGGTATAAATTAATGTTCTCAAACATTTTGTCTATCAGTTTGCCCCACTCATACATAGGAAACTACTATCACTACAGATTTGGTTATAAATGTTGAGGACCAACGAGTACATAACGATATTGCTACAACATCTACGTTTTCACATGGTATGTAGTACAATTTAGTAGTTATGTTTGTTGTGCATACTTAATATCGCGTACTAAAAAATGTTTTTAATGCAGTTGAGTACTCTGATTTGGGGGATGCAACAAATATTTGTGAGCATTGTGGTGCGTTATTTTGGTTTGAGGAGAGACAAAATAAAACTGTCACTAGGGGATCACCAAGGTTTTCAATGTGCTGCAACAATGAGAAGATTACGTTGCCTACACTGCCTTGCGACCAAAAGGTATAAGCGATCTATTTTTCGGCAATGGTGAACTATCAAGAAAATTCCTCCAAAACATCAGAACGTACAACAACATGTAAACTTCACATCAATGGGTGGTAGAATTGACAGGAGCGTGAACAAGGGAGGCAGTCCTCCTGTTTTTCGATTAAATGGACAAAATTATCATTTGATGGGCAGTCTACTTCCCGAAGAAGGCAAGCCACCCCATTTTATCCAATTGTACATATACGACACAAGCAATGAACAAAGTAACCGTATAAATGCTATCAGGTAAACAAAATTGCACATTACCATCTAATTAGGCTGTTATATTTTACACTGGCAGTTCTAATCTCTGGGTTCCATCATCCAAATGACACTGGCAGTTCTAATCTTGCATATAATTGACTATTAACATTGACATTAAGTATGTTTCTTTATATTATGAATGACAAATATTTATTACAATTAATTTTCTTTTGAATTGAATGTGTACAATGTTTGTTTGTGGTAGCAATGAAAATTTGAATCTAAAGATTTACAATCAAATTTGAATTTAATGAGGATTATAAAAATAAAAAGTAAAAATACAATCAAATTTTATTGGATGTAAGAAAATTAACAATTATGGAGTATTAGATAATAAAATAATTTAAAAAATAAAAATATAATTTAGCGGCAGTTTTCAAACCGCCGCTAAGCTAAAACATAAACAAAAATAAATAATTTTTCATGACGGTTCATAACCGACGCTAAATGAAGTTAAAACCGTCGCCTAAAACTGAAACAAAAAAAAAAAAAAAAAATCGTGGCGGTTCATAACCGCCGCTAAATGAAGTCAAACCCGCCGGGAAATAATTGGCAAACTAATTCCCGCGGTTGTTGAAAACCACCGCTAAACAGGCCCGGCCCTGGGCAAGGGCAGGCTGGGCCCTTGCCCAGGGCCCACGCTTGGAAGGGGCCCACCAGACTATACATACCCTTTTATATATACTATAGATATAGTATAATTATTTTTTATAACTTCACGATAATAGAGTGGAAGTTAGTTGAGTTGGTAAGATATGTAGTTTGTATGTTATTGGTCCAGGGATCAAATCCTTTGTGTTACATGGATCCTATTTCCACACTAACATTTTAATAAAAAAAATTAGTTCTATACATTAAACTTTTCCTCTCTTACTCTTTAGGATATTATTATATAGTATTAAAATTGTAACTTAAGAAATTTATTTATATTTCTAATGTGTATTATTTAAAATTTAATTTGTAATTTTGTGATTTTTTTACCTTTTTATAATTATAGTGAGATTTATAATATAGATTTATTTGTGATCCGTATCAAATTTTGAATCTATTTTTATGTGAGTAATTTACTACTTATATTTAAAATATTTGCTATTTTGTGAATTTTATAATGAATTATGTATCTGTAATATATTTTTTGATTTAGTTGTGAAAAATATTTTTAAAAATAGTTTGTTATTATTATTATTATTATTATTATTATTATTATTATTATGAATTATCTAGACAATGTAGTTTAGAAGTCCTATTGTGCATCAACGTATTCAAATTAATTTAGAAAAACTTGAAATTGATTTAACTAAAAAGAAAAATATTTATAAATATGATAGCAATATAGAAGATGTGTTATTTATTATGTTTTTTTTATTTGAACTATGTTACCCAATTAATTATATATTATATTTATTATGAATATCTTTTATCACGTTTAGTGTATTTTGATTTATTTATTGCTTCCAATAATTAAGATTTTATGCTATGCTCTTAATGTAAGTTTTTTTTTTATATATAAATTTTTATTAAAAATTACTTATTATTTATTATAGTAATAATGTGATTCTCTATAAGCTCATTTGATTTTAATTTTTTCATTTATTTTTATAAAGTGAGTATGACCAACACTTAGAGATGAAATCTACAATTATCCTAAAATTAGGGATGAAAAGTATAATTTTTTCAATTCTTTATTTATGAAAGCAATAATGCGGTTATTGCTTATTTTGAATTTAGGAATGCATCTAGAATTATTTTCATATATATTTATAATTGTTAAAAACTTGTGAATCTTCAAGTTTTTTGACATTAGTATTTTCCTTTATTTAATTTAAATTTTAATTATAAAATATATATTTATTTAATATAGGGCCCATTTTTGTTGCTACGCCCCGGGCCTATAAAATAATAGGACCGGGCCTGCCGCTAAAACCTTCGCGACGCACTATTTAGGCACGGTTGTATAACCGTCGGGAAACGCACTAGAGGCGGTTTTTAACCGCCGCTAAATCTCTTATTTGGTGTAGTGTAAATAAATTTTTAGCTAGATCCTTGTAAAGAAAATCACAAGAATATTTTAGACGGAGTTCCATTTATTTATAAAATTAAATTAGCTAGTAAATAACAAAATATTTATGAGAAACCGTCTCATGTGGGACACATCTCAAATATGTAATTAACTTCTAAAGAACAAAAATTTAATACTTTTTTAATACTGCTTTCAGGTTCTTAGTTGACGATATTAAAGAATTGGCATCTGAGATTGATGATCTCAAATTCTGTTTTGTGAAGCAATTCGCGAATTGTGCCGCCCACACTGTTGCTAGGGAGGTTGATAATGTGTTAGATTGCAGAGAATGGTTTGATGTTCCACCTCCTTTTCTTGTAAAGATTCTTACTCGTGATTTAATGCATTAAGCTTATTTCTTCAAAAAAAAATGTAATACTTTTCTGTGAACTAACAAGCGTTACATTTTCTAGTCTACTAAAAATTACTCCGTATTAGTTTTTCTATAAATGTATTGGTTAAATGTAATGCTTTTGACCGAATAGAATATGTAATAATATTTGTTGAGTTAAAAATAGGATATCAAACTGAAAATGTGCACACTTAAAAAAAAAAAGGAAATTAAACAATAAAAAAACTAATATTGATATACTTACAGATCAGATATGTTATATGTTCAAGGGAATCCCAATTAAGTTGGAATTGGATTGCCAAATGAGTTACTAGTAGATCCCTGATACGAACCCGTATCAGAGAGAGAGGGAGAGAGATTTCAGAGAAGGAAGATGATATAGCAGAGAAGAAAATAATAATAATAATTTGCATGTCTTTCCCATAGCATGTAGGGTAATAATAAGTTACTTCTATGCTTAGGACTATGATTCCTAATTAATATGATATAATAACGTATTAGGACTAAACTAATGTATCCTATTACGAATAAACTTAGTCTAACAAATGTAATCAACCATTCATGCTGGTTTCTTCATTCTCTCCTTGGCCTAGTAGCTTGGGTTGTTTCTTTTCTTTCTCCCAATTCTTGATTTTCACCTTCTTCCACTGTAGATATACTCATATCACTCCCTTTCCCTTCGACGACCACCTTGTCCTCAAGGTGGAGATTCGGGTACCATCGTCCCCTTTCATCGGCAACTTCCCAAGTGACGTTTTTTGGACTACAATTTGACCATTGCATCAAGACTTGGCGTTGTATTTTTCCATTTTTTTTAGAACATTCCGTTCCCCACAGAGTGCTAGTGGAGTTGAAATTGGTGATTGGCCCACAATTTCTTCCGGTAATTGGACCTCTATATTTTCTTCAGTTCGTATGTATTTCTTGAGTTGTGAGACATGGAATATTTAATGAATTCTTGCTTGTGATGGTAGCTCGAGGCGGTATGCAACTTCCCCTATTTTTTCCAAGATATTGAATGGACCATAATAGCATCATGCTAGTTTGTTAGAGCTTATACGTTCTACTAATATCTGTCTATATGGTTGTAGACGAAGCCAGGCCTTATCCCCTACTGAAAATTTCACTTCGCTTCTTTTGGCATTGGATTTTTGGGCCATGCGATGCTGAGCTTCTCGAAGATTGTGTTTCAGTTGCCTTATCAATTTGTCACGATCTAAAAATAATTCATCTAGTGCTTGCACTGTTGTTGTGTCTTTTGTATACGGTGCTAAGGTACGTGGGTGGTGGTCTTCTGTATAGTGCTTGAAATGGAGTCATTTTAATGTTGTTGTTGTTGGGTTGGGGCTTCCTTCCTATGTGGTAAATAGCTCATTTTGGACCAAGTCTATTCCACTGCAATATTTGTTAGCTTGATGGAAAAGTTTGCTGACAATTATTTGGGTTGGAGAATGGGTTATTGGGTAGAAGTTAAAGAGTGGATGTTGGGATGAAGTTGTTGGGCAGAAGTTTGATTGGGAAGAACTTGGGAAGAGATTTCCTAAGGGAACTTGGGAAGAGGTTTCCTATGATTTATGGGAGGAGGTTTCCTAAGGATTATGGAAAGATGTTTCCTAAGGTTTATTGGAGGAGATTTCCTAATGATTATGGGAAGAGGTTTCCTAAGGTTTATGGGAGGAGATTTCCTAAGGATTATGGGAAGAGGTTTCCTAAGGTTTATGGGAGGAAGTTGAGGAATTAATTAGCTTTCTTCCTTTCCAAGGTGGCTGCCTGCATCCATAAAAAGAGGGAAAATTCATTGTTTCCTCACCACTACACCAGACACTTCTACATACTACACATATTTCATTTGTATTTTTCGGCAGAAGCAGTAGGCCTAAAAGAAAGAAAAATTCAGTTTTCTTTCTTTCTCTTTTCACGGTTGTATGCAGCAGTTGAAGGAGCAACATCTATTTCTTCTTCTTTTTGTGCTACTTTGTCGTGGGTTTGCCTAGCTTCTTTGGTGGCACGGCGGCAGCGTGTGTCGGCAGGTTTTGTCGCACGTCTGATGGATTTGTCGTGAGTTTGCCGGAGATCTTTGGGGTACTTTTCTTCATCAAATATTTGTAGAGGCCAGTGTTTGTTCCAGGCATCATCGTTTTGGGTAAGCTCGTAATATTTGTATTCTTTTCACCTTGTTCGTGGTGGTTGAATATTTTGAGTACGAGTTGGTATCCCTTTTTAGGCCTGTGAACGTGATATATTGTATTTGGCCTAGAGTTGTTGTATTTGATGATTTTTAGGGTGTTTGGCTCGGGTGGTAGCCAGCAACTTTGTACCCAAGATTTGTTATAGTGGAATATTGTGTTGGTGGTGGTCCGTGGTTTTTCCCCGTGGTTTTGGGGTTTTCTACGTAAATCTTGTGTCCCTTGTGTCTGTTATTTATTTTGGCTGTTTTGTACCATCTCGTATTTGCGCTCTTGTCGGTCCTGTGATTTTATTTGTCACAGGTGGTGGGATTTTTTCCCAACAAAGTGGTATCAGAGCCCTGGTTGTTGATCGGGCACATTTGACATGGAGGCAAATACGATAAATATTGTGCGGTTGAACGGTAGAAATTTTCACATTTGGAAGGCCAAGATGAAGGATCTCCTGTTTGTGAAGAAATTGCATCTACCTGTGTTTGCGAGTGCAAAGCCAACAAATATGTCAGACGAGGAGTGGGACTTTGATAACCAACAATTTTGTGGTTATATTCGACAATGGGTCGAAGACAATGTTCTGAACCATGTTATTAATGAGACGAATGCCAGGAGCCTGTGGGATAAGCTTGAGACCCTGTATGTGTTGGTCCCAAAAGAGGTAAGGTGAAAGTCTAGAGGGGGGGGGGGGGGGGGGGGTTGAATAGACTTTCAAACTTTTTTCGCACAAAACAACAAATGGTAAAGCCAGAGATAAACCAAGACTCTTAACTAGATTGTTAGAGTCAGGTGCACAGCGGAATTAAATAAACGATACGGTGTGTGTGTAGATAGTGTCAAGATTATTGACGTGAGAAGCAAGCAAGAGCAGTAAGTAAAGAAAGCAGTAAAGAACACAATGCAATTTATAGTGGTTCGCGAGGTGATGTAATCCTCCTACTCCACTTGCTCTTCTCAAAGAGCCAATTCACTATATCCACCACTTCTTGGTTCCAAGATACAATGAATTCCGTGATCTAGTGCTTTGATCACCAAGCCCACACTAATCACGCCCAGTGCCTTCCCGACACTGCTGCTTCGGGTTTCACGTCGCCGCGTTACTTTCCCAGGATTTCACAACTCCGTGCTACTTTCCCCCCATCTTCTACGATCTGGTAGAAACGTATCCCGTGATCTAGTGCTTTGATCACCAAGCCCACACCAATCACGCCCAATGTCTTCCCGACACTGCTACTTCGGATCTCACAACTCCGTGTGACAATCCAGGATTTCACAACTCCGTGTTACTTTCCTCCTTTCCCTTGTTTTGCTCCAAAACAAGTTTTGCCTTGCTTCCAACTTTGAGATTCTGTAGATGATCCTCGTTGATGCGCTGAATCTCTTGAAGTTGATGAAGATTTCAACACTCTTGGATATTTCTTTTCTAAGCTCTGTATCACTCTGAGTGTTTATCTCACAAAAGATAGATCAATTATAGCTCTTGAGATGGAAAGCTTTCTTTAAATTTTCTATGCTCTGTTTAGCTCTGTTCTTTGCTCTTTGTATTCTTGCTTCTGCTTTCCTCAGCTTCAATCTTCATCTATTTATAGCTGGTAATGAGAATCCGTCCGTTGGAAAGAAACGGTCTCATTTTCGAATTTTGCTTAGCTGTATAGCCTTTTGTCAGAAGATAAGATAACGTTGCAGATCTTGTCAGATATTTCAAATTGAGCTTGAGGTTTCAGCAAAAATGGCGTCCCATGAATCTCCATCTGGTGTAGATCACGCCTCTTGGGATTTTTGTCTTCAAAATATAATCCCTTACTAGTTAGACTAGTATTTTTGCTTCTGCAACTTCTTCTAATATCTTCCTCTGTTTTTCGTGTGTCTGGGTCTGTAAACTGCTTCCAGACTTCATCTCTTCAATTGACTTGGAAATCTCTTCCCTTGTGAAACTTCATCCCTTTCTATTTTGGGAAATGAAATCTCTATCCCTTGCTTGATTTGTCAATTGAATTCTCATCCCTTACTTGATTTGGAATTGCAATCTCATCCCTTGCAATCTATATCTCCAATTGAATTTAAGCCTTGTAAATCTCATCCCTTCAAATTGATTTCCCTGTACCAATTTGAACTTCAATTTAAGCCTTGTAAATCTCATCCCTTCAAATTGATTTCCCTGTACCAATTTGAACTTCAATTTCGAACTTCAACTTTGCATCCCTATGTCAATTTCGGGGTGTCAATTTGTTTGGGATACCAATTTGAGAAACTGCATCCCTTCACTTGTAAACTTCATCCCTTAGTCAATTTGGAAATCTCATTCCCTTTGACTTTGCAAATTGCATCCCTTGAAATCTCATCCCATAGTCAAATTGGAAATCTCATCCCATAGTCAAATTGGAAATCTAATCTCATCCCATAGTCAAATTGGAAATCTCATCCCCTTTGACTTGCAAATTGTATCCTTACTTTAACTGATGGAATTAAACTTCGCTTCTTTAAAATATGTGAGATGTGAAATTCGAACATGTGACCTTGCACATAATATTTCAAGCTTCTACCATCTCGTTCGTACAGCCTATTAGTTATCTTCTTGTTCCACTTGGTGTACTCCTTTCTTTCCATAGATGCTTGATCTTCAAGATAGCTTCATGCAAACTTCAAGTCACGTTCTTTCTTCTTAGGGATTTCTTGAGGGATTTTCTCAAATTTCATAAGCATACATCTTCCTCTTCTGTTTGCCATTTTGTCTTGACAAATTCGTGATTTTTGGCTTGATATCTTCTTCATCCATTTCCTCAACTAATGAATTTATTTTTCCCTTACTTGGTCTAAGACTCGACTAGTCTAATAAAATAAAATTGGGGATCTACGAATTACAATATGGCTTATCAAAATCTATTACAATTTATTCCTAACAATTTCCCCCCTTTTGATAATGCCATAACCTATACTCAAACATTGGCTTTAAGTCTTTGAAAAATATTTTATTTTTGCTCAATTTTATTTCGACAAAGTCAAGATGAGTTTGACAAAATTAATTTTAGGGAAAAAGAAAACTTTGTGAATTAATTTAGACAAGTCCTATACGCATCCTTGATTAATTTTAATCAATTTTTATCTTATCAAATTTTTGCATGCGTTTAACAATTCTTGTCTTTTAATTCACCAACTAATTACATGATAGCCAAAAATAAATCATAAACAGACTTAGATCAGACCAAGGGAATTTTTATTCATATTAGTAGAAAGAGGAAATATTGTAGCTAGCCAAAATCATAGAAATTTAAAACATCATATTTCTTGAGGAATATATGCTTGATTACCTTCTGGGTTTCTTGACTCCCATGTCTGCCTTCAAAATATCTTTGATGTGTTCCCTTAGCTTGCAGACATCGTTTTCATATTTTTCACATTCGAATCTTTTGGTCACTTTCCCAGCCATATAGTAACCAAATGCATCTTTAATGTTGATGCCCGGAAGAACTCCGGCTTCCCACCAAATTATGCATTCTTCAAAGCTTCTTTGGAGTCCCAAATTTTCTCCATTATTGTTGGTGTGATCTCTGAGTTCATACCACATTTCAGTTCGCTTTCGTTTCGCTTCTTCTTCTTTATTCTTGTCCGAAATCCATTGAGCTTGATCAGCTTTTGGCCATCGTTTTACCATAGTCGGCACATTTTCGGATGTCTAGACTTTCTGCGGTGTTAAGGTTCCTTTTGAGCATTCGAACCAATCTCGAGTTTCGGCCACTTTTGATGAGCTTGATCCAAGACTCGGATTTGCAAATTGAGCGAAACCAACTTGAGATTAAAAAGTTAGTATTTTAACACTAGTTAGTATTTATTGTGGACTAGTTAGTATCACTGGACTTCATATTATTTGTGGTCATCAGTATTTTATATTGTTTGGAATTAAAAAGAAAACACTAGTTAGTATTTAGAAAGGATTCTTTAAACCCCTTTCTAAATAGGACTCTATTTACTTGTTTTCTAGATTAGGTTTAGGACTCTTTTTCCTATTGTATTTAGGATGCTGCCCCTATACCTATAAATAGGGCACATCAATATCAATTGCAGGAGGCTTGAATTCAATAAAATTCTTAAGTTTTTCATTACACTTGTGTAAGAAACCTTATGGCTAATTGTGGACTCAATTAGTGGCTAGTCGTGGACTCGACTAGCAAATTGATTCGTGGACTCGAATCAATCTTACTTTCTTCAACCTTAGATTTAGGTTCGTGGACTCGTTCTTGAATCGAAGGAAACTAGACCCGACTCTAGTTGATTGAAGATTGCATCATCGAGGTACTTGAAGCTACAATGGGATTCTTCCAAGTCTTTGAGGATTCGAGATAAAGGGTTTCTCGTGAGGTTTAAGGTATTTCGATCCATCTCTATCTTTGTATTGAGCGTAATCTTGGGACAATACTCCATCTTATTTGAATCTTGGACTAGATTCATATCAACTTTCGTTAGTTTTGCCTCAACACAAATTTCACACTTGTTATTTGTGTTAATTTGAAAGTTAGGAATATGGTCAATGCTAATTAATCTACGTATAGAATTAAAATTAACATGATCTAGTCTGCCATGCCACAAATTGGAAGACTCAAGCAAGTCAGAATTAAATTTGCTTTTATTGATAACATGAATTACACTGAGCTTAAAAAACCCATCAGTTACATATCCTTAACCAACAAACATCCCTAACTTGGACAAAACATCCTTGTCTGACTCGAACACCATGCGAAAGCCTTGCATGTTCAACAGAGAGCGAGACACAAGATTCTTCCTCAGCTCCGGAACATACAGTACGTTGTTCAACGTCAGTTCCTTCCCAGAAGTCATCTTCAAAACAACCGTGCACATGCCTTCCACAGCAGATTGAGCAGAGTTTCCCATCCACACCTTTTAACCCTCAATGGTTTCAAAGGTGTTGAACATCTCACGGTTACAACATAAATGCCTGGTTGCACCAGTATCGATGAACCACTCACGTGGGTTAGGCCCACGAGGTTCACCTCGGTCATCATAGCCGAAAGGCTAATCTCAACCTCCTTCTGACTGCTCTCTCCAACAAAGTTGGCTTCAGAACTCTTGTTCTTTTTCCTTGGAGCTTTGCATTCAGATACTCTGTGGCCAGACTTGCTACAGTTGTAGCATTCACCAAGAAACTTGTTCTTGGTAACACCACCTTTCGGACCTAGCTTTCGCTTGTCCTTCGTGTTCCTCTTGGAGCTTTTACCGTGCTCCACAATGTTGTCCTTAGCGCCACTAATGACAGGAACTTTCCTATCACTCGTCCTGTTCCCTTCCTCAATTCTGAGTCGCTGGATCAGGTCCTCCAGATTCATCTCCTTTCGCTTATGCTTAAGGTACTTCTTGAAGTCCTTCCAACCTGGACGCAACAAGTGGATCACAGATCCCACTAGGAAGGCTTCACTCAACACCATGCCCTAGGCACGAATCTCGTCAAAGATTAGTTGTAGATCTTCAACTTTACTTAGCACGATCATAGAATCAAACATTTTGAAGTCCAGGAATCTGCCAACCACAAATTTCTTTGCGCCTGCATCCTCACTTTTGTATTTGTGATCCTAGGCTTCCCAAAGTGCTCTTGATGTGCTTATCTTTCGATATAAATCGTATAGCGCATCCCACAATCCGTTTAGGATGTAGTTTCGACAAAGGATCTTTGAATCCTTCCAATTCCAACTGCCATCACGGATTGAGCATCTTGTTCTTTCATCTCTGGAACTTTGTCACACAAGAACCTTGCCAAGCTGAGAGTTGCTAGGTAGAACAACATCTTTTGCCACCTCTTGAAGTTCGATCCAACACCGGTGAACTTCTCCGGCTTTTCAGCCGATCCACTCGGTACCTAAGGTACCCGAGTCATGGGAATATGTCCCTTAGTGCTCCCACCGTCTTGGGAACCAACGTTCACCGGTGGTGCCTGGGAATTCGCAGCATTGTTTCTGTGACCTTCATTGTTGTCCGCAACAACATTTCCCTCACCATGGATTGGCAGTATGGGGTCCTCCATTTCTTCAATGAAATTAGAGAAAAAAAACCAACGGGAAGAAGAAGGTATAAGGTTTTAAGACTGTTGGGTATCACGTTGGTAAACCAAATAATAATCCCACAAAAATAAGGATTATTATTTTCTGTAAGAACAGGGAAGGAAAGATGAAGAGATTGGCTTCGTGGTTGGTGTAGGGTTTTTAGCAAGATTCAAGTGATCACTCTTTCCTTAAAACTTTATTTGCTACATCCCACAAGTGCTAGGCGCATTGTAGCCTAGGGTTCCCTGGATAAAACTTGCTATGATTCAGTATTTGAGCACCCAAAAAAAGAATCCGACGAACTAGAGCAAGATTAGGAACACAGTATGGCTAAGAGAGAGTAGAAACAGAGAGTTTCGAGGCTGAAAATTATACTTTCTTGTTGTGTGTAAATTTTCCGCTGCCCAACTCTTTCTCAAATAGGGGTTGAGGAGTTGAATAGCTTTTGGCCAGCATGTTTTGTTTCGGCCAAGGTGAAATCATTTCACCAACCAAGAAACAATATATAAGAAACAATATTAATATTGTTAGGGAAAATGTTACCGATGTTTAGCATAACTTAGCCCGCAATGCCTGACAATTTTCAAACGACAATATATATAGAGGAAGGTTCAAGTGCGGCGGTGCTATTAGGTGTGGAGGTGCGGTCAATTATAGGTCATTAGATTAGATAAATCCAATGAAGCACATTCGTCAGGGCTTCTCCGATATTTTCGCGCACGTTCTCACTCTACACGAACTGCAAGGCTAAAGTCGTCACTGGGCACCAGAAGAGGGCAAATCATTGTGTTGTGTGTTTTATGTTCGTTATTGGTGCATTATTAACCTTGCTCGGGTGTATTTTTGTATTCGTGTTGGTGCCTTCCTATGCGGTCAGTGCGACCGCACTAATAGTTATACAAATATACACCAACCATGTTAGAAAATGCACAGCAAAAGAACATGTACAAATTTGGTACGCATCACTAGGACACACCATTATGTATGAATAAAAGAACCACACAGTGTTTGGAAATGTAACACCCCCCGTCAAAGAGACTTAATAGACAAGTCTTAACACCTGCAGATCAAGTACACAACTAGCACATCGGAAGATAAAACATAACTTGGATATAAAACATCCATAATCCGGGGTGTTATGCCACGTACACCACACATGGTATACGCTTTCGGCGACAATCTGCAAGTGTGTCTAAATCCCAAAACAACAACAACAAGATCTAAACATAAAGAAGTCTAAGATACGGGCACTCAGGCCACAAACACTGTCTACGGGAACATGTACTAATCTACCGGCTCTAGAGATCGCGCTCAACACCTGAAAGATACAAAGATAAACATCGGGGCGACGCCCGGTCAGCGAATAATGCTGGTAACCCACCAATACCGTTAAGTATCATAAATAGGTAGATATAATAGGAAAACCATTTTCGAAACGGAATATATATATATAAGTTAAAAACCAAGATCATGAGACAACACAAGACTCACCACTCACAAGGACAACACCGGGAACACATCCCAACCACAAAGGACAACCACACACACAACGATAACAACTCACGCAATGGCAACACATGCCACAACACAAACCTCCGTGACTACACACGTCACGAGAGAAGAGAACTCACCACACACCGGCTTCACAAGCCCACCTCGTGACATCACCCATCACGAGTTGATATGCCTTCCTTATGCCATGTTCCAACCTTATGGCTACCCCCACCTTATCCTTCTGTGCCACCCATTACCTCCGGAAAGCCCCTGTACTTCTGAGTCCAACCTTGTTCCTCCGGGACCGTCGTCCCCACCAAACCACCAACGAAAACCCACCAATTTGTTGGCACTCAGGCCCGGATAACACAATGTTATCTCCCCAAACACGAGGTCTCAGCCTCCCCCATGATTTCACGTTACGGCCACCACGAGGACCGCTGCAATACCTTGGTGACAAGCGTCCCATACCACTGTCGTGCAATCCAGGTAGAGCCACACATGCACACCTCTCACTCAGAACAAACAACGGATTGCAAGAAAAGGTACGAAACATACTCACAAGAGAAAGGTCACTACCCAACGACGACAAGACGCTAGCATTACGATAATAACTAGCATGCTCAACAAAGAAGAAACTCAAGATAGTTCCGAGGAACTCACAAGACACCACACGGTTCAACGAAACACAATGTTGAACACTTAGCACGATTCACAACACCAAAGATCCTACAAGGATACCTATCAAGAAGCGTGAATCAACAATGATTTAATTGTTGATTCACATAAGGGACAGTTTGGTTTTCCAAAGAGTGATGATGTTTTGCATGGAAATTTTCATTGGCCAAAGAAGAAAAAAGATATAGAATCTTATGTTCATAATTGTGTTACTTACCACCACAATGCATCTAAATCATTAATTGATATTTCCATGGATTTTGTGTTTGGTTTAGCCTTAAGCTCTAGGAGGAAAGTTGTTGTGCTTGTTGCAAATTCAAACAAGATAGCTAAATTTAATATGTCTCATTTTGTTGAATTATTACCATCCAGAATATTTAAATTCCCTGATGTGTCATTAGACTTAATTGTCTTACTTGTTGATTGTAGGATGATGATTGGAGCGACTCGTGTCAAGCATCCCAAGAAAAAGTTCCATGAGCGTGATAAAACAGGAAGTGAGCTTGCTAATTTGTCTTTCATTGAAGATTTGGATTCGAGGACGAATCCTTTTCAAGAAGGGGAGAATAATAAGAACCAGTTCACATGGAATCCAATAAGCGTCTATATTGGGCTCATCACAAGGCCCATAACTACATCCTTAAAGAATCATTGGTGGAAGAGACAAGAAGGCCCAATAATAATTCCATTCGATAGAGGAAAGTATTATAGTGGCCCATTTCAAGTGATATCATGGATCGAAGACAAAGCATACAAGATTCGAGGTCGAATCATTTTCAAGAAGGGGAGGATGATGCGGCCCAACATAATGATGATCCATCAAGAGTACCAATTGGGCCAATCACAAGGCCCAAGTCCAAATGATGCGGCCCAACATAATGAAGATCCATTAAGAGTACAAATTGGGTCAATCACAAGATCCAAGGCCCAAATCAGCTTTATTATTTGTGGTCATCAGTATTTTATATTATTTGGAATTAAAAAGAAAACACTAGTTAGTATTTAGAAAGGATTCTTTAAACCCCTTTCTAAATAGGACTCTATTTACTTGTTTTCTAGATTAGGTTTAGGACTCTTTTTCCTATTGTATTTAGGATGCTGTCCCTATACCTATAAATAGGGCACATCAATATCAATTGCAGGAAGCTTTAATTCAATAAAATTCGTAAGTTTTTCTTTACACTTGTGTAAGAAACCTTATAGCTAATTGTGGACTCAATTAGTGGCTAGTCGTGGACTCGACTAGCAAATTGATTCGTGGACTCGAATCAATCTTCCTTTCTTCAACCTTTAGATTTAGGTTCGTGGACTCGTTCTTGAATCGAAGGAAACTAGATCCGACTCTAGTTGATTGAAGATTGCATCATCGAGGTACTTGAAGCTACAATGGGATTCTTCCAAGTCTTTGAGGATTCAAGACAAAGGGTTTCTCGCGAGGTTTAAGGTATTTCGATCCATCTCTATCTTTACATTGAGAGCAATTCTTGGGACAATACTCATCTTATTTGAATCTTGGACTAGATTCATATCACCTTTTAATTCCCGAGTATGCAATTCAGATTTTTCTTTCCACATGCGTGGGTTCACCGCGTGGAACTTTCTGGTTCCGCCCCACACACGGCCCACGCGCGTGGGTCACTCGTGGACAGGCTCTAGGAGCCTTTCTCCATTGCACTCGTCCCTGGTTCGCCCTGTTTATTCCACATGCATTCTTTTGTGCTCAAAACCTTCAAAATCACTAAAGTGAACATGATCATGGGCATTTGCAACACATTAGCATAATTATAGCCTTTACAACCTAAATCATTCACACTTGACCTTAATTAGGCATAATACAACCCCTAAGTGACCCCTAAATAATGGTGTCTTTGGCACTTATCACAAGTTTCTACATTTTATTCTTGCTTGTCCCCAAGCAAGCTATCAATTCATTCCAAAATGATAAGTGGCAATGATACTCTATGCAAAACTGAATCAATCAAATGGTCAATCAAGAAGAATGTGTTAGACAATGGAGGGGGTGAAATCCCCCATATCATGAAGCAAGTCTGATACCATGTGCCCTATTATGCAACTCAAAGAATATACAAAGGAAGTAAAAAACCCTAGCAAAAGGAGAAAATTAATCATAAAAGGGACACACTCTCCACACCAATGTCAAGCATGAAAAAATTGGGATTTACCTCCTATTTTACCCAAGCCTTCAAGCCGAGCCCACTAGTGGGAACGATGTGCACACCCCAACCAAGCATCCACCCTTATGCTCCAAGGCCCTATGCATAAAGTAAAGTAAAGGTTTAGTATGGATCGTCCCCCAACAATTGGCTTAGGCGGGCACTCTTTTCTTGTCATCCCCTTAGAATCATTATCGGCCAACCTGCTTTCACTTGCAGCTCCATGCTTTTTCGATTGTCGGTGCTATGGGTGCCCGATTTCTAGCGGGGTGGCTCGCCTCCACTCTCTTTTCTCATCTCCTAGGATAACGTCCTTGAGACAATCGACTTTGCATAGAGCTCTATGCTTTTTCAAAGACAGTGTAATGGATTTGCCCCAAATCCTAGAGAGATAGCTCACCTCGTTTCTTATCTTAAGAAGTGGTCATTGCTTTTGGTATTTCCCTTTTTATCATTCTTCATTTCACTTCAACCCCCTACTTTGGCGGTGGCATGGATAGAATCTCATGAAGTATTGCCGAACGCATTCGGTTTGCACAATTTTTCCCCCAATCGCCATATGATATTCTTTGCCAAGCGTGGCATTGCTCCTCATGTGCTCTTTGTTGAGTCCATTCATGACCTTCATGTGAAGTTGATAGTGGCGGGCTTTGTAAGTGTAAAAATATTACACATTGGACCCTACTATGTTGGATTAAATTAGTTGTCAAAATAATGTAGTGAGTTGGCTAAAATTTAGTTGTCAAAATATTTTTTTTTAGCTCTGGATCAGCACCAGGAGGTAATACAGCAAAGGGGAAACTCAGTCAAAGTCTTTTAGTCAAGACCCTATCTACAAGGATCTTTAAATCTAAAGGAGCAGCTTAAAATGAGGAGCTAGAAGATGCACATTTTTGGATCAAGGAAGCACTTCAATACTAGTATAAAATGCTACCTTGTTTAGCATTTCTTTTCACGTTTTTTAATAGAAGAATTTCTTTCATCCAAAATATAATATATTATATTCTCGGATCTGGTTGGTTCTTACTGGTGAAGGAGGTTTCACAATGAGTTCATGAATCAACGAAGATAGCCTGCACGTCAAGTCCATGGTGATGCTAGAGCAGGCGCTGGAGTAGTGTGCTGGAGTAGTGTAGTTTATGTTTGGTTGTGTAATGTACTCCCCCTTGTACTCCTTGTTGATCATATAGTGAATTGGGCTGACGTGAGTGGCCCCGCGGACATAGGAATGAGGCTCCGAACTACGTGAACATTTCGTGGTACACGGTTCCATTTATTGCTTTTATAATTAAAATCTTTATTATGGTCTGGAGTAGATCCTGGAGCTAGTCCAGCTTAATAATTGAATTAAAATTTAGTAGGAACATTTAGGATATCTCTTGCATTCAAGATCCACGAGCTTTTTCAATTGGTATTAGAGCCCTGGGACTTAAAATATTAGTCTAACCGATCTGGCTTACTTGTGTTTCTTGAACTCAAGATCTCGGTTATTGTTCTTGATTCTACTCTTTTGGTCAATCTTCTTTGGCTTACTGTGCATTGAGTTTTGCAGAATGGAACGACATAGAGCACCTCCTGAATTAACAGCTGACAACTATGCGTACTGGAAGGCTCGTACCAAAATGCACTTACCAACTCATGGGGAGATGATTTGGAGGGCAGTTCTCACTGGGTGGACTCATCCTACCAAAGATGGAGCCACTTTAGGAGCCCCTCCAATTCTCAAACCAGAAACAGAATGGGCAAATGCTGAGATGACTACTGCAAACTACAACAATAAAGCCTTAGATATTATTTATTCCTTAATGCATGAGAGTCAGTTTACCCTTATTACAGGTTGTGACTCTGCCAAAGACGCATGGGAGATTTTGGAAACTACCTATGAAGGAACTAACTCAGTCAAGCAGTCCAAACTCCAAATGGTCCAATCTGACTTTGAAGATCTAAAAATGATAGAAGATGAATCAATAGTTGATTTTAATGCATGAGTTCAAGAACTAGCAAATCGTGCAATCGTTCTCGGCGAACCATTCTCTCAACCTAAACTTGTCATGAAGATATTGCGCTCACTTCCTCCACGATTTAGAATGAAAGTCACGGCAATTCAAGAACACGACGGGTGGGGGAACAAAATTATAGCACAATGAATGGGAAACTTGCAAACCTATGAGATGGAAATACTCGCTGACAAATCCAGAAAGAAGAAGAACATTGCCTTTACAGTTAAAGAACATGAGTCTGTATTTGATCTAGACGAGGTAAATGATGATCCAGTTGAATTTTTAACTAAACAATTTTCGAAGCTTTTGAAACAGGTGAAACAGATGATCAACTCTCAAAATGGAAAGTTTCAAAACCAGAAGGGATCAACATCAAACGCATCACGTAACAACCAAAAAATTGGATCATCTAATATTCGTCCAACACGAAACAATCAGTCTAGGGAGAAATCAAGTGGAAAAGGCGTTAGGTGTTATGAATGTGAAGGTTTTGGCTATGTTCGAGCAGAATGCACAACTTACCTAAGACGTAAGAAGTCGAAGAAGGCAGCTCTAACCTGGAGTGATGATGACGAACCTGAGCCTAATCCTGATCCAGGATCTGATGTAGAAGAGATCTCCGGTAACCTTGTGGCATTCACTGCAATAGCCAACATGGAGTTTGACCCAGAAGCTGAAGTAGACTCAGAAGCTGGAGAATACGTGTCGGTTGAAGACCATGATTTACTAGTTCCCTCATTTGAAGTGGAATATAAAAAGTTGCATGCAAAATGAGAAATTCTTGTAAAAATAAATAGATCTGTGTCTAGTCAAGTCAGTAATATAGAGAATGCCAGGAAAGTGTATAAAAATCAAATTACTGACAAGGACAACATCATCAAAGACGAGCTCAAACGCGAAGAAGAACTCAACCATGAGTTGGACATGCTCAAAAGGAGAATTAAAATGATGGACAACACACTTCCACCCTCGACCAACTCTTGGATTCTGGAAGAACAACATCTAACAAGAATGGTTTAGGTTTTTCTGGCGGAAAAGACAAGGCTGTGACAGTTTTTGTAAAAGCTTTTGACTCAGACTCAGCACTTGGACCAGATTCGAATACTCTAGAAACTAGTACAACGACGGAAAGGTTTGGTAATGTAAGGCGTGACAATCCAAAATTTAAATTTTATAACCATATTTGTCATTGAGAGTTCGTGGCCATACCTGTAACACCCCCGATTTTACCACATATTTAAAACGTAAATTCAAAGGAAAACATCTAACCATCAAGACTTAAAGCAAGCGGAAGCTAAATAAAATCGGTAAGTGTCATGCCACACCTATCTCAAACATAGGTTCACAGGTAGGAAAACTAATCAATTCAACAAAACATAAAGATGTCTATGCACACAGGCCGCTAACTAGGCTCATAGGCAATGAAAGATAACGTCTACACAGGACAGCTAAACTATCTAGCGCTCTCGGGCATCTACTCAAAACCTGTAGAACAAGGGAATAAACATAGGGATAACATCCGGTCAACGAATATTGCATGTAACCCATCAGTACGCGTTAAATTACATATATAGATAACTATGAGCAAAATCTTTTTGAAACAGAATACAATATATACATCATTTCAAAGCCAAGGAGAGAAGTCAACTTCGAAGACTCATTCAACACTCTCAAGAGAAATAGGAATCACCATCCTCACAACAACGACAAGACAACAAACAAGAAAGATGATACAACTCAAGATGCACTCTACTGATCACAAAGTAGAATACATCACGACATGCTCATAAGAAAAGAATTCACATTCACGCAATGGGAACTACATGCCACAGTGACAACTACATGTCACAAGTTTCATAGTTCCAACCTTATGCCCTATTCCAACCTTATGGCTACCCCCGGCCTTATAACTAGTTCCAACCTTTATCTCCGAGTTCTACCCTGTACTTCTGAGTCCAACCTTGTACCTCCAGGGACCGTCATCCCCCCTCCAACAACCTCCAACATAATTGCCGAACTCTCAGTACACGAGGGTACCATTAATTTCAATCACATAGCCTCCGACATGTGAGCCAAGCGCAGATAACACACCACCAATCACAATCATAGTCACAGATGATCATTATCATTACCAAGAAGACTAAGACTCATTCAATAGTCTCAATCAAGTATCAATCAATGGGTACAACGATTTACATACGTTCATATCATAGGAATCAATCAAGGGCTCACAAAAAATACATGAGACCATACTCAACAACAAAGGATCACAATCCAACACCAAATGATTGTCAACACAAGTTGCCAATCCCAATAGGAAAGAACATACCACACATACTAGCATTTCAACATCAAACTAGCACGCTCATCAAACGGGTAAACCAAAAGTAGTTCTAAAGAACATTTCAGACTCACAATAGCCCAACGAATCAGAAGGTCGGACCCTTAGCTCGATTCAAGACACCAAATCCTACATGGATTCCTAACGTACCGTTCTAAACATACGAATCATCAAGAAGACTCACAAATAGCCCAATAAAACAACATCGGGAGGTCAAAACATCAATACCAAGTTAAAAGAATCACGGGGAACAAATCCCCGCCAACAACGAACAACGTTCCCCACGGGTGGAGGTCCGCCCGCGGGTACATGCCCACATGAGACCACGTACCCCGCGGGTGGGGCGGCGTGTAGGGCCCTGCCCGCCGTTCCGCCCGCGGGTACCACCTGTACAATAATAATCCCTTCGGGGATTTTCAACAACAAGGCCAAATTCAAGTCCAAAACTCCCAAAATCTCACACACAACAACAATATGACTTGAACCCAAGAAATAGCCAAGCAATGGCATTCAAGAACCCTAAGAACAAGTTCTAAAGATGCATCACCACAAGATAATGCATCAAATCTCACAAACCAACACAAGAATCACAAGTAGAAGCCAAGAATCATCATATAAGTAAGAAAATAGGTTTTGTATAGTATGGGTTACCTTTGTTGCCTAATAACTTCCTCTTTTCACCTTTAAAAGCCTTTCCTAGAGTTCCTCTTACACACCAACTTCATACACAAACCAAAACACAACAAAGATCCTATCTTTAGAAAAAGACACCCAAAAGAAGGTTAAAAACACCAAAAGACCAAGGATTTTACCCTCCCCTATGCTCAACATGAAGAAAGTAAGAATCTTGAGAGACAATCTTGCAAGACTTGGATGCTCAAATTCTAGCTTGGAGAAGAAGCTAAACCATTTTAAGGAAAGGCTAGAGGTTTTTGTGTTTAGATTGAAGGGTGAATGAAATGAAAGAATATGGCTAGGTTAGCTTGAATCACAAACCTTAGGTAGAAAATACATTTTTACCCTTACTAATGTTGGAAAGACAAGGGAATAAGGGCACAACTCAAGAAGCACAAGGTACAACCCTTTGACTTAAGTGACTAGTTAAAATCTAGTCCTTCGACTATTAAATTTCAGGATTTTTAGGAATAGATTAACAAAGAGACTTGGATTAATTCTTCAATTAATCCTTGATTAGTGTTTGGATTTACGGGGTGTCACAATACCAGACCTGAGTGTTTTAACTTTTATAAAGATCAAAGGCGTGAGAAGTACACCCACATACACATTGCACCGTTTGTAACACAAGTGTGGGTTAGGAAAGAAGATTTTATATCCCAATTAACTCCAATCGCATATCAATGAAAACTAGCAGAAGACAGAGGAATTCGATTCGAGAATCTGAAAATACAAGATTGAAGGGTCATCATCGAAACAAAACCAGGTATTTTATAATTCAATAAGTTATGTTTTTTTTTTTTCAAAATTTTTTGCTCACTATTTCAGATCCAGAAGAATTGCTAGCCAAGTCTAGAAAATATTAATCAGAACTATAACACCCCTGATTTTTACCAAACATTTAAAACTTAAAATTCAAGGATAAGCAAGCTAAACATCAATCAACATAAAGCGGAAGCTATTATAAACAGGGAAAGTGTTATGCCACACCCATAAAACTATGGGTGCACAGGCTGAGTCTACAAAATCTAACAAAACAACAAATTGTGTAAGGCACACAAGCCACATCTATCTAAGGCTACGCTAACTATAGTTCACATCTAGCGCGCTATCCAACTAAGCAAAACATGTAAAACATAGGGATAACACCCGGTCAGCGAATAATGCTGGTAACCCATCAATACGCGTTAAATAGCATAGTATATGGATAGATATAATAAAAAGCGTTTGAGATTGAGGAATACAGTATATAGTCATTTGAAAACCAGAAGAAGATCAACATCAAAGACTCATCACACTCTCCACAAAGACCGAGGATCATCAACCTCAATAAGACAACAAAACCACAAACAACAAGGATAACACAACTCTAGATGCAACCTACCATACACAAGGTAGAGTTCATCATAATCATGCTCAAAGGCAAGAAGTACAAAAATCACATAATGACAATTCACATAATGGGACCAAGTTCCAACCTTATGCTCGGTTCCAACCTTATGGCTACTCCGACCTTATAGCTAGTTCCAACCTTTACCTCCTAGTGCCACCCTGTACTTCTGAGTCCAACCTTATTCCACCTGGGACCGTCGTCCCCCACTAATCTTTACCACCAATTAGAACCGTATTACCACCGATCTCATAGTACACGAGGGTACCGTAAAGTAACAATATTACCACCGATCTTGTGAGCAAAACTCAATAATATACCACCAATCTCAATCATAAGTACACATAGTCATCATCATCATCAAGAAGATTGAGGCTCATCAATAGCCCAATCACGTATCAACAAAGGGTACAACGATTTGTACAAGATAACGTCATAATAATCAACCAATAGATTTCAACGAAGCCATGAGGCATTACTCAACAACAAAGGACTACAATCCAACATCAAAATGATTGGCAACGCGAGTTGCCAACCCCAACAAGAAGGAACAAACCACACATACTAGCATAACAACATCAAACTAGCATGCTCATCAAACGGGTAAATCGAAATGGTTCCAACGAACCTTCAAGACTCATATTAGTCTAACGAATCACAAGGTTGGACCCTTAGCAGGATTCAAGACACCAAATCCTAACATGGATTCCTAACGCATCGTTCTAGACATACGAAACATCAAGAAGACTCATAAATAGCTCAATAATTCAACAACGGTAGGTCAAAACATCAATATCAAGAAGGAAATAAATCAAATAATCACGGGGAATAATCTCCGCACCAACAACAATTGTTCCCCGCGGGTGGGGCCATGGGTAGGCCCCCACCTGTGGGCCTGCCCGCGGGATACATGCCCACAAGCAACCTGTTCTACCGCCGGTTGGGCGGCGGGTAGGCCAGTGCCCGCCGTTCCGCCCACGGGGTACAACACATGTACACCATTTTCCCTTTGGGGAAATTCATCAACAAAGACAACTTCAAGTCCAAAACACTCAAAATCTCATACACAACAAAGATATGACTTGAACCCAAGAAATAGCCAAGCAATGGCATTCAAGAAACCTAAATACAAGCTCTAGACATGCATCATCACAAGATCATGCATCAAATCTCACAAATCACATCAAGAACATCAAATAGAAGCCAATAATCATTTATAGCAATAGAAAATAGGTTTTGTATAGCATGAGTTACCTCCTTCGCTTATCAATCCAAAACCAACGCCAAACTTAGGCTCAACTCATAAAGCCAAGCCACCGGAAACCTGTGAATTAAACCGGATCTTATTCAATTAACAATGCTATTTAATAAATAAAAATACCTTGATTTAACAAAGATTTGAACCCTAAATCTTCCTTAAATTACTCACAAACATTACCAACTAAGCTAAGCACCCTATTGATAGTTTAATCATAACATTATAAACTAATAACCAAGCTTAAGATAAAACTATTAATTATGAGCTAACAACCAAAATTTAATTACTACTTAAGCTATAAAGGAATTGAACCCTAGCCACCCCTCACATTAAACAAGGCTTTACCAACTAAGCTAAACAGATTCTTATTAACTTAAGCAACCTTAATTCTATTTAACACTAAACATGCAAGATAACAAAGGTAGCAGCTCACTCCATCTTCATCTTCGTCTTCATGCAACCAAACCCGCGGGTGGAACCACGAGAACATCACCACTCGCGGATCTGCCCTTTGCTGCCAAGCCAACACGTTGCCGGAGAAGCTACCACGTCGAGGACGGAGGAGAGGCGCCACTACCGAGCTCCGTCGATACCGCAGTTGCCACTCACCACCACTGCACGAGCTTCCGACTACCGCTGTAACACCTCGTGTTACGGCCTTCAATCCCGGATTAATTATTTAATTAATCCCGTTAATGATAATTAAATATGATTTAATTCGGTTAGGTTTCCCTTTAATTAGATAAGGTCCACTATGGACCATGGACCCTTATCCCTAAAACAAGCCCTTAGTCCTATAAGGAATAGGATTAGTAAACCCATACCATTCAGGCCCTAATTAGGAGTCTTAAATATATAAATAGGGATATAGGAGGCACCTAGATCTCCCACCACAATAATCTCTCACCACCCAAAGAGTTCCAAGAATTCCCTTAGGAGAAATCAAGAAAGCAAGAAAGCTTAAAGAAAGACCCTTCATAGCCAAGGAATTAATTAAGGCTAAGAGGTAACCCATGTCTCAACAAAACCTATTTTCATAGCTATTATTCCCCTCTTAGGATTTCCCCCATATTATTGTGTATTGATGATTTGTGATATTATTATTGATGATTGGTGTGATGATTCCATGGGTGATCTTGATGATCGTGATGATGAGAGATTCTTGATAGTTATGGTGTTCTTGATGATTATGTGGCGTTCTTGATGATTATATAACATTCTTGATGATTATATGATGTTCTTGATAAATGTGTGATGTTCTTGATGTTTATGTGATATTCTTACCGAATCTTGATATTAGAAGATGAACTGTATTCTTGTTGAACTAAAAGTGATTAGAACCCTAGGTCGTATCGTATGATATTATTCTTGGTGTATTGGGTGGGAATTCGCATGTTTGGGTGTTGATTATGTTTAGAAAAGCATGATAGGTTATGTGTCGTATGTTCCTTGCTTTTGGATTCGTTAATTGCCTACGTGTTGTTGTTAATTGCGTTTGAAAGTGTCTAAGCATGGTTCCGGGTTCCACGAAGGTTCCCGGGGCGTTATGTGATGAAAAGAGTCAGTGGGAGGTAGGTGGGGGTAGGGGACCCGCCACCTACCCGCGGCTAAGAGTGGCATCGCCGGCAGCGGGCGGGCAGCTGCCCGCCGGGCACCCGCTGCCCGGAATAGTTGTCGCCGGCGGGCAGCCGGCGGGTGAACCCTCACCCACCGGCTACCCGCTGGTGTACATCCCACCTTGGGCTTTTGGCTTCCCCGTTTGATGTTCCCCCGATCCCCGTGGTGTCCCAACGGACTCCGTCTATCGTGCCTATGTCTAGTTTGATATTTCGGGTACCGTTCGTAGGTTGTGTGAGTCTTATATATTGCATGCTAGTTGAATTGGTATCCCGTTGACCTAGGTGGAAGAAGCATGAACCCCTTCGGATTATTCTTAGTATGTGAAGGATCACGCTAGGTTTTATTATATGTTTTCTCCCCCTTCCCAATGTGTAATGTGGGTTGCATGTGCTTGCTATGTGTTATGTGTGCATGATACCCCAATTCGGTTGCAATCGGATGGGTTATTCCTGAGCTGCGGTTCAGAAGCTGGCTGCGGTCAGATTTACACTCTTGGGCTGCGGTCCACCGTTTGGTTGCGATCAAACGTTTCTACATGAGCTGCGGTTCATATTTCCTGGTTGCGGTCAGATGACATACTCTTGGGCTGCGGTCCACTGTTTGGTTGCGATCAAACATTATGATGAGCTGCGGTTCATCGGTCGGTTGCGATCGACCCCTCCGTGTTGCGATACGGGGCAGGGTGCTGCGGGGCCGTGTCAGAGCTATATGCGCTGACCCTCATGTATGGGCATGCGATTGGTCCTGTGGCGCCAACAAAGTGTGCTTGTGTGATGAGATATGGATGAGTTGTTGTTATGAGTGTTGTGGGGATGTGACTATGGGATTTATGTCGGGAATCGTATATATGGGGTTATGGTTATTACTTGTGCTTATCCTTATCTGTCTTGCCTGTCGTGAATTATGTATGCTTGGTATAACTGTTGTCTGTGCTTAGCTCTATTTGTCGAGTCTATCCCGGTTTTAAAAGCTAGAGTTTCATAGGATATATCTTCATGCTCAAATGGTTTTCGTATATCTATATATATCTCTATATGTATTGTATTTCAACGCGTTGGAGTGGGTTACCAGCATCTCTCGCTGAACAGATATATTTTGCTTTCAGGCACTAATGAGTAGACACCGGAGCGCGCTAGAGATTCGAGGCGTAGTATAGATAGTTTCCCTTTCGGCCTGCGTGCCATTTACATTATTACGGAATTTAGTTAGTTAGCCTGTGCATCTGAGTTCTCCAGTACAGGTGTGGCATAGCACCCCATATTCTTATGTTTAACGATACTCTGTTTGGGATTTAATAATAGATACCTTTATTATATAAGTCTTAAAAAGTTTTAAAATTCTCGGGGTGTTACAACCGCCGCTGCTTTGCTTCATATCGCCGACTACTTTGCATCACCGGAAACAGAGGGGAAACGCCAGAGCTTCGCCGATCGCCGGAGGAAATGCTACTCGTCGGAGACGGAGGCATCGTCCGATGGAAGAGCTGCTTCCCGCGTCACCATCTACCATCATCGGCTGCTTCTTCTTACTGATAAATATGCCGGAGGAGAGAATGACCACCTCGGCTACTCTGCCCAGGTCAAAGGGGTGTTATAGTCTCCCCATGACTGCCGGAGCCGCTGTTGACCGAAGAAACCAAAACCATTCCCCGCCAACATTACTGCTTGCTTGGTCAAGAGGGAAAGGAAGAAAGAGTGGAAAGGAAGCGTTTAGTTGCTGATGAAATGAAGAACACAACTAAGCTTGGAGGAGAGAAGTTGATATAATACACACATACACACTATAGGTAGTAGGGTTACCCAATGATTGGGTTGGGCTAAATAAGGAATGTTGGACTCATCACAAGGCCATAATTAGAAGGTAGACTTAGTATTTAGGCTTGGATGGTTGGGCTCAAGACTAGTTAGGAAATAAATACTCTTTGGGCTTAGGAAGAGGTAGATTTTTAGAAATGAAATCATTTTGGGCTCAACAATGATTAATAGGGTCTTAGGGATTAAAACCATTTGGGCTTAGGGTATTTGGGTATAAAAATACTGGCTCATAATAATAGGTAAACCCGAGCCCATTTTAAATTGAATAGCTACTATATAAATATTTTTAATAAAAATATTTAATATCAGGATTATAGTTTATTTTAGGAATATACGGGGTGTCACAATAATTCTCCGATTGCTGACTTGGAGAGTTCAAAATTCTGGAATTGTGGTACCTTTTTCTACTAGTGGTGGTATTTCCTCAATACCATTTTCAATTGCTACCTTTTTTGTCTTTCTCATTGCCTATTGCATTGCGTAGTTCTGATAGGAATATTTTTGTAAGTTTTGATGAGCCAAATGTACTTAGATCACCTTAATTTTTAGGTCTTCTAGTACAAGCATCATAAGTCAGAATATCGAGTCAGAAGGAATCTACCATAGGAAGAACAAAATTAATTTGGGAAATTAATTTTGGTCCTACGAGTATTCATCCGTGAAAGAAGCATAAAGGAATGATATTGCAAGGAATAACCGGATGAGCCTAACGGTGAAATGGTAGAAGTCTTTACTCAAAACGATTACACTCGAGATTGATTCCCCCCCCCCCCCAAGGACTTATTTTTTACAAGTGAAGATTTCGGACAAGCACAATGTTCCTCAAAGGAGCACAATGCTACCAAAGGAGCACGATGTGTGCTAAGGAGCACGATGTGTGCTACGGAGCGCAATGTATTAAAAGGAGCACAATGTTCAAGTCAAAGGAGCACAATGTGGCAAAAGAGCAAGATGTTCAGAATATGAATAAATTCGAAGGAATTTATTTTGGATCAGCCCACATGCCACAAGAGTCCAAAAATTGCCTGAAGATATTTGATCAGAACGGAAAAATATTTATGAAGACATGAATATAAAAACTTATCCTAGAAATAAATTCTATCAGATGAATTTATTTTAAAGATTCGTTGGATATTCAAATTGACAACAAAAAATAATATTTTAAAGAAACAACTAGAAAATCAAGTTGTGATAAAATATTATTTGGTCAGACAAGTTGACAATCAAATCAAAAAAGGAAGATCTACTATTGTCAACAATATCAGGCTATGAAGATTCAAATTTCAAATATCAAATTATCCCACTCCAATAGATATATTTGATTGCCTATAAAAAGCCATGAAGACTTGAAGACACAAGAACAGAGAAATAAGGCAGAGGTGCAATACACACGGATAAACAAAGTGCAAGTGCTCAAATATTCGAAGAGACTTAGTCTGAATAGTCTCAAAACTAGTTGGAGAGAGAAATACAATTACCTTTGTATTTGTAATTGTAAAAAGAGTATAGTTGTGTGCAAAATACTCTAGTGAGTGTAGCTGTGTGCAAAATACTCGTAGTTGCTAAGTGTAGCTGTGTGCAAGACACTTGGTTGGCGTTGAGTATAGCTGTGTGCGAAATACTCGGAGTTGAGTGTAGCTATGTGCGAGACACTCAGAGTTGAGTGTAGCTGTGTGCGAGACACTCGGAGTTGGGTGTAGCTATGTGCAAGACATCCGGAAGAAGTGCCTGTATAACACTTATTCACTATTGTAACTGTGTGTGGAAAATAGTGAATTTCTCCTAGACGTGAAAGGAGAAAAGTGGACTAGGAAGATTACACCACTTCCGAACCACTATTTACATACCGTTTACTATTCACAGTTAATCTTATTCATCCGGGTTTAGTGTGTTTTCACGTATGCATGTGATTCAAACTTCCCAGGCTTAAATATTGAATTATTCTAAGCAAGTTTGACGTATTGCATGTAACGTTCGTCACACGGTTGACGTGACACGATATTTATTTACAATCTTGAATATTGTTATTATATATTGAGTGCACCATCTCTTTTATATATTCAAGATATCTCTGTCAATATATATATCATCTGTACCTATCTTACATGCGTATTTAATTTATTGATTGGCCATTACTCTTTACATACTACAATTCCGCTGTGCAGTTCAAACTTACTCTATTTACTTGTTACTTAGAGTTGAAGTTACCAAAGAGTTATTTAGTTTGAAAAAGCTTGAAAGTCTATTCACCCCCCCTCCCCCTCTAGACTTTCATCACCCAATCGGGACCAACAATTGGTATCAGAGCGATTGTCTATTTGAGTCAATTCTGACTGCTAGACAGATCTCGAAAAATCAAGATGATGAAAAGAGATAATGCTCTTGCCCAAAATTTATTGTTTTCCTTAGAGAAATTTGATGATTGGAGAATTTGCGTGCAGGTACATTTATCCGCGTTACATGATGAAATGTGGGAAGTGGTCACGAGTGGTCCTATTGAGATTTTACAAGTCAACACTTCATCCGTACAAACGAGTGACACTCCACAATACATTCCAAAACCGAAAGCGAAATGGAATCGTGAATATAGAACAAGAAATAACTTGGACAATATTGCCAATGATATTTTGTTTAAATCTATCGATGACACGATATTTCAAAAAGTTCGAAAGTGTCAATTCGCGAAGGAAGTTTGGGAAACACTCATTCAAATTGGTGAAGGAGACGAGCAAGAAAAGGATAATAAGCTCACTATAGCATTAAAGAAATTTGAGGATTTCAAAATGCTAAATGGCGAGAATATTATCGACATGGAAACGAGATTTGCCAAAATCTTAGGAGAGATTAATGATCTTGGAAAAGAGATTAATCAAAAGGAAATCTCACTCAAAATTTTACGTGGTCTACCATCCACATGGGATATGAAGGTCACGGCCATGAGAGAAAATATGGATCTAAAAACCCTATCAATCGATAAGCTGTTTAGTGATCTAAAAGCCTATGAATTCGAGATGAAATCAAGAATAGAGGAACCATTCGATCTAAAGCAATGCACTCATAACCGAGCAACCATCAACTTCAAGGTTAGTACAAAATGTTGAATTATTGCCTAATGATCAATTTGCTCTCTTTGTCAAGAAATTTAGGAAATTCATGAAGAGAAGCAACTACAAGAAAAATACACAAGGGAAATCGTGGAATGCAACAAAGAATTTGAAGAAAGAAGTTATTGAGGAAGATTCAAATTTGTGTTACAACTGTAGAAAACTGGGACACTTTGCAGCAAGTTGTCCACACCCCAAGGTAAGTAAAAGTCAATACACAAATATTTCTAACTCTCAACAGGAAGAATTCAAGCCCAAAGATAAAAGGTTCACAAAGGAGAGAAGAAAATCACTTATTAGTGACCCACTTGAAACAAGTGAGTCAGAAGAATCTTCAAGTGATGAAAGTGACACCTCAAAGGATGACAATGTATTGTTTTGCATGAGCATCTCCAACAACACACCCTACGAGGACATGTGTCTTATGGCAAATGGACATGAAGAAAATGAGGTAACATCTAACTCTTATGATTCTGTCAATTCTTCATTTTCTAGAGAGTCCTTCTTTCACTTAATGGAAGAATGTCAAACCGTAATGGACACTCACTCTCAACTCAAAGAGCGCAATAATCACTTGATTCTTGAAAAAGATCAATTGAATGAGAAATTGCAAAATGCTCTACATTAAATGAAAGACTTGAAAGATAAAATTATTTGTCTTCAAGAAGAGTGTAAATCAAGGGAAGTGAGAGAACACAACCTTAGAGAGGTTATAGCAACATTTACGCATTCATCCAAAATAATGGACAAAATGGTAAATATGCAAAAACCCTCAAGTGATAAAACCGGACTCGGTTATGATCCATCGTGTTCTCAAGCCTCCAAGAATTTGACCAATTCTACTACTACTTTAAATAATAGAGTCCAAGTGGTAAAATTTGTAAAAGCACAAGATAGCACAGTGAGACAAGGAATTGGTTACTAAACTAATGTCAAAATTAATACTGTTAGGCCGAAGCCTCAAAGAAACAATATTTCGCCTAAACAGTATACAAAAAGACAAAAGTTTGTTCCTAAATGGAAATACACCAATGAGTCTAGTGCACAAAGCCCTCATAGGAAAATGGGAAGGAATCCAAGAATTGAGGCAGGGAGATTTTATCCCTCTAAACAAGATTGGTCTGGTAATATTAAACCATGGACTAAATCCAGATTTAATACCTATCACAGGCCCAAACAATCTACCTCCCACGTGCCAAGAAATCGAGTAAATTTTCAAAAACCGGCACAGAAAATGTTTTCAAAAATTAAATATGATTATAATGTGTTTAATGGTTACCAATCACCTAAACTTAGATCAGTGAGTACAAGGTGGATTTGGGTACCAAAAATGACTAACACCCAAGGACCCAAATCAAGTTGGGTACCTAAAAATGTTTAATTCATTTGCAGGAAGTTTGGTACTTCGATAGTGGATGTTCTAGACACATGACTGGAAATAAATCTAGTCTTGTGAATCTTAAAAACATCGAAGGACCAAAAGTCGTATTCGGTGGAAATGAACGATACAGCATAACCAAAGGAATTGGTACAATATTTCAAAATGGTTTGAAAATCGAAGATGTATCCTTTGTTGAAGGTCTAAAATTCAACTTGTTGAGTACAAGTCAATTTTGTGACAAAGGATATCTAGTAGAGTTCTTCAAAGAAAAGTGCCAAGTGAAGAATAATTCCTCGGGAGAAGTTGTTCTCGAAGGAATAAGGAAGAAAAATATGTATGTTGTGGATTGGAACACAACAAAATAATCGGTGTGCCTATTAGAAAACAACTCACACGGAACAAGTTGGGAATGGCATAAGAAGTTGAATCATCTAAACTTCAAGACTATCAACAAGCTAGCAAGAAACAAACTCGTTGAAGGTCTACCCGACATTGTCTACAAGAAAGATCAAATATGTGATGCTTGCCAAAGAGGAAAGCAAGTCAAGTCATCTTTCAAATCCAAAGCTCAAGAATCTACAACAAGACCTCTAAGTCTATTACACATGGATCTATTCGGTCCAGTAGACCCAGCAAGTCTAAGTGGTAATAAATATACACTAGTTGTTGTTGATGATTTTTCCAGGTACACATGGACGATATTTCTCAGGAAGAAAAATGAAGTGGAGCAAAAGTTGCCAGAGCTACTTAAGCTACTACAAAATGAGAAAGATTTGAAAATTGCAAAAATTCAAACTGATCGTGGAACTGAGTTCGTGAATCAAGCAATTAAAGCCTACTGCAATTCTCATGGAATACTACATCAACTATCTGCCGCACGTACACCTCAACAAAACGGTGTAGCCGAAAGAAGAAATAGAACGCTAAAAGAAGCCACACAAGTGATGATTACGTTAGCCGAGTTACCTAAGAGATATTGGGCTGAAGCAATCAACACCGCTTGCTACACACAAAATCAGAGCTTGATACACAAGTCTTACAATAAGACTCCGTACGAATTATGGAAAGGGAGAAAACCTAAACTCAACTATTTCCATACTTTTGGCATCAAATGTTTTATTCTTAATACTGGTAAAACATATTTAAAGACTTTTGATGAGTGTGCAGATGAAGGAATATTTTTGGGATATTCATCTACCAGCAAAGCATTCAGAGTATTGAACAAGAAATCAATGGTGGTAGAAGAATCAATTCATGTCATATTTGATGAAGCTCATAAGAAGGAAACCCAGAGCAACAAGAATGATCAGGAGTATTGTCAAGTTGAAAAATCATTTAATAATACTGACATATCTTTTAAAGATCAAATTGTACAGGGTATGGAGCAATTGGACATTGTTTGCAATAGTAAAGGACACGTGGAAGCCAATGAAGATGTCCACGTGGAAAATCAAAATTCTCAAGTTGAAACACAAGTTGGAGAACAATCTGATGAGCAAAATGTGTCTACCTCCAACTTACCTACTGAACAAGGAAACGTGGGAAGCCCATGCAACCTACAACCTGACTTGAGATGGCTCAAAAATCATCCTCCAGAGCTAGTAATTGGAGATCCACGAGAAGGAGTAAAAACAAGGTCCTCAAATATAAATTCTTTATTTTCTTGTTTTCTTTCTCAGGTGGAGCCCACAAGCATTGAAGAAGCCCTAAGTGATCCAGATTGGATTAACACAATGCAAGAAGAGCTAGAACAATTTAAAAGAAATGACGTATGGGAATTAGTTCCAACACCTGAAAATTACAATGTAATTGGAACAAAATGGGTCTTTCAGAATAAAGCAAATGAGGATGGAATCGTCATTCGAAATAAAGCACGTTTAGTGGCAAAAAGATATTCACAAGAAGAAGGCATAGACTTCGATGAAACGTTTGCACCCGTTGCAAGACTAGAAGCCATCAGAATATTTCTAGCTTATGCCGCGTACAAGAATTTCACTATCTATCAAATGGACGTGAAAAGCGCATTTTTAAACGGATTACTTGAAGAGGAAGTCTACGTTGAGCAACCTCCCGGTTTCGAGGTAAAAGGTGATATTAATAAGGTCTACAGATTAAAGAAGGCGTTGTATGGATTAAAACAAGCACCGAGAGCTTGGTATGACACCCTATCAATGTTCTTAATTAACTGTGATTTCACAAAAGGCCTTGTTGATAAAACCTTATTTAGAATTCAAGAAAATGATCACATTTTGTTAGTACAAATTTATGTTGATGATATTATCTTTGGAAGTACTAATAAAATTCTTTGTGAGAAATTTTCTAAGCTCATGCAGAATAAGTTTGAAATGAGCATGATGGGAGAGTTGAACTACTTTCTTGGACTACAAGTAAAGCAACTCAACGAAGGAATATTCATCAATCAGGCCAAGTATACAAAAGATCTTATAAAGAAATTTGGTCAAGATGGAAAAACTTCAATCAAGATTCCGATGAGTACATCTTTAAGATTGGACAAAGATGATGAAGGCAAGGACGTTGACGTAACAAAATATCGAGGAATGACTGGATCATTACTATACCTCACTGCAAGCCGACTAGACATATCTTACTCAGTGGGAGTATGTGTTAGGTTCCAGTCAAAGCCAAAAGAAAGTCATTTTCTTGCTACCAAGAAAATCATCCGATACCTAAAAGGAACAGTCAATGTGGGATTATGGTATCCCAAGGAAGGTAATTTTACACTAACTGGTTTCTCAGATGCAGATTTTGCAGGATGTAAAATCGATCGAAAAAGTACCTCAGGGACATGCCAGTTCTTAGGAGGAAGATTGGTATTATGGTTTAGCAAAAAGCAAAACTCCATAGCTACAAGCACAACCAAAGCTGAATATATAGCTGCTGGGAGTTGTTGTGCGCAAATTCTTTGGATGAAACAATAGCTGAAAGATTACGGCGTAAATTGTGAAAATGTCAACATACTGTGTGACAATACTAGTGCCATAGCCATAACACACAATCCCGTGTTACATTCAAGAACAAAGCACATTGATGTGAGACATCGTTTTATCCGGGATCATGTCGAAAAGAAGGAATTATCAATAGAATACATCCCGACCGAAAATCGAATAGCTGATATTCTCACAAAACCTCTGTGTGAATGAAGATTTTCGAAATTAAGACATGAGATGGGCATGATTGAATTGAGCTAAGTTTCTAAACTCTATTTAAATTGAAAAGCTCAATTTTCATCTGAAAATTTGTTACTTTATCTGATTTAAATATTTTCGTGCCTATGTGTCTCACATGCATATTTGTCACATCCTATATATTTAAGTCTACAATAAATGTTGAAAAAGCATATATTGCATGCATGTTTAACTGTGTAGCTATTCACCCTCTTACACAAATAAAAATTATTAAGATTTACACAATCTTACCATTTAAGAGTTGACAAGATGGTATAATGATGGGTTATCTTAAATGTGTACATCTTTTTATGGTAGTTGCTCATAATAAATAGTCTAAAAAGATTCAATTCTATTTTCTTTCTCCCAACTACATAAAAACGTGTATATATACATGCACATTTTATTTTCGAACAGATTTAGTGCTCTATGAATTTTATTTCAGGTAAAATCAGTCCGAGCATCTAAATTTTTAGCGCCACATCAGCAGACAATTTGGATGGAGAGAATATAACCTAAACTAACTATCAGTTAGGTCGGTCAAAGGTTGGAAATATTGGAATATCAAAAATACCCCTCACTTATTAAAAGTCAAACATTCAATTGTGAGGATATTCTTGTAAAAGACACCTCTTTTCTCCACTCAACCGGTCGAAAGAGTCACCATTACACTCAAAATTCACAAAACCTTTACACCTTCCATAGCCGAAACCTCTCAAGCTTCATCTCTTTCAAACCTTCAATCTCTCAATCTCTAAAAAATACCAAGCACATTATGGCTGCCATTGGAGATTCAAGCTCACACCCGAATGAAAAACAACTCAATCTCACCAAGCTAGCAGTTGGAATCAAGGAAGGGGGTGTAACACCCCGAGATTTTTAAAACTTTTAAAGACAATGTAGTAAAGGTAAATGATCATAAATCCAAATTACGTTTATAAGAACACGGGGTGTTATGCCACACCTGAGCTAGAGAACTCATGTGCACAGGCTAGATTCTAACAATCTTAATCAGTATCAGTACAAATGTGGCACGCAGGCCGAAAGGGAAGAACTATCTAATCTACGCTCCACACCACTAGCTCGCTCCAGTGATCTACTCGTCCGTGCCTAAAAGTCAAATATATCTGTTCAGCGAGAGATGCTGGTAACCCACTCCAACGTGTTGAAATACAATACATATAGAGATATATATAGATATACGAAAACCATTTTGAGCATGAAGATATATCCTAGGAACTCTAGCTTTTGAAACAGGGATAGACTCGACACATAGAGCTAAGCACAAGCAGCAGTTATAACAAGCATATACAGTTCACAACAGGCAAGGCAGATAAGGCTGAGCATAATTAATAATCATAAACCAACATAAACAATCCCAACATAAATCCCATAGTCACATCCCCAAGATACTCATAATCACAACTCATCCATATCTCATCACACAAGCACACTTTGTTGGCGCCACAGGACCAATCACATGCCCATACATGAGGGTCAGCGCATATAGCTCTGACACGGTCCCGCAGCACCCTGCCCCGTATCGCAACACGGAGGGGTCGATAGCAACCGACCGATGAACCGCAGCTCATCATAGTTTGTGTTGGTCCCAAAAGAGGTAAGGTGAAAGTCTAGAGGGGGGGGGGGGGGGTGAATAGACTTTCAAACTTTTTCGCACAATAACAAATGGTAAGCCAGAGATAAACCAAGACTCTTAACTAGATTGTTAGAGTCAGGTGCACAGCGGAATTAAATAAACGATACGGTGTGTGTGTAGATAGTGTCAAGATTATTGACGTGAGAAGCAAGCAAGAGCAGTAAGTAAAGAAAGCAGTAAAGAACACAAGGCAATTTATAGTGGTTCGCGAGGTGATGTAATCCTCCTACTCCACTTGCTCTTCTCAAAGAGCCAATTCACTATATCCACCACTTCTTGGTTCCAAGATACAATGAATTCCGTGATCTAGTGCTTTGATCACCAAGCCCACACTAATCACGCCTAGTGCCTTCCCGACACTGCTGCTTCGGGTTTCACGTCGCCGCGTTACTTTCCCAGGATTTCACAACTCCGTGCTACTTTCCCCCCGTCTTTTACGATCCGGTAGAAACGTATCCCGTGATCTGGTGCTTTGATCACCAAGCCCACACCAATCACGCCCAATGTCTTCCCGACACTGCTGCTTCGGATCTCACAACTCCGTGTGACAATCCAGGATTTCACAACTCCGTGTTACTTTCCTCCTTTCCCTTGTTTTGCTCCAAAACAAGTTTTTTGCCTTGCTTCCAACTTTGAGATTCTGTAAGATCTTCGTTGATGCGCTGAATCTCTTGAAATTGATGAAGATTTCAACACTCTTGGATATTTCTTTTCTAAGCTCTGTATCACTCTGAGTGTTTATCTCACAAAAGATATATCAATTTTTACTCTTGAGATGGAAAGCTTTCTTTGAATTTCGTATGCTCTGTTTAGCTCTGTTCTTTTGCTTTGTATACTTGCTTCTGCTTTCCTCAGCTTCAATCTTCATCTATTTATAGCTGGTAATGAGAATCCCTCCGTTGGAAAGATAACGGTCTCATTTTCGAATTTTGCTTAGCTGTATAGCATTTTGTCAGAAGATAAGATAACGTTGCAGATCTTGTCAGAGATTTCAAATTGAGCTTGAGGTTTCAGCAAAAATGGCGTCCCATGAATCTCCATCTGGTGTAGATCACGCCTCTTGGGATTTTTATCTTCAAAATATATTCTCCAATATAATTAGTTAGACTAGTATTTTTGCTTCTGCAACTTCTAATATCTTTCTCTGTTTTTCGTGTATCTGGGTCTGTAAACTGCTTCCAGACTTCACCTCTTCAATTGACTTGGAAATCTCTTCCCTTGTCAAACTTCATCCCTTTCTATTTTGGGAAATGAAATCTCTATCCCTTCTTGATTTGTCAATTGAATTCTCATCCCTTCTCTATCCCTTCTTGATTTGTCAATTGAATTCTCATCCCTTACTTGATTTGGAAATTGCAATCTCATCCCTTGCAATCTATATCTCCAATTGAATTGAAGCCTTGTAAATCTCATCCTTGAAGCCTTGTAAATCTCATCCTTTCAAATTGCTTCTTGATTTGTCAATTGAATTCTCATCCCTTACTTGATTTAGAAATTGCAATCTCATATCTCATCCTTGAAGCCTTGTAAATCTCATCCTTTCAAATTGCTTCTTGATTTGTCAATTGAATTCTCATCCCTTACTTGATTTGGAAATTGCAATCTCATCCCTTGCAATCTATATCTCCAATTGAATTGAAGTCTTGTAAACCTCATCCTTGAAGCCTTGTAAATCTCATCCTTTCAAATTGATTTCCCTGTACCAATTTGAACGTCAATTCTTCAGATGAAATTGCATCCCTATGTCAATTTCGGGGGTGTCAATTTGTTTGGGATACCAATTTGAGAAACTGCATCCCTTCCCTTGTAAACTTCATCCCTTAGTCAATTTTGGAAATCTCATTCCATTTGACTTTGCATCACTTCATCCCTTAGTCAATTTTGGAAATCTCATTCCCTTTGACTTTGCATCCCATAGTCAAATTGGAAATCTCATCCCCTTTGACTTGCAAATTGTATCCCTTCGGCCAAACCATTGGAAATCTCATTCCCTTTGACTTTGCATCCCATAGTCAAATTGGAAATCTCATCCCCTTTGACTTGCAAATTGTATCCCTTCGGCCAAACCATCGACTCATACTTCAACTGATGGAATTAAACTTGGCTTCTTTAAAATATATGGGATATGAGATTCAAACCTGTGACCTTACACATAATATTTCAAGCTTCTACCATCTCATCCATACAGCCTATTGGTTATCTTCTTGTTCCACTTGGTGTACTCCTTTCTTTTCATAGATGCTTGATTTTAAAGATAGCTTCATGCAAACTTCAAGTCACGTTCTTTCTTCTTCGGGATTTCTTGAGGGATTTCTTGAGTTTCATACGCATACATCTTCCTCTTCTGTTTGCCATTTTCTCTAGACAAATTCTTGATTTTTGGCTTGATATCTTCTTCATCTATTTCCTCAACTAATGAATTTATTTTTCCCTTTCTTGGTCTAAGACTCGACTAGTCTAATAAAATAAAATTGGGGATCTACGAATTACAATATGGCTTATCAAAATCTATTACAATTTATTCCTAACAATTTCCCCCATTTTGATAATGCCATAACCTATACTCAAACATTGGCTTTAAGTCTTTGAAAAATATTTTTATTTTTACTCAATTTTATTTCGACAAAGCCAAGATGAGTTTGACAAAATTAATTCTAGGGAAAAAGAAAACTTTGTGAATTAATTCAGACAAGTCCTATACGCATCCTTGAATAATTTTAATCAATTTTTATCTTTTCAAAATTTTGCATGCGTTTGACAATTCTTGTCTTTTAATTCACCAACTAATTACATGATAGCCAAAAAAAAATCATAAACAGACTTAGATCAGACCAAGGGAATTTTTATTCATGTTTAGTCGAAAGAGGAAATATTGTAGCTAGCCAAAACCATAGAAATTTAAAACATCATATTTCTTGAGGAATTTATGCTTGATTACCTTCTGGGTTTCTTGACTCCCATGTCTGCCTTCAAAATATCTTTGATGTGTTCCCTTAGCTTGCAGACATCATTCTCATATTCTTCACATGCAAACCTTTTGGTCACTTTCCCAGCCATATAGTAACCAAATGCATCTTTAATGTTGATGCCCGGGAGAACTCCGACTTCCCACCAAATTATGCATTCTTCAAAGCTTCTTTGGAGTCCTAAATTTTCTCCATCATTTTTGGTGTGATCTCTGAGTTCATACCACATTTCGGTTCGCTTTCGTTTCGCTTCTTCTTCTTTATTCTTGTCTGAAATCCATTGAGCTTGATCAGCTTTTGGCCATCTTTTCACCATAGTCGGCACATTTTCGGGTGTCCAGACTTTCTGTGATGTTAAGGGTCCTTTTGAGCATTCGAGCCAATCTCGAGTTTCGGCCACTTTTGATGAACTTGATCCAAGACTCGGATTTGCAAATTGAGCGAAACCAACTTGAGATTGTTGACCACGTCCTCGGCCTCGGCCTTTCGTAGGTGCGGCGGTCTGAGCTGGTTGTTGTGACTGATTTCCCAGAATAAATTCCTGTTGTTGTAAAGCCAGATGATTGAGCATCTCTTCCCCCCTTATGGCATTATCAACCAAAAATCCAAGGGATTTAGAGCTTTGTTCTTGATTGGCTTTCACAACTTTAACACCATCATGTGTTTTGATAGACACATCCTGCAAAACAGACAATTTATTAGCCATGGAGGATAATTCCACCTCAAGGTGATTTATCCTTGTTTCTTGATCTTGTATGGCTTTGATTTGTCTTAGGTGTCTTTCACTGTTGATTTTCTCTGTGGCTTCTCGTTCCTTCTTCATCAGCTGGATGATCTCCAATAAACCTTCAGTGAGATCTCCTTTTAGATGTCTTTCGGCTCTTTCAATTTTTGTCTGCAAAGTGTTCTGATATTCCAAAAATTCCTTCAAGTTTGTTCGTGTGTTCTCAAAATGTTGCAAAGAGAGATGTCCTTGCTCGGTGAGAGTATTTCCAATCTTCTGACACACCATATCACTTGATTCGGTGACTTTTGCAAACAAAGAAACCAATAAATCATCTTCATCTTCTTCTCGGGTTCGGCCTCCTTGCATATTCAAAGAGTGTAAACTCTTGAATAAATTTCTTCTTGAATCTCCAAGAACCGGATTTTCAGTGAGTTGCAAGTTCTCTTCTGGTGATTCAGCTTCTTCAAGATTATTTTCCACTTCTTCTTCAATTACCTTTGTTCTTGAAATAATCTCTGTATTTAAATTAGCTTCCAGAGAGGTGTTTTGAAGTGACAACATAGGTGTTGTGGACAACCAAAGGCTTGGAGAGCCACTTCAAATAAGAGAAGGTCCAATTACTCGTTCAAGAGCCAAAAACTTGCAAGAGGCCATGAATGGACTGATCCATACACTTTGGCAAGAAGATGGCACCAAGATACTTGATGGACTTAACATGGAAGATACCAAGTGGGTCAATATCTTAACCTTGCATTTGGAGGCCTTAGAAGTTGCCATTTAAATACCAACAAAGAATCAAGGCCCAACTAGAATTTGAAGACCAAATTGTTGAAGAAATGTGCCAAGCTGGTTGTGCTGAATTGAAATAATAAGTTGGGCATAAAATAAGTGGGGAAATCCTTTAAGAGTGGTCCAATTTCGTGGCTCAAGCTTAGGAGAAGACAAAAGGAACTAAACTCAAGTCACATGGAAGAATTAAGTGTCATTTACTTCAAAATTCAATAGTAGTAAATTTCTGAATTTAAGTATTTTTATGTTACAAGCTAAGGAGTAAATGCACCTTCTTTGAACGTGTATAGCCCTTTTTAAAGGGCTAAAGAACTCATTTTATGGTAGATTATTGAAGTTGAATTCATTTGGATATGTGCTTTGCACTTCCATTTCCTTTCTAGCATTCTAGGAAGAATTTCTGACTTATCAAGGATATTACCCTCCTTGTGGCGTCCCAATTGGCCTTATCACCCTTCAACCCGGTGTGGCGGCTTCCCTATTCATCCATACACGTGCTTCAACCATTTCCCATACCCTACATCAACCACAATCCACAAAAACAACCCCTACACTTCAAGAAATCAGTAGACAGAAATTGGGAAAACGGATCGTGACTTGAGCTGTGGAGTTCTAGGCCTTTAAATCCAATATCAAGCCGGTGGAATCCACATCATTTTGGTATCAGAGCTTTGGTTGTCATCCTCATCAAAATCAGGTCACGAAATACTTGTTTTCTTTAGTTTCTTGTGCCAATTTGTTCCACGTCAAAATCTGTGAATTGAATGCAAGTTTGCATGAAAAACTTTCTTTTCTTGGTTTGTTGTCAATTGTTCTATATATATTGTTTCTCCTATATATCTCTTAGTGTCTAAACTCATTCAAAAAGATCCATATATGTTTATAGACACTGAAAGTCACATCAAACCTTCCTATAGTCTAGATCTACCAGAATTGACCTATTTGCGCTGCTAGAAAAAAAAATCTGAAAAAAAATAGTTCCTCTTGTTTATTTGATCTGAATTTTTTTGTGGTAATAGATAACTCATCAATATTCCCTTCCACAAAAATATTTTGCCAAAATAATCCATACACAAACACAGAAAATTCTGAGAAATACACTGGCAGAATCTGGTTTTTCTGGAGACTATCATCTTCTAGTTTTGTCTTTTGAGTTTTGTTCATTTTTTTTTTTGTTGCCACACATAAAATATACTTTGTCTATCCACTTTTTTTTTCATGCCTATCTTTTCTTATTCTTGTCATCTTACATCCTTGTGTGTGGTATCTCCTTGTTTGAGTTGAAATTGTTCTTAGAATTCCAAGAAAGGTCCTTGAATTCAACTTGTGTGTGATTTGAACTTGTGAGCATAGTAGAGTGTTCATACACGAGTGGTAAAATTTGAGTGATCACCCCCCTAAAAAGAGTGAGTGTGAGGGAGAGAAGTGAGGTCCAACTTAATCTTTTATCTTGTTGTTGCACTTTTGTTTCTATTTGCAGCTCAATATGTCGGGGTCTGGCCAATCTAATAATGAGTCAAGCATGAGTCCAAATACCAAGTTTATGGTGGATGCTATGAAAGGGGAGTTTACTAGGCTTGGTAATTTAATGAGTGGACTGGCTGACCGTTTGGAGAGGTTAGAATTGGAGAGGGAACAAAATAGAAATGAGGGAGGAAATGATCAAAGGGCACAAGGGAATGAGGGAGAACGGAGGAGAAATAATTTGAGAGCCCAAGGGAATGTGAGAGAGGGAGTTGAGTCTTCTACGGGTTATGATAGTGAGGAGATTGAGGATAGTGAGATAGAAATGGGAAGGAGAGAAAGAGGGAGAAGGAGGGCAGCGAGAAGGGATGTAGATGATGATTTGGGCAACATTAAAATGAGTATGCCTAATTTCCAGGGGAAGAGTGATCCGGATGCCTATCTAGAGTGGGAGAGTAAGGTAGAGAGGGTGTTTGATTGTCACAATTATTCAGAGAGGAAGAAGGTGAAATTGGCAGCCTTGGAATTCACTGATTATGCCACTTTATGGTGGGATAAGTTAGTGTTGACAAGGAGAAGAAGTGGAGACCGTCCTATTGAATCATGGAGAGAAATGAAGATAGCCATGCGCAAGAAGTTCATTCCAACTTGGTACTACCGTGAGCTCTATCAACAACTCCAAGATTTGGTGCAAGGGAGGATGTCCGTAGCTGAATATGACCATGAAAATGAGAAGTTGATGACAAAGCTTGGTTTGGAGGAGGATCCACAAAGCACCATTGCCCGTTTCATCAAGGGGCTAAACTGGGACATCCGTGAGGAGATGGAAATGCATGATTTTGTGGACTATGAGGAGATGGTTCAAAAGGCTGTCCAAATTGAGAAAAAGCTCATGAAGAGGAAAAAGAGGGCCCAATCCAACACTTCAAATTGGAAAGCTAGCAAGGGACAAAAGGAATGGAAAAATGACTCTAAAGGAGAAGCTGGCAAACCGAAAGAAGCTATTGATAAAGGTAAAGGTAAAGTTGAATTTTCTTCAACTAAACCAAGTGGTGTTCGTTGTTTTAGGTGCCAAGGAAGAGGACACATTGCCAAAGACTGTCCTAATAAGAAAACAATGATAATTAATGATTTTGGTGATATTCAAACTGAATCTGACCAAGATCAAGAGCTGAGCGATGAGGATTCACAAGGAGAAAGTGCTGAAATTCAAGAAGCTGTAGAAGGGGAGTTCTTGATGGTGAGGAGAATGTTGAATGCTCAAGCCAAAGAAGATGAGGCACAAAGGGAGAACATCTTCCACACACGTTGTCATGTTCATGGGAAAGTTTGCAAGGTGATCATTGATGGTGGAAGTTGTGCTAATGTTGCTAGCACTGAATTGGCAAATAAGCTTGGTTTGCAAACTAGATCACACCCTACCCCATATTCTTTGCAATGGTTAAACAAAACGGGGGAGATTAAAGTGGACAAGCAAGTGATGGTGCCCATGTCTATTGGAAAATATGAAGATAGCATTTTGTGTGATGTGGTGCCTATGCAAGCTGCTCATGTGTTGTTGGGGCGTCCTTGGCAATTTGACAAGAAGACAACTCACGAAGGACACACCAACAGATATTCTTTCTTTCATAATGGTAGAAAAATTGTACTTGTACCTTTATCTCCAAAACAGATTTTTGAGGATGAAAAGAAAGAGAGAGAAAAAGAAAAAAAGAATGGAAAAGAAAGAATGAGTGAAATAGAAAAATTGAGTGAAAAAGAATTGAGTGGAAAACAAGGCGCGATAAAAGAAATGAGTGCACAAAAAAGAGAGGAGAAAAAGAAGAAACAAAATTTCTTTTGTACTGGAAAAACCGTGGAAAAAGTTTTGAGAGAGGGGAGACCTATTTACTTAATACTTTTTAAAGAGGCTAACCTTGAAAATACTAGCCTTGAACATATGCCCAAGGAAATATCTTCTCTTTTGCAGGAATTTGGTGATGTTTTTCCAAAGGAACTTCCTAAGGGATTGCCTCCTTTGAGAGGAATCGAGCACCATATTGATTTGGTACCTGGGGCACCAATTCCAAATCGTCCAGCCTATAGATGTAGTCCTGAGGAGACTAAGGAGATTCAAAGGCAAGTGGAGGAACTTTTAGCTAAGGGGCAAATTCGAGAAAGCCTTAGTCCATGTGCAGTGCCCGTACTACTAGTGCCAAAGAAGGATGGAACATGGAGGATGTGTGTTGATTGTCGAGCAATCAACAGGATTACGGTGAAATATAGATTTCCCATCCCCCGTTTAGATGATATGCTTGATGAACTTTGTGGTGCTTGCGTGTTTTCTAAAGTGGACTTAAAATCTGGTTATCACCAAATTAGAATCCGTGAGGGTGATGAATGGAAGACAGCATTCAAGACCAAACAAGGTCTATATGAATGGCTTGTCATGCCATTTGGACTCACAAATGCTCCTAGCACTTTCATGAGGCTCATGAATCATGTGCTACGGGAGTATATTGGTGAGTTTGTGGTGGTTTACTTTGATGATATTCTTATTTACAGCCATGATTTGAATGAACATGCCACACACTTGCACAAAATATTCACCATTTTAAGGAAGCATAAACTATATGCCAACTTTGAAAAGTGTGAATTTTGTACATCTTCAATTCATTTTCTTGGCTATATTGTGAGTGCAAATGGAATTGAGGTTGATGGAGCTAAAGTTAAGGCTATCCTTGAATGGCCAACACCGAGGACAGTTAGTGAGGTACGAAGCTTTCACGGTCTAGCTAGTTTCTATCGCCGTTTTGTGAAAGACTTTAGTACTATTGCTGCTCCACTAACCGAGGTGATAAAAAAGAATGTTGGGTTTATTTGGGGAGAGAGGCAAGATGAAGCTTTTAAAATTTTAAAAGAAAAATTGAGTTCTTCTCCTATTCTTACTCTTCCAAATTTTGAAGCAGCCTTTGAGATTGATTGTGATGCTTCTGGAGTTGGTATTGGGGCTGTCCTCATGCAAGGTGGCAAACCAATTGCCTATTTTAGTGAAAAACTAAATGGGGCAAGCCTAAATTATCCAACTTATGATAAGGAGTTCCTTGCTCTAGTTAGAGCGTTGGAACATTGGGAGCACTATTTGAGACCTAAAGTGTAACACCCCAGATTTTTAAGACATTTAAAACTTATATAATAAAGGTGACATCTCAATAAATCCAAAAGCGTAACATAAGAGTATGGGGTGCTATGCCACACCTGGGCTAGAGAACCCAAGTGCACAGGCAGTCTAGCTACTGTCCTCCGAAATGTAAATGCATAACATGGCACGCAGGCCGAAAGGGAAACTATACTACTACTACGCTCCAGCTCTAACGCGCTCCAGTGCTCTAACCATCAGTGCCTGAAAGCCAAATATATCTGTTCAGCGAGAGATGCTGGTAACCCACTCCAACGCGTTGAAATACAATACATATAGCAATATATATAGATATATAAAAACCATTTTGAGCATGAAGCTATATCCTACGAACTCTAGCTTTAAAACCGGGAATGACTCGATAGATAATGCCAGACACAAGCAACAGTTACGATAGTCATAAGCAGTTCACAATAAATAAGGCGAATAAGGCAAGGCATAAACAGTAATCATAACTCAACATAAACAGTCCCCAACATAAATCTCACAGTCACTCCGTCAAGATACTCATAACCACAACTCTTCCATATCTCAACACATAGCACATTTTGTTGGCGCCACAGGACCAATCGCATGCCTATACATGAGGGTCAGCGCGTATAGCTCTGACACGGCCCCGCAGCACCCAGCCCCGTATCGCAACACGGAGGGGTCGATCGCAACCGACCGATGAACCGCAGCTCATAAGAATGTGTAATCTGACTGTAGCCAGGAATTCCCATCTGACTACAGCCAGCCTCCGAACCGCAGCTCGGGAAAATGTCATCTGATTGCAGCCAGGAATTCCCATCTGACTACAACCAGCTTCTGGACCGCAGCCCAGGATACCGTCATCCGACTACAGCCAGGAATTCCCATCTGACTGTAGCCGGCTTCTGAACCGCAGCTCAGGAATAACCAATCCGATCGCAACCGAATTGGGGCAACACACACACATAACACATAGCAAGCACATACAACCCACATTACACGTTGGGAAGGGGAATAAACGTATAAATAAACCTATGCGTGAACCATCACCAACTAAGAATAGCCCTAAGGGGTTCATACTTCTTCCACCTAGGTCAACGGGATACCAATTCAACTAGCATGCAATATAATCGACTCATAAACCTACGAACGGTACCCGAAATACCAAACTAGACATAGGCACGACAAACGGGGTCCGTTGGGACACCACGGGGATCGGGGAAACATCAAACGGGGAAGCCGGGGTCCCGAGGGGGGGAAGATTCCAGCGGGTAGCCGGTGGGTGGGGGTCACCCGCCGGCTGCCCGCCGGACAATACTGTTCCAGGCAGCGGGTCGCCGGCGGGCAGCTGCCCGCCCGCCGGCTGCCCGCTACCGGAACAGTGTTCTCGGCCGTGGGTAGGTGGCGGGTCCCCTACCCCCCACCTACCCCCACTGACTCTTTTCATCAACTTTTCGCCCCGGGAACCGTTGTGGAACCCGAAACCATGCTTAGACACTTTACAACGTAATTCACGGCAACACGTAGACAATTAACGGATCAAATACGAGAAACGAGCGACACTTATCCTATCATGCTTTTCTAAACATAATCAACTCCCAAACATGCGATTTCCCACCCGATAATCCAAGAATAATATCATACGATACAACCTATGGTTCTAATCACTTTTATGTTAATAAGAATACGATTCGTCTTCTAATTGCAAGATTCGGTAAGAACAACACATAATCATCAAGGATACCAATTAATCATCAAGAACATCATAATTATCAAGAAATTCCCAATATCAAGATTATCAAGATTCCTCATGGAATCATCACATCAACATCAATAATAAACACAACAACTCGCCATTCACAATAATGTGGGGGAAACCCTAGGGGGAAATTATAGCTATGAAAATAGGTTTTGTTGAGACATGGGTTACCTCTTAGCCTTAATTAATTCCTTGGCTATGAAGGATCTTTCTTTTAAGCTTTCTTGACTTCTTGATTTCTCCTAGGGGAATTCTTGGAGCTCTTTGGGTGGTGAGAGATTATTGTGGTGGGGATTCTAAATGCCTTCTAAGTTCCCTATTTATATACCATGGGGGTTTAATCCTCCTAGGATTAGGTAATGGGCTTTAGGGGTGGGGGTCCACGGACTATGGTGGGCCTTTTTCTCAACTTGATCATAATAAATTATCCTTTCTTATGGGTCATAGATTAATTAATTACTTGGTCTTAGGGGCCGTAACACGGGGTGTTACACTCTCCCCCCCTTACAAGGGGCTTCGTCCCCGAAGCCCGGTGTCATAGTCCACCCTTTCACCCCTAGACATCTCGTAGCTCGGCCTCCTGGGTAGGAATGTGGCCCTACGTTTGTCTTGGTTCGGGGTAGGCTGTACTTTTGGTGGCGTTGTGATAGAGAAGTTCTGTGTGTACCTCGGTTTCCTGCGCTGGAACTGGATGCCCCACGAGTGCCCAAGGCGGCCTCGATTGCTGCCACCCTCTGATCGAGTGCGCGTGTGGTGCGAATCAAGGATGAGAACCCTTCTTCCATGATTTGGTTTTGCCGATTGAGCTGTGCGAGAATGCGCTCATTGACTGAGCCCTCGTTTTGACCCCTCGGGTCCCTTCCTGATCGTGGTTGCTCTGACGGGTTAGGCCTGTCATCCTCCTCTTGTTCCTCGTTTCCCTCCGAACCCCCGCAATCCTGCATGGCTCGCTTGAGTTTCTTGTTGGAGATGTCCAACCGGTCAACCAATTCTCTTCGTTCTTCCTCGGGTTTTTGGCAAATCTCTTCGAGGGTGAGGTAATGTCCTCCCTCGGTGTAGTAAATGTCGTTGCGGCGAAGGTTTTGGGCATTGAAAACCATGCCATTGGGGGTTTTGACCTCGGTGTGGCTTAGATCCACCCCCTTTTTCTCCATGATCCAACTTAGGATTATCCCGTAGGGTAGGCTAAGTCGGTTGTTCGTTTTACAGAATTCCATGTGCTTTAGCATGAGGGCCGGCAGGTTGAACTTGATCTTATGTTTTAGGAGATACGCAAAGGTGCACTCCAAACTCCCTACGTCTTTGCTCTTGTTATTGGTGGGCAAGAGGCTATCGGTTACGATCATAACCAATATCTTTTGCTCCGCCGATAACCATTTTCGGTTTGGTCGAGTGGCCGAGGTGAACCCGTCCTCTTTCCCGAGCAAGTATCCGAGGTAGTCCTTGTACCCCGTAGTTTGGGTGTCAATCCACCCCTTTCGGTCATAGCTGGACACACCCGTGGTGGTCAATTTCAAGAGTTTGGCCAACCGGCCTTCGGAAAGCACAATTTCCTTGCCACGAACCTTGGTGGCTACTTCTACCTTGTCACCCCGTTTGGTGGCCACAAGGTGTTGATAGAATTCCTTCACCAATTCGGGGTATGTGTCCCCTTTGATAGCGAGGTAGGCATCTAGAAGGCCTTGGTGTTTAAGCATATCAACCTCCGGAGAAAATTGGTCGGGTTCAAGTGTTTTACCTCCGATTACGGTGTAATCGGCGTTGTTCCACTCCGGGGTGCGGATTCCGAGGGGTTTCTTTGGCATGCTTGATGGTGGTGATTTTCCGGCGATTTTCCGGTGATTTTCCGACAGCCTTCCGGTGGACCTCCGGTGAGTTTTCCGGCGAGACGGCGGAGCTCCGGCGTGATTTTCCTCGTGGTCGAGCGTGCGGCTGTTCGTGGCGTTCCGGTGGTGGCTCGGCGACGGCTTGGTGACGGCTTGGCGAGGAGGAGAGGCGTCCTCGAGGTGGTGCGGCGCGAGGCAGCGGGCGGTGGCCGGGCGATCTCCGGGCGAAGGCGGCTGGGCGCTGCTACGGCGTGAGGGACCGGCGGGGATGGTCGGCCGGCGGTGGCGTTGGGCGGTGGCGTCGTCGAGTGGCTGGGGCTGTCACGGCGGGGTACGGCTGAGTGAGGTAGAGAGGGTGTGAGAGAGAGGGGAGAGGGGTTTGGGTGATTTGGGGAAGAAGGAGAAGGGTTTATGATTTGGGGATTTTGTGGGTTTTGGGGTTTTGGAGGGGTTTATCAAGGGAGTGTTCCCTTATGGTTTCAAGAAACACACATGGGCTAGTGGTTAAGGCTTTAACTTGTAGATGAGAGGTCTAAGGTTCCATTCCCAATGGTAACATTAGGCATTCCTTGATGAGGTGATTTTTGTCCTTTTCCTTGTTTCGTCTTTTAGTGGGGAAGGGTTGGGTGGATGACGTAGCTTGTGTTTTACTCGCGTAGCGGGATTGGAATTTGAACAAAAATGAATCTTTATTCATAACACTTTCTAAGTAGCTAAGTTAAGTAGGCATAATGCTCCCGAAGTAATTAAACTAAATAAGTGGTCGATGCGATACAGGGAACGGCTACAAGGGGGTGATGTCTTATCCTAGGCAGAATTCGCTTTTGGGATTTTCTTCGGCGGGGTCTGTATGGTCCTTGTCTTCGGGGTTTGGGTCTTCCCCTTCGAGGTCTTCTTCGTTTCCGAGGTCGGCTTGCGTTTGGCTCATGACGAATATTTTTCCGGGAGCGCCGTAGCCCCCTTGGTGACCCGTGGTGGTGGGACGTGGCCTTTGGGGTTGAGTGCAATGGAAGGCCTTGTGTCCTTCCTCCCCGCAGTTGAAGCACCTCCAGGGGTTGCCTGCGCAGTCCTTGCCGCGGTGGCTTTTGTTGCATCTCGGGCAAGGAAAGTTCCTTGGGTTCGCTTCGTTGTTTCCCAGGGGCGGCCTCGGGTTGGTCGGGTTGTTTGTCCTCGTGCCAACGTCGTTCCTTGTTCTTTTCACTGGCGGTGCCCCACTTCCGGGATTCCTTCTTCGCATTTGTTCTTGAACCCCGCGTTGAAGTAGTTGGATTCGGTAGAGATTTGCGGCACTGCCGTAAGCCTCGTTGAGGGTCCGGGGCCTACTCACCACCAGTGCTTTCCGGGCTTCGAAGTTGAGGCCCGATACGAATCTTTCTACCTTGGTTGCCTCGGTGGGGACGAGTTCGGGCGCGAAGCGTGCCAGTTCGAGGAACCGTTTATGGTACTCTACGACGGTGGTCGTTCCTTGCTTTAGATGGAGGAACTCTTCATACATGGATGCTCTTACGTGAGTTGGGTAGAACCGTTCGCGCAGCCGTGCCTTGAGGCTTTCCCAGTTGAACCCCGGCTCTTGTCGGTGGGTGGGTCCCTCGTGGATCCACCAGAGATCGGCCTCGTGTCCGAAGTAGAACGAGGCTATTTCCACGCGGCGTTCCTCCGGACATTCTACTACCCCTAGAATCTTATCGAGAGTCCGGATCCACTCCTCTAGGACAGCGGGGTCTTCTTCTCCGGAGAACGTAGGAGGCCGGTGGTTTGAGACTTGTCGGGCGATGTCTGAGCTTGCGTTCGTCGGAGGTGGTGGGGGCCTGACGTTGCGAAGGGCCACATCACTTAGTGCCTGCGCGACTAGTGTTAGTTGCTGTAGAGTTTGGGTCAAGGGGTCGTCAGTGGTGGGTTCCGGAGTCCCTGATTGTCTTCTGTTTGGTGCCATGTTATCGCCTTTCTGGTCAGGGTTTATAGGAGTGTTAGATTAAAGTCCGTTGTACTTCTTATGAAGTGATAAGTGGGGAAGAGTAACGTGTGGGGGAGTTTTATGTGTAGGTTTCACAATCTCACCGCGCGTCCTAAGATTCCTAAGCCCTACGTCTCTAAATACCTAGAGTTCAAGCCTAATGTCCTAAAGTCCAGTCTTAAGAGTCTTTCCTAGGGTCAAACTTAGGCTCTGATACCAACTGTAACACCCCAGATTTTTAAGACATTTAAAACTTATATAATAAAGGTGACATCTCAATAAATCCCAAAGCGTAACATAAGAGTATGGGGTGCTATGCCACACCTGGGCTAGAGAACCCAAGTGCACAGGCAGTCTAGCTACTGTTCTCCGAAATGTAAACGCATAACATGGCACGCAGGCCGAAAGGAAAACTATACTACTACTACGCTCCAGCTCTAGCGCGCTCCAGTGCTCTAACCATCAGTGCCTGAAAGCCAAATATATCTGTTCAGCGAGAGATGCTGGTAACCCACTCCAACGCGTTGAAATACAATACATATAGCAATATATATAGATATATAAAAACCATTTTGAGCATGAAGCTATATCCTACGAACTCTAGCTTTAAAACCGGGAATGACTCAATAGATAATGCCAGACACAAGCAACAGTTACGATAGTCATAAGCAGTTCACAATAAATAAGGCGAATAAGGCAAGGCATAAACAGTAATCATAACTCAACATAAACAGTCCCCAACATAAATCTCGCAGTCACTCCGTCAAGATACTCATAACCACAACTCTTCCATATCTCAACACATAGCACATTTTGTTAGCGCCACAGGACCAATCGCATGCCCATACATGAGGGTCAGCGCGTATAGCTCTGACACGGCCCCGCAGCACCCTGCCCCGTATCGCAACACGGAGGGGTCGATCGCAACCGACCGATGAACCGCAGCTCATAAGAATGTGTAATCTGACTGTAGCCAGGAATTCCCATCTGACTACAGCCAGCCTCCGAACCGCAGCTCGGGAAAATGTCATCTGATTGCAGCCAGGAATTCCCATCTGACTACAACCAGCTTCTGGACCGCAGCCCAGGATACCGTCATCCGACTGCAGCCAGGAATTCCCATCTGACTGTAGCCGGCTTCTGAACCGCAGCTCAGGAATAACCAATCCGATCGCAACCGAATTGGGGCAACACGCACACATAACACATAGCAAGCACATACAACCCACATTACACGCTGGGAAGGGGAATAAACGTATAAATAAACCTATGCGTGAACCATCACCAACTAAGAATAGTCCTAAGGGGTTCATACTTCTTCCACCTAGGTCAACGGGATACCAATTCAACTAGCATGCAATATAATCGACTCATAAACCTACGAACGGTACCCGAAATACCAAACTAGACATAGGCACGACAAACGGGGTCCGTTGGGACACCACGGGGATCGGGGAAACATCAAACGGGGAAGCCGGGGTCCCGAGGGGGGGAAGATTCCAAGCGGGTAGCCGGTGGGTGGGGGTCACCCGCCGGCTGCCCGCCGGACAATACTGTTCCGGGCAGCGGGTCACCGGCGGGCAGCTGCCCGCCCGCCGGCTGCCCGCTGCGGGAACAGTGTTCTCGGCCGTGGGTAGGTGGCGGGTCCCCTACCCCCCACTGACTCTTTTCATCAACTTTTCGCCCCGGGAACCGTTGTGGAACCCGAAACCATGCTTAGACACTTTACAACGTAATTCACGGCAACACGTAGACAATTAACGGATCAAATACGAGAAACGAGCGACACTTATCCTATCATGCTTTTCTAAACATAATCAACTCCCAAACATGCGATTTCCCACCCGATAATCCAAGAATAATATCATACGATACAACCTATGGTTCTAATCACTTTTATGTTAACAAGAATACGATTCGTCTTCTAATTGCAAGATTCGGTAAGAACAACACATAATCATCAAGGATACCAATTAATCATCAAGAACATCATAATTATCAAGAAATTCCCAATATCAAGATTATCAAGATTCCTCATGGAATCATCACATCAACATCAATAATAAACACAACAACTCGCCATTCACAATAATGTGGGGGAAACCCTAGGGGGAAATTATAGCTATGAAAATAGGTTTTGTTGAGACATGGGTTACCTCTTAGCCTTAATTAATTCCTTGGCTATGAAGGATCTTTCTTTTAAGCTTTCTTGACTTCTTGATTTCTCCTAGGGGAATTCTTGGAGCTCTTTGGGTGGTGAGAGATTATTGTGGTGGGGATTCTAAATGCCTTCTAAGTTCCCTATTTATATACCATGGGGGTTTAATCCTCCTAGGATTAGGTAATGGGCTTTAGGGGTGGAGGTCCACGGACTATGGTGGGCCTTTTTCCCAACTTGATCATAATAAATTATTCTTTCTTATGGGTCATAGATTAATTAATTACTTGGTCTTAGGGGCCGTAACACGGGGTGTTACATAAAGAGTTTGTCATTCATACTGACCATGAATCTTTGAAATATTTGCGAGGTCAAGGAAAACTCAATAGGCGCCATGCTAAGTGGGTTGAATATATTGAATCTTTTCCTTATGTGATCCAATATAAGCATGGTAGGGATAATGTGGTTGCTAATGCACTTTCCCGTAGATACTCTTTACTTACCTCTTTGCATACACGATTTTTGGGTTTTGAGCATATTAAAGACTTGTATGCAAATGATCCTTACTTTGCCAATATCTTTCATGCATGCAAAAATAGTTCTCATGATAAATTCTATGTGCATGAAGGGTTTTTGTTTAAGGCTGATAGACTATGCATTCCTATGTGCTCTTTAAGGGAATTGCTTGTCAAGGAAGCCCATGGAGGAGGCCTTATGGGGCATTATGGTATCCATAAGACTTATGATGTCTTATGTGAACATTTTTATTGGCCTAAAATGAAACGAGATGTTCATAGGGTTTGTTCTAGATGCATAGTGTGTAGGCAAGCTAAGTCTAAAAGCATGCCTCATGGACTTTATAAACCCTTACCTGTGGCTGAACATCCTTGGATTGATATCTCAATGGATTTTGTCCTTGGGCTGCCTAGAACACAAAAGGGACATGATTCTATATATGTTGTGGTGGACCGCTTTTCAAAAATGGCACACTTTGTTCCTTGCCATAAAACTGATGATGCTAAATATGTGGCTGATATTTTCTTTAGAGAAATTGTGCGTTTGCATGGCATGCCTAAGTCAATTGTTTCAGATCGTGATGTGAAGTTTCTTAGCTATTTTTGGAAAACCCTATGGGGAAAACTAGGAACTAAACTCTTATTTTCTACTACTAGTCACCCTCAAACTGATGGGCAAACTGAAGTAGTAAATAGGACTTTAGGAACCTTACTAAGGGGGTTTTAGTTAAGAAAAATTTAAAGACTTGGGAAAATTGCTTGCCATTTGCTGAATTTGCTTACAATCGCCATGTTAATAGCACCACTGGGTTATCTCCTTTTGAAATTGTTTATGGATTTCAACCACTAACCCCATTCGATTTAATTCCTTTGCCCATTAAAGAAGTGTTGAATACAGATGGTGCAAAGAGGGCGGAGGCTGTCAAGACAATCCATGAAAAAGTGACACGCCAAATTGCAAGGAAAAATGAGCAAATTGCAAAGTTTGTCAATAAGGGGCGTAAACCAATGATCTTTAAACCTGGAGATTGGGTTTGGGTGCATTTGAGAAAAGAACGTTTTCCTGCCCAAAGGAAGTCAAAGTTGCTGCCTAGGGGAGATGGACCATTCCAAGTGCTTTCAAGAGTGAATGACAATGCATATGTCCTAGAGTTACCCGGTGAGTATAATGTGAGCACAACATTCAACGTTGCTGATTTGTCTCCCTTTGATGTAGGTGATGAAGATTCGTGGGCGAATCCTTTTGAAGAGGGGAGAAATGTTGTGGACAACCAAAGGCTTGGAGAGCCACTTCAAATAAGAGAAGGTCCAATTACTCGTTCAAGAGCCAAAAACTTGCAAGAGGCCATGAATGGACTGATCCATACACTTTGGCAAGAAGATGGCACCAAGATACTTGATGGACTTAACATGGAAGATACCAAGTGGGTCAATATCTTAACCTTGCATTTGGAGGCCTTAGAAGTTGCCATTTAAATACCAACAAAGAATCAAGGCCCAACTAGAATTTGAAGACCAAATTGTTGAAGAAATGTGCCAAGCTGGTTGTGCTGAATTGAAATAATAAGTTGGGCATAAAATAAGTGGGGAAATCCTTTAAGAGTGGTCCAATTTCGTGGCTCAAGCTTAGGAGAAGACAAAAGGAACTAAACTCAAGTCACATGGAAGAATTAAGTGTCATTTACTTCAAAATTCAATAGTAGTAAATTTCTGAATTTAAGTATTTTTATGTTACAAGCTAAGGAGTAAATGCACCTTCTTTGAACGTGTATAGCCCTTTTTAAAGGGCTAAAGAACTCATTTTATGGTAGATTATTGAAGTTGAATTCATTTGGATATGTGCTTTGCACTTCCATTTCCTTTCTAGCATTCTAGGAAGAATTTCTGACTTATCAAGGATATTACCCTCCTTGTGGCGTCCCAATTGGCCTTATCACCCTTCAACCCGGTGTGGCGGCTTCCCTATTCATCCATACACGTGCTTCAACCATTTCCCATACCCTACATCAACCACAATCCACAAAAACAACCCCTACACTTCAAGAAATCAGTAGACAGAAATTGGGAAAACGGATCGTGACTTGAGCTGTGGAGTTCTAGGCCTTTAAATCCAATATCAAGCCGGTGGAATCCACATCAATAGGGGTGTTATCGTGTACTAGCACTTCATGTGAATATTCCCCCCCAATTGATGGTCTGATTTCACCATCAATTTGGTCTCTTAATTCATTCCTTGTAGGGTCCATTGCATTTATATCAACACTGGTGGGGGTCATATTGGATATCAAAAGTTCAGCACAGTGAACTCTGACAGGAATAGACTCATGTGTCTCAGAAGCTGAAATTGGTACCTCAACAAGTGTACTTCCTTCATTCGCCCTTTCACCAAAATTTTCAAGAAAATCATTGGCTATATTAATTGAAGTATCACCTGGATGTCCATGAGTGTCATTCAACGATCTGTGTAGAGCAATCTGTAGCATCATTTCATTCTCCTTTTCAAGATCATTGGGAGAGATTTGATTGGCGACTTCTTGAGATGCTGCGGCCACTCCCTTTCCTTTACTGTTCTTTTCTTGAAGCTTCAGTCTGTAAACTTGATTTGCATCCATGTTTAATGCTTCAAGCATTGAGTCAGTTCCTAGCCATTCAAAGGCCAATTCCTCACTTTGTATTAACTCAGAATTAACTTTGGAGACGAAAGAATGATATTTTTCAAGTCTCCATTCCTTCCATGCTTGAACTTGATTTAATTCTTTCAGTAGATCTGGATCATCTCGGCTTTGAGTTTTGTCGAACACAATGGGTTCAACATTAGCTTCCACTGCAGATTGATTCGAGATTCTCCGTTGCAAATCATTTGAAACTTGCACTTCAACTCCTGCAAATTCCATTCGGGTAGTGTCTTCTTCGTCCATTGGCATCACGGGTATCTCAATTTCATGAGCTTCGGATTCTACTACTTCTTGTGATGGAATGAGTGCTATAGCCGAGCTTACGGCTTCTTGATCTCTGTTGCTTGGGTTGCTCGATCCCATGTGTGCACTTGCTGCAGATTGAGTTTTACTGTTTCTCTTTTGAGAATTCTGTGGTGTACTGATCCTTTTCGTCGATTTGTCTTTTTGCCATAGTCAGGTCCAAATATTCTGAAAAGAGTTCTGTAGATTCCAACATTTTTGTGTCTTCTGAGAGGCACATTCTTCTTTCTCAGAATTTCTCCAACAATGAGTCCATATCCAACTTTATGCAAAAAGTGATTTCCTTCAAGTGGTCTGCCATGAGGTTTTGCATTGTTCACGAAGAACAGTAGCCGGTTGAAGATGTATTTTGCCTAGTTGAATTTTATTCCTTGCATGATTCCATTCATCAGACTCACGGATGTTCCAGATAAATCATCCACACTTCCAAGCTTGTTGTCCAGAATTTTGTACATCATCTCTATGAGCATATCATATTCCGGTTTCAGCACGTTCTTTGGCTTTGTTGAGTCGTGAATCACAGGTGCTTTTGGACCACGAATTTCGTTCCAGAATTGTTGAGAGTCATAATGATGAGCTTCTGGCATAAGTTCTGAATCAGGAAAATTAAAACACTCCTTGATGTCTTTTTCACAGATTTGGACATCAGTTCTTCCAACTCTAGAGTGAATCACGTTGTTCTTCACAGTAGCATACAAATAGAACTCGGTCACATCAATTTCAAAAATTCCAACATATTTGTATGTGAAGAAGTCGTATAGTCCACACTCCTTCAAAGCATTTAGGATTTTTTTCGCTATTTCTTTGTCTACTGCTCCGATCATGAAGAACTCCGGGTTGAGTGTCATCCCATCGATCAGCTGTTGTTGTAGAGTAAGCAGATTTTTGGGTTGCATGGCTTTGGTTCCAGACATGATGTTCGCCGGTGAGATTGATAACTTTAGAGAGAGAGAGTTTTCTGATCTTGATAGAACTGGTAATTTTTTGTCTGAGAAGAATACGAAGGGTTTCGTATGGTTTAAGAAGATTTTCGAGAGGGTGTGCTTCTCAGATAGAAATTCTCAATTGAGACCTTTTAGAATAGGTGAGGTGATAAGGTACATTTAGGGGTGGAGGTGTCTTTTGGTTAAGATGTTACTAGGAGAGAGAAAAAAGTTATCATTAGCAGACAAGAGCATTAAATGCTTCACAGTCTCTTAGGTACTCTATATACGTAAGGTGTATAGAGTGAGATGATTATGAATGGACACCTCTGATTAATCTTGAAGATTTGAGAGAGAGGTTGGATTTGGCAGAAGATTTACGAGAGAGGATCTGATTTTGTAAGAGAGGGTGAGATTTTTGTGGGATGTAATTTATGAGTGGAAGATCAAGAGGTGTAGATTTGAAAGGTGAAGAGTTTTAATGGGATTGGGTTTATGGGGTAGAGGTTTAAGGGGTGGAGGTTTTAAATCCAATCTGATCTCTTCCTTTATCATCTCAAAAATATAAGCGTTAGATGTATCATATATAAAATATAATCACATAAATATAATCACACACAAATTACATATAATCATACACAACATATTTCGGGTAACTCACACAAAATTTCGAAACATATATGAATATTAAAAGAAATTAAATCACATCCATATATAAACATGCATACATACGGTAATCTCCTAATTAAAATAAACACAGATTTAGGAAATTAGACAAATTTCAATTAATCACCAAAATTAAACATACATATATACGGTAGATTCTAAAACACATTTTTAGTCAAATATTCAAATATTTAGAAACTAACAAATTATTTTAGATACCAAAAAAAAAAATTAAAAACATTTAGCAATTAAATCATAACAACACACATAGGTACGGTATTTTTAACATAAACAAATACTCATGCAACACGTATTATGCCATAACTAAAATTAGAAACACATAGATATGCAATTAAATCAAATAATCACAGATTTTCAAAAAATAATTGCATGGCACATATTTTCACGTTAAATTTTTCATGCAATTTTACAAATAGATACTAAACACATTAAACTAAATTACTCATGCAATTTTCGAGCAAATACATAAACGTACATATTAAATAAAAATTATATGAGCACAAGTATCAAATTTAAGTCATGAGATTAAGTCCAGTGATACTTAGCTCATTTCAAGCATTCCCAACTCATGCCTTAAGGTAGAAAATCTCATTTCGCATAAAGGCTTCGTGAGAATATCTGCAACTTGGTTCTCCGTAGGGATATACTCGATTTTTAGATCTTTCTTTTCAACATGATCCCTTATAAAATGATGTCGTATGTCGATATGTTTGGTTCTTGAGTGAAGCACAGGATTGTGAGTGATAGCGATCGCACTTGTATTGTCACAAAATATGCTAACATCGTCTCCATAATCCTTCAATTGTTTCTTCATCCACAAAATTTGAGCACAACAACTTCCTGCAGCAATATATTCAGCCTCGGCGGTACTAGTTGCGATGGAATTTTGCTTTTTGCTAAACCACGAAACAAGCCTTCCTCCCAAGAATTGACAAGTTCCGGAGGTGCTTTTTCTGTCTATTTTGCAACCTGCAAAATCCGTATCTGAAAAACCAGTTAGCGTAAAATCTGTACCTTTAGGATACCACAATCCAACATTGATTGTGCCCTTCAAGTATCTTATGATTTTCTTTGTTGCGGTGAGGTGGCTTTCTTTTGGATTTGCTTGGAATCTTGCACACACTCCCACAGCATAAGAAATGTCCGGCCGGCTTGCAGTGAGGTATAGTAGTGAACCAATCATTCCTCTATACTTTGTTTGTTCGACATCTTTTCCATCTTCGTCTTTGTCTAGCCTTATTGATGTACTCATTGGAATTTTGATCGATGATTTTCCATCAAGGCCAAACTTCTTTATCAAGTCGCGAGTGTACTTTGCTTGATTGAAGAATATTCCTTCCTTCAATTGTTTGACTTGTAAGCCCAAGAAATAATTCAATTCACCCATCATGCTCATTTCGAATTTATTCTGCATAAGCTTCGAAAATTTCTCACACAGAATTGTTAGTGCTTCCAAAAATAATATCATCAACATAAATTTGCACTAATAAAATATGATCACCATCTTGAATTCTAAATAGAGTTTTGTCAACAAGGCCTTTGGTGAATCCACAGCTTATCAAGAACATTGACAAGGTATCATACCAAGCTCTAGGTGCTTGTTTCAACCCATACAATGCATTTTTAAGTTTGTAGACTTTGTCACCTTCGCCTTTTACCTCAAAACCTGGGGGTTGTTCGACATAAACTTCTTCTTCGAGTAGACCATTCAAGAATGCGCTTTTTACGTCCATTTGATAAACGGTGAAATCTTTGTGTGCGGCGTAGGCTAGAAAAATTCTGATTGCTTCAAGTCTGGCTACCGGTGCAAAGGTTTCATCAAAATCTATTCCTTCTTCTTGAGAGTATCCTTTTGCAACGAGCCTTGCTTTATTCCTAACAATCACGCCTTCTTCGTTTGCTTTGTTCCGGAAGACCCATTTGGTTCCTACAACATTGTGGTTCATTGGTCTTGGAACAAGTTCCCAAACGTCATTTCTTTTGAATTGATCGAGTTCCTCTTGCATGGCGTCAACCCAACTTGGATCATTTAGAGCTTCGTCCACTTCTTTTGGTTCAATCTGAGATAGATAACATGTGAACAATGCTTCCATGGTAGATGATCTTGTTTTCACGCCATCTCGAACATTTCCGATCACTAAATCTGGTGGGTGATTTTTGAGCCATCTTAAGTCTGGTTCAAATGGGTGCATGGTACTGGGTGGATTTACTGGCTGAGAAGTGGTTCGAATTTCAGCTTCATTTTGTAGATATCCAACTTCTCCAGTAATTGCATCCAGGGGCTGATTTGCAATTTCCATTTCAACTTCATCCCTGGGTTGATTTGCAATTTCAATACCAATTGCATCCCGCACTTCATTTCTTACTGGATGATGAATGGGATTTTCTAGAGAATTAATTTCCAACTCATCCATTCCCTGCAAAATATTTTCTTCACACGTATCATCAGTATCACAAAAATCAGTATGACACTTGTTACCATTTTGATCAATATTTTCGCCATTTTCGTCCAGAGCATCAATATTGACGTGTGATTTTTCATCAAATACCACGTGTATGGATTCTTCAACCACCATTGTTCTTTTGTTCAAAACTCTGAATGCTTTGCTGGTAGTCGAGTATCCTAGAAAAATTCCTTCATCTGCACGCTCATCAAAAGCTTTTAGATGCAATTTATCATTAATATGAATAAAGCACTTGCATCCAAAAATATGAAAATAACCAATATTTGGTTTTCTCCCTTTATATAGCTCATATGGCGTCTTGCTATGCTGCTTATGGATCATGCTTCGATTTTGAGTATAACAGGCAGTGTTGATAGCTTCCGCCCAATATCTTTTCGGGAGACCGGCTGCACTAATCATCACTCGTGCGGCTTCTTTAAGCGTCCGGTTTCTTCTTTCGGCAACACCGTTTTGTTGTGGTGTTCTAGCGGCAGATAATTGATGAGAAATTCCATGTGAATTGCAAAAAGCTTGTATAACTCCATTCACGAACTCGGTTCCGCGATCGGTTCGGATTTTTGATATTTGCAATTCTTTCTCATTTTGTAGTTGCTTCAACAGCTTCGGCAACACTTGTTCAACTTCATTTTTGGTAACCAAACCCACCTAGATCCATAATTTTGATTTCCTCCGAATATCACTTTTGGTCCATCGATTTTCTTGAAATTAACTAGATATGATTTACTTCTAGTCATGTGACGTGAGCAACCACTATCGATGTACCAAACATCCTACAAAAAAGATTAGTTGGTTTTAGGTACCCATACTTGCTTGGGTCCTTTGTTGTTAGTAATTTTTGGTAACCAAACCCACCTAGATCCTATTGAATTAAGATGAGGCGGTTTGTAACCATTGAAAACACGATAATCATAATTAACTCTTGAAAACATTTTTGGCGCCTTATTTTGAAAAGCATTTTTAAACTTAGGCACCTGGGAAGAGGATTGTTGCTTTGGTTTATAAGAAGCATTAAAACAAGATTTACAAAACCAATCCTTTTGAGTGGAATAAAATCTTCCATCTCTATTTCTAGAAAAGCTTCCCTCTTTTCTAAAAATTCTTTTTGCACTTGACTCTTTGGCATATCTTTGCTTGAAGAATTTTTGTTGCTTTGCCGTGTTATTGAACTGTTTCGGCCTTTCAACATTCAACTTTGCTTTCTCATGATAGCCAAGTCCTTGTCTCATTGTGCTATTCTGACTTTTAACAAATTTTACTACTTGCACTTTATTAGTTAAAGGAGTAGTAGAATTAGTCAGATTTTGAGGGGTTTGAGAACATGTGGAGTCATAACCGATTCCGGTTCTATCTCCTGATGGCTTTTGTATGTCTACCATTTTATCCATAATTTTGGACGAATTAGTAAACGTAGCAATAGTAGCCCGAAGGTTATGTTCTCTAACCTCTCTTGCTTTACACTCTTCTTGAAGTTGAATATTTTCACTCTTCAAGTTACTCACTTCAAGTAAAGCATCTTGCAATTTTTTATTCATCTCTTCTTTTTCAAGAATTAGAATTTTATTGCGCTCCTTGAGTTGAGGATGAGTGAGCATAATCTCTTGACAATCTCGCATTAGGTTGTCAATAGATTCACGAGAAAAAGAAAAATTAACAGAATTGAAAGAATTAGATGTTACCTCTTCTTCCTCTGCTCCAAGAGCCATAAAGCACTCTTCACTTGAACTCAACTCATTTGACATACATACTAGAGCCGTGTCATCTTCCGAACTTGAACTTTCATCACTTGATGACATTTCATTCGACTCATCATTTTCATTTGGTTCATTGCTAATGAGAGCTTTTCTTTTGTCGCGCTTCAACCTTCGATCTTTGTTGTCGGATTTATTCGGTGTAGATTCAACATTTATGCCTTGATACTTGCTAACGATCGGATACGGACAATTTATTTTGAAATGTCCGGGTTTGCGACAATTGTAGCATAAATTGTTGTTTTCTTCGACTTTCTCTTCTTGTGTCGTGCGAGAGACGAATTTTCCACGAGCAGAATTTTTGTTGTCTCCTTTACGCATAAACCTTTTGAACTTTTTCACAAAAAGAGCAAATTGTTCGTCAGTTATAAAATCAATATTATCTACTGACCTGGAGGTTGATGGTTGTTCGGCCATAAGAGCTGAATTTCGAATTTCATGAACTTCATCATCTTTGGCCTTCATTTCAAACTCATATGCTTTAAGATCACTAAATAATTTGTCGGTTGACAAGATTCTTAGATCTCGGTGATCTCGCATAGCTGTAACTTTCATATCCCATGTAGATGGTAAGCCTCATAGGATTTTGAGATTAATTTCCTTTTGGCTAATATTTTTGCCAAGGTCATTAATTTCTCCAAGGATTTTGATCAATCGAGCTTCCATATCAACAATGGATTCATTTGAGAGCATTTTGAAGTCCTCAAACTTTTTCATAGCAATAGTGAGCTTATTATCTTTCTCTTGTTCATCTCCTTCTCCGATCTTGATGAGAGTATCCCAAATTTCTTTTGCACTTGTACATTTTCGAACCTTTGGGAATATTGTATCATCAATGGCTTTGAACAGAATATCTTTGGCAATGTTGTCAAGATTGTTCCTCTTTCTATCATCCGGCGTCCATTCCGGTTTTGGCTTTGGTACGAATTGTTGAGCATCTGGTGATAGAAGAAAAGCCGTATTTACTTTCAATATTTCGATCGGGCCGTTGGAGATAACTTCCCACATTTCATCATGTAAAGCAGATAAATGAACCTGCATACGCACTTTCCAATCATCAAATTTATCAAGTGAAAATAATAGATTTTGAGCTAAATCTTTATTCATCTTCTCGGTGGGTACGAGAGATAAATAATCCAATTTACACACACTGGGTAAGATGGATCTGCCTAGCAGTCAGAAACAAGGTTGAACCAAATAGACAACCTGCTCTTGATACTAATTGTCAATATCGATTAGAGACAAATTCTGACTCGGATAAGCACCCGCTCTGATACCAATTGTTGGTCCCAAAAGAGGTAAGGTGAAAGTCTAGAGGGGGGGGGGGGGTGAATAGACTTTCAAACTTTTTCGCACAATAACAAATGGTAAGCCAGAGATAAACCAAGATTCTTAACTAGATTGTTAGAGTCAGGTGCACAGCGGAATTAAATAAACGATACGGTGTGTGTGTAGATAGTGTCAAGATTATTGACGTGAGAAGCAAGCAAGAGCAGTAAGTAAAGAAAGCAGTAAAGAACACAAGGCAATTTATAGTGGTTCGCGAGGTGATGTAATCCTCCTACTCCACTTGCTCTTCTCAAAGAGCCAATTCACTATATCCACCACTTCTTGGTTCCAAGATACAATGAATTCCGTGATCTAGTGCTTTGATCACCAAGCCCACACTAATCACGCCCAGTGCCTTCCCGACACTGCTGCTTCGGGTTTCACGTCGCCGCGTTACTTTCCCAGGATTTCACAGCTCCGTGCTACTTTCTCCCCGTCTTCTACGATCCGGTAGAAACGTATCCCGTGATCTGGTGCTTTGATCACCAAGCCCACACCAATCACGCCCAATGTCTTCCCGACACTGCTGCTTCGGATCTCACAACTCCGTGTGACAATCCAGGATTTCACAACTCCGTGTTACTTTCCTCATTTCCCTTGTTTTGCTGCAAAACAAGTTTTTTGCCTTGCTTCCAACTTTGAGATTCTGTAGATGATCTTCGTTGATGCGCTGAATCTCTTGAAGTTGATGAAGATTTCAACACTCTTGGATATTTCTTTTCTAAGCTCTGTATCACTCTGAGTGTTTATCTCACAAAAGATATATCAATTTTTGCTCTTGAGATGGAAAGCTTTCTTTGAATTTCGTATGCTCTGTTTAGCTCTGTTCTTTTGCTTTGTATACTTGCTTCTGCTTTCCTCAGCTTCAATCTTCATCTATTTATAGCTGGTAATGAGAATCCGTCCGTTGGAAAGATAACGGTCTCATTTTCGAATTTTTCTTAGCTGTATAGCCTTTTGTCAGAAGATAAGATAACGTTGCAGATCTTGTCAGAGATTTCAAATTGAGCTTGAGGTTTCAGCAAAAATGGCGTCCCATGAATCTCCATCTGGTGTAGATCACGCCTCTTGGGATTTTTATCTTCAAAATATATTCTCCAATATAATCCCATACTAGTTAGACTAGTATTTTTGCTTTATTTTTGCTTCTGCAACTTCTTCTAATCTCTTCCCTGTAAACTGCTTCCAGACTTCATCTCTTCAATTGACTTGGAAATCTCTTCCCTTGTCAAACTTCATCCCTTTCTATTTTGGGAAATGAAATCTCATTTGGAAATTGCAATCTCATACCTTGCAATCTATATCTCCAATTGAATTGAAGCCCCCTTTCTATTTTGGGAAATGAAATCTCTATCCCTTGCTTGATTTGTCAATTGAATTCTCATCCCTTACTTGATTTAGAAATTGCAATCTCATACCTTGCAATCTACATCTCCAATTGAATTGAAGCCTTGTAATCTCATTAGATGAAATTGCATCCCTATGTCAATTTCGGGGTGTCTGTGTCTGACTTTGCAAATTGCATCCCTTGAAATCTCATCTCATATAGTCAAATTGGAATTGGAAATCTCATCCCCTTTGACTTGCAAATTGTATCCCTTCGGCCAAACCATCGACTCATACGCTTCTTTAAAATATGTGGGATGTGAGATTCGAACCTGTGACCTTGTACATAATATTTCAAGCTTCTACCATCTCGTCCGTACAGCCTATTGGTTATCTTTTTGTTCCACTTGGTGTACTCCTTTCTTTTCATAGATGCTTGATTTTAAAGATAGCTTCATGCAAACTTCAAGTCACGTTCTTTCTTCTTCGGGATTTCTTGAGGGATTTCTTGAGTTTCATACGCATACATCTTCCTCTTCTGTTTGCCATTTTCTCTAGACAAATTCTTGATTTTTGGCTTGATATCTTCTTCATCTATTTCCTCAACTAATGAATTTATTTTTCCCTTTCTTGGTCTAAGACTCGACTAGTCTAATAAAATAAAATTGGGGATCTACGAATTACAATATGGCTTATCAAAATCTATTACAATTTATTCCTAACAGTTTGATCGCAACCAAACAGTGGACCGCAGCCCAAGAGAATGTCATCTGACCGCAGCCAGGAAGTATGAATCGCAGCTCATGTAGAAACGTTTGATTGCAACCAAACGGTGGACCGCAGCCCTATATAATATTTATATACCTGACCGATCGCAACCGGCCTGGTTAACAGTTAGTATGGTTCTCAACCCATCCAACTGCCCGTATAGCCAGTTTGATCGCAACCAAACTGGGGTAACATGTACACATAACACATGCAACCCACATTTACACATTGGGAAGGGGAGAAAGAGTATAACAAACCTATGCGTGATCCTTCACATTCTAAGAATAATCCTAAGGGGTTCGTACTTCTTCCACCTATGTCAACGGGATACCAATTCAACTAGCGTGCAATATATAAGACTCATAAACCTACGAACGGTACCCGAAATATCAAACTAGACATAGGCACGATAGACGGAGTCCGTTGGGACGCCACGGGGATCGGGGGAACATCAAACGGGGAAGCCGGAAACCCGAGGTGGGGTGTAAACCAGCGGGTAGTCGGTGGGTGAGGGTTCACCCGCCGGCTACCCGCCGACGGCAACTGTTCCGGGCAGCGGGTGTGTGATACCCCGAAAATTTTAGATTAAGAAAAATGTTTAATCTTTATATGTATGGAAGATTAGTTTGGTTGCGATGAGTTTTGAAGCCTAAAACCTTGCCTTTTCAACATCAAGACCCTTACCATCAAACCATTAAAACATTCATGACTTTATCTTGATTTTATAATTTGTTAGTAATAGTATATGATGGTATAAATATTATTTTTTTAAAAAAATAAGTAATTATGTGGTCCGTTATTTTTATTATATTATATGACTTGGAATATTGTTTTAAATTGTGTCCAGATACATTTAGCATGTGGATTATTCTAGATAGACAAATCACCACAAAATCATCTCTTTTAAATTAATATAATTATGATAATTCATCTATTAACCTCAATTAGTTTTTTACTATCAATATTAATATTGATTATTGATTAGTTTTTTAACCTCAATTAGTTTTTTACTAGCTCATACCTTAGCTACTACAGCATTTAATTTCGCTACTGCTATGTACTGGGACGATGTCCCACCTGACACAATTTCAGTTTATCTATAAATACAACCGCCAGGTTGACCTTCAAAAAAAAAATATTGATTATTGACCAAGGATTATTTCTCATCTACCTCTCTTGCTTGTGGCCAAAATTCTTCTCATTCCTACTTCCTCTCTCTTGGCCAAAATGTCTTCTTCTTCTAGCAAGCTGGAAAATCGATTATATGAAATTGTGGTGTGCAGTAGATTATATTGTTTTTGATGACTTCTAATAGGTAAGATTTATGTTCACTCAAAATTATTTTGCCCCAAGATAAAAATCATTTTTCCTAAGTGTTTATGTGAAAATCTTTTCCTTATGATTTTTGTGAGATTTGTTTCAATATGTAAACCATTTGACTATGTCGTATTACTGAACACATGAAATTATGTGATTGTATATATATATGCATATTCGTATATGGTGCATGCTTTCTTTCATAATGCATATTTTCGTACATGGATATTTGTATTGTGACTGCACAGCTATTTATAGATTAAAGCATATGCGTAGCTTTAATTTAGGAAGGTATATTTGTCTATATGTTAAATGGTACACTTGATATATATACATATGTATTCGTATATATTAGTTCACATACATGTTCTGCATATTTGAATAGTTAGCATATAATTATATGATTTACATGTTCAAAAAAATAGTGTGTTCAGCCCATACATGGTTAATATGTGTAATATGTAGTGTACTTATATTATATATTTATATTCTATGTGTGTGTACTGGGTATATGTATATTACGAATATTTACATAATATGCATAAATTATTTTGGAAGTGAAAGAGTATATATATATATATATATATATATATATATATATATATATATATATATATATATATATATATATATATATATATATATATATATATAAAAGATATGTATGTTGAGTACAAGGTGCGAGATTTTGAGCAAATTAATTGGTATAAAAATTATATTATAATTCACTTTGGTCATGGAGGATTTGTACCCGGATTTTCTTGTGAGTTTGGTCTCTCACGTTTGATGGTGGATTATTATTATATACCGGTGTGGGCCGGGTAGTTAATTCCACGATTGATTATGGATATGGAGTCTACTTTACATGCTGGTGTGGGCCGGGTAGTTAATCCCACAGACTCCTCGAGTTCGTTCTGCCCATGGGTGTAGGTCTCCCATTGGGGGTATGCATACTTAAGGAATTGATCTCGGACCAACTGTGTGGGTCTCCGGTTGGTTTTTTTTTTTTGTCACTGGGGCTGAAGTAATGGCTCTTGCCTGGTATTTTTCCTCCTCATTGACTTGGTGGTAAACAGTGGATAAATATGAAAATATCATAATAAACTTATGATTGATGGAAATTGGTGGTAAATAAAGGATTAAATCCTAACCTATTATTGATAAAAGTGCTGAAACATGGAGGTTGTGGAATTTTATGTGAAGTTACATGATTATATGGCAAATTCTGGAATGATAGGTGGAATTATAAATTATATTTATTATATGATTGATTTGGTAATTTGTGATTAAATGTGGAGTAGTATGAGGAATTAATCTAAGGATAATATGATTAAGGGGTTAACGGGGAATTATGTGCTCCAAAGTGTTACGTGTTATGTGCAAATGTTTTACAGGGTGGAGTAAGTCTTACCAGCTGTTGTATGCTGAATTTGTCCCCCCTTTAGTTCTTTTGCAGGTGTTGTTGCATGGCATTTGGACCATGAGAGCGAACCCTTCTAAATTAGTCTTTTGGAGTTGTTATTTTTATTAGATAATCTAGAGGTTGTATTTAATGCATTGTAATATAATAAATTATAGGTTGTTTTAGTAGTGTTGGTTTTAGCCTATGCGTTTAGATATAGCTTGTATCTAGACGTGGCGGTAGCATCCCTTTTTCCCTTGTTTTGTTCAGCTTCCGCAAACTATACGATGGTTTCTAATTAAATAAAAGAAGAAAAAAATAAAATTTTCTCGAATTTTTGGTTTTGAAAAATTGGGGTGTTACAGGGTGCCCGGCGGGCAGCTGCCCGCCCGCTGCCGGCGTTGCCCAAATAGGCCGCGGGTAGGTGGCGGGTCCCCTACCCCCACCTACCCCCCACTAACTCTTTTCATCACAAAACGCCCCGGGAACCTTCGTGGAACCCGGAACCATGCTTAGACACTTTCGAACGCAATTAACAACAACACGTAGACAATTAACGAATCCAAAAGTAAGGAACATACGGCACATAACCTGTCATGCTTTTCTAAACATAATTAACACCCAAACATGCGAATTCCCACCCAATACACCAAGAATAATATCATACGATACAACCTAGGGTTCTAATCTCTTTTAAATCACAAGAATACAATTCATCTTCTAATATCAAGATTCGGTAAGAGTATCACATAAACATCAAGAACATCACGCAATCATCAAGAACATCAAGAACGCCACATAAACATCAAGAACATCATAATTATCAAGAACCGTCAACATCAAGATCATCAAGATCACCCATGGAATCATAACACCAATTACCAAGATCAATATAACGAATCATCATCACACAAGAATATGGGGGAAATCCTAAGAGGGGAATCATAGCTATGAAAATAGGTTTTGTTGAGACATGGGTTACCTCTTAGCCTTATTTAATTCCTTGGCTATGAAGGGTCTTTCTTTAAGCTTTCTTCTTTCTTAATTTCTCTTAAGGGAGTTCTTGGAACTCTTTGGGTGGTGAGAGATAATTGTGGTGGGGGTTCTAGGTGCCTCTTATGTCCCCTATTTATATACCTAGGAGTCCTAGTTACGGTCTAATATAATGGGCTTGCTATTTCTATTCCTTTTAGGGCTAGGGTTAGGTTATTAGGGGTGGGGGCCCATGGACTATGGTGGACCCCTTCTAAATTAATTATTGTAATTCAATCCTATCTTTGGGTAATTGATTAAATGATTTAATTGGTTTTATGGGTCGTAACACGGGGTGTTACAGGGGGAAGTTTCGACCCTCAATGATTTCTCAAAGAGGCCAAAAACTCCCAACTAGCACAAAGGATCATCCATGCACTCGAATAGAGCAATCTCATGAGGTTATGTTCCTATTCATACTCAGGATTTTATGATGAAGATGTAGCAGATTTTTATGTGAATGCCAAGGTTGTTGGATGGACCATTGAGTCCACCGTGAATGGAACTCTCATCACCATTGATGAACAAGAGTTGCACACAACCTTTGGACTGCCTATATCTAGTCCAGAACAACCACTGTTGGACTTAGATATTCACACATATAATAACACGGAAATTTGGACAGAAATTTGGAATGAGAATGCTTCTCTCGAACCAAATCTTTCCGGTCAAAAATCTAATTTGAAGTTAGAGTACGAGATGCTAGTTAAAATCCTCTATAAATGTGTATTGTGCAAATTGAATAGTATGGAGGATATATCACCTGTGAGAATTGGATATTTTCATGCTGTGATGAATAATGTTAGGGGTGATTGGATCAAGCTTATTCTTAGCCGGATTGCACATTTTGTGAAAGGTGCAAAAATTAGAAATGGGAAGTTCAATCATATCCTAGGGTTCGATTTACTTATTGGAGAAATTATAAAAAGGAAGGGATTGCCAATGAGATCAAGAAAGTCATTTGGAAGCAACCAGATTTTATTTAAGGATCATGAAGTGTCAACTGATTTGAACTCCAAGAGAAAGAGGAAACCGAGAGGCATTCCTGCTAGGAAAAGGCCAGTTGCAGAAATTCTTGGTTTATCTTCTCAACCCTCAACTCAATCCCATGAAAACCTAGCCAAAATCCAAACACAAGCCAAAATCTTACCAAGAGTCACAATCCCAACATAAGCCAAAGTTTCATGAATCCTTTTTCCCGTATAGCCGAATTGGAATCTATGATGCATGAGGAGATATATCAAGTTGATGGACTTGATTTGACATTGGTGAATGAATACTGAAGAGTTCTAAATTGGAGAAATTGGAGACTTGGTTCCTATCAAGACTTGATGACAAAAGGACCGAGTATGCAAGAAGAAGAATTATTTTCCTTAAATTGGATTGGTAATTTTGATGTTGGCCATGCAACTTTGATGTCTACTATGAATGGAATATTTGTGAACAAATTAAAAGCTAAGTTGGCCGAGACTACTCTTGATGGCACAGTCCAAGGAGATATGCCTACTGAAGATGATTTCCTAGTTGATATTGATGAATTTGTCACAAGGAATGAAGAAGAAGAAAATGTCACATGTGGTGCACATTTAATGGACAGTGGCTTATATGATGTGAGTGTGTTGAATATCACTGAAATAAGTCAAGATCAAAATGCCATGCAAGTTAGCCAACACACGGAGGAAATTCAGTCCATTCATGCAGAAAGTATGCAAGGTGACACACACGTGTTACACACACCGGAAAGAGAAGGGCATCAAGTGGAAAATCAAGCACAATCTCACATGCTTGAAATCAATTCTGCTCAAGAAGGAGCAAGGTGTGCTCCCACAACCCGAGAAGAGCAAGACATTGATGGCACAACCTCAAATGAAAAATTGGAAAAATCTGGAGAAAGTTATACTAAGCCTAGTTGACCGAATGGAAAGTATGTTTCAAGGCATCTACACTCATATAGATCATGTTGTTAACACTCAAGGTGGAAAATCCGAAACATCCTTTGATGAAAACAGGAGGAGCCAACAACACTTGATTGACACACATCAAGCACTTGAGAGACAAGTTGGTGGATTGAATTCAAATGTCAAAGGGCAACTCAATGAGTTCTACATCCAACTCTCTCAAATCCTCAAGAATTCTGGAAAGGCAAATGAAGCAAATGCCGTGAACCAAAGCCAAGGGATTCTCAATGTTGTTCATCAACATGAGAAGCAAATTAGTGATGTCCACACAGATCTCATCTCCATTAATACTAAAGTTGGCTGCCTTCGTGGTTCATATGAGATTATATCCGAATCTATCTCATCTCTTCGAGAGTCAGTGCATACACTTCTTGATTACCCCAAAAAGGGGGAAGAGAGATTCAGTCATTTGGAAGGCATGCTTGAAATGATGATGACTGCCATGGCTGGCAGAAATGTTGGTACAAGTAGTAGTAGAGGAGGAGGAGGCAGGTCTGCTGGGAGAAACATTGCTAGAAGAGGAGGACTAGAGTATTGGTTTGGTGGTGAGGCTGGCAGTCCGGGAGGATCAAGCAGCACAAATACCACTAACCGTTAATTTCGTGACATTGTGTGTGCAGGTGGAAACCAAGAGCAAATCAACTGGTACAACAAAGCAGCTCTCTATTTGGAGTCCACACCAAGAGATGGTAGAGTTGAAATGCCAAAGTTGGTAACTTTGAATGATCTACCAAAGGGAATGAAGAAGAGTGGTCCAAGTGATCAAAATTTGTGGGTTTCAAATGAGAACTTTAGAATGATCAAAAGCTATGCTAGAGCTCTAATGATCATGGTTCTTAAGGACTACATCAAAGTCAATAATGTCGAGCTTCAAGGAGGAAGAAGTCTAGAAGAATGCATTATTTGGTATGAAGAAGGTATACTTCCCGGGAACAACATCATTGAAGCATTCAACTACTATTCGGTTGGGCAGGTATGCAACAATTATGCCATTAGTGACAATTTCATTGATGTTCAAAATCATATAAATCATGTGCTAGAAGAAAGGAGAAACAGAATTATTAGATGATTTGTATGATTGTCACAATGTTTTTGTATGGTCCACGATGATCATGGAACAACTTGGAACAATTTGAAATGGTTCGAATTATCTGATTATGATGCTATTAAGTTTTTTTTCTTCTTTGATATTTTATTTGTCTTGAAAGGTAACATTTTAGCTTAGAATGTATCAAATTGCATAAATTGGAAAAATTACAAAATTCATTATCATTAAACTCCAAAAATGCGAAATAGGAACATAGTGGCTAAAAATACCTTTCCTAGAGTCAAAATCATTTGTTAAACTCGTCTTGGCTATGTCAAAGTTAATAAAATCTTTAAAAAAAAATAATTGTTTTTAAAAGACAAGCCAAATGACTGAGTGTAGGTTTTGGCGTCATCAAAAAGGGGGAAAATTGATAGGAATATTTTTGTAAGTTTTGATGAGCAAAATGTACTTAGATCCCCTTAATTTTTAGGTCTTCTAGTACAAGCATCATAAGTCAGAATATCGAGTCAGAAGGAATCTACCATAGGAAGAACAAAATTAATTTGGGAAATTAATTTTGGTCCTACGAGTATTCATCTGTGAAAGAAGCATAAAGGAATGATATTGCAAAGAATGACTGGATGAGCCTAACGGCGAAATGGTAGAAGTCCTTACTCAAAACGATCACACCCGAGATTGATTCCCCCCCCCCCCCCCAGGACTTATTTTTTACAAGTCAAGATTTCGGACAAGCATAATGTTCCTCAAAGGAGCACAATGCTACCAAAGGAGCACGATGCGGACAAGCACAATGTGTGCTAAGGAGCACGATGTGTGCTACGGAGCACAATGTTCAAGTCAAAGGAGCACAATGTGGCAAAAGAGCAAGATGTTCAGAATATGAATAAATTCGAAGGAATTGATTTTGGATCAGCCCACATGCCACAAGAGTCCAAAAATTTCCTGAAGATATTTGATCAGAACGGAAAAATATTTATGAAGACATGAATATAAAAACTTATCCTAGAAATAAATTCTATCAGATGAATTTATTTCAAAGATTCGTTGGATATTCAAATTGACAACAAAAAAAATATTTTAAAGAAATAACTAGAAAATCAAGTTGTGATAAAATATTATTTGGTCAGGCAAGTTGACAATCAAATCAAAAAAAAAAAAAAAAAAAAGATCTATTATTGTCAACAATATCAGGCTATGAAAATTCAAAATTCAAATATCAAATTATCTCACTCCAACAGATATATTTGATTGCCTATAAAAATCCATGTAGACTTGAAGACACAAGAACATAGAAATAAGGCAGAGGTGCAATACACACGGATAAACAAAGTGCAAAATTCAAAAGTGCAAAACTAGTTGGAGAGAGAAATACAATTACCTTTGTATTTGTAATTGTAAAAAGAGTATAGCTGTGTGCAAAATACTCTAGTGAGTGTAGCTGTGTGCAAAACACTCGTAGTTGCTAAGTGTAGCTGTGTGCAAGACACTTGGTTGTCGTTGTGTATAGCTGTGTGCGAAATACTCGGAGTTGAGTGTAGCTGTGTGCGAGACACTCGGAGTTCAGTGTAGCTGTGTGCGAGATACTCGGAGTTCGGTGTAGCTGTGTCCAAGACATTCGGAAGAAGTGCCTGTGTAGCACTTATTCATTATTGTAACTTTGTGTGGAAAATAGTGAATTTCTCCTAGACGTGAAAGGAGAAAAGTGGACTAGGAAGATTACGCAACTTCCGAACCACTATAAATTGCCTCTCTCATTTACATACCGCACTTACTATTTATCTATCTTATCCGACTAACCTGTTTACTATTCACAGTTAATCTTATTCATCCGGGTTTAGTGTGTTTTCACATATGCATGTGATTCAAACTTCCCAGGCTTAAATATTAAATTATTCTAAGCAAGTTTGACGTATTGCATGTAACGTTCATCACACGGTTTACGTGACACGATATTTATTTACAATCTTGAACAGAGAAATAAGGCAAAGGTGCAATACACACGGATAAACAAAGTGCAAAATTCAAAAGTGCAAGTGCTTAAATATTCTAAGAGTCTTAGTCTGAATAGTCTCAAAACTAGTTGGAGAGAGAAATACAATTACCTTTGTATTTGTAATTGTAAAAAGAGTATAGCTGTGTGCAAAATACTCTAGTGAGTGTAGCTGTGTGTAAAACACTCGTAGTTGCTAAGTGTAGCTGGGTGCAAGACACTTGGTTGGCATTGGGTATAGCTGTGTGCGAAATACTCGGAGTTGAGTGTAGCTGTGTGCGAGACACTCGGAGTTGAGTGTAGCTGTGTGCGAGACACTCGGAGTTGGGTGTAGCTGTGTCCAAGACATACGGAAGAAGTGCCCGTGTAGCACTTATTCACTATTGTAACTGTGTGTGGAAAATAGTGAATTTCTCCTAGACGTGAAAGGAGAAAAGTGGACTAGAAAGATTACGCAACTTCCGAACCACTATAAATTGCCTCTCTCATTTACATACCGCACTTACTATTTATCTATCTTATCCGACTAACCCGTTTACTATTCACAGTTAATCTTATTCATCCGGGTTTAGTGTGTTTTCACGTATGCATGTGATTCAAAATTCCCAGGCTTAAATATTGAATTATTCTAAGCAAGTTTGACGTATTGCATGTAATGTTCATCACACGGTTGACGTGACACGATATTTATTTACAATCTTGAATATTGTTATTATATATTGAGTGCACCATCTCTTTTATATATTCAAGATATCTCTGTCAATATATATATCATCTGTACCTATCGTACGTATTTAATTTATTGATTGGGCATAACTCTTTACATACTACAATTCCGCTGTGCAGTTCAAACTTACTCTATTTACTTGTTACTTAGAGTTGAAGTTAGCAAAGAGTTATTTAGTTTGAAAAAGCTTGAAAGTCTACTCACCCCCCCCCCCCCCCTTGTAGACTTTCATCACCCTATCGGGACCAACAAGTTCTATTTTGCCTGGATTATCTTTGTGTCTACCTTTGGCTTCTTCTATGTGATCATTAAATGTCCGTCTATGGCCTGTTCGAATGTTTTGATTGTAATTTATTTGCTCTACTTAGCCTGTTGCTAATCCTGTCCAATCTGGTTCTGTGTCAGTTTCTGCTCTAGAATTCTCTATTTCTATCTCTACTCCAGGAATCTTTGCTCTAGTTTTTATATCTGTGTACCTCTGACTTGATGTATGAATTTGAAATTTTTTTTATGTGATCAGTAATTGTTCTGTGTGTTATGTGTTTAGTCCGGTCATGACGATGTCTGATTCTAGTTGTGTGTTTTCTGTGCCTGAATATGTTTTATATGATTCTGTGCCTGAATATGATTTATATGAATTTATGCCTAGATATACTTTATATGAATCTGTGCCTGAACCTGCTTTACATGAATGTGACTGCTGGTTTATTTGCTAATCTGTCTATTTTGTTTGACCAAATTTGAAAATTCTTGATTTTTTGTTAAGCTGAGTTGTTTGCAAGTTGATGTGTCTTGTTCTGGGTCACTTGTTTCTATTTAGCGTGTGTAGGTTCATTTGGAAAATTCTCTCAGAGAAAGCAAAATGAATCTTGCTCTAAGCTATGATGTTTCTTTTTGACGAACAGTCATTGTACTAATTGAGGGGGAGCATACTTATTTGGATTATCTTTATTCGGATTATCTTATTATTCGTATTATCTCATCTGGATTATCATATTAATTGGATCATCATATTATTTGGATTATTTCGTTGGATTATCTTGTTGATGGAATTGATTATTTTACCAACTTCATGGTGAATTCTATTGTGAACATGGGTTGAATATATGATATGTGATTCATTGATGAGATATGGATATTAATCATACTAATGGAAGATGAATTGGAACCTGACCCCTGCTTCAGATAAGTCGGGCACTCCGTCAGCTCATAGTCTTACTCAGTGATGATCATCTTTGGCACTTAGTGTGACAAAAAGGGGGAGTACTTAGAAAGGGGGAGTATTTTGATGGCTACTAGGTTTTCTGTTCTTCAACGCTACTCCTGACTCTGATCCAGACCGTCTAGCTCTCCAAAATGTAAGCAAATATACTCAGACTGTTTATCAATAAAGATGTATACGAATTATCTTCTAGCCTTCAAGTATATTTGTGTAAATGGTGTTTTGTCAACTAATTGCCAAAGGGGGAGATTGTAAGTGTAAAAATATTACACACTGGACTCTACTATGTTGGCTTCAATTAGTTGTCAAAATAAAGTAGTTAGTTGGCTAAAATTTAGTTGTCAAAATAATTTTGTTTTTAGCTCCGTGCTAGGAACATATGTATTAGGATTTAGATGATACCGATGTAACTTAGAAGTAGACCCATAACTTTTTGTCACTTATTTCATTACCTTCGTTCTAGACGAAAGGTACCTTAACTTACCATGTAATTCGTGTTAAGCTAGACAAACACACGAAACCGAGTTAAGATCTTCTTTAGTTAGGTCTCTCTCAACGAAAGAAGAGCAGTTCGATGAAACACAGTCTCGTCTTTACTGGACAACGAAAGATAGGATGATCTTCTACAACAGAAAGAAGAAGCCGAAAGAAGCCTTCTGATCAAGAGACCTTTTTTGGTTGTCAAGACAACTCATCTTCTCTCAACTCAAGAAGAATGTTTTCAATATGTCTCATCTGAAGATCATCCTAGGAATAAACTCTCCTAGGAAGGAGAGCACACTTATCAAGGTACATTAAATGCCACATTACTACTTTTCAGAGCTAGAAGACAAAATAAGCAAAAGTGCTTGTCTCTCCAACGTCTATATAGTACAACTGCATTTAATGAAGTAATAAATGCACAAGGCTCTTTGGTTATCGACCATTGGATCATAGGTTTGAAATGCCATTTCCCTCCAATGGATGAATTTCTTCTCACCTATAAATACTCATCTTCTCTATGATAGAAGGTGCTGGTTTTTAGAACAATCGAACACTCATTCTTAAAAGCTCCTTATATTAAAAATACTTTCTCAAGCTTTTGAAACCGAGTGATTATTCAAGGTGTGATATTTGAAGAAGGCATATCTGATTTCATTCACACAACCTTGAAGAAGTCTTGCAACTTTGTACACGCTGATTATTCATCAAGTCACCAGCCAGTCAAGACTTCACCGTGTTGGAGAAACTCGAAGATTATTCATATCCAACCCTCAACTCTGAAGAATACGTTGACAGAGGTGGAGTAAACTCTAGGAGTTGAAAAACCTTCAAGTAGCTGTCCGGCTTAGTGATCAAGGAAGCTATCTTGGTGTAATTTGTACTAGGAGTGATAGTGCAAACCTTTCATGAGTTGTGAAAGAAGAGTGGAGTAGGCAAATTTGGCCGAACCACTATAAAAATCTCTTGTCTCTATCTCTTTACATTTTAGCACTTTACTTTCGTGCATCGCATGTCATACGACTCTAACCGAAAGGCTTCTAAAATATCAAACAGTGCAAAGAAACTTAAAACTTGCATCACATATCCGCTGCGTAATAACCCCGAAAGGAGTTATTTTCGTGAAAAACGAATTGGGTCTATTCACCCCCCCCCCCCCTCTAGACTCTCCTTTCGACCCTACCCGGACCAACAAGTGGAACAAGGTGGTGTTCGAGAAGAACAAGGTGATCTTTATCCAGGAAATTGCTTGCGTGCTCCCCTGGATATCTCCTCTGACTCATATCTTGAACACTATGCTGGATTCATCACGTATGAATCTGATGAATATGTCAAATCATTTGATCCCAATGAGGAACCCCCTCTCATAGTTCAAAAGGGATTATTGCCCCTGGATATTTGGAATAATCCTAGTCTTGACAATGGTATCCGAGCCTTCTATCGAACTTACGATTGTAAAACCGAGCCCGGAGGATACATTGAGGAAGAATCTTGTGATAAAATGGAGTCCTCTGTTGGCTCATCCTATCCAAATCTTTCTGCAACAAAGAAGGTCACTCAGGAGCACAAGGGTGAAACCAGTAAGAAAAAGAAGGGAAAAGAGAAGAAATAGCCATTTATTTGCTGTAATTTATCCATGTCCTGAGATAATTCTTATGTGTCTTATCATGTATGGTTAATTGCTTTCTGTTCTCAACCGGTTATTATGAATAAAATAAATCCTTGGTTGTGTTTCTATGGCTAACGAAAGATGAATAGTTCTCCATGGAATATATTCTTAGCATGCATTACTTAGTCAAAGCCGAAATGAATGGCTCGACAAATAACGCAAAAGCAATTTAATGGTCATTCAATGCTCACTACATTCAATGAAGAGAATAATTTATTTTCTACTATAAAAAGGATGGGTGTGTGCACTCCGAATTCACATTCACTCAATCTCTACATCTCACAACTAGAAGGATCATGGCATCTCATAGGCCATTCACTCGATCCATGACCAAACTGGAGAAAGAGGTAGCTCAAAAGCTGAGAGAGGAACAAGGAGATCTCTATCCAGGAAACAGTGAGCATGCTCCTCTATATCTCTCCTCTGATGATGATCAACCTGAAAAAGATGTTGCTCCTCTTATCTCTGAAGATGAAGAGAATCCTATAGCTGATTTTCATGAAGCTCCACCACCTATCGTAGGAGGACGAGACTTTCCCACTGCTGAAGGTTGGAAAAATCCGCTTGCTAATCATGATTATCTCATGTACTTGAGCACTAATGCCAGTGTATCTGAATCTGATAGTGAAGCTAACACAGCAACCACTCCCTCTGGATCTAAAACTGTCAAAACTGCGAAATGGTTTCGCAAGGAGCTGGGAAAAATGATGTCGATGAAGGGCATGGCGAGCAAGGATGCCAAGGGAAAAGGAAAGAAATGAATCTTTCTGTTTCATTATCTTATGTGTACCCCTTTATGATGTTTCCCCATGACTACCAGAAATAAACATCTTTTATTAAGCAATAACAAAACTTTACCTGTTATCTCAACACGAATGACAACACGCTGAAAGTCACAATGACAACACGAGAGAAGTAGATCTTTATTTGATTCACTTTATCTTTCAAAGCATGCAATGTCATATCTATCCTCTCTCGTCAGGAATCTTCCTAAACATTGGAACTTTACGTCTTATTGTGTTTAGTATCTCATATGGAATATGTTTCGTACCTCGGTATGAACACCCATTCTGGCTATAAAAAGACACATCTTATGTTGCTGTCATCATACTAGTTCTTCACAATGGATAAAGGAAAGAAAAAGGTTTCCTCTACTGTCTCCTTGCCGAAAAAGGACTTGAAAGAAGTCCAAGAGATGTTCAAGTCTCTTAGTTTATCAGTCGAACATGGAGAAAGTTCTCATGGTTCGGTTGCTAAGAAGCTCCCTTCGACTCTTCTCCAGAAAGTGTCGCCTCCACTTGGTTCATCATCCCCTACGATTAATGCTTTCAAAGACGATCCATCTTATTTAATGTGGAGGGACTTCTGTGAGGATCATATCCAAGAGCTCGATGAGCAGCTGAGAAAGAGGGTGAAATGAACTTAAGGATACCTCTATCTCGTGTAGACCGAGAGATGTATGTAAAATCATCCATGTTAGTTTGTGTAATAACTCATCTCTATGTTACGTGTGTGCTTCCTTGTGGTCTAATGCATCTATGATTATAAATTTCGGCATCTCGAAACTCTCTCTCACCCGAGAGTTAAATAAGTTGGTCACAACATGAATTTAAACCAGATCATACGTCTTGGTGGTCCACTAACCCATGCTCCTATGTCAATTGATGCGACACGCATTTAATGGAGATGTTTTATACTCGAGTATCTTTCTCTTTCCTATTTAATGCAGAATGATCAAAATTGATCTGATACTGGGCTTATCAGATATACCCGTCGTATCAGTTTTCCTAATTGGTCGAATAAGAGAATACTCACCTATTCAACTTCAAGAAAAAGGGCCGGGTCAACCGTTCGAGCTCCTTGGCCCATTAGAAAACGTCTGTGACATCCATTCCTATAAAACCTAAATCATCATCTTCTCTCCCACTTTTCCAAAACTTCCTCAACACTCCAAGTTTGAAAATCTCTCAGAAATCACAAAATTTCTCCAAGCATCAAAACCTCTCAGAAATTTTCCTCCCAAGCTTTGAAACCCAGAATACTCATATTTATATCTCTGAATTTATGGCAAAATCATCCAAAATACCGTCCTCCGACGCTGAACAGGAAACACCCTCTACAATGGTGGTACCAAGCTTCCCAACATCCGACATTAACTTCATAGAGTCCAGAGTACCATTCATCATTTGTGGCAGCATGTGGGATGCTCATGGGTTTCAGAAATATGTTCTTGACCGATCTTTTGGAGAAAATGTGATCAATCTTCTCAAGGAAAGTGGTTTGTATAACTTTGTTACTCATTTATACACATACTGGTTTCCAGTGGTTGTCACTTAGTTCTACCTGAACGCAAGAGTTTCTACCGATGGATCGGAAATTACCTCCGAGGTAAATCGCATCGTCGTGGTCCACACCGTCGACGACTTGAAGAAAGATTTTTCCTTTTTGGACCGAGACAAAACCTACCATCCGGATTTCTCTAGTTACTACTACGAGCAGAATGCCTTCTATGAGAAGATAAAGAACAAGCAAGGGCAAACCGAGATTTCCTGGCTTATAAAGAAGAAGTGGTTACGAATGGACTATGAGTTTACAGTTGATATTTTCAACAAAATAGTCGAACACAAGACCTCGGGAACCGATGATGTCACAAATGACAAATTCAAGATGTTGCATGCATTTCTTGGGGGACACAAAGTGGATTGATCGAAGATTGTCTTCAATCAACTTCGCCACATCATCACGAATGGTCGTTCTTCACCAGGGGACATCACCAAAAAGATACGATTTGGCTTTCTAGTCAGCCATCTTCTCGCCACGAAGAAAATCCCTCTACGCGCAGGAGTTTCGCCTGGGTGAAAAGTGTGTCACATGAAATCCAAATCCACTGGATATGACAAACTGAAAGCATTGGAGCTTGGATTGCCATTGGACTTAGTGAAGAAGGAGCGAAAGTCCAAACGATCCAAAGAAATCGATGATGATATGCCCAAAGTACAGTGATCAAAGGAAAACAAGAGTTCCTCTGCACCCGAAACTGAAGAACCACCTACTGCACAACCCGAATCATTACCAAAAGTTCCTGACACAGCTCAACATGTACTTGAGAAGATATCTTCTTCATCAATCCAACCTGCCTCTACACCTACATAACCGGAAGCAATCACGAAAGCAAACTCTAAGAAGACTCCACAAATTTCATCAATTGAACCCGTAATAATTGTTGATTCCTCCGAAGAAGAAGATGACGTTGCCCACACCAGTCTTGTGAAAGCCTCAAAAAGCCAATTTCGGCCTACCATTGCCAAAGCTAATGAAATCATGGCGGAACTGGCTCCCCCTCCTGTGTCAATCTTACCACCTAAACTGAAGAAGAAGTTTGCACCGTCTCAGGGGGGAAAAAACGAAAAGAAAGGACTCCAAGAAGAAAAAGAAGAGATCAAGCAGCTCCGAGAGTTTGAAGAAAACTTCCTTACCACAAGAACTCATCCAGGCAGAGCAACTCAACACGAGTCTGACACAAGAACCTGCTGCGGTGGATAAGGATGCTCAAGGCTCGCAAGTTCTGAATGACCACTTAAGTCTCCCACAGGAACCTGGTCAGCCAGAAGAGATGAGAGAAGTGGTCACTGCACCAATTGTTTCCTCTACACCTTCTGTTGAAACAACCCTCCCACAAAAACCTACCCGAACAAAGCAGATGGCTCCCATTCTGACATAAGAACCTGTCAGGGTAGATGAGGATGAAATTGCACCACATCTTTCGAGTCACTTAAATCTCCCACGAGAACCCGGTCATCCAGCTGAGACGAGAGAAGTGACTACTCCGATTGAATCCAATCCGAAAGAAGCTCTACCCGAGCCTGAAGTCTTACAAGAAGCGGTCATACCCGAGAACTCTCAAGCGATTATATCAGTACCCGAAGCTATCCCAATTCCCCCATCAAAAGATCAACAGCTTCGAGAATCCATTGAGAACGAATTCAATAGGGTCATGCAATGGCAGAAATGGCGAACTTCTCCATTAAAAACTTTTCTTGAAACGTTGAAAGAGATGAAGGATGAAGAAGAGTTTGCTCTAGAATGGATCGGCACCCAAGACATTTATGAAGCATTACGTCTTGAAACCATCAAACATGTATACTCCTACAAAGTGACCCATCGCACTCTCGGGAAAGAAAAAGCACCCATTTGCATTGAGTTAAACAAGCCGCCATTGGACCCAGCCTTCGACGAAAAAATGAAAGAATTTCGATATGCTCTCCTCCTGTCAAAAGTCAAGACAGAGTTAGAACGAACTCATCAGAACGATCTGGCGTGCAATGTCAGCGGACTAAAAGATGACGAAGGAAGCGAACTCTGACTCGGATGAAAATGCTGATGATGAAGACCAATGTACTGATGAAAATCATGAAAATGAAGAAGATGATGAAGATGATGATGAGAAATCAGGTGATGAGCAGAATGATTCTAATGGCGATGATGGAGATGATGATGATGATGATGACGGAAAAGCTGTTGACAATGATCTTGGTGATGATAACTCGAATGACGATGATAATGATGATGGCGATTCGGACTATGATAGTGAATCTCCTGTCATAGGCAACACCGAATATATACCTGAACGATCACTTGCCCCTAACTCATCTCCACCAAAAGAAGAACCATCTTGTGAGTTACCTCTCGCCATGCTACCTCCTCTCCCAGATAAAGCTCGTGATGACAACATGGATGCATCACCGCGTGATGAATCGGGAAGCATCACCTCAAGCGCCTGACCAAGAGCCTGGCATGGACTATTTAAGTCCAGAGCACATCATGCACCAAGTGCTGAATGCACTTTTTAATGTTGAGATTATTCATAAGCAATATCTGGCTCACCGAGAAAAAGACAGCTGAAACATAACAAACTTATCTAGCAAAGTGGACCACCTGATGCAGAAAATGTCTCGGCAACAACCTAGCACCTCCATTCCGGATACTCAAGGCAAGCTTGAACACAAACTCGGTCAACAACAAACTATCCTTGACTAAATTGCTAAGGAACAACATGCTCTCAAACTTGCTCAATTCGGCCTCAAAGAACGATTTGATCTTGCATGTACAAAGATTGACATAGGGCATGACAACATGTTTCAGATGGCAGAATATCAACTCACTATGCTCGAGTATGTCAAGGATGTTCTGAATGCGGTTAAAAGTTTGACCAGATTCTCTGACTCTTCGTGTGATGATGCCAAAAGGGGGAAAAATCAAGAAAGGATGATGACAAGGGCAAAGATAGAAATAGATCACCACCACGTGGTAATGAACCTAGAAGAATCAATGAATCCTCCACGAGACATGAAGAGAGAAGAAACCCTCCTCCAAGGAGCACGAGATCACCACCTCCAGAATCCAGATCTCAACAACAATATCCTTCCGAATTCTCATTTATTGAAAGGACAAACAGAGATTAAAAGATCTTCGCCAAAGGCTGATGCGTAATGACCACACGTACTGACCATATGAAGAAGGAAGTGGAAAACGTTTTGAAGGGTACAACATACCTGTGTGGATGAAGAAAAGAGATAATTACTTCAGGCAAGTTCATCAAACTCAAAGGAATGAAGAGATCAAGAAAGCAAATCGTGAACTTTGGAATAAGCAAGAAGAAGCGAGACTTGCCAGAGAAAAGGAGCTGGCTGAAAGAGAAAGAATCAAAGAAGAGATAAGGGATGTCACGAAAGTCAAGAAAAATGCTACCCTAGAGTCAAATATAATACTGCCTTCAAAATTCACAAAGAATCTGGAAAGAGCTATACCGAAGGAATGCACTCATTTGAACTGATTGCCTGGTGGAATCTCGGCATAATTGAAGGAGAAAACATCCTCGAAGCATACAACAATTACGTAATTAGCAACATCAAAGGAGAATATGAAGAAATTGTCAGAGAAAGCTCAATCCAAAAATACAGAGAGCATATCAACCGAGAGATCGACATGAAGAGGATGCTCAAGAAACAGAAAGAGAGAGATGACAAGGAAAGAGAAGAAGCTCACATTTATCTTAATCTATCGTGTCTTTATCTAACTTATCAGGTTTGTTTACTTGTACTGTTTTACATTTATTAGAAACTATATGTAAACTCTTCTATAAGCCTGTTTTGAAATGAAAGGAAAGTATAGGTTTTGGCATCATCATCAAAGGAAAGTATAGGTTTTGGCATCATCAAAAAGTGGGAAATTGTTAGGAACATATGTATTAGGATTTTGATGATACCAATGTAACTTAGAAGTAGACCCCTAACTTTTTGTCACTTATTTCGTTACCTTCGTTCTAGACGAAAGGTACCTTAACTCACCATGTAATTCGTGTTAAGCTAGACAAACACACGAAACCGAGTTAAGATCTTCTTTAGTTAGGTCTCTCTCAATGAAAGAAGAGCAGTTCGATGAAGCACAGTCTCATCTCTACTGGACAACGAAAGATAAGATGATCTTCTACAACAGAAAGCAGAAGCCGAAAGAAGACTTCTGATCAAGAGACCTTTTTTGGTTGTCAAGACAACTCATCTTCTCTCAACACAAGAAGAATGTTGTCAATATGTGTGACACCCCAAAAATCCACACTCCAATCTATGAATTATTTGAGTAATTAATTCTAATTCTTTTGAGGAATTGATTCCTAAAATCCTGATTTTTAATACTCAAGGACGAGTATTTGACTAGTCAATCTTTAAGTTGTGTTGTACCTTGTGCTTTGAGAGGAGTTCCCTTGTTCCTTACACTTTCTAAGGGTTAGTAAGGCTATCCTTGTCTTTTCACAAAGAGCTAGTGTTTTAACCTAAACCTAGAAGACTTCTTCATTTCATTCCTTACAATTCCTAGAAAATATCTCTACCTTCTCTCTAGAAAAGAAGAGTAGCTTATTCTCCAAGCCAAGTTGAGACCCTTATCAAGATTCCAAGTTTTGCTACCAAGATTCAACCTTTCCCCTATTTGGGCATCTAGGAGGGTAAGATCTAAGCTTGTCTAGTCTTTTTGGTTCCATCTTAGTTGTCTTTTTCTTAAAGGTAGGATCTTTATGATCTTTTGGTTTGATCTTGAAGTGGGTTTGAGAAGTGAGCCTAGTGAAGAGCTTGTTATGGTGTAAAGAGAAGTCTTTTGGTCTTCAAGAGGTAACCCATGCTCTACAAAACCTATTTTGCTTACCTATACAAGATTTCTTGGATTCTACTTGTTCTTTCCAATGAAATGTGAGGGGTTTATGCATTTATCTTGTGATATTGCATATCTAGAGCTTTTGTTTAGGGTTCCTTTGTGCCATTGCTTAGCATTTTCCATGATTCAAGTCATTTTGTTGTATTGGGTGAGATTTGGCATGTTTTGGACTTGAATTTGTGTTTGGAGAAGAAAATCCCCGAAGGGATTTATTGTGGAACAGGGATGTTCCCGCGGGTGGAATGGCGGGCGGGGCACCACCCTCCGACCTACCCGCGGGTACATAGGCCTGTGGGGATGTGTTCCCGCAGGCGGGACCACGGGTGGGGCACTACCCGTGGGTCCACCCGCGGGGAACACGATGGTGTTCGTTCGGGATTTGTTCCCCGTGAATCGGTTGTCTCGGTATTTGATCTTTTGGCTTCCCAATGTTCTTTTGTGGAACTATTTGAGTGTCTTCTTGATGTTTTGTAGGTCTAGAACTATATGGTAGGTATCCATGTAGGACTTTGGTGTCTTGAATCATGCTAAGTGTTCAACATTGTGTTTCGTTGGACCAAGAGGTGTCTTGTGTGTTCCTCGGAACTATCTTGAGTTTCCCCGTTGATAAGCATGCTAGTTTGTTGTCTTAATGCTAGCGTGTGTTTTGTTCGTACCTTCCATTTGGTTGATGTTAACTTGTGTTATACATCGTTGTTGTCGTTGGGTGGTGACCCATTCCTTGATTGAGTGTGCTTCATACCTTCGTTGTAATCCGTTGATTGATTCGTGTGAGTGGTGGTGCATGTGTGGCTCTACCTGGATTGCACGATTAGTGGTATGGGACACTAGTCACCAAGGTATTGCAGCGGTCCTCGTGGTGGCCGTCACGTGATTGGGGGATAACATGTGTTATCCGGGCATGTGTTTCTGTGATTGGTGGTGTTTCGTTGGTGGTTATAAGTGGGGGACGACGGTCCCGGCGGAATAAGGTTGGACTTGGCTGTACAGGGGATCCTGGAGGTAATGGTTGGCATGAAGGTACAAGGTTGGGGGTAGCTATAAGGTTGGAACAGGGTATAAGGAAGGCATACCAACTCGCGATGGGTGATGTTGCGAGGGCTTGTAAAGCTGGCGTTGTGTGATCTTCTCTCGTGACGTGTGTAGTCACGGAGACTTGTGGTGTTTTGGCATGTGTTGCCGGTGGGTGAGTCTTTATCTTTTGTGTGTGGTTAACCTTCGTGGTTTGGGATGTGTTTCCGGTGTTATCCTTGTGAGTGATGAGTCTTGTGTTGTCATTTGATCTTGGTTTTTAACTTATATATATATGTATTCCGTTTCGAAAATGGTTTTTATATCTTATATCTACCTATGTATGATACTTAACGGTATTGGTGGGTTACCCGCATTATCGCTGACCGGGCGTCGTCCCAATGTTTATCTTTGTATCTTTCAGGTGATGTTTAGACGAGCGCGATGTCTAGAGCCTAGTAGCTTAGCACCTTTACCTTTGTGGTTTTTGTGGCCTGTGCGCCAATGTTTTTAGATTTTTTTAGATTGATGTATTGGGATAGTGTTATACACTTGCAGATTGTTGCCTTAGCGTTACCTAGTGTGGTATACATGGCATAACACCCCTTTTTGGATTTCTTTTATCCAGTTTCCGTTTATCTTCCGTTGTGCTAGTTTTGTTGTTAATCTGCATGTGTTAGGGCTTCAATTGGGCCTTGATTTTGGGGGGTGTTACAGTTGGTATCAGAGCCTAAGTTTTGAGCCTAGGAAGAGTTAAGTCTAGACTTTCTAAGTGGTTAAGTGTGTTTTGAGACCTCTAAGCGACCTTAAGAAGCTAAGTGTTAGGCTTGGGACTCTAGGTTGCGTGGTGAAATGTGTGTTGCTTTCTGTCTTGCTTGTTTGCGATGCTTCCTCGTCCCCACGCTCGCACCCCAGAGACCCCGACCAACGAGCAGCTCACTCAGAATCTCCATCAGCTGACGCAGACGATGCAGTCGCTCAGTGAAGCCTTGCTGAACAATAATCAAGCTGTGCCACCTCCACCTCCTGCTGGGCATCGCGATGTAGGTCGTTTGGTATCAGGGCATCGGCCGCCATCCTTCGCTGGCGAGGAAGACCCTGTAGTCCTTGAAGAGTGGCTACGGGTGTTTGATAAGATTTTCACCGTGGTGGGTTATCCCGACGAGAGGAGAGTAGAACTGGCAACGTTCTACTTCTGCCAAGAAGCTATTCTGTGGTGGGTTCACGAGAGTCCGACCTTCCTTGAAGAGCCTGGGTTTGATTGGACCGCGCTCATGGACAGAATGCGCGAAAGGTTCTACCCAGCGCATGTGCGAGCCGCCATGTTTGATGAGTTCCTTCACCTGCAGCAAGGACCTCTATTTGTGGTTGAGTACCACAAGAAGTTCTTAGAGTTGGCGCGCTTTGCGAGGATACTGGTGCCTACAAAGCTTGCCAAGGTTGAGCGTTTCGTTGCCGGTCTGAATTATGAGGCACGAAAAGCGTTGACGGTGAGTAGGCCTAGTTCCCTTAAGGATGCGTATCTGTGTGCCGCGAATCTGTTTCGTGTTCAGCAGCTTCAGAAGAGTTTGCTTGAGTTGGCCAGTAAGAGAGTTGAGAGTGGAGGTTCTTCTGCCTTCAAGAAGCCCCGACCGACTTTTCCGGCTAGAGTTGTGTCTTCTTCTCAAAGACCTGTAAGAATGGAGCCTCAAGTTCAGACTAAGTCAGTTGGTTGTCGTAGGTGTGGGAAGGTGCATTCGGGCCAGGATTGTTTTGGCTAGGTGTTTAGGTGTTTTCGTTGTAGAGTTGGTGGTCATAGATTCGCGAAGTGTCCCCAGCTTGCCGGTCAGAGAGCGTTGCTGCCACCCTCGAGAGCCGGAGGAGCATCAGGAGGGAGTTCAGGTCGCGGAGCCGTCGGATCTAGGCCGCTGGGGAGGGTCTTCGTGACGGCGCGTTCGCAGGCGGAGTCGGAGGGTTTGGTGGATGAAGAGTTAGCAGGTAACCCTTGTTTTCGAGCCTATCCTTGTTCCCCGAGAGTGTTGTGTTCTTTGTTGCCTTGAGTGCTATCTTGTGTTTCGTAGTTGTCTTTGTTTGGCAATCCTCGGCATGCTTTCCTTGATAGTAATTCGTTGGATGCTTAGTATAGACTCTTTCCTTGCTAAGTGCTTTCTTTAGTTGGCATATAAATCTTGTTTTCTGGTAGCCATCTATCCTTGAGTTATCTTGTGCTTAGATCAATTCTTCCACCCTTGTACTTGGTTGGTCTTACAACAATTCCTTGTGCATTTCCAAAAAATTTTTCAAGTATTCTTTGATTTGGAAAATAGCAAATCCATACCAAAAACCTCTCCTTGTGTAGCTTAAAAGCCAATCCAAATGTTTAAATGTAGCCTTAGAGTTCCAAACCCAAGCCTAATCTTTGTCAACCCAACCTCTAAACCACTTGAGCCAATTGTCTTTCTTAAAACCTAACCTATTTCAATTACACCTAAACCTTAAATTCCCACTTTGTTCAAAATCCCCAAACTTAATCATCGTTTTCCCCAATCTCACCCAAAACCCTAATTTCCCCAAATTATCTTTCTCCTTCTTTCCTCCCTACCCGTGAAACACCCAACACCACCCCACCCTGTCACTCCTTTCGCAACCCGCCACCACCAACCTGCCCGTCGTGCCGCCGTCGCCGAGCCACCGCCTCGCCGCCGTTCGCCGTCGCAGCAGCCGTTCGCCGTCGCGACGGCGCCGTCGCTGTGAGAGAGTGCCGCGAGAGAGAGAGAGAGAGAGCCGCGAGAGAGGTAGAGAGAGCCGCGAGAGAGAGTAGAGAAGAAGGAGAGCCTTGGGTTCTTTTGGTTGAGCTTTGGATCATCTTCAGTCATGCCTAGAAGGTCAAGTTTGGCAAGGAAAGCGGAATGGGTGGATGCCCGCTACCTTGTGCTTGAATGTAAAGCTTTTGATCCGGAATCTTTTCCTAGTTCCTTGTTGGATTTGCTTAAGTTTCAAGGTTTGTTGGATGGGTTTCTCGCCATATAGGTCTAGAACTATATGGTAGGTATCCATGTAGGACTTTGGTGTCTTGAATCGTGCTAAGTGTTCAACATTGTGTTTCGTTGGACCAAGAGGTGTGTTGTGTGTTCCTCGGAACTATCTTGAGTTTCCCCATTGATAAGCATGCTAGTTTGTTGTCTTAATGCTAGCGTGTGTGTTGTTCGTACCTTCCGTTTGGTTGATGTTAACTTGTCTTATACATCGTTGTTGTTGTTGGGTGGTGACCCATTCCTTGATTGAGTGTGTTTCATACCTTCGTTGTAATCCGTTGATTGATTCGTGTGAGTGGTGGTGCGTGTGTGGCTCTACCTGGATTGCACGATTAGTGGTATGGGACACTAGTCACCAAGGTATTGCAGCGGTCCTCGTGGTGGCCGTGACGTGATTATAGAGTTGTGGCCTGAGTGATGGGTCCACGTGATTGGGGGATAACATGTGTTATCCGGGCATGTGTTGCCGTGATTAGTGGTGGTTCGTTGATGGTTATAGGTGGGGGACGACGGTCCCGGCAGAATAAGGTTGGACTTGGCTGTACAGGGGATCCTGGAGGTAATGGTTGGCATGAAGGTACAAGGTTGGGGGTAGCCATAAGGTTGGAACAGGGCATAAGGAAGGCATACCAACTCGCGATGGGTGATGTTGCGATGGCTTGTAAAGCCGGCGTTGTGTGATCTTCTCTCGTGACGTGTGTAGTCACGGAGACTTGTGGTGGTTTGGCATGTGTTGTCGTTGGGTGAGTCTTTATCTTTTGTGTGTGGTTAACCTTCGTGGTTCGGGATGTGTTTCCGGTGTTATTCTTGTGAGTGATGAGTCTTGTGTTGTCATTTGATCTTGCCTTTTAACTTATATATATATGTATTCCGTTTCGAAAATGGTTTTTATATCTTATATCTACCTATGTATGATACTTAACGGTATATGTGGGTTACCAGCATTATTCGCTGACCGGGCGTCGTCCCAATGTTTATCTTTGTATCTTTCAGGTGATGTTTAGACGAGCGCGATGTCTAGAGCCTGGTAGCTTAGTACCTTCTCCTTTAGACTGTGGTTTTTGTGGCCTGTGCGCCAATGTTTTTAGACTGTTTTAGATTCATGTATTGGGATAGTGTCATACACTTGCAGATTGTTGCCTTAGCGTTACCTAGTGTGGTATACGTGGCATAACACCCCTCTTTGGATTTCTTTTATCCAGTTTCCGTTTATCTTCCGTTGTGCTAGTTTTGTTGTTAATCTGCATGTGTTAGGGCTTCTATTGGGCCTTGTTTTTGGGGGGTGTTACAATATGTCTCATCTGAAGATCATCCTAGGAATGAGAGCACACTTATCAACGTACATTAAATGCAACAATACTATTTTTCAGAGCTAGAAGACAAAATAAGCAAAAGGGCTTGTCTCCAATGTCTATATAGTACAACTGCATTTAATGAAGCAATAAATGCACAAGGCTCTCCGGTTATTGACCACTGGATCATAGATTTGAAATGCCATCTCCCTCCAACGGATGGATTTCTTCTCACCTATAAATACCCATCTTCTCTATGATAGAAGGTGCTGGTTTTTAGAACAATCGAATACTCATTCTCAAAAGCTCCTTATATTAAGAATACTTTCTCAAGCTTTTGAAACCCAGCGATTATTCAAGGTGTGATATTTGAAGAAGGCATATCTGATTTCATTCACACAACCTTGAAGAAGTCTTGAAACTTTGTACACGCTGATTATTCATCAAGTCACCAGCTAGTCAAGACTTCACCGTGTTGGAGAAACTCGAAGATTATTCATATCCAACCCTCAACTCTGAAGAAGACGTTGATAGAGGCGGAGTAAAATCTAGGAGTTGAAAAACCTTCAAGTAGTTTTCCGGCTTAGTGATCAAGGAAGCTATCTTGGTGTAATTTGTACTAGGAGTGATAGTGCAAACCTTTCACGAGTTGTGGAAGAAGAGTGGAGTAGGCACAGTTGGCCGAACCACTATAAAAATCTCTTGTCTCTATCACTTTACATTTCAGCACTTTACTTTGGTGCATCGCATGTCATACCTCTAACCGAAAGTCTTCTAAAATATCAAACAGTGCAAAGAAACTTAAAACTTGCATCACATATCCGCTGCGTAATAACCCCGAAAGGAGTTATTTTCGTGAAAAATCGAATTGAATCTATTCACCCCCCCCCCCCCTCTAGACTCTCCTTTCGACCCTACCGGGACCAATAAGTGGAACTCAGTCAAAGTCTTTCAGTCAAGACCCTATCTACAAGGATCTTTAAATCTAAAGGAACAGCTTAAAATGAGAAGTTAGAAGATGCACATTTTTGGATCAAGGAAGCACTTCAATACTACTATAAAATGCTACCTTGTTTAGAATTTCTTTTCATGTTTTTTAAAAGAAGAATTTCTTTCATCCAAAATCTGATATATTATATTCTCAGATCTGGTTGGTTCTTACTGGTGAAGGAGGTTTCACAACGAGTTTATGATGCAACGAAGATAGCCTGCATGTCAAGTCCATGGTGTTGCTAGAGCAGGCGCTGGAGTAGTGTGCTGGAGTAGTGTAGTTTATGATTTAGTGTGTAATGTATTCCCCTTGTACTCCTTGTTGATCATCTAGATGATTGGGCTGACGTGAGTGGCCCCGCAGACGTAGGAGTAAGGCTCCGAACTGTGTGAACATTTCCTGGTGCACCGTTCCATTTGTTGTTTTTATAATTAATTTCTTTATTATGGTCTGGAGTAGATCCTCCTGGAGCTAGTCCAACTTAATAATTGAATTAAAATTTAGTAGGAACCTTAAGGCTATCTCTTGCATTCACGATCCACGAGCTTTTTCAGGCTTGCATTGTGGTCCAATTCAACACCTCTCCCCCTTTCCTCTTGCCTACTTGATTCTAACTCTTCTTCTCGTAGATGAGATGGCCCTAGTTGTCTTCATTTCCTATAAAAAGTGATTCACAAGCAAAGGACCAAAAAACAACATTCTCGGGTCCCTATATGTTAGTCAAGAAAATCAAGTATTTACATATGCAACTATCAATAGGGTTTGAAGCATTGGTGATGAAATCAAGATGCATTATTATCACAAATATTCACCAAGAAGAACAAATAGCCTCATATTCGTATTCAATTCAAACAAATGGAAAACTAGCAAGACTTCCACAAATTAGATTCAAACTAACAACTCCACACTTCTTCCCCTCTCTTTTCGAATTCAATTACAAAAGAATAAGATAAACAATTCAATTTCCAAGGGGAATTCATACATAAAAAAATGCAAATACAAAATGGTATGAACAAAGAAGTAGTAGCAATTATACACATTTCACACATGAATTCTTCATTCAACAATTCAATTCAACATTTTTATTTACAAAGCTAAGGCTAGACACAACAAGTAATAATCAACAATTATGAACTAATCAAAGTAGGATAGAAATGGGACGGTGTACTAATGATGTATGGGTGTACCTTGGTCATTCTCATGTGTTGAAGTTGGGAGTTGAATAGAGGTCACACTCCGCAATGGAGACCTTCCACGCATGTAGACCGTTTCACGCATGGCCCACGCACGTGGGAGAAGTGCATGGATGTTTCTCTGACCAACCCACGCACACCCCCACACACATGGGAGGAACGCGTGGACTTTTCTGTGTCCAATCCACGCACCTTCCTACGCACGTGGGTGAGGTGCATGGATCCTAATGCTTCCCGTCTCTTGCAAATTGCCTCTCCCTTTTGACATTTTCGGCTCCTTAGTGACTTTCCCTACAATGTTAGCTCAAGTGCAAAAATACAAAAATATCGAAAACACAATTCAAACACACAATTAAAACAAAACACATATTTTTGTCATTTTTTTCATTTTTTCTTGGCTTGCCTCCCAAGAAACACCACATTTTACGTCTTTGGCTCGACGAACATGATGTTACATGTCAAAGCGCACAAGAAGGGGGACTGGGCCAATAGTATCGTCCACCTTAGCATTGAGATATGCCCAAACATGCCGGCCATTCTCAAACACATAAGCAAAATAAAGGTGCACAATTTTATTCAAGATCATGCAAGGAAATACATAAGGAAATAAACTTTCTCCCACAAAAATATTGTGCCCTTTCTCTCTTAGGATTTGAAAATCACAAATACCCTTATATGTTTTATGCATTTTTCTTTGATAGTTTATATGATGGTTTCACTCTATATTACCTCTTTCAAATTCTTAAATAATTCTTGAGTGCTATAAATTATGGTGTAGTATGTTGGTTTCAAGGATCATCTTTGTGGTATAAGTGAGGTAAATATATATATATATATATATATATATATATATATATATATATATATATATATATATATATATATATATATATAGTTTAAAATAAATGCGAGTGTTTTATTTATGTTTATTTGCAATAATTCAAATATTCTACTCCGCTGAATCAGCCACCTACACATGTACCATAAATAAATAAATAAGTGTTATTGTCTAGTTTATGAGTACACACAAAATTGAAAACTCAAACATACAAGGCATTAAATTGCGAGGTTTATTTGGGGAAGTTCTCTTTAGAAAAAGTCATAAACAGACAAAAATAATGAGTGAACTCTGGAAGGGACAAGCATTTGCATTTTAATTTTAATAAATGCGTTTAATCCTTGTTTCCTTCATGTTTTGCACTTGCATTGTGATAGAATATTTATGAATTTGGCTTAGGTTATATGTGGTGAAATTTGCATATTTATACTATTGAGTTTTTGTATATATCATATAAGGGATAACAGCACACGAGCACTAGTTCTTTATTTATTTTGTGTTAAAGTTATTTTTGTTATAATCCATTATTTTATGCACTCTTTGAGTTGACATAAATTTTGCATTGATGATGCAAATAAATTTGAAATATTATTTGGGTGAAGCTTGATCTAATACTTGTTTTTATTTTCTTTATCTTTTCTTGTTAATAATATATTTGCTTGAGGACAAGAAAAGAAATAAGTGTGTGGAAATTTGATAAACATTATTTTAATTTTAATTTTTAATAATCTTTTTATAGTTAACTTATACTAAATGATTAATTTTATATCTATTTTATTTATTATTGTCATAAATAGCTTTGTTAATATTATTTAAGTTTAGGATTGTTTTGATTAAATTTGTTTATTATTTGAATTCTATCAGAATAATAATTCCTTAACCCAATTTTTTATTATTATTATTATTATTATTATTATTATTATTATTATTATTATTATTATTATTATCATTATCATTATCATTATCATTATCATTATTTGATATATTATGTTAGGCCCAAGACTTACGCATTTAATAAAGCATCGCCCAGTCTCGCGGAATGGACCGGTGGAGCAGTTAAGCTGGGTGTATTATTGCAGTTGGCAGTGAAGGGTGAAGAAGAAGAAATAAAACTGTTTCATCGTTTACTTTCTTTGTTTCAGAGGGGAACCATTTATATGAGAGGGAAAGAAACCAAAGGGAAGAAACTGATTCTAACTAACTTTCCTAACAGATATAACAGAAAGATTAAAGCTGATTACAACAGATTCTAGCTAGCTTTGTAGAGTGTTGTTTGCATGTGTTGACATGTATAAAAGGGAGGCCAAATCTTATCATCTCATCATCAATTTCACTCCAGAGCCATTCCAATCGGTACGGCTGGGTTTTCCAATGATGACTTCCGACATTGCAGCGAATTTCTTCGGCGACGATTTGTCTCTTCATTCGGCAAGCAACTCCAAATTTTGTATTGCTATGAATTAATTCCAAATTTTCTTCGTTTGGCAGCCTTTCCAAGGTTTAATTTACTTTTGGTTGTGGGAAACATGATAGATTCCAATTTCATTTGCAATTCTCTCTTGATATTAGTATGTTTAGTTAATCATTTCTTTAATTATGTTAATTCCCGCGGCACTTTGATTAGTATGTTTAGCATGAATATTTCATATTAATTTATTTAATTATTCCATCAATTACGTTTAATCCTATAATTATGTATTGCAATTAGTCATTACTTTTCTAAGCTTTGATTCAATTATTCTACATTTAAGTTTCTTAATTATTGGTTTTTGTTTCTAGCACTTTAAATTGTTAATTTAATTGTCTTAATTTCAAGTCCGTAAAATTGCATTGTATCAATTCTCTGTGTGTTGGGCCCTTGCTTTTGCACACTATCACTACAATTGACTCGTGCACTTGCAAGGACACATATTAAAATTGTCCATCAATATGCAAAGTATTGGTGCCCACTTCCAAATCAAATAGCAAAACAAGATATGTACAAAAAAAAAAAAACAAAAAAAAAAAACAAAACAAAAAAAAAACAAAAAAAAAACAAACAAAAAAAAAACAATGAAATGAATGGGTAACCTAAAACTCTTATCAATACACTACTAGATGTCAAAACACACTCTACTTATGTGACAACCCAAAATTTAATTTTATAAAATCCGATTTTAAGAAATTCCAAAACAACCATTTTTACTCCCTAAAATTTTTTGAAAAAAGAACGGTGTTTGAATAAAATATTTCGAGTGAATTTTTTTTTAAAATAAAATTCTTCACCAAGAGTTTTAATTCAAAAATCCTAAATTTTCGGGTACTTCGCGTACCACGTTTTAAAATGAGAAACCAATATGAGTGTAACCGGGAGAAATCCAAGATGTCTAAATTAAGTGTTTGACTAGAAAATATTTTTGGGAAAATTATCTTTTAAACCCAAAACTATTTTAAATAGAAAATCTAGCCCATGGTCCATGGAGTATGGTGGACCACAAGCCATACAAACAAAGTCTGATGCATTTCTCTGCAAAGTCTTATTTACAACTTTGTCATCCACAAATCATGGGGAATCCTCCTAGGGTTTTGCACCGCTATAAAATGTTAGCAAGCTCATTTTTCCTCCTCTGATTCCATTCTTAGCTTCCCATTTGCAGCTGCAACAAGAAGAATTCACAGTAAGCTATTCTTCAACCTTTCCATCCATTCATCAGCTTTCTCTTATCTTTCTCTTACCTTTTTCCTCTGAGGTCTTGTAGTGAGTAGTGTATGGTTTGTTTGAGTTGTTTAGGTGGTGAAGAAAGAGGTATTTACCATGGGAAGAATGTGGAATCCCAGCTCAAGGAAGAAAGCTGCAAAGGTATAACCCCATGGATTCCCAAATCTCTTTTGACTATGCGAAGTCATTGATATATAGTTAGAAACGAGTGTAAATGCTAGAATATTGTGTGTTTGAGCTATTAGATGACTTGTTGATGTTGTATAATGTGTTGGTGATGTTTTGGAAGTGGAAAATTATCTGAAAATGCTTGACAGGTGAAGAAGAAGCCTCCAGTGCACAACACAGTGTGCACCAGATAGAAGTCACGGGCCTAGCCAACGACCCATGAGGGGAGCCGATGGCTAGAGCCGTGATGGGACGGCCCTAGGCAAGGGCTGTGGCGCTAGGCCGCCGCCGGGCGGTCCCAAGCAGCGAGGCTCCTCTGGCCCCGCCGCAAGCTCCGTTGGTTTTGTCTGTGCAGTGGTCGGGCCCTTGTGGCTCGGTACCTTGGGGCCGTCATGACGCACGTTTGGACTTTGATTTCGTTGAATTTGGTTTGGAAATGAGCATGTTATGATAGAATTTGTGAAGCAAATGTGTCATAGAAATGTTCCAGTGTTTGAAATTAAGAAGTATCAGACTTGGTTTTGGCATGTGAACTGCTTGATTCTATTTGATTGTTAAATTGAGAAGCATGATCATTAATTGATTAAGCCTTGTTAGAAAAGTATGCCTAAGGAGTATGTTATGGTTCATAGAGATTATTTGCAAAATTCCAAGTATTGAAGTGCTCAGAGCAAGTTAGTCATGATTGTTATCATCCAAATAATGAGTCTAAGTTGATGTAGTTGAGTTCCAAATGCATGAGAATTATTTGCTAGTTTTGGTCAGATTATGAATTGCAAGCATGATTATGTGACATTTGAGAGTTCATAATAATATATAGAATTGAAGTATGTTGTACAGTAAATTGCATTTCGGTTGAAACCAAATACGGGACATAAGAGAGAGCAGATAAAAATTAGGGCATAAAATATTTAATATATACTAATATTGAAGAACTAACTGCCGATTGCCAAACAAGGACATTGCGAGGTAGTTTCCCACTTCAGTTTGTTGTGTGATTTGAATACTCTTTTTATCAATAAATCCCCCAAGTAGTTAATATGATTGGCTTAATTATATTTTTTTAAACAATTATTATTATTATTATTATTATTATTATTATTATTATTATTATTATTATTATTATTATTATTATTATTATTATTATTATTATTATTATTATTATGATGTATACCATTAAGTCATTTTACATGTTAATCTAAACAGTTAATTTTTTCAAATTTTTTTTTTTACCAACTGTTGATATAATTCGCTGGTCAAATCCGCTAACGATAACTGCTAACTGCTAACTGCTAACTGCTGATTGTCAAACAAGGACATTGCGAGATAGTTCTCACTTCAATTTGTTGTGTGATTTGAATACTCTCTCTTTCAACAAATCTCTCAAGTAGTTATTATGATTGGCTTTATTAATTATATATTTTTAAATTTTTTCACGGTATTAATAAAATATTTGGTAAATAAATAAAATATTTGTTCGCCGATTCAAGTGGTACGTGAGTTGGGTTTAAAACATCGTAGGCCCTGAGAACTGCAAGGGGAGAGGTTCACCACTGGACTCTAACTGCCCGCTGTAGATTTGCATTTCCTCAACTTTTAAACAAATTAACTGGATTAACCAACTGATGAAATGGACTGACTGATTCAACGATGAAGTCATTCAGTAAGGCAGATCATTGAGAAGATTATAGAAAGAGACAACGACACAAAGCAACACACAAGATGTTTACCCAGTTCGATACAATGTGTATCTACGTCTCGGGGACGATCACAAAGGCGTCTAATCCACTAAATCATAATCCAATGTACAAAGGTAGAGAAACAATAATCTCACCCAAGTGTCCCACACAAGGTACGTACCTAGTCTACACAGGTTTAGTGGATTGTTGAAGATGGAGAGCCATGCATACAGAAGTCCAATGAAATCTCTTCACTTGGAGAGCCAACTCTGATGCAGTCCACTTCAGTGACGTTGTTCTCGGTTGTTCCCACAACTGTGTGATCATAGTGTCCTTTCGTTTAAGCAACAATAATTCTTGTCAAGTTCTTCATCATAATCACCATGAACATGTTGTATTGAGAAGAGGCGTGATAATCAAAGATCTGATCTCTTAAACTGGTTTGGAGTGTTTCTTCCTTCTTAAAAGCGTAACCCTAATTCTTGTCGAATAAGAGTACTTATAGTTCCATAGTAAGAACACTCTCCATAGATATCTTTGATTGTAGATGATAGGACAATATTTGAAGAATGTAATCCTAAAGATTCGGTCCATACCTTTCCAAGACACATACGCTGATCTTCTTTCCAATTCTAACTTCTTAAACCGTGTACTGCCTTTAAGGAAACATCTTCCTAAAACAGATCTTCAGTGTCAGTCCCTCTGTTGTTGTATCTAATTAATCAGTCCTCTGTAGAACAAAACCGACACTAAGCTAATCCTATCTTAGTTTGCCATAATAATATTGTCAATTATAAGTTGGAGTTTTTTGAGCAATTAAAACACTAACAAACTCCCCCTTTGGCTATTATTTGGCAAAACAACTCGACTACGTATAAAAACACAAACTGACAGGACAAGGATAGGTTAGCATAAAAACCAAACCAAAAATCTTATTACAAAGCATAACGGAAATAAAACACAGCATACAAGTCATGCTGGATCAAAACAACAGTCATAAACATTCTTCAAACAAGATAGGTGGTGCAATCACAATCAACGCCCAGCCAAGGCCAGAAGGTACAAAAAACACATAAAACACTCCCCCTGAGTTCAACTCCCCCTTTTTGCCAATGATAGCCAAAGCATTGTCAAGCATTGGAGGGAGTCTCACTGTCAGACTTTGCAGGTTCAACAGCAGCAGATTCAGACATGCTTAAACGGAGAAGAACGGTGGCCAATTCAGTACGGGCCCCTGTCAGCTGTTTCGCAATGATGTCGTGAACAGTCTCAAGCTCAGAGACCCTTGCCTTCAATTGAACAGAAAGTTGGAGATCCCTTGCATGTGGCGAATCATCAGCCACTGTATTAGCTTCAGAAGTGGAGGGAGCAATCACTGGTGTAACATCACAAATATGGTCTCCAGTCAGAAGTCGACGGTCAACAGTATAGAGAAGGGTCACCTCACTAGACATAGGTTCAAGGCCCTGCGATGTAAGAACTCCAAAAATCAAATTAGGGAATGACAACCGTAGCTTCTGCTCTCTAGGATGTATCAGGGTGAGAATATGATAGTAGATCGAGGACCCCAGATCAATAGACATCTTTGTTCCAATCCTAAACAAGAGAGGGGCCAACTGCTTGCCGACGGTATGGAAGTGAGCCGAAGGGAGCCAGTTGTGAAGAGCAAGACGGTGCAGGATAACATACTTGGAGGTGAGGTGTGAGATAGGCAGAGTATCCTTTTCACCAGTTGACCACTATCAGCTTGTCCACCAGTGAGTGTCTTAGCCACTAAGTTCTATTCAGTGATTTCTTCTTCTTGAACTCCTTTCAAACCATAATACTCATCGATCATGTCAGGGCCAAAGACATACCATTTTCCTCGAATGAAGATTTGCATTGGACGCGTCCCAGTCAAATTGTTTATCTCTTTATTGAGATTACAGTAGAATTCATAAGTGAGGAGCTTCGAATAAGGACAAATGGAGGAGACAGTCTTTAACAGGACCACTTCACTCAGTAATGGCAGGATGTCGCAAACAGAATTCATCTGGTTTTCATCAACAGACCTTTGAACAATGAGATCTCTCCTGACCATGGTGGACCATTTACCTTGAGCAGTGGAGGAAACAAACTGAGGCTTGTATATAGATGTGTCAGGACTTTCAACAGGTTGAACCTCAGGAGTGATACTCCGTCCTCTGGAACGAGTAAATGGTTTCCCCTTTCGGGTAGAGGATGTGAGAACTACAGCAGGTTGAATAGCAGCAGGACCTTTTTTGCTTAACAGACGACCGCAGTGTTTTGAACACTTGTTGAATTGGAGGATTAGCTTCAGGTTTGACAGACTCACTGGACTTTGTTCTCTTTTCTGGTTGATCCACATCAGCATTGTCATCACCAGACTCAACAACAACTTTCACATGAGCATTCTTTCGTTTGGATCTTCTTGTCTCCTTGGATGAGGAATGATTAGAGGGGCTCGGAGACACAGAGTGACTGGAATCAGAAACATGGGCAGAAGAACTTCCAAGAAGATTTGTTACTTCTCGAATTTTGAAGGTGGTAGAATCAGGATGTGCAGTAGCCTCAATAGTCGGGGGCTTAGATACATGAGCTTGGGTGCCATAGACTTCAGGAAGGATCTTATCATCTTCACTCGAAGACTCAGAAAGATGAATCACACGGTATGGTTCTGGAATGGAGGCAGCAGGCAAACCAGCAAAGTGCCGGACATGTTCAAGACTCTCAGCCAACGATGTAGAGGTGTAGACTGGGACCCCATCTATTTGTTCAGATGCATGGGGGCTTGACAGTTTATCAGTATCAACTTCAGCAGGCAAACTAGAGAGATTTTCAGAAGGACAGATTTCATTTGGGGCAACAGCAATCGCAGGAGGAGGCAGAGTAACATTATCAGCCGAGTAAACAACCAAACTCAGATTGTTGGTCTCCTCAAAAGGTTTATCTTTCTCATCAGACACATCAACAACCACACTTTTCAAAGGATCAGGCTTCTCAGAAGGGATACAAGGGGGGTCATCACTGTAACACCCCGCAATTTTAATTTTTCTTCCCCCTTTCAATTTTATTTTCTCAATTATACGCTTCACATTCAATTACTAAGTCCAATTTTAAAATCTTGAGACTTTAAAGTAATTAAATAAACATACTAGACATTTTCAAAAAAAAAATAAACATACTAGACAAAATAAAGAGATAAGCCATGAGCTAGCAATTTTATATTTTGTACCAAAAGGCATATTCGAACAAGCTAGCTAATATTATGTACACCAAAAAAGAATGAGGCTTCAATTTTTACCTCTTGCCAATTAAGGCATTCACGTGTGCCCTTAACTTCTTGAAGTCTTGTTCTCCTTCATTGAGTTGGTGTGGTGCAGTGACATGCTCGGTAACATAGTTTCCATATGCTTCTTGAATGTTGTCACCCCGCAATACTCCGGCTTGGTACCAAGCAACGCATTCTTCAAATGATCTTCCATCTACCATTTCGTTGCTTGAGTGCCCAAAGAATGTCTCCAACTCACGTACAAGCTTCATCTTGTTTTCTTCATAAATTGATCTTGAAGGTGATGACCTTTGGCATTCTTGTTGACTAGGAAAATCCGAGCTTTGAGCAGTCACAAGATATTCCATAATTCTTCCTTTACCTCGGCCTTGAATCTTCGGTGTGGGAGAGACTCCTCTCGGTGCTCCTGGAGGTCGAACAAGCTCAACTAGTGGTCGTTGTGAAGACGGTCCATTTTTTTGCTTGAGTGCCCAAAGAATGTCTCCAACTCACATACAAGCTTCATCTTGTTTTCTTCATAAATTGATCTTGAAGGTGATGACATTTGGCATTCTTGTTGACTAGGAAAATCCGAGCTTTGAGAGGTCACAAGATATTCCATAATTCTTCCTTTACCTCGGCCTTGAACCTTCGGTGTGGGTGAGACTCCTCTCGGTGCTCCTGGAGGTCGAACAAGCTCAACTAGTGGTCGTTGTGAAGACGGTCCAATCGAATGATTTACCAAATGGCTTGGAGCTCCTCTAGCTCTTTCCCCCTTTTCGGCAGCATCAACATAGCTTTGAAAACTCGCCGAAGCTTTGTCTTGGCTTTTTTGAACTCCAATTAAAAGATCATTATTCATGCCAACTTGGTGTAGTAGAGCTTTCAATTGATTCTCCACCAATCGTAGCCTCGATTCACACTCCGTTCCTTTCTTTCCTAAGTCAAGGAACATCTTCAAGACTTCCCTATTATGCTCTTCTTGTTTGGTAGACATTGTGGCCACATCGCCTTGCATTGATCCTTGTCCAAGTAACAAGAATTCGGCCCTTTCATAAACTTCCTTGTGAAAGTCATCTAATTTGGTATCAACATTACCAAATTGATTGTGGACTTTCTCAAATTCTTGAAAGACATCTCCTCCCAATTCTTGAATTTCCCTACGTACATCTCCAACAATATTTTCTCTTAGAGCATTAATATCAATGGAATGAGAATGTACCTCCTTGTGTGACTCTTGTGGTTGTCTCGGCATGGAGGGTTCAACCGGCTCCGGTTGTTCCACGTATGGTATATTGTCAAGACATAAGGTCTCATCAAGTGTAGGATTGAGTGGCTCGGCAGTGGCAATATTAATTGGCTCGGCACAACTCAAAGGCAAGGGTGACAACTCAATTTGTAACACATTATATTGTGCCTCCATTTGGCTTTCATGCTCTCTTAAATCAGCAATATTTTCTTGAGCATTTTCCAAGTGTTCATTCACTAAATTTGTCACATCCGTAGCCGTGTGAGGTGAAATAACATCAAAACTAAGATTGTCATCCCCAATATTCGAAGGGAATGGATCCAATTCTTGTAAACTTCCACCTTCGGTCTCCTTCAAATGTGATGCTTCTCCCGGTGTACCGTGCACTTCTTTTCTCGAAATAACCAATGCTCGGGCAATATTATCACGAGCAAATCCATCAATTGTTTCAATGGAAACTTCGGGAACCTCTTGGGCCACTTTCTTGCCCCGACTATTGGCAACTTTCTTGATAAAGAATTCATTTATAACCGATAGCCTTGTCGCGGTAGCAAGATTTCTTGTGTCAATCCATGTTAGAGCAAATTCCTCTAACTCAAGAGTATTCGGCCCTATTGTTGTAGCAACCGAATTGTGATCACCAAATCTCCAATTCCTCCAAAATTTCACTCGTTCATACTCCTTTAACAACTCACTATCCGCCCCATATGTTGGAATGTCTTCTACACTCCCAACCTTGCTTGGAATTCCTATTTCTTCATTCAGGTTTGATGGGTGAATTATGGGTGTTGGTAGGGTGACAAAAGGATGGCTACAAGCATCATCACTAGCCCTCCCGTGAGTGTTTGATTCCCCGTGACTAGATGCTCGGATAGAAAGAGGCTTTTTGGTTAGGGAAAGGGTTGATGGGTTTGCCGGTTTTCGTTTTCGGGTGTTTGCTTGTGATGGATCAACAGGGTTTGGGGTTCTAAAGAGGTAATTTTGGTTTTGTATGGGTCTTGAATTGGATAGGGTAACACCTTTAGACTTCAACAACTCCCCAATAACAAAACCATACCCAATGTCATTTGGAAACCATCCATTCACCAACCGTTTTGCTAACCTAATTTGATCAATCATTTGGCCATACACAAACATACCCCAATCTACGGCAACATTATTCACAATAGCATGCATCAATGGCAAATTTTTCTTTGTGAAATAATTTCTACTAGAATATTTGCACTCAATAGTCTTATGCACAATATCTAGTAGCATTCCAAATTCGTGCTTCAACATCACCTTATTTCCATTATTACACGCCGCGACTTGAGCGGTTTCGTGTCTTATTTCACTCCAAAATTCATTTAGATCAAAACCATGATCTTCTATTCTCAACATTTTCTCCACCAAATCAAATTTGGTTCGAACATCATCTAACCCAATTGTCAACACAAATCCTCCAACAGTAGATTTTATAACACCATTTTCGACATATGCATGTTTATAAAATTCTACTACTTCATTTAGATAAAAACCATCATACTTGTACGAGCAAAAATTCAATAACCCACTAGATTCAAGAGAGGTTAAGATTTTTACCCCCCAAGTCTTTGGTTTGAAAATGCTTGTTGTAATCTTCAATGTCCAAGATCATCCCGCGAATCACCCGTGTGATTTTCCTCGATCCTTCGGCTTCAATTTGATTGAGAGCTCCTTCCATCTTGATAGAACACAAATTAGGATAATTTTGAGGTGGGTTTTTTGGGTAGGATTCCGGCAGTCCGAAAATATAGGTTGAAGGGAATGGGTTTTTTGTTGTGAGAGGTTTCAAGGTTAATGGTGAGGGTGGGTAATGGGTATTTGTGTGTAGAAGAGATTTTTGTGGGAAATTTGGGATGGTTTGGGTAGATTTGTGAGATTTTAAAGCCTTTCCCCCTCTTCTTGCATGCGCCGGCGGTGAGAATGAGGGAGATGAAGATGATCCTCTTTCTTCCTCTTCTCTTGTTGGAGGCAAAATAAATGCCTAGCAAAATTACCATTTTTCCCTTTAGTGGAAAGAGAGAGATTTATAGAACAATTGAGGGCATCTTCAAACTTTCACTGATTTAAATTTGCCAACTCAGATTTTAATACTCCATTTGTGGGTACATGGCGCCAAAAATTAAGCTTCAATTTGCTGCCACCTGTAGATGTTCATGGAGCAAAAATTTCTTCGACACAAAATTGTTAGTGCAATAAATATATTCATGCCAACAATTTAATTTCAACATCCGATAAATCTGAGAATTAAAATTGAGCGATTAATAAATTCAATTTAAACAGATAAGACCAAAATTGATGCCAGACAAATTTCAAAGAAATCACATCATATTGACTTAAGCAGGTGAAAATTAAAATAAAGCTGATGATCATTCAGACTGACAATTCAATTTGCATGCACTGTTATCAACTTGTAGCTTAGCTTAGCATCAGTACATTCCCCCTAAATCATTTAATCCCTCCACTATCATAATGCATTCCCCCTATCTTTTATAACCCTTATATCATTTAAGAGCAAATAACCAATTTCTACGTACCTAAGTTCGTAAGATAAAATTACTAACATGTACACAAATAAATTATAACACATTAATTAAATTAAATCACGTAGAGCATATGGGTAACAAATTTCATGCAAATCACGTACACACATATTTTCGAATTAAAAGTTTCGAAATACTTAGCTCATTTCGATCATTCCCATTTCGTGCCTTAGAGTTGCAAAATGAGATTCACACAACGGTTTTGTGAGAATATCAGCAATTTGATTTTCTGTGGGAACATGATCGATCTTTAAATCTTTCTTCTCGACGTGGTCTCGTATGAAGTGATGTCGAACGTCGATGTGTTTGGTTCGTGAGTGGAGTACTGGATTTTGGGTTATTGCAATTGCGCTAGTATTATCACATAGAATACTAACATTTTCGCATTTAATCACATAATCCAACAATTGTTGCTTCATCCACAAGATTTGTGCACAACAACTCCCAACTGCAATATATTCGGTCTCGACAGTGCTCGTAGCTATGGAGTTTTGTTTCTTGCTGAACCAAGAGACCAATCCTCCCCCTAAGAACTGGCATGTCCCTGAGGTACTTTTTCGGTCTATTTTACACCCTGCAAAATCTGCATCTGAATAACCAGTTAGTGTAAAATCTTCTTCTTTGGGATACCATAATCCCACATTGATTGTTCCCTTTAAGTATCAAATTATCTACTTCGTTGCAATTAGATGGCTCTCTTTAGGCTTCGATTGAAATCTCGCGCATACTCCAACTGAGTAAGATATGTCCGGTCTACTTGCGGTTAGATATAACAGCGATCCAATCATTCCTCGATACATCATTTGATCAACGTCTTTGCCTTCATCATCTTTATCCAATTTTTGAGAAGTGCTCATGGGAATTTTGACTGAGGATTTTCCATCTAGCCCAAACTTCTTTATAAGATCTTTTGTATATTTGGTTTGATTCACGAAAATTCCTTCTTTGAGCTGTTTGACTTGTAGTCCCAAAAAGTAGTTCAATTCTCCCATCATGCTCATTTCGAATCTGTTCTGCATAAGCTTGGAGAATTTCTCACACAAAGAAATATTAGTGCTTCTAAAAATAATATCATCAACATAAATTTGCACTAATAAAATATGACCATTTTCTTGAATTCTAAAGAGGGTTTTATCGACTAGGCCCTTGGTGAATCCAAAACCAATTAGGAACATCGACAAGGTATCGTACCAAGCTCGTGGAGCTTGTTTCAACCCATACAACGCCTTCTTGAGTTTGTAGACTTGATCACCAGTGCCTTTTACCTCAAATCCGGGTGGTTGTTCCACGTAAACTTCTTCTTCAAGTAAGTCATTAAGAAATGTGCTCTTTACGTCCATTTGATATACTGTGAAATTCTTGTAGGCTGCATATGCTAGGAAAATTCTTATTGCTTTGAGTCGTGCGACGGGAGCAAATGTCTCATCAAAATCTATGCATTCTTCTTGTCAGTACCCCTTTGCGACTAATCTTGCTTTATTCCTAACAATGACGTCATCTTCATTTTCTTTGTTCCTAAAGACTCATTTGGTGCCGATTACATTTTGGTGCGTTGGTCTTGGAACGAGTTCCCATACATCGTTGCACTTGAATTGATCTAATTCTTCTTGCATTGCATCTATCCAACTTGGATCGGCTAGAGCTTCATCAATTTCTTTGGGTTCCAATTGCGATAGAAACCATGAGAACATTGCATCTTGTTGGTTCCTTGTAGATGATCGTGTTCTAACTCCGTCTCTCGGGTTTCCAATGACTAAGTCATGTGGGTGACTTCTTAGCCACTTTCGATTTGGTTGAAAACTCGTTGGATTCTCAAGGTTTCCTTCTTGTTGAAATTCCACTTGTTGTGCCACTTGTTGAATTTCATCTTGTTGTAAATTGTTGATGGGTATTTCTTCGGGTTCATCTACTGGGATTTCCATTTTGGGTGCAACTTCGGGTGTGGTCACGATTGGTACTTCACGTGCCACAGTGGCCATTGACTCAAATTGATGAGTACCCATGTTATTTGTTTCTTCGAAATCCTGCAACATATTTTCCTCAAAGATATTGTTAGAATAATTTAATTTAGAATTACTTCCCTTATCTTTGACTTCTTTGTTGTTGCTTTCGTCGAACACGACATGAATTGATTATTCTACCACCATTGTTGATTTGTTGAATATTCTGTACGCCTTGCTGGTGGATGAATATCCCAAGAATATTCCTTCGTTCGCACGTTCGTCAAAAGTCTTTAAATAAGACTTTCCTTTAACAAGTACAAAACATTTGCACCCAAATGTATGAAAGTAATTGAGGTTGGGTATCCTCCCTTTCCATAATTCGTACGGTGTTTTGTTATATGGCTTATGGATTAGACTGCGATTTTGAGTATAACACGCTGTATTGATAGCTTCTACCCAAAATCTTTTTGGTAGTTCGGCGACTGATATCATGACACGTCCAACTTCTTTGAGTGTCCTATTTCTTATTTTAGCTACTCCATTTTGTTGCGGCGTTCGTGCGGTAGATAGGTTGTGTAGAATCCCTTGTGAATTGCAAAAAGATTGAATCACGCCATTCACAAATTCGGTTCCTCGACCGGTTCGAATTGTTGCAATCTTCATATCCTTTTTGACTTGTAGTTGCTTTAGTAGCTCCGGCAACTTTGATTCAACTTCACTCTTTTTCTTTATGAATAACGTCCATGTGTACCTGGAAAAATCATCAACAACAACCAAAGTGTATTTCTTACCACTTATACTTACTGGGTCTACTGGACCAAATAAATCCATGTGTAGTAGACTTAGAGGTCTTGATGTTGACTCTTGAGCTTTGGATTTTAATGATGTCTTGATTTGTTTTCCCTTCTGGCATGCATCGCAAATTTGATCCTTTTTGAATGCAATGTTGGGCAATCCATCGACTAGCTTATTTTGTGCAAGCTTATTGATTGTTTTGAAATTTAGATGATTTAGCCTCTTGTGCCATTCCCAACTTGCTTCATTTGAATTGCTTGCCATCAAACACACAGAGTTCTTCGTTGTGTTCCAATCAACAACATACATATTTTTCTTTCTCTATCTGGCTAGTAAAACTTCCTTCGTAGACTCGTCTTTGACTTGACATTTATCTTTGAAAAATTCTACAAGGTAGCCTTTGTCGCAGAATTGGCTTGTGCTAAACAAATTGAATTTTAATCCTTCGAAAAATGAAACATCTTCAATTCGTAGACCATTCTTTACAATTGTTCCGGTGCCTTTTGTTGTTCCATATCGATCGTTTCCACCGAAAACTACTTTTGGTCCTTCAATACTTTTGAACTCAACTAGACTAGTTTTGTTGCCAGTCATATGTCGAGAGCATCCGCTATCGAAATACCAAACTTCCTGCAAAAAAGATTAATTACTTTTAGGTACCCATACTTGTTTGGGTCTTTTTGTGTTAGTAATTTTTGGCATCCAAATCCACCTAGATCTCACTGATCCAAGAGTAGGTGATTTGTAACCATTAAAAACTTTATAATCAAAACGCACTTTCGAATAATGATTCGGTGCGGGTTGGGAAGCTGATAGTTGCTTAATTCTATGAAATGGAGCAAATCTGGACTTGGTCCATGGTTTGTTTTCAAGTGACCAATCTTCTTCTGAGGGATATAATCTCCCAGCCCCAATTCTCAGAATTCTTCCCATATTCCTATGAGATTTTATTGCACTTGACTCGTTGGTTCTCCTTTGAGATACAAATTTTTGCCTTTTAAAATTTTGTTGTCTTGCCAAAATATCATTGTGTTGATTCGGCCTTGCAACAACTTTCTGGGCATTAACTTTGTTTTCAACTCCTTGTTTCATTGTGCTATGTTGACTTTTCACAAATTTTACCACTGAAACTTTATTAATTAAAGTAGTAGTAGAATTAGTCAACTTTTGAGGGGTTTTAGAACATGATGGATCGTAGCCTAGTCCGGCTTTATCTCCAGCGGGTTTTGCATGTTTACCATTTTATCCATTATTTTGGATGAATGCGTAAATGATGCGATAACTTCCTGAAGGTTATGTTCTCTAACCTCTCTAGCTTTGCACTCTTCTTGGAGTCGAATATTTTCGGCTTTCAAGTTACTCATTTCATTTAGAGCATTTTGCAATTTTTGTGACATTTCTTCCTTTTCAAGGATTAATGTATTATTGCGCTCTTTGATTTGAGTATGAGTGTCCATGACCTTTTGACAATCTTCCATGAGACATTGAAATGATTCTTGAGTCTCAAAAGAAGTGTCAACGGAACTAAAGGAACTAGAAGATACCTCTTCGTCTGTTTCGTGCGCTATTAAATATTTCTCATGTTCGAGTGTCTTTCCAACTAAACATAGAAGCGCCGTATCTTCTTGTGATGAATCACTTTCATCACTAAATGAATCTTCGGATTCGCTTGCTTCTAGCGGATCACTTATCAAAGCTTTTCGTTTATCCTTCTTGAATCTCTTTTCCTTTGACTTGTATTCTTCCTGCGAAGAGTTAGTAGCATTCGGATTTTTGCTTACCTTGGGGTGTGGACATTCTGCCATAAAGTGTCCAGCCTTTCTACAATTATAACACACATTTGTGTTATCTTCGACTTGTTCTTTCCTTGGTCTTCTAAATGAGCTTCCTTGTGCTGAATTTTTGAACTTGTTCTTTCGCATGAACTTTTTGAATTTCCTGACAAATAAGGAGAATTGTTCGTCAGTTAAAAAATCATTATTTCCTACTGACCTTGATGTAAACGGTTGATCGGCCATTAGTGCGGATGTTCGTTCATCGCGTTCTTCTTCACTTCGTGTTTTCATCTCGAACTCATACGCCTTGAGATCGCTAAAGAGTTTATCCGTAGATACTATCCTTAGATCTCTATTATCTCGCATCGCAGTTACTTTCATATCCCAATTAGAAGGTAGTCCACGCAAGACTTTGAGTGAAATTTCCTTCTGGGAGATCTGTTAGGAATATATTGTATAAGTTTTGATGAGCCAAATTTATTTTGTAGACCCCAATTTTATTTTATTTGAGTCAGTTCTGGTTCACAAAGTATAGTGCACCACTGCCATGAAGTCTACGTGAAAGCTGTTTGAAGGAGGAATAAATTAAAGCGGGATCATAGCTTAACACATTTATGAAGCATCAAATCACCAAAGGTTGAGATGAACGAGATGATAGAAGACTTGTTAAAGCTTGCTTGATGTGAGATGATCCATAGTTCAACTCTCATTGAGAGCAATTTTGGTGTAAAGAAGAAATGCTATCATGAAGTAGCAATATCGGGAAATGATGTCACAAAGAAGATATCAGGTAATACTATCATGATAGTTAAAATATCGGATGATGATGTCACCACTATCGGGTGGTGACGTCACAGTGTGGTATGGCTTGTGGAGAACACGTGGAAGAGACAAGACAAAAAAATTTAAGTCTTTGATTGTATCAATTGGATACCTTTTCGAGATGGAAGAAGCCTTGCCAAGCAAAACAAATAGTTTATAGTTCGATTCCCACTTGAAGTAATTTTATGAAAACTTGATATTGGTCCATGATATAAAATGGAACATGATATCTGGTCCATGATACAAGGTGGAACATGATATCTAGTCCATGATACAAGGTGGAACATGATAATAGTTCATGATACAAGGTGGAACATGATATACTATTGGGACATGACATCATCAAAAGGAGCTATGACATCATGATAAAATTAGACAAAAACATTCTTTTGAAGCTCTGTTTCTGCAGAAGAAGTCGATGGAGAAGAAGAAGCTGATATACGAAGGAAATCTTTTTATTACTCAAGCAAGAATCAGCAGATAAATTATTTTGATCAACTTGGCACATCAGATCAATAATTTAACAAAAGTCATGCCAGAAAAATTCAAATTTGGAGGCTACCCATTCCAAGGAAAAGCTTTGTCAGATTAAAGGAGAGCAACGGCAAATTTATTCAAATCATCTGACAAACGGCGAAATGACTTTGCAGATCAAGTTGGCAAAATTATTTGATCAACTACAATTCAAAATGGACGATCGAGATCGAAAGTTGATCAACGGGCAAATGCTTTCTTTGGCTATAAATTGTCCAAGCAGACTTGAAGACAAGCACGGATTTACGGATTTACAAAAACGAATTCTACAATCATCAAGTGATATATTGAGCTATATACGATAGAATTCAAGTTTGAGAGAAGAAATCTTTGTATTTCATTGTAAATCTTCTACTGAGTGTAGAAAAGGGGTAGAGTAACTGGAGAGAGTGAAAAACCCAGTTGGAGTGTAGCTTTGTTCGTAGCACTCGGTTGTAAAGGGTAGAGTAACAAGGGGAGCTTGTGAAAACCCGGTGAGAGCGTAACTTGGTGCGTAGTTCTCGTGGTGTAGGAGTACAGCTTGGTGCGAAGTACTCGGGAAATTGGAGTAACAAGAGGAGCTTGCGAAAAACCTTGGTGGAGTGTAGCTTTGTGCGAAGCACTCGGAGAAGTGTCGCTGGACACTTATTCACTATTGTATCTGGATGATCGAAGAATAGTGAATTTCCTCCTTGGAGTGAAAGGAGAAGAGTGGACTAGGAGGATTACACCACCTCTGAACCACTATAAATCTCTCTCTACTTACTTACTGCTCATTTAACTTCGTGCATGCCTATATTATCTGTGAACTAACTCGTTACGGTTTATTGCGTATCTTTATCTGTCTGGGTTTGATAGTTCCCTCGTTTGCATGCATGTGAAATTTTATATACATCATCCTACATCTATATCAAGTGTTTCTAACGTGATGCATGTATAGAATCTCTCTTTGAGCACTACACAATTAAAGCATAACACTTTGCCGTTACATTTTCCGCTGTGCACACTCTAAGTTGTTATACTTGTTTATGCTTGTTACTTAGAGTTGAAGTTACCAAAGTGTTGTTTGCTAAAGAAGTTTGAAAAGTTAGAGAATTCTATTCACCCCCCCCCCCCTAGACTTCTCGCCACCCTTTCGGGACCAACAAGATGATTTTGCCAAGATCACTTATTTCTCCAAGAATCTTGACTAAGCGAGCTTCCATATCGGTAATACTTTCGTTAGAAAGCATTTTGAAATCTTCAAATCTTTTCATGGCGATGGTTAGCTTGTTGTCCTTTTCTTGTTCGTCGCCTTCACCGATGCTTATGAGCGTATCCCATATTTCTTTTGCTGTGGTGCACTTTCGAATCTTTGGGAATATGGTGTCATCGACCGCTTTGAACATAATATCCTTGGCAATGTTGTCCAAGTTATTTCGGCCTCTATCATCGCTTGTCCACTCCATTTATGGCTTTGGAATATATTTTGGAACATCTGGATTTAATGCGGCGGCGGTGTTAATTTCCATGATTTTAATAGGACCATTTGTGATGACTTCCCACATTTCATCATTTAAAGCAGATAAGTGCACCTGCATACGTATTTTCCAATCATCAAATTTATCAAGTGAGAAAAGAAAATTTTGAGCAAGAACCATATCTCTCTTCATCCTGAAGTTTTGAGATCTGCCTAGCAGTCAAGAAAAGACTCAAATAGACAACTGCTCTGATACCACTTGTTGGTCCCGAAAGGGTGGCGAGAAGTCTAGAGGTGGGGGGGGGGGGGGGGTGAATAGACTTCTCTAACTTTTCAAACTTCTTTTGCAAACAACACTTTGGTAACTTCAACTCTAAGTAACAAGCATAAACAAGTATAACAACTTAGAGTGTGCACAACGGAAAATGTAACGGCAAAGTGTTATGCTTCCTATTGAAATTTTACAAGTCAACACCTCATCCATACAAACAAGCGACACTCCACAATACATTCCAAAACCAAAAGCGGAATGGTCTCATGAAGATAGAACAAGAAATAACTTGGACAATATTGCCAAGGATATTTTGTTTAAATCTATTGATGACACAATATTTCCAAAAGTTCGAATGTGTCAATCTGCGAAGGAAGTTTGGGAAACGCTCATTCAAATTGGTGAAGGAGACGAGCAAGAAAAGGATAATAAGCTCACTGTAGCATTAAAGAAATTCGAGGATTTCAAAATGCTAAACGGCGAGAATATTACCGATATGGAAACAAGATTTGCCAAAATCTTAGGAGAGATTAATGATCTTGGAAAAGATATTAATCAAAAAGAAATTTCACTCAAAATTCTACGTGGTCTACCATCTACATGGGACATGAAGGTCACGGCCATGAGAGATCATAGGGATTTAAAAACCCTATCGACCGATAAGCTCTTTAGTGATTTAAAAGCTTATGAATTTGAGATGAAATCAAGATTAGAGGAAGATCATGAAGAAAAGAACAATGCACTTGTAGCCGAGCAACCATCAACCTCAAGGTCAGTAAAAAATGTTGAATTATTGCCTAATGATCAATTTGCTCTCTTTGTCAAAATATTTAGGAAATTCATGAAGAGAAGCAACTACAAGAAAAATCCACAAGGGAAATCGTGGAACGCAACAAAGAATTCGAAGAAAGAAATTTTTGAAGAAGATTCGAATTTATGCTACAATTGTAGAAAGCCTGGACACTTTGCAGCAAGTTGTCCACACCCTAAGGTAAGTAAAAGTCAATATACAAATGTTTCTAACTCTCAACAGGAAGAATACAAGCCCAAAGATAAAAGGTTCACAAAGGAGAGAAGAAAAGCACTTATTAGTGACCCACTTGAAATAAGTGAGTCAGAAGAATCTTCAAGTGATGAAAGTGACACCTCAAAGGATGACAATGCAATGTTTTGCATGAGCATCTCCAACAATTCACCCTACGAGGACATGTGTCTTATGGCAAATGGAAATGAAGAAAATGAGGTAACATCTCACTCTTATGATTCTGTCAATTCTTCATTTTCTAGAGAGTCCTTCTTTCACTTAATGGAAGAATGTCAAACCGTAATGGACACTCACTCTCAACTCAAAGAGCGCAATTGTCTTTTGATTCTCGAAAAAGATCAAATAAATGAGAAATTGCAAAATGCTCTACTTGAAATGAAAGACTTGAAAGATAAAATTATTTGTCTTCAAGAAGAGTGTAAATCAAGGGAAGTGAGAGAACACAACCTTAGAGAGGTTATAGCAACATTTACACATTCATCCAAAATAATGGACAAAATGGTAAATATGCAAAAACCCTCAAGTGATAAAACCGGACTCGGTTATGATCCATCGTGTTCTCAAGCCTCCAAGAACTTGGCCAATTCTACTACTACTTTAAGTAATAAAGTCCAAGTAGTAAAATTTGTAAAAGGTCAAGAAAGCACAGTGAGACAAGGAGTTGGTTATCAAACGAATGTCAAAATTAATAATGTTAGGCCAAAACCCCAAAGAAATATTATTTCACCTAAACAGTATACAAAAAGGCAAAAGTTTGTTCCTAAATGGAAACACACCAATGAGTCTAGTGCACAAAGCCCTCATAGGAAAATGGGAAGGAATCCAAGAATTGAGGCAGGGAGATTTTATCCCTCAAAACAAGGTTGGGTTGGTTATATTAAACCATGGACTAAGTCCAGATTTAATGCCTATCCTAGGCCCAAACAATCTTCTTCCCATGTGCCAAAGAATCGAGTAAATTTTCAAAAACCGGCACAAAAATTATTTTCGAAAATTAAATATGATTATAATGTGTTTAATGGTTACCAATCACCTAAACTTAGATCAGTGAGTACAAGGTGGATTTGGGTACCAAAAATGACTAACACCCAAGGACCCAAATCAAGTTGGGTACCTAAAAGTGTTTAATTTGTTTGCAGGAAGTTTGGTACTTCGATAGTGGATGTTCTAGACACATGACTGGAAATAAATCTAGTCTTGTGAATCTTAAAAATATCGAAGGACCAAAAGTCGTATTCGGTGGAAATGAACGATACGGCATAACAAAAGGAATTGTACAATATTTCGAAATGATTTGAAAATCGAAGATGTATCCTTTGTTGAAGGTCTAAAATTCAACTTGTTGAGTACAAGTCAATTTTGTGACAAAGGATATCTAGTTGAGTTCTTCAAAGACAAGTGCCAAGTGAAGAATAATTCCTCGGGAGAAGTTGTGCTCGAAGGAATAAGGAAGAAAAATATGTATGTTGTGGATTGGAACACAACAAAAGAATCAGTGTGTCTACTAGCAAACAACTCACACGCAACAAGTTGGGAATGGCACAAGAAGTTGAATCATCTAAACTTCAAGACAATCAACAAGCTAGCAAGAAACAAACTCGTTGAAGGTTTACCCGACATTATCTACAAGAAAGATCAAATATGTGATGCTTGCCAAAGAGGAAAGCAAATCAAGTCATCTTTCAAATCCAAAGCCCAAGAATCTACAACAAGACCGCTGAGTCTACTACACATGGATCTATTCAGTCCAGTAGACCCTGCAAGTCTAAGTGGTAAGAAATATACACTAGTTGTTGTTGATGATTTTTCCAGGTACACATGGACGATATTTCTCAAAAAGAAAAACGAAGTCGAGCAAAAGCTACCAGAACTACTCAAGCTGCTACAAAACGAGAGAGACTTGAAAATTGCAAAAATCCGAACTGATCGAGGAACAGAGTTCGTGAATCAAGTAATTAAAGTCTACTGCAATTCTCAAGGAATTCTACATCAATTATCTGTCGCACGTACACCGCAACAAAATGGTGTAGCCGAAAGAAGAAATAGAACGCTAAAAGAAGCCGCACGAGTGATGATTACGTCAGCCGAGCTACCTAAAAGATATTGGGCTGAAGCAATCAACACCGCTTGCTATACGCAAAATCGAAGCTTGATACAGAAGTCTTACAATAAGACTCCGTACGAATTATGGAAAGGGAGAAAACCTAAACTTAATTATTTTCATACTTTTGGCATCAAATGTTTTATTCTTAATAATGTTAAAACATATCTAAAGACTTTTGATGAGCGTGCAGATGAATGAATATTTTTGGGATATTCATCTACCAGCAAAGCATTCAGAGTATTGAACAAGAAATCAATGGTGGTAGAAGAATCAATTCATGTTACATTTGATGAAGCTCATAAGAAGAAAACCCAGAGCAACAAAAATGATCAGGAAAGTTGTCAAGTTAAAAAGTCATTTAATGATACTGACATATCTTTCAAAGATCAAATTATACAGGGTATGGAGCAATTGGACATTGATTGCAATAGTGAAGGACACGTGGAAGTCAATGAAGATCCCCACGTGGAAAGTCAAAATTCTCAAGTTGAAACACAAGTTGGAGATCAATCTGATGAGCAAAATGTGTCTACCTCCAACTTACCTACTGAGCAAGGAAACGTGGAAAGCCCATGCAACCTACAACCTGACTTGAGATGGCTCAAAAATCACCCTCCAGAGCTAGTGATTGGAGATCCACGAGAAGGAGTAAAAACAAGGTCCTCAAATATACATACTTTATTTTCTTGTTTTCTTTCTCAGGTGGAGCCCACAAGCATTGAAGAAGCTCTAAGTGATCCAGATTGGATTAATGCAATGCAAGAAGAGCTCGATCAATTTAAAAGAAATGATGTATGGGAATTAGTTCCAAGACCTGAAAATTACAATGTAATTGGAACAAAATGGGTCTTTCGGAATAAAGCAAATGAGGATGGAACTATCATACGAAATAAAGCACGTTTAGTGGCAAAAGGATATTCACAAGAAGAAGGCATAGATTTCGATGAAACGTTTGCACCCGTTGCAAGACTGGAAGCCATCAGAATATTTCTAGCATATGCCGCGTACAAGAATTTCACTGTCTATCAAATGGACGTGAAAAGTGCATTTTTGAACGGCTTACTTGAAGAAGAAGTCTACGTTGAGCAACCTCCCGGTTTCGAGGTAAAAGGTGATATTAATAAGGTCTACAGATTAAAGAAGGCGTTATATGGGTTAAAACAAGCACCGAGAGCTTGGTATGACACTCTATCAACGTTTCTAATTAACTGTGGTTTTACAAAAGGCCTTGTTGATAAAACCTTGTTTAGAATTCAAGAAAATGATCACATTTTATTGGTACAAATTTATGTCGATGATATTATATTTGGTAGTACTAATAAAACTTTATGTGAGAAATTTTCCAAGCTAATGCAGAATAAGTTCGAGATGAGCATGATGGGAGAGTTGAACTACTTTCTTGGATTACAAGTAAAGCAACTCAATGAAGGAATATTCATCAATCAGGCCAAATACACGAAAGATCTTATAAAGAAATTCGGTCAAGATGGAAAATCCTCAATCAAGATCCCGATGAGCACATCTTTAAGATTGGATAAAGATGATGAAGGCAAGGACGTTGACGAAACAAAATATCGAGGAATGATTGGATCATTACTATACCTCACTGCAAGCCGACCAGATATATCTTATTCAGTGGGAGTATGTGCCAGGTTCCAGTCAAAGCCAAAAGAAAGTCATTTTCTTGCTACCAAGAAAATCATCCGATACCTAAAAGGAACAGTCAATGTGGGATTATGGTATCCCAAAGAAGGTAATTTTACACTAACTGGTTTCTCAGATGCAGATTTTGCAGGATGTAAAATCGATCGAAAAAGTATCTCAGGGACATGCCAGTTCTTAGGGGGAAGATTGGTATCATGGTTTAGCAAAAAGCAAAACTCCATAGCCACGAGTACAGCTGAAGCTGAATATATAGCTGATGGGAGTTGTTGCGCGCAAATTCTTTGGATGAAACAACAGCTGAAAGATTATGGCGTGAATTGTGAAAATGTCAACATAATGTGTGACAATACAAGTGCCATAGCTATAACTCACAATCCCGTGTTACATTCAAGAACAAAACACATTGATGTGAGACATCATTTTATCCGGGATCATGTTGAAAAGAATGAATTATCAATCGAATACATCCCGACCGAGAATCAATTAGCTGACATTCTCACAAAGCCTCTATGTGAATCAAGATTTTCGAAATTAAGACACGAGATGGGCATGATTGAATTGAGCTAAGTTTCTAAACTCTATTTAAATTATAAGCTCAATTTTTCATCTGAAATTTTGTTACTTCATCTGATAGATTATTTTCGTGCCTATGTGTCATACGTGCAAAAGTTGTCACATCTTTATATTTAAGTTTACCTATCTCAATTAAATGTTGTGCTTGCATGTCTCTTCTATCGTGTATCAATATTTTTATATACATATATATACACAAATAAATTTAGATCTACACAATCTTACCATTTAAGAGTGACAAGATAGTATGATGATGGTTTCTATCTTAAATGAGGACACCTTTTTATGGTAGTTGTATATAATAAATTGTCTAGAAAGAATCAATTTTCTTTTTCTTTCTCCAAACTACATAAAAACGTGTAGATATGCATATATTGTTTTCGGAACAGATTTAGTGCTCTATGAATTTTATTTCAGGTAAAATCAGTCCGAGTATCTAAATTTTTGGCGCCACATCATCAGACAAATTGGATGGAGAATAAATAACTTAAACTAACTATTAGTTAGGTCAAAGGTTGGAAGCTATTGGAATATCAAAAATACCCCTCACTTATTTAAAAGTCAACATTTACTTGTGAGAATATTTGTGTAAAGACACCTTCCTTCCACCCAACCGGTTGGAAGAGCCACTATTACACTCAAAACTCTCAAAATCCTTTCATCTTCCATAGCTGAAACACTCAATCTTCATCTCTTTCAAAATCTCCAATCCCTCAATCTCTAAAAATACCAAGCACATTATGGCTACCATTGGAGATTCAAGCTCTCAACCAAATGAAGAACACTCTCAACAACTCAATCTCTCGAAGCTAGCAGTTGGAATCAAGGCCGAAGGAAGTTTTGACCCTCAAGGATTTCTAAAAGAAGCCGAGAACTCTCAACTTGCACAAAAGATCATCCATGCACTTGAACAAAGTAATCTCATGAGGTTATGTTCTTATCCATACTCAGGATTTTATGATGAAGATGTAGCAGATTTTTATGCGAATGCCAAGGTTGTTGGATGGACCATTGAGTCCACCGTGAATGGAACTCTCATCACCATTGATGAACAAGAGTTGCACACAACCTTTGGACTGCCTATATCTAGTCCAGAACAACCACTGTTGGACTTAGATGTTCACACATATGATCACACAGAAATTTGGACAGAAATTCGGAATGAGAATGCTTCTCTCGAACCAAATCTTTCCGGTCAAAAATCTGATTTGAAGTTTGAGTATGAGATGCTAGTTAAAATCCTCTATAAATGTGTATTGTGCAAATTGAATAGTATGGAGGATATATCACCCGTGAGAATTGGATATTTGCATGCTGTGATGAATGGTGTTAGGGGTGACTGGAGTAAGCTTATCTTGAGCCGGATTGCACATTTTGTGAAAGGTGCGTAAATTAGGAATGGCAAGTTCAACCGCATCCTAGGGTTTGGATTGCTTATTGGAGAAATTATAAAAATGAAAGGGTTACCAATGAGATCAAGAAAGCCTTTTGGAAGTAACCGAATTTTGTTTAAGGATCATGAAGTATCAACTGATTTGACCTCCAAGAGAAAGAGGAAACCGAGAGGCATTCCTGCTAGAAAAAGGCCAGTTGTAGAAATTCTTGGTTTATCCTCTCAACCCTCAACTCAATCCCATGAAAACCCTACCTCAAGCTAAAATCCAAACACAAGCCAAAATCCAAACACAAGCCAAAATCCCAATACAAGCCAAAGTTTGTTGAATCCTTTTTCCCAAATTGCCGAAATAGAGTCAATGATGAATGAGGAGATTTATCAAGTTGATGGACTTGATTTGGTCTTGGTGAATGAATACCGAAGAGTCCTAAATTGGAGAAAATGGAGACTTGGTTCTTATTAAGATTTGATGACAAAGGGACCGAGTATGCAAGAAGAAGAGTTATTTTTCTTGAATTGGATTGGTAATTTTGATGTTGGCCATGCAACTTTGATGTCTACGGTGAATGAGACATTTGTGAATAAATTGAAAGCTAAGTTGGCCGAGACTACTCTTGATGGCACAGTCCAAGGAGATATGCCTACCCAAGATGACTTCCTAGTTGATATTGATGAATTTGTCACAATGAATGTAGAAGAAGTAAATGTCACATGTGGTGCACATTTAATGGATAGTGGCCGATATGATGTGAGTGTTTTGAACTTCACTGAAATAAGTCAAGATCAAAATGCCATGCAAGCTAGCCAACACACGGAGGAAATTCAATCCATTCATGCAGAAAGTGCACAAGGTGACACGCACGTGTTACACACACCGGAAAGAGAAGGATATCAAGTGGAAAATCAAGCACAATCTCACATGCTTGAAGTCAATTCTGCTCAAGAAGGAGCAAGGTGTGTTCCCACAACCCGAGAAGAGCAAGACATTGATGGCACAACCTCAAAAGAAAAATTGGAAAATCTGGAGAAAGTTTTACTAAACCTTGTTGACCGAATGGAAAGCATGTTTCAAGGCATCTACACTCATGTGGATCATGTTGTCAATACTCAAGGTGGAAAATTTGAAACATCTTTTGATGAAAATCGGAGGAGTCAACAACATTTGATCGACACCCACCAAGCACTTGAGAGACAAGTTGGAGGATTGAATGCAAATGTCAAGGGGCAACTCAATGAGTTCTATATCCAACTCTCTCAAATCCTCAAGAATTCTGGAAAGGCAAATGAAGCAATTGCCGTGAGTCAAAGCCAAGGAATTCTCAATGTTGTTCATCAACATGAGAAGCAGATTTGTGATGTCCACACGGATCTCATCTCCGTCAACACCAAAGTAGGCTGCCTTCGGGGATCATATGAAAATATTTCCGAATCTATTTCATCTCTTCGAGAATCGGTTCATACACTCCTTGATTACGCCAAAAAGGGGGAAGAAAGATTCAGTCATTTGGAAGGCATGCTTGAGATGATGATGACTGCCATGGCCACCCGAAATGTTGGCACAAGCAGTAGTAGAGGTGGAGGAGGCAGATCTGCTGGCAGAAATGTTGCTAGAAGAGGAGGATTAGAATATTGGTTCGATGGTGGTGAGGCTGGCAGTCCAGGAGGATCAAGCAGCGCAAATACCACTAACCGTTCTTTTCGTGACATTGTTTGTGCAGGAGGAAATGTTGAGCAAATTAATTGGTATAACCGTGCAGCTCTCTATTTGGAATCCACACCAAGAGATGGTAGAGTTGAAATGCCAAAGTTGGTGACTTTAAATGATCTACCAAAGGGAATGAAGAAGAGTGGTCCAAGTGATCAAAATTTGTGGGTTTCGAATGAGAATTTCAGGAGAATCCAAAGCTATGCTAGAGCTTTGATGATCATGGTTCTAAAGGACTATATCAAGGTCAATGATGCCGAGCTACAAAATGGAAGAAGTCTAGAAGAGTGCATCATATGGTATGAAGAAAGTATACTGCCCGGAAGCAACATCATTGAAGCATTCAACTACTATTCAGTTGGGCAGGTATGCAACAATTATGCCATTAGTGACAATTTTATTGATGTTCAAAATCATATAAATCATGTGCTTAAAGAGAGGAGAAACAAAGTAATTAGATGATTTGTATGATTGTCAAATTTGTTTTTGTACGGTCCACGAGAACATGAACCTATGAACAATTTGGAAATGATTCGAATTATCTGTTTATGATGCTACTAGTTTTCCTTGTTATTTATTGACATTTTATTTGTCTTGAAAGGTAACATTTTTAGCTTAGTTTGTATCAAATCGCATAAATTGGAAAAATGCAAAAATTCATTATTATTAAAGTCCAAAAATGCGAATAGGAATTTTAGTTGCTAAAAATACCTTACTTAGAGTCAAAATCAAATGTTAAACTCGTCTTGGCTATGTCTAAGTTAATAAAATCTTTTGAAAAATAATTGTTTTTTAAAAGACAAGCCAAATGACTGAGTATAGGTTTTGGCGTCATCAAAAAGGGGGAAAATTGATAGGAATATTTTTGTAAGTTTTGATGAAGCCAAATGTACTTTAGATCCCCTTAGTTTTTAGGTCTTTGAGTACAAGCATCATAAATCAGAATAGCGAATCAAACTGAATCTACCATAGGAAGAACAAAATTAATTTGAGAAATTAATTTTGGTCCTACGAGTATTCATCCGAGAAAGAAGCATAAAGGAATAGAGTTGCAAAGAATGACCGGATGAGTCTAACGGTGAAATGGTAGAAGTGCTTACTCAAAATGATCACACCCGAGATTGAATCCCCCCCCCCCCCCCCCCCCCCCCCAAGGACTTACTTTTACAAGTCAAGTTTTCGGACAAGCACAATGCTGCCTAAGGAGCACAATGCTACCAAAAGAGCACAATGTATTAAAAAGAACACAATGTATTAAAAAGAGCCGATGCTGACAAGCACAATGTGTGCTAAGTAGCACAATGATCAAAAGAAGCACAATGTTCTACAGGAGCACAATGTGAACAAGCACGATGTGTCCAAAGGAGCACAATGTGACCAAATCAAAAGAGCACAGTGTTCAAGTCAAAAGAGCACAATGTTCAAGTCAAAGGAGCACAATGTGGCAAAGAAGCAAGATGATCAGAAATTGGACAAATTCGAAGGAATTTATTCTAAGTCTACCCACATGCCACAAGAAGCCAAAATTGCCTGAAAGACATTTGATCAGAACAGAAAAATATCTATGAAAGAAATGAATATAAAAACTTATCCTAGAAATAAATTCTATCAGATGAATTTATTTCAAAGATACGTTGGATATTCAATATAACAACAAAATAATATTTTGAACAAATCAATTGGAGATAAGATATTATTTGGTCAGGCAAGTTGACAATCAAATCAAAATTGAAGACCTACTATTGTCAACAATATCAGGCTATGAAGATTCAAATTTCAAATATCAAATTATCCCACTCCAACAGATATATTTGATTGCCTATAAAAAGCCATGAAGACTTGAAGACAGAAGCAGGAGGTGCACAAGATAGACACGAGATAGAAGTGTAATACACACGAAAATTTAAAAGTGCAAGTGCTCAAATATTCTTAGAGACTTAGTCTGAATAGTCTCAAAAATCTAGTTGGAGAGAGATACAATTACCTTTGTATTTGTAATTGTAAACAGAGTATAGCTGTGTGCAAAATACTCTAGTGAGTGTAGCTGTGTGCGAGACACTCGTAGTTGCTAAGTGTAGCTGTGTGCAAGACACTTAGTTGGCGTTGAGTATAGCTGTGTGCGAAATACTCGAAGTTGAGTGTAGCTGTGTGCGAGACACTCGGAGTTGGGTGTAGCTGTGTGCAAAACATCCGGAAGAAGTGCTTGTGTAGCGCTTATTCACTATTGTAACTGTGTGTGAAAAATAGTGAATTTCTCCTAGACGCGAAAGGAGAAAAGTGGACTAGGAAGATTACGCCACTTCCGAACCACTATAAATTGCCTCTCTCATTTACATACCGCACTTACATAATTTGCTCTATTTATTTATATTATCCGACTAACCCGTTTACTATTCACAATCAATCTAAATCATTCGGGTTCAGTGTGTTTTCACGTATGCATGTGACTCAAACTTCTCGAGCTTAAATATTGAATTATTCTAAGCAAGTTTGACGTATTGCATGTAACATTCGATACACGGTCGACGTGATACGATATTTATTTACAATCTTGAATATTGTTATTATATATTGAGTGAATCATCTCCTTTATATATTCAAGATACCTCTGTTACTTTATTCTATCTTACATGCGTATTTAATTCATTAATTGGGCATAACTCTTTACTCCCGGGGGGGAATGAGGACCGGGAGGAGGACAACGAGCCTGGTCCGCCGTTACACCCACGATCAAGGGGGAATCCCAGGGAGCAAAACGAGGGCTCGATCAATGAGCACATACTCGTACAACTCAACCGACAAAACCAAATCATGGAGGAAGGGTTCTCATCCTTGACCCGTACGACACGCGCGCTAGACCAGAGGGTGGCAGCAATCAAGGCCACTTTGGGCACTCGCGGGGCATCCAGCTCAGGAGTAGGAGACCGAGGTAGACCCAAAACCCTTCTATCACAACACCACCAGAAATCCAGTCTACCCTAGCTAAGGCGAAATGTGGGGCCACAGTCCTAACCAGGAGGCCAAAACGCGGGATGCCTAGGGGTGAAAGAATGGATTAACACACCGGGCTTCGAGGACGAAGCCCCCTTGTAAGGGGGGGGGGGGGGGGAGAGTGTCACACCCCGTGTTACGATCCCTAAAACCAATTAAATCATTTAATTAATCACCTAAGAGAAAGAATTAAATCACAACAATTAATTAGGGAGGCCCACCATAGTCCATGGGCCCTTATCCCTAAACCCAATCCTTAGTCCCAAAAGGAATAGAGTTAGTAAACCTATAGTAATTAGGCCAAAGTAAGACTCTTAGATATATAAATAGGGAACATAAGGAGGCACCTAGAATCCCCACCACAATAATCCCTCACCACACAAGAAGTTCCAAGAATTCCCCTAGGAGAAATCAAGAAAGAAGAAAGCTTCAAGAAAGACCCTTCATAGCCAAGGAATTAATTAAGGCTAAGAGGTAACCCATGTCTCAACAAAACCTATTTTCATAGCTATGATTCCCCTCTTAGGATTTCCCCATATTATTGTGTATTGATTATTTGTGATATTATTATTGATGATTGGTGGGATGATTCCATGGGTGATCTTGATGATGAGAGGTTCTTGATAATTGTGGTGTTCTTGACGATTATACAAGGTTCTTGATAATTATATGGTGTTCTTGATGATTATATGAGGTCCTTGATAGTTATATGATATTCCTACCGAATCTTGATTTTGGAAGATGAATTGTGTTCTTGTTGATTTAAAAATAATTAGAACCCTAGGTATATCGTGGAATTCGTATGGTATTATTCTTGGTATATTGGGTGGGAATTCGCATGATTGGGTGTTGATTATGTTTAGAAAAGCATGATAGGTTATGTGCCATATGTTTCTTGATTTGGATCCGTTAATTGTCTACGTATGTTATCAATTGCGTTTGAAAGTGTCTAAGCATGGTTTTGGGTTCCACAAAGGTTCCCGGGGCGTTTTTGGTGAAAAAGAGTCAGTGGGGGGTAGGGGGGGTAGGGGACCCGCCACCTACCCGCGGCCTCCTTGGGCAACGCCGGCAGCGGGCAACTGCCCGCCAGGCACCCGCTGCCCGGATTAGCTACCGCCGGCGGGCAGCCGGCTGGTGAACCCTCACCCACCGGCTACCCGCTGGTTTGTACCCCACCGTGGGATTTTGGCTTCCCCGTTTGATGTTCCCCCGACCCCCGTGGTGTCCAAACGGACTCCGTCTATCGTGCCTATGTCTAGAATTGGTATCCCGTTGACCTAGGTGAAGGAAGTATGAACCCCATAGGATTATTCTTAGTATGTGAAGGATCACGCATAAGTTTTGTTATACGTTTTCTCCCCCTTCCCAATGTGTTAATGTGGGTTGCATGTGCTTGCTATGTGTTATGTGTGCATGATACCCCAATTCGGTTGCGATCGGATTGGTTATTCCTGAGCTGCGGTTCAGAAGCTGGCTGCGGCCAGATTTACACTCTTGGGTTGCGGTCCACCGTTTGGTTGCGATCAAACGTTTCTACATGAGCTGCGGTTCATATTTCCTGGCTACGGTTAGACGACATACTCTTGGGCTGCGGTCCACTGTTTGGTTGCGATCAAACATTATGATGAGCTGCGGTTCATCGGTCGGTTGCGATCGACCCCTCCGTGTTGCGATACGGGCAGGGTGCTGCGGGGCCGTGTCAGAGCTATATGCGCTGACCCTCATGTATGGGCATGCGATTGGTCCTGTGGCGCCAACAAAGTGTGCTTATGTGATGAGATATGGATGAGTTGTTGTTATGAGTACCTTGGGGTGTGACTATGGGATTTATGCTAGGGATTCGTATATGTTGGGTTAGGGATATTTATTGTGCTCATCTTTATCTGCCGTGCCTGTTTGTAAACTGTATATGCTTGGTATAATTGTCGTCTGTGCTTAGCTCTATCTGTTGAGTCTATCCCCGTTTTTAAAGCTAGAGTCTCGTAGGATATATCTTCATGCTTCAAAATGGTTTTCATATATCTATATATATCTCTATATATAATGTATTTCAACGCATTGGAGTGGGTTACCAGCATCTCTCGCTGAACAGATATATTTGGCTTTCAGGCACAGACAAGTAGATCACTGGAGCGCGCTAGAGATTCGAGGCATAGTGTAGATAGTTTCCCTTTCGGCCTGCGTGCCATTTACATTATTTCGGAATTTAGTTAGTTAGCCTGTGCATCCTGAGTTCTCCAGCTCAGGTGTGGCATAGCACCCCGTACCTTTATGTTTAACAATGCTCTGTTTGGGATTTAATAAGAGAATACCTTTATTATATAAGTCTTTAATAGTTTTAAAATTTCAGGGTGTTACAGTTGGTATCAGAGCCTAAGTTTGACCCTAGGATAAGACTCTTAAGACCGGACTTTAGGACATTAGGCTTGAACTCTAGGTACTTAGGAACATAGGATTCAGGAATCTTAGGACGCGCGGTGAGATTGTGAAACCTACACGTAACCTCCCCTCACCTTATCCCTCTCTAACTTAAAATAACTTCCCCCTACGCTTACCACACCAAGGTAAGGGTGCAGCAAACTGACTCATTGGTACAATAATATTGACCCTGAAAAGCAGCAGCATGGCGCCAACAAGAAGACAGTCAAGGATCCCACACTCCTCGAAGAATGAACCCGAACCTTCAACAAAGTCCTCGGGTTAGTGGAATACCTAGAGGAACGCCGCGTAGGGATAGCCTCATTCCACTTCAAGACACGAGGCTGATCTTTGATAAATCCACGAAGAACCCACTTATCGGCAACAACCAGGAGTGTGTAGGGGCACAGCTACGGGGACGATTCCACCCCGCACCTGTAAGGGCAACCATGTACGAGGAAAATCCTCCACCTAAAACAAGGGATGACCACCATCAGGGAATACCACAAACGATCCCTCCAGCTGGCTCGTTTCGCCCCTGAATTAGATCCTACAGAGACAACCAAGATAAAGAAGTCTGTGACAGACCACAACTACGAAACCCAGAAGGCCCTAATTGTAAGCAAACCCCGCACACCCAACGAAGCCTACACCGGTAATGCAACTTCTACCAAACGGGGAATTTAGGGACAAACTCGAAAGAAGGAGTAACGGAAGTGGGAGACCACTCCCTCCAGCATGAGCGAACCCTTCCGGAACTGATTAAGAATGGGCGCAACTATCCCAGCCCGGAGACCGGGAACGCCAATTAAATGCAAGAAAGAAAAGTAGTACATAAACAACGTCTTTTCTCAATCGTTAGCACGAATTGTCGAAAAGGACTCGATATGACAAGAAGAGGCGACAGACGCATGGAAAGTATCATACAACTAGAGCTTCCCGGCGATAACGGTCTTACATGGGAACAAGGACCTTGATGGTTTTAAGACACCGTAAGAAGTACATGTAACACACAAAATCGCCAAAACACCATGCGACGTCAAAGGCAGTCAATCAATGCATTCCAAGGAAGAGAAATGCATCACCAAGCACTTGGTCACCAAAGGACTGAACAAAGAACGAGCGACAAGCCGAACTCCAAGAAAAACCAAGAAGGCTTATCATTAATCAAGCAAGGCAAAGACAAAGTTGGCTTATAACCAACCACCCGGTGAAGGTGACGAGGTTGCTAGTTGGAAACCGGACCCGACCTACTGAGCAAAAAGAACATGCGAGAGTCTTGACTCATCTATAAACTCGTACCTAAGGATCAATAAAACTATACGATGGGCCACCCTATGTATTCAAGTCCCTTCTATTGTGCACACGGACATGGGGCTTGTCGGGACTTGAATCTGTGCATTCTTGGGATTTTCCCCGAAGGAATTCACTCTTCCTAGTCACCTTCCCGTGGGTCCCCAACGGGACCTTGACGGGTCCCCAACAGGAGCTTGGCAGGCGGACGACCGCCCACCTCGCGCCCACTGGTACAATGTGCTGATTTCTTAACTCCTCACTTTATTGATTCATGGCGCACTTGTGTGCCTCCATTGATGAACGCGAGTCTTGGGTAAAGAACCATGGGTCGCCCAAACATGGTGTCATCGGTAAAAGACCTTGACACGCAAGACACCATCAGAAAAGCACAACCAATCGCATTACACGTGGGGTTGAAGTTGGACTCTACGATGCAACCGACTAGGGATGATTGGCATAAAGGATTGTGCAAACCAAGGAGGCGAGTTGGGAACTCGTGCTAAGGACTCACAAAGACCTTAAAAGTCAAAATGCTAAGGATGGACCGGGACTCCTTCAAACCATAGATATCGTTCAAGCAAATCAGAGGACTCCTTACAAGTTGTATGGAATCAAGAACTACGTAGTCCGTGGTGCTAGGCAAAAAGTAAAAAGCACATTTGTGCCAAGATCTCAAGGGTCATTAAGGACCCACAAGGAAATGAGATGACTCGTAAAGTCACCGAGTCATTCCACAACGAGGTTAGGTAACCAACTGCGCTTCAAAAGGAAAAGAGCAGCAAGGACACCCTCACCATTAAAAGTAACACAAAAAGGCACAACTAGTCGAACCTCGGGGAAGACATGAAGTCTTACTAAGAATTTCATTCACTAAAGAGGAGATGAAATTCACTAAGAAGGGAAAATCAACCCAAAGTTTACCGACTCCCAAGAAACTTTAGGAAGAATTTGGGAAATGCGCCCTAAGAGATTGGCTTGGTTGACCAAACTTGGTCAAGACCTTGGACGCATTAAAGAAGTAAGTGTTAAATCATCACGGGAGATTCCCTCAAGATAGGGGAGAAGGATGAAACCTTAGCCTGGGAAGCAAGGTCTAACAAGGATCTTAAAGTCAAGCAAGTGCCAACACCAAGGAAGAAGGATCATCAGTTCGTCAATACGTCGTGATCAAAGCATCAAACCAGAATAGTCACTTGAAGATCGAGAACCCTTAACCCATCCTAGCCGAATTCCCTTCCCTCCCTCGGAAAATCGGCCCCCTCCTTATTTCAAAACCCTTTCTACCCTTCAACCACACTCTTGATCCCCTATTTTAACGATTCCTTACAAGGTGGCAACCTCGCACCCTAAGTTGCAACCTTGAAAACTTTGATCCTAATTCCTAAATTCACTTTGTCCTCAGGTTTGAAACCGACTCTCTTAGCCCTTTAAACCTAATCATTCCCAAAAACCCAGCACACATAAACATACAACTATACAGTTTCCCCGTAGAATGCTTTCGCTATAGGACCACCGTACTACTTTGGACTCGTTACCCCCGCAATGATTTCCAAGCTTCGGGGACGAAGCTTCTCGTAAGGGGGGGAGAGTGTAACACCCCGTGTTACGGCCTTCAATCCTGAATTAATTATTTAATTAATCCCATTAATAATAATTAAATATGATTTAATTCGGTTAGGTTTCCTTTAATTAATTAATAAGGTCCACCATGAACTGTGGACCCTTGCCTAAATTAGAGTCCTAAGCCTATTAGGAATAAAGAAAGTAAACCCTTTACTATTCAGACTCTAATTAGGAATCCTAGACCTAGTTATCTATTAGGAATAAAGGAAGTAGGCCTTTTACTATTCAGACTACGATTAGGATTCCCTTTAATTAATTAATATGGTCCACTATGGACCATGGACCTTTATCCCTAAAATAAGCCCTTAGTCCTATAAGGAATAGAATTAGTAAACCCATACCATTCAAACCCTAATTAGGAGTCTTAAATATATAAATAGGGATATAGGAGGCACCTAGATCTTTCACCACCATAATCTCTCACCACACAAGAAGTTCCAAGAATCCCTTTAGGAGAAATCAAGAAAGAAGAAGGCTTAAAGAAAGACTCTTCATAGCCAAGGAATTAATTAAGGCTAAGAGGTAACCCATGTCTCAACAAAACCTATTTCATAGCTATGATTCCCTCTTAGGATTTCCCCATATTATTGTGTATTGATGATTTGTGATATTATTATTGATGATTGGTGGGATGATTCCATGGGTGATCTTGATGATGAGAGGTTCTTGATAATTGTGGTGTTCTTGACGATTATACAACGTTCTTGATAATTATATGGTGTTCTTGATGATTATATGAGGTCCTTGATAGTTATATGATATTCCTACCGAATCTTGATTTTGGAAGATGAATTGTGTTCTTATTGATTTAAAAATAATTAGAACCCTAGGTATATCATGGAATTCGTATGGTATTATTCTTGGTATATTGGGTGGGAATTCGCATGATTGGGTGTTGATTATGTTTAGAAAAGCATGATAGGTTATGTGCCATATGTTTCTTGATTTGGATCCGTTAATTGTCTACGTATGTTATCAATTGCGTTTGAAAGTGTCTAAGCATGGTTTTGGGTTCCACAAAGGTTCCCGGGGCGTTTTTGGTGAAAAAGAGTCAGTGGGGGGTAGGGGACCCGCCACCCGCGGCCTCCTTGGGCAACGCCGGCAGCTGGCAGCCGGCGGGCGGGCAGCTGCCCGCCGAGCACCCGCTGCCCGGATTAGCTACCGCCGGCGGGTGAACCCTCACCCACCGGCTACCCGCTGGTTTGTACCCCACCGTGGGATTTTGGCTTCTCCGTTTGATGTTCCCCCGACCCCCGTGGTGTCCAAACGGACTCCGTCTATCGTGCCTATGTGTAGTTTGATATTTCGGGTACCGTTCGTAGGTTGTATGAGTCTTATATATTGCATGCTAGTGAATTGGTATCCCGTTGACCTAGGTGAAGGAAGTATGAACCCCATAGGATCATTCTTAGTATGTGAAGGATCACACATAGCTTTTGTTATACGTTTTCTCCCCCTTCTCAATGTGTTAATGTGGGTTGCATGTGCTTGCTATGTGTTATGTGTGCAGGATACCCCAATTCGGTTGCGATCGGATTGGTTATTCCTGAGCTGCGGTTCAGAAGCTGGCTGCGGCCAGATTTACAATCTTGGGCTGCGGTCCACCGTTTGGTTGCGATCAAACGTTTCTACATGAGCTGCGGTTCATATTTCCTGGCTGCGGTCAGATGACATACTCTTGGGCTGCGGTCCACTGTTTGGTTGCGATCAAACATTATGATGAGCTGCGGTTCATCGGTCGGTTGCGATCGACCCCTCCGTGTTGCGATACGGGGCAGGGTGCTGCGGGGCCGTGTCAGAGCTATATGCGCTGACCCTCATGTATGGGCATGCGATTGGTCCTGTGGCGCCAACAAAGTGTGCTTATGTGATGAGATATGGATGAGTTGTTGTTATGAGTACCTTGGGGTGTGACTATGGGATTTATGCTAGGGATTCGTATATGTTGGGTTAGGGATATTTATTGTGCTCATCTTTATCTGCCGTGCCTGTTTGTAAACTGTATATGCTTGGTATAATTGTCGTCTGTGCTTAGCTCTATCTGTTGAGTCTATCCCCGTTTTAAACGCTAGAGTCTCGTAGGATATATCTTCATGCTTCAAAATGGTTTTCGTATATCTATATATATCTCTATATATAATGTATTTCAACGCGTTGGAGTGGGTTACCAGCATCTATCGCTGAACAGATATATTTGGCTTTCAGGCACAGACGTGTAGATCACTGGAGCGCGCTAGAGATTCGAGGCATAGTGTAGATAGTTTCCCTTTCGGCCTGCGTGCCATTTACATTATTATGGAATTTAGTTAGTTAGCGTGTGCATCTGAGTTCTCCAGCTCAGGTGTGGCATAGCACCCCGTACCTTTATGTTTAAACAATGCTCTGTTTGGGATTTAATAAGAGAATACCTTTATTATATAAGTCTTTAAAAGTTTTAAAATTCCGGGGTGTTGCAGTAGTGTAACACCCCGTGTTACGATCCCTAAAACTAATTAAATCATTTAATTAATCACCTAAGAGAAAGAATTAAATCACAACAATTAATTAGGGAGGCCCACCATAGTCCATGGGCCCATATCCCTAAATCCAATCCTTAGTCCCAAAAGGAATAGAGTTAGTAAACCTATAGTAATTAGGCCAAAGTAAGACTCTTAGATATATAAATAGGGAACATAAGGAGGCACCTAGAATCCCCACCACAATAATCCCTCACCACACAAGAAGTTCCAAGAATTCCCCTAGGAGAAATCAAGAAAGAAGAAAGCTTCAAGAAAGACCCTTCATAGCGAAGGAATTGATTAAGGCTAAGAGGTAACCCATGTCTCAACAAAACCTATTTTCATAGCTATGATTCCCCTCTTAGGATTTCCCCATATTATTGTGTATTGATGATTTGTGATATTATTATTGATGATTGGTGGGATGATTCCATGGGTGATCTTGATGATGAGAGGTTCTTGATAATTGTGGTGTTCTTGACGATTATACAACGTTCTTGATAATTATATGGTGTTCTTGATGATTATATGAGGTCCTTGATAGTTATATGATATTCCTACCGAATCTTGATTTTGGAAGATGAATTGTGTTCTTGTTGATTTAAAAATAATTAGAACCCTAGGTATATCGTGGAATTCGTATGGTATTATTCTTGGTATATTGGGTGGGAATTCGCATGATTGGGTGTTGATTATGTTTAGAAAAGCATGATAGGTTATGTGCCATATGTTTCTTGATTTGGATCCGTTAATTGTCTACGTATGTTATCAATTGCGTTTGAAAGTGTCTAAGCATGGTTTCGGGTTCCACAAAGGTTCCCGGGGCGTTTTTGGTGAAAAAGAGTCAGTGGGGGGTAGGGGACCCGCCACCTACCCGCGGCCTCCTTGGGCAACGCCGGCAGCGGGCAGCTGCCCGCCGGGCACCCGCTGCCCGGATTAGCTACCGTCGCCGGGCAGCCGGCGGGTGAACCCTCACCCCACCGGCTACCCGCTGGTTTGCACCCCAAATTGGGATTTTGGCTTCCCCGTTTGATTATCCCGCGACCCCCGTGGTGTCCCAACGGACTCCGTCTATCGTGCCTATGTCTAGTTTGATATTTCGGATACCGTTCGTAGGTTGTATGAGTCTTATATATTGCATGCTAGTTGAATTGGTATCCCGTTGAGCTAGGTGAAAGAAGTATGAACCCCTTAGGATTATTCTTAGTATGTGATGGATCACGCATAGGTTTTGTTATACGCTTCCTCCCCCTTCCCAATGTGTTAATGTGGGCTGCATGTGCTTGCTATGTGTTATGTGTGCATGATACCCCAATTCGGTTGCGATCGGATTGGTTATTCTTGAGCTGCGGTTCAGAAGCTGGCTGCGGTCAGATTTACACTCTCGGGCTGCGGTCCACCATTTGGTTGCGATCAAACGTTTCTACATGAGCTGCGGTTCATATTTCCTGGCTGTGGTCAGATGACATACTCTTGGGCTGCGGTCCACTGTTTGGTTGCGATCAAACTATGATGAACTGCGGTTCATCGGTCAGTTGCGATCGACCCCTCCGAGTTGCGATACGGGGCAGGGTGCTGCGGGGCCGTGTCAGAGCTATATGCGCTGACCCTCATGTATGGGCATGCGATTGGTCCTGTGGCGCCAACAAAGTGTGCTATGTGATGAGATATGGAGGAGTTGTTGTTATGAGTGCCTTGGGGATGTGACTATGGGATTCATATTGGGAATCGTATATGTTAGGTTATGATTATTAATTGTGCTTATCTTATCTGTCTTGCCTGTTGTATATGCTTGGTATAACTGCTGTCTGCGCTTAGCCCTATCTGTTGAGTTTATCCATGTTTTAAAAGCTAGAGTTCGTAGGATATATCTTCATGCTCAAAATGGTTTTCGTATATCTATATATATATATATCTATATGTATTGTATTTCAACGCGTTGGAGTGGGTTACCAGCATCTCTCGCTGAACAGATATATTTGGCTTTCAAGCACAGACGAGTAGATCACTAGAGCGCGCTAGAAGCTTGGGGCATAGCTTAGATGGTTTTTCCCTTTCGGCCTGCGTGCCATGATTTAGTACTAATACTGATTTAGGTCTTAGGATTTAGCCTGTGCACCCGAGTTCTCTAACTCGGGGGTGGCATAGCACCCCGTACTCTTTGTATCGTATCTTGAGATTTTATGAGATTCTATCTTTATTATATAAGTTTTAAAAGTCTTAAAAAATCTGGGGTGTTACAGTTGGTATCAGAGCCTAAGTTTGACCCTAGGATAAGACTCTTAAAACCGGACTTTAGGACATTAGGCTTGAACTCTAGGTATTTAGGAACATAGGCCTCGGGAATTTTAGGACGCGCAGTGAGATTGTGAAACCTACACATAAACCCCCTCACTTCATTCCTTCCTTGTCTAAAGAAAACCTTCCTCCGCTTATCACGTCAAAGAAGGAAACCAAGCTCTAATTTAATGTTCTTATAAACATTGACTCAGAAAGACGACAGCATGGCACCCAACAGAAGACAATCAAGGATTCCAGAACCCGCCACACACGACCCCCTGACCGAAACACTACAACAACTAATGCAAGTCGCCCAGGCATTAAGCGACGTAGCTCTTCGCAACAACAGGCCCCCGCCTCCTCCATCAAACACGAACTCAGACGTCTCCGGACAAGTTTCAAATCATCGACCACCCACGTTCTCAGGAGAAGAGGACCCCATGATCCTGGAGGAATGGATCCGGACCCTCGACAAAATTCTCGGGTTAGTGAAATGCCCAGAAGAACGTCGCGTAGAGATAGCCTCGTTCTACTTCGGACACGAGGCCGATCTTTGGTGGATCCACGAGGGTCCCGCTTACCAACAAGAACCAGGGTTCAATTGGGAAAACCTCAAAACACGACTACGAGAACGATTCTACCTAACACACGTAAAGGCATCCATGTACGAAGAGTTCCTCCATCTAAAGCAAGGGACAGCCACCGTCATGGAATACCACAAGCGATTCCTCGAACTAGCGCGCTTCGCACCAGAGCTAGTCCCCACCGAAGTAACCAAAATAGAAAGATTCGTCTCGGGTCTCAACTTCGAAGCCCGGAAAGCACTAGTGGTAAGCAGACCTCGGACACTCAACGAGGCTTACTCCAGTGCCGCCAATCTCTATCGAATCCAACTACTCCAGCGCGGGGTTCAGGAACAGATACGAAAAAGGAACACCGGAGGGGGAACACCACCGGTAAAACGAACAAGGAACGACACCAACACAAGACCAAGCAACCTGACCAACCAAAGACCGTCCCTAGGGAACAATGAAGCAAACCCAAGGAGCTTCCCTTGCCCAAAATGCAACAAAAGCCATAGAGGGAAAGATTGCATGGGCAATCCCTGGCGATGCTTCAACTGCGGAGAAGAAGGGCACAAGGCCTTCCAGTGCATTCAACCCCAAAGGCCACGCCCCACCACCACAGGTCTACACGGAGGCACCACCCACCAAGGGAACTACGGTGCTCCCGGGAAAATATTCGTCATGAGCCGCACTCAAGCCGACCTCGGGAACGAGAGCAACCTCGAGGAGGGGAACCTAACCCCAGAAGACGAGGACCACGCAAACCCCGCAGGAGAAAATCAAGAAGACGAATTCTGTCTAGGATAAACCGGCAATTCCTTCTAATCACCTTCATAGTAAAACTACTTATTTAGCGATTACTTCGGAATTTTATAAATAAAAGATTCGATTAAAATTTGATCCTTGACCTCCCATATACAAGACCAAGGTCCTGACCACTAGGCTAGGAGTGTTTCTTGAAACCTCAAGGGAACACTTTCTTCTTAAAGCCCTACAAGTCCCTAAACCCACAAAAATCCCCAAATCAAAAAAAAAAAACCCTTCTTCTTCTTCCACACCCTCTCCCTCTCCCCCTTCTCTCCCTTTCTCTCCCTCTCGTCCGACCGCCCCCACGCCGGAACCCACGAATCACCACCGCCAACCACCCAGACCACGCTCAGCCGCACGCCGCCACCGGCCGAACGCCATCCGTTAGCCCACACCACCACGCCGCCGCCTAAACCGACCGCCCCACCATCACCCACGCTACGCCCAGCTGCAACCCGCTGCCACCACTGCCCAAAGCCGCCACCACGCCTTCGCCCTCGCCACACCAACACCGGAACCCACTTAGCCGCCACCTCCCTCGCAAAACGCCGCACCGCCGAGGGTCTCGCCGGAAAAACGTGCCGGAGCTCCGCCGCTGTCCCGCCGAAAAATCATCAGAAAGTTCACCGGATCGTTTTACCACCAAGAAAGGCTTCACCATGCCGAAAAGCCCCTCGGAACCCGCACCCCGGAATGGAACAATGTTGATTACACCGTGATCGGAGGTAAAGCCCTTGAACCCGACCAATTCTAACCGAAATTGGTTGATATGCTTAGACACCAAGGGCTTTTGGATACATATCTCACCATTAAAGGGGATACGTATCCCGAATTGGTGAAGGAATTCCACCGACACCTTGTAGCCACCCAACGGGGTGATAAGCTAGAAATCACCACCAAGGTCCGCGGCAAAGAAATTATACTTTCCGAAGGCCGTTTGGCCAAGCTCTTAAAAATGACCACCTCGGGTGTGTCAAACTACGACCGAAAGGGGTGGATTGAAACCCAAAACACGGGGTACAAGGACTATCTCGGGTACCTACTCGGGAAAGAAGACGGATTCACCGCGGCCACACGACCAAATAGGAAGTGGCTATCGGCGGAGCAAAAGATATTGGTCATGATTATAACCGATAGTCTCCTGCCCACGAACAATAAGAGCAAGGACGTGGGGAGCTTAGAATGCGCCTTTGCCTATCTCTTGAAACATAAAGTCAAGTTCAACCTACCGGCACTCATGCTAAAACACATGGAGTTTTGCAAGACAAACAACCGACTTAGCCTACCCTATGGAAAGATCCTAAGTTGGATCATGGAGAAAAAGGGGGTGGAACTAAGCCACACCGAGGTTAAAACCGCAAACGGCATGGTCTTTAACGCCCAGAATCTCCGCCGCAACGACATCTACTACACCGAAGGGGGACACTACCTCACCATCGAGGAAATTTGCCAAAAACCCGAGGAGGAACGAAGAGAATTGGTCGACCAATTAGACATCTCCAACAAGAAACTCAAGCGGGCAATGCAAGATTATAGAATCCCGGGGGGGAATGAGGACCGGGAGGAGGACGACGAGCCTGGTCCACCGTTACACCCACGATCAAGGGGGAATCCCAGGGAGCAAAACGAGGGCTCGATCAATGAGCGCATACTCGTACAACTCAACCGACAAAACCAAATCATGGAGGAAGGGTTCTCATCCTTGATCCGTACGACACGCGCGCTAGACCAGAGGGTGGCAGCAATCGAGGCCACTTTGGGCACTCGCGGGGCATCCAGCTCGGGAGCAGGAGACCGAGGTAGACCCAAAACCCTTCTATCATCAGCACCAGAAATCCAGTCTACCCCAGCTAAGGCGAAACGTGGGGCCACAGTCCTAACCAGGAGGCCAAAACGCGGGATGCCTAGGGGTGAAAGAATGGATTAACACACCGGGTTTCGGGGACGAAGCCTCCTTGTAAGGGGGGGAGAGTGTAACACCCCGTGTTACGATCCCTAAAACCAATTAAATCATTTAATTAATCACCTAAGAGAAAGAATTAAATCACAACAATTAATTAGGGAGCCCACCATAGTCCATGGGCCCTTATCCCTAAACCCAATCCTTAGTCCCAAAAGGAATAGAGTTAGTAAACCTATAGTAATTAGGCCAAAGTAAGACCCTTAGATATATAAATAGGGAACATAAGGAGGCACCTAGAATCCCCACCACAATAATCCCTCACCACACAAGAAGTTCCAAGAATTCCCCTAGGAGAAATCAAGAAAGAAGAAAGCTTCAAAAAAGACCCTTCATAGCCAAGGAATTAATTAAGGCTAAGAGGTAACCCATGTCTCAACAAAACCTATTTTCATAGCTATGATTCCCCTCTTAGGATTTCCCCATATTATTGTGTATTGATGATTTGTGATATTATTATTGATGATTGGTGGGATGATTCCATGGGTGATCTTGATGATGAGTGGATCTTGATAATTATGGTGTTCTGGACGATTATATAACATTCTTGATAATTTTATGGGGTTCTTGATGTTCTTAATGATTATATGAGGTTCTTGATAGTTGTATGACATTCCTACTGAATCTTGATTTCGGAAGATGAATTGTGTTCTTGTTGATTTAAAAATAATTAGAACCCTAGGTATATCGTGGAATTCGTATGGTATTATTCTTGGTATATTGGGTGGGAATTCGCATGATTGGGTGTTGATTATGTTTAGGAGAGCATGATAGGTTATGTGCCATATGTTTCTTGATTTTGATCCGTTAATTGTCTACGTGTGTTATCAATTGCGTTTGAAAGTGTCTAAGCATGGTTTCGGGTTCCACAAAGGTTCCCGGGGCGTTTTTGGTGAAAAAGAGTCAGTGGGGGATAGGGGACCCGCCACCTACCCGCGGCCTATTTGGGCAACGCCGGCAGCGGGCAGCCGGCGGGCGGTCAGCTGCCCGCCGGGCACCCGCTGCCCGGAACAGTGCCGCCGGCGGGTGACCCCTCACCCACCGGCTACCCGCTGGTTTGCACCCCAAATTGGGATTTTGGCTTCCCCGTTTGATGTTCCCCCGACCCCTGTGGTGTTCGAACAGACTCCGTCTATCGTGCCTATGTCTATTTTGATATTTCGGGTACCGTTCGTAGGTTGTATGAGTCTTATATATTGCAGTCTTAAATATGAACCGCAGCTCATGTAGAAACGTTTGATCGCAACCAAACGGTGGACCGCAGCCCGAGAGTGTAAATCTGACCGCAGCCAGCTTCTGAACCGCAGCTCAGGAATAACCAATTCGATCGCAATCGAATTGGGGTATCATGCACACATAACACATAGCAAGCACATGCAACCCACATTAACACATTGGGAAGGGGGAGAAAACGTATAACAAAACCTATGCGTGATCCTTCACATACTAAGAATAATCCTAAGGGGTTCATACTTCTTTCACCTAGGTCAACGGGATACCAATTCAACTAGCATGCAATATATAAGACTCATACAACCTACGAACGGTACCCGAAATATCAAACTAGACATAGGCACGATAGACGGAGTCCGTTTGGACACCACGGGGGTCGGGGAACATCAAACGGGGAAGCCAAAATCCCATGGTGGGGTCCAAACCAGCGGGTAGCCGGTGGGTGAGGGGTCACCCGCCGGCTGCCCGCCGGCGGCACTGTTCCGGACAGCGGGTGCCCGGCGGGCAGCTGCCCGCTGCCGGCGATGCCCAAATAGGCCGTGGGTAGGTGGCGGGTCCCCTACCCCCCACTGACTCTTTTTCACCAAAAACGCCCCGGGAACCTTTGTGGAACCCGAAACCATGCTTAGACACTTTCAAACGCAATTGATAACACACGCAGACAATTAACGGATCAAAATCAAGAAACATATGGCACATAACCTATCATGCTCTCCTAAACATAATCAACACCCAATCATGCGAATTCCCACCCAATATACCAAGAATAATACCATACGAATTCCACGATATACCTAGGGTTCTAATTATTTTTAAATCAACAAGAACACAATTCATCTTCCAAAATCAAGATTCGGTAGGAATGTCATACAACTATCAAGAACCTCATATAATCATTAAGAACATCAAGAACACCATATAATTATCAAGAATGTTATATAATCGTCATGAACACCATAATTATCAAGATCCACTCATCATCAAGATCACCCATGGAATCATCCCACCAATCATCAATAATAATATCACAAATCATCAATACACAATAATATGGGGAAATCCTAAGAGGGGAATCATAGCTATGAAAATAGGTTTTGTTGAGACATGGGTTACCTCTTAGCCTTAATTAATTCCTTGGCTATGAAGGGTCTTTCTTTAAGCCTTCTTCTTTCTTGATTTCTCCTAAGGGGATTCTTGGAACTTCTTGTGTGGTGAGAGATTATGGTGGTGAAAGATCTAGGTGCCTCCTATATCCCTATTTATATATTTAAGACTCCTAATTAGGGTCTGAATGGTATGGGTTTACTAATTCTATTCCTTATAGGACTAAGGGCTTATTTTAGGGATAAGGGTCCATGGTCCATAGTGGACCATATTAATTAATTAAAGGGAATCCTAATCGTAGTCTGAATAGTAAAAAAGGCCTACTCCCTTTATTCCTAATAGATAACTAGGTCTAGGATTCCTAATTAGAGTCTGAATAGTAAAGGGTTTACTTTCTTTATTCCTAATAGGCTTAGGACTCTAATTTAGGCAAGGGTCCACGGTTCATGGTGGACCTTATTAATTAATTAAAGGAAACCTAACCGAATTAAATCATATTTAATTATTATTAACGGGATTAATTAAATAATTAATCCGGGATTGAAGGCCGTAACACGGGGTGTTACACTCTCCCCCCCTTACGAGAAGCTTCGTCCTCGAAGCTTGGAAATCATTGCGGGGGTAACGAGTCCAAAGTAGTACGGTGGTCCTATAGCGAAAGCATTCTACGGGGAAACTGTATAATTGTATGTTTATGTGTGCTGGGTTTTTGGGAATGATTAGGTTTAAAGGGCTAAGAGGGTGGGTTTCAAACCTGAGGACAAAGTGAATTTAGGAATTAGGATCAAAGTTTTCAAGGTTGCAACTTAGGGTGCGAGGTTGCCACCTTGTATGGAATCGTTAAAATAGGGGATCAAGAGTGTGGTTGAAGGGTAGAAAGGGCTTTGAAATAAGGAGGGGGCCGATTTTCCGAGGGAGGGAAGGGAATTCGGCATGGATGGGTTAAGGGTTCTCGATCTTCAAGCGACTATTCTGGTTTGATGCTTTGATCACGACGTATTGACGAACTGATGATCCTTCTTCCCTGGTGTTGGCACTTGCTTGACTTTAATATCCTTGTTAGACCTTGCTTCCTAGGCTAAGGTTTCATCCTTCTCCCCTATCTTGAGGGAATCTCCCGTGATGATTTAACACTTACTTCTTTAATGCGTCCAAGGTCTTGACCAAGTTTGGTCAACCAAGCTAATCTCTTAGGGTGCACTTCCCAAATTCTTCCCAAAGTTTCTTGGGAGTCGGTAAACTTTGGGTTGATTTTCCCTTCTTATTGAATTTCATCTCCTCTTTAGTGAATGAAATTCTTAGTAAGACTTCATGTCTTCCCCGAGGTTCAACTAGTTGTGCCTTTTTGTGTTACTTTTAATGGTGAGGGTGTCCTTGCATGCTCTTTTCCTTTTGAAGCGCAGTTGGTTACCTAACCTCGTTGTGGAATGACTCGGTGACTTTACAAGTCATCTCATTTCCTTGTGGGTCCTTAATGACCCTTGAGATCTTGGCACAAATGTGCTTTTTACTTTTTGCCTAGCACCACGGACTACGTAGTTCTTGATTCCATACAACTTGTAAGGAGTCCTCTGATTTGCTTGAACGATATCCATGGTTTGAAGGAGTCCCGGTCCATCCTTAGCATTTTGACTTTTAAGGTCTTTGTGAGTCCTTAGCACGAGTTCCCAACTCACCTCCTTGGTTTGCACAATCCTTTATGCCAATCATCCCTAGTCGGTTGCATTGTAGAGTCCAACTTCAACCCCACGTGTAATGCGATTGGTTGTGCTTTTTCGATGGTGTCTTGCGTGTCAAGGTCTTTTACCGATGACACCATGTTTGGGCGACCCATGGTTCTTTACCCAAGACTCGCGTTCATCAATCGAGGCACACAAGTGCGCCATGAATCAATAAAGTGAGGAGTTAAGAAATCAGCACATTGTACCAGTGGGCGCGAGGTGGGCGGTCGTCCGCCTGCCAAGCTCCTGTTGGGGACCCGTCAAGGTCGCGTTGGGGACCCGCGAGAAGGTGACTAGGAAGAGTGAATTCCTTCGGGTAAAATCCTAAGAATGCACAGATTCAAGTCTCGACAAGCCCCATGTCCGTGTGCACAATAGAAGGGACTTGAATACATAGGGTGGCACATCGTATAGTTTTATTGATCCTTAGGTACGAGTTTATAGATGAGTCAAGACTCTCGCATGTTCTTTTTGCTCAGTAGGTCGGGTCCGGTTTCCAATTAGCAACCTCGTCACCTTCACCGGGTGGTTGGTTATAAGCCAACTTTGTCTTTGCCTTGCTTGATTAATGATAAGCCTTCTTGGTTTTTCTTGGAGTTCGGCTTGTCGCTCGTTCTTTGTTCAGTCCTTTGGTGACCAAGTGCTTGGTGATGCATTTCTCTTCCTTGGAATGCATTGATTGACTGCCTTTGACGTCGCATGGTGTTTTGGCGATTTTGTGTGTTACATGTACTTCTTACGGTGTCTTAAAACCATCAAGGTCCTTGTTCCCAGGTAAGACCCTTATCGCCGGGAGGCTCTAGTTGTATGATACTTTCCATGCGTCTGTCGCCTCTTCTTGTCATATCGAGTCCTTTTCGACAATTCGTGCTAACGATTGAGAAAAGACGTTGTTTATGTACTACTTTTCTTTCTTGCATTTAATTGGCGTTCCCGGTCTCCGGGCTGGGATAGTTGCGCCCATTCTTAACCAGTTCCGGAAGGGTTCGCTCATGTTGGAGGGAGCGGTCTCCCACTTCCGTTACTCCTTCTTTTGGGTTTGTCCCTAAATTCCCCGTTTGGTAGAAGTTGGCATTACTGGTGTAGGCTTCGTTGGGTGTGCGGGGTTTGCTTACAATTAGGGCCTTCTGGGTTTCGTAGTTGTGGTCTGTCACAGACTTCTTTATCTTGGTTGTCTCTGTAGGATCTAATTCAGGCGCGAAACGAGCCAGCTGGAGGGATCGTTTGTGGTATTCCCTGATGGTGGTCATCCCTTGTTTTAGGTGGAGGATTTTCCTCGTACATGGTTGCCCTTACAGGTGCGGGGTGGAATCGTCCCCGTAGCCGTGCCCCTAGGCACTCCTAGTTGAACCCCTGGTTGTTGCCCATAAGTGGGTTCTTCGTGGATTTATCAAAGATCAGCCTCGTGTCTTGAAGTGGAATGAGGCTATCCCTACGCGGCGTTCCTCTAGGTATTCCACTAACCCGAGGACTTTGTTGAAGGTTCGGGTTCATTCTTCGAGGAGTGTGGGATCCTTGACTGTCTTCATGTTGGCGCCATGCTGCTGCTTTTCAGGGTCAATATTTATTGTATCGATGAGTCAGTGTGCTGCACCCTTACCTTTGTGTGGTAAGCGTAGGGGGAAGTTATTTTAAGTTAGAGAGGGATAAGGTGAGGGGAGGTTACGTGTAGGTTTCACAATCTCACCGCGCGTCCTAAGATTCCTGAATCCTATGTTCCTAAGTACCTAAAGTCCGGTTTTAAGAGTCTTATCCTAGGGTCAAACTTAGGCTCTGATACCAACTGTAACACCCCGAAATTTTAAAACTTTTAAAGACTTATATAATAAAGGTATTCTCTTATTAAATCCCAAACAGAGCATTGTTAAACATAAAGGTACGGGGTGCTATGCCACACCTGAGCTGGAGAACTCAGATGCACATGCTAACTAACTAAATTTCGTAATAATGTAAATGGCACGCAGGCCGAAAGGGAAACTATCTACACTATGCCTAGAATCTCTAGCGCGCTCCAGTGATCTACTCGTCTGTGCCTGAAAGCCAATTATATCTGTTCAGCGAGAGATGCTGGTAACCCACTCCAACGCGTTGAAATACATTATATATAGAGATATATATAGATATACGAAAACCATTTTGAAGCATGAAGATATATCCTACGAGACTATATCTTTTAAAACGGGGATAGACTCAACAGATAAAGCTAAGCACAGACGACAATGATACCAAGCATATACAGTTTACAAACAGGCACGGCAGATAAAGATGAGCACAATAAATATCCCTAACCAAACATATACGAATCCCTAGCATAAATCCCATAGTCACACCCCAAGGTACTCATAACAACAACTCATCCATATCTCATCACATAAGCACACTTTGTTGGCGCCACAGGACCAATCGCATGCCCATACATGAGGGTCAGCGCATATAGCTCTGACACGGCCCCGCAGCACCCTGCCCCGTATCACAACACGGAGGGGTCGATCGCAACCAACCGATGAACCGCAGCTCATCATAGTTTGATCGCAACCAAACATTGGACCGCAGCCCAAGAGTATGTCATCTGACCGCAGCCAGGAAATATGAACCGCAGCTCATGTAAAAACGTTTGATCGCAACCAAACGGTGGACCGCAGCCCGAGAGTGTAAATCTGACCGCAGCCAGCTTCTGAACCGCAGCTCAGGAATAACCAATCCGATCGCAACCGAATTGGGGTATCATGCACACATAACACATAGCAAGCACATGCAGCCCACATTAACACATTGGGAAGGGGGAGGAAGCGTATAACAAAACCTATGCGTGATCCTTCACATACTAAGAATAATCCTAAGGGGTTCATACTTCTTTCACCTAGGTCAACGGGATACCAATTCAACTAGCATGCAATATATAAGACTCATACAACCTACGAACGGTACCCGAAATATCAAACTAGACATAGGCACGATAGACGGAGTCCGTTGGGCCACCACGGGGGTCGGGGGAACATCAAACGGGGAAGCCAATCCCATAGTGGGGTGCAAACCAGCGGGTAGCCGGTGGGTGAGGGTTCACCCGCCGGCTGCCCGCCGGCTGTAGCTAATCCGGGCAGCGGGTGCCAGGCGGGCAGCTGCCGGCGTTGCCCAAGGAGGCCGCGGGTAGGTGGCGGGTCCCCTACCCCCCACTGACTCTTTTTCACCAAAAACGCCCCGGGAACCTTTGTGGAACCCGAAACCATGCTTAGACACTTTCAAACGCAATTGATAACATACGTAGACAATTAACGGATCCAAATCAAGAAACATATGGCACATAACCTATCATGCTTTTCTAAACATTATTAACACCTAATCATGCGAATTCCCACCCAATATACCAAGAATAATACCATACGAATTCCACGATATACCTAGGGTTCTAATTATTTTTAAATCAACAAGAACACAATTCATCTTCCAAAATCAAGATTCGATAGGAATATCATATAACTATCAAGGACCTCATATAATCATCAAGAACACCATATAATTATCAAGAACGTTGTATAATCGTCAGGAACACCACAATTATCAAGAACCTCTCATCATCAAGATCACCCATGGAATCATCCCACCAATCATCAATAATAATATCACAAATCATCAATACACAATAATATGGGGAAATCCTAAGAGGGGAATCATAGCTATAAAAATAGGTTTTGTTGAGACATGGGTTACCTCTTAACTTTAATTAATTCCTTGGCTATGAAGGGTCTTTCTTGAAGCTTTCTTCTTTCTTGATTTCTCCTAGGGGAATTCTTGGAACTTCTTGTGTGGTGAGGGATTATTGTGGTGGGGATTCTAGGTGCCTCCTTATGTTCCCTATTTATATATCTAAGAGTCTTACTTTGGCCTAATTACTATAGGTTTACTAACTTTATTCCTTTTGGGACTAAGGATTGGGTTTAGGGATAAGGGCCCATGGACTATGGTGGGCCTCCTTAATTAATTGTTGTGATTTAATTCTTTCTCTTAGGTGATTAATTAAATGATTTAATTGGTTTTAGGGATCGTAACACGGGGTGTTACACTCTCCCCCTCTTACAAGGGGGCTTCGTCCCCGAAGCCCGGTGTGTTAATCCATTCTTTCACCCCTAGGCATCCCGCGTTTTGGCCTCCTGGTTAGGACTGTGGCCCCACGTTTCGCCTTAGCTGGGGTAGACTGGATTTCTGGTGGTGTTGTGATAGAAGGGTTTTGGGTCTACCTCGGTCTCCTGCTCCCGAGCTGGATGCCCCGCGAGTGCCCAAAGTGGCCTCGATTGCTGCCACCCTCTGGTCTAGCGCGCGTGTCGTACGGATCAAGGATGAGAACCCTTCCTCCATGATTTGGTTTTGTCGGTTGAGTTGTACGAGTATGCGCTCATTGATCGAGCCCTCGTTTTGCTCCCTGGGATTCCCCCTTGATCGTGGGTGTAACGGCGGACCAGGCTCGTCGTCCTCCTCATTCCCCCCCGGGATTCTATAATCTTGCATTGCCCGCTTGAGTTTCTCGTTGGAGATGTCTAATTGGTCGACCAATTCTCTTCGTTCCTCCTCGGGTTTTTGGCAAATTTCCTCGATGGTGAGGTAGTGTCCCCCTTCGGTGTAGTAGATGTCGTTGCGGCGGAGATTCTGGGCGTTAAAGACCATGCCGTTTGCGGTTTTAACCTCGGTGTGGTTTAGGTCCACCCCCTTTTTCTCCATGATCCAACTTAGGATCATTCCGTAGGGTAGGCTAAGTCGGTTCTTTGTCTCGCAAAACTCCATGTGTTTTACAATGAGTGCCGGTAGGTTGAACTTGACTTTATGTTTCAAGAGATAGGCAAAGGCGCATTCTAAGCTCCCCACGTCCTTGCTCTTATTGTTCGTGGGCAGGAGACTATCGGTTATAATCATGACCAATATCTTTTGCTCCGCCGATAGCCACTTCCTATTTGGTCGTGTGGCCGCGGTGAATCCGTCTTCTTTCCCGAGTAGGTACCCGAGATAGTCCTTGTACCCCGTATTTTGGGTATCAATCCACCCCTTTCGGTCGTAGTTTGACACACCCGAGGTGGTCAATTTTAAGAGCTTGGCCAAACGGCCTTCGGAAAGTATAATTTCTTTTCCGCGGACCTTGGTGGTGATTTCTAGCTTATCACCCCGTTGGGTGGCTACAAGGTGTCGGTGGAATTCCTTCACCAATTCGGGATACGTATCCCCTTTAATGGTGAGATATGTATCCAAAAGCCCTTGGTGTCTAAGCATATCAACCAATTCCGGAGAGAATTGGTCGGGTTCAAGGGCTTTACCTCCGATCACGGTGTAATCGGCGTTGTTCCATTCCGGGATGCGGGTTCCGAGGGGCTTTTTCGGCATGGTGAAGCCTTTCTTGGTGGTAAAACGATCCGGTGAACTTTCCGATGATTTTTCGGCGGGACGGCGGCGGAGCTCCGGCACGTTTTTCCGGCGAGACCCTCGGCGGTGCGGCGTTTTGCGAGGGAGGTGGCGGCTAAGTGGGTTCCGGTGTTGGTGTGGCGAGGGCGAAGGCGTGGTGGCGGCTTTGGGCAGTGGTGGCAGCGGGTTGCAGCTGGGCGTAGAATGGGTGATGGTGGGGCGGTCGGTTTAGGCGGCGGCGTGGTGGTGTTGGCTGACGGATGGCGTTCGGCCGGTGGCGGCGTGCGGCTGAGCATGGTCTGGGTGGTTGGCGGTGGTGATTCGTGGGTTCCGGCGTGGGGGCGGTCGGACGAGAGGGAGAGAAAGGGAGAGAAGGGGGAGAGAGAGAGGGTGTGGAAGAAGAAGAAGAAGAAGAAGAAGGGTTTTTTTTATTTGGGGATTTTTGTGGGTTTAGGGACTTGTAGCGCTTTAAGAAGAAAGTGTTCCCTTGAGATTTCAAGAAACACTCCTAGCCTAGTGGTTAAGACCTTGGTCTTATGTATGGGAGGTAAGGGGTTTAATTCTTATTGGCAACACTAGGCTTTTCTTGATGGTGTGGTCCCTGTCTTTTTCCCTCTTTTGTCCTCTAGTGATGGGAGGCTTGGCTTGTTATATAGTTTGTGGTTTCGTCTTTATAAGCAGGATCGAATTATAATCGAATCTTTTATTTATAAAATTCCGAAGTAATCGCTAAATAAGTAGTTTGACTATGAAGGTGATTACAAGGAATTGCCGGTTTATCCTAGACAAAATTCGTCTTCTTGATTTTCTCATGCGGGGTTTGCGTGGTCCTCGTCTTCTAGGGTTAGGTTCCCCTCCTCGAGGTTGCTCTCGTTCCCGAGGTCAGCTTGAGTGCGGCTCATGACGAATATTTTCCCGGGAGCGTCGTAGTTCCCTTGGTGGGTGGTGCCTCCGTGTTGACCTGTGGTGGTGGGGCGTGGCCTTTGGGGTTGAATGCACTGGAAGGCCTTGTGCCCTTCTTCTCCGCAGTTGAAGCATCGCCAGGGATTGCCCATGCAATCTTTCCCTCTATGGCTTTTGTTGCATTTTGGGCAAGGGAAGCTCCTTGGGTTTGCTTCATTGTTCCCTAGGGACGGTCTTTGGTTGGTCAGGTTGCTTGTTCTTGTGTTGGTGTCGTTCCTTGTTCTTTTTACCTGTGGTGCTCCCCCTCCGGTGTTCCTTTTTCGTATCTGTTCCTGAACCCCGCGCTGGAGTAGTTGGATTCGATAGAGATTGGCGGCACTGGAGTAAGCCTCGTTGAGTGTCCGAGGTCTGCTTACCACTAGTGCTTTCCGGGCTTCGAAGTTGAGACCCGAGACGAATCTTTCTATTTTGGTTACTTCGGTGGGGACTAGCTCTGGTGCGAAGCGCGCTAGTTCGAGGAATCGCTTGTGGTATTCCATGACGGTGGCTTTCCCTTGCTATAGATGGAGGAACTCTTCGTACATGGATGCCTTTACGTGTGTTGGGTAGTAATGCAACCCAAACTACTGAAGATCCATTAAGAGTACCAGTTGGGCCAATCACAAGGTCTAAGTCCAAACAATTAAGACAACTCTTTATTGGTTATGTTCAAAAATGGTGGAAATCCAATTCAAGCCCAATTGCAAATGATGGCGAAGAACTCAAGGCTTTTTATAATTGTTTAAGTGCTGATTTTGGTGATTAAATTAGGCCCAAATCAGCCCTATTATTTTTGGTCATCATTAATTTAAATTGTTTGGCATAAAAGAGAAAACACTAGTTGTATTTAGAAAGGATTCCTTAAATCCTTTTCTAAATAAAACTCTATTTACTTGTTTTCTAGATTAGGTTTAGGACTCTTTTTCCCATTGTATTTAGATTACAATGCTGCCCTATACCTATAAATAGGGCACATCCATATCAGTTTTGGGCGGACTTTAATTCAATAAAATTCTTAAGTTTTTCTTTACACTTGTGTAAGAAACCTTATAGCTAATTGTGGACTCAATTAGTGACTAGTCGTGGACTCGACTAGCAAATTGATTCGTGGACTCGAATCAATCTTACTTTCTTCAACCTTAGATTTAGGTTCGTGGACTCGTTCTTGAATCGAAGGAAACTAGATCCGACTCTAGTTGATTGAAGATTGCATCATCGAGGTACTTGAAGCTACAATGGGATTCTTCCAAGTCTTTGAGGATTCGAGACAAAGGGTTTCTCGTGAGGTTTAAGGTATTTCGATCCATCTCTATCTTTACATTGAGAGCAATTCTTGGGACAATACTCATCTTATTTGAATCTTGGACTAGATTCATATCAATTTGGTATTCAGAGCCTAGGTTTGTCTCGTTATCATTGGAAATTTGGTTTCTTTGGTTCCCTAGGTTTATCTCGTTCTTATCTTACATACTACATTTATTCGTGTCTTATTCATTAAAAAAACCCCAAAAAAAATTTTCTTTTGCATTCTTGATTGTGTTCTTGAATCTTGATACATGTTCTCCAGTTTCTTGAAAAACAATCCCGAAAGTGTTTTCCCTTTTTCCCGTCCAATATCAATGAGACCTCACACCTCCTAAGCACCATATTACCACATATTCTGTCAAGAAAACAACCCCATCTTAACCTTACCTATATCCAAAGCGCATTTACGCGCAATCACGTCTCAATCACACCCTGTCCAGATTTCCGCGAGCTGTGACCAGTTTCAAAGAATTACCTATATGTCGAGATCCACTGGTTAGTTTTATCTGAAATTTGGATATGTTGTAGATCTCTTTTGGGGCGTTCTATTGATATATTATACACTTGCTACTTCCTTACGGTCATTGAGATATTGATCTTCGAAGTAAGGGCAGCGTTTCTGTTTTTCTGGGTGATTCTTGAAATTCTTGGTTCTGTTTTGAAGGGGCTGTGTGGATCCTCTTGATCCGAAATTTTTGTTGATATTTACAGTATTTATTTGGAGGTTATTTATCAAAAAAAATCAAAAAAAAAATCAAGAAAGTTGAAAAAAAAAAAAGAGAAAGCAATAAAGAAGAAGAATAAGGTTGGGGAAAGAATTTGGCTGGTAGGAGAATTTTGGAGGGACAAGGAAGGGGAAAAGTATAAGGTTGGAAGGAGTTCTTGATAGATTCCTAATTGGTTGTGGTACACGTGAACCTCTTAGATTCTATTTGTCTCTATTTGTTGATATTGGTTTTGCATATCTTTCTGCCATACTTCCTTCTTTGGTTTCCTTTTTCTTTCAAATCCTATTTAGTTTCTTTGCTTGTATTGTCCTTTTTCTTTGCTTCTTGCTCTCAATTTTGTTACCTATCTCGCGATACACCCTTACTCTCAAAGGCTTGTGAAGTCTTCCAAGGTACGTTTTCTTGAACTTTGAGGTTGAATCCATATCAACTTGAGTATCGGACTAGAATTTTCCTTTTCGGAAAAAGGCTTGTGAGAGTATCTGCCACTTGGAGTGATACACGAGTAGAGTTTGTGTTTGTAAGAGTGTGTAGTGCACCCCCAGAGCTATATAATCCACCTCTTACCTGCGAGCTGAGAATAGTGAGGGAGCGAGCCAAATTTTTGGTTTCACTAACGTGTCTACTCACACATCTTCTTGTTTTTAGAATTTTTTTTTTCCTATACAGATGGTTGAACAAGTTCCAAACCTGCCCCAGACATTAGAACAAAAGATAGACAGGTTACTCAAACGAATGAATAATTTGGAACAACGCTCACAGCAAGTGCAACCACCACACAATGATGAGCGACACCTGCCACCAGCAGGAAGAGTGGATCCTAGATGTCAAAGGATCCAGCAGCATAATGCGGAGTTAGGAAACATTAAAAATGAAATTCCTAACTTTACCGGTGAGAAAGGACCTACCGAATACATAGAATGGGAGAATGCTGTTGAAACTCTTTTTTATTTAAAGCACTATTCTGAGCTTACAAAAATTAGGCTAGTTGCTACATCTTTTAAGGGGTATGCATTGTCTTGGTGGCGAAAAAGAAATAGAGAGAGAGTTGCTAATTTTATTCCCTATGAATCTTGGGTTCAAGTGAGGGAAGATATGTGCCTAACCTTTCGTCCTAAATCTTTTTTCTATGATCTTGAAAGAAAATTGCAGGGAACCGTGCAAGGAACAATGTCAGTTGATGAGTACCACCAAACTATAAATATTTTGCTTGAACAGGGAAACGTACATGAAGAAGAGGCAAAATCTATTGCTCGTTTCGTACATGGATTGAACTTAGAAATTCGATGTGGAATGAGTATTCAGAGATATGACACCCTTTATGATGCCTTGTATGCTGCACGTGAATCTGAGGCTTTAATTCAATAAAATTCTTAAGTTTTTCTTTACACTTGTGTAAGAAACCTTATGGCTAATTGTGGACTCAATTAGTGGCTAGTCGTGGACTCGACTAGCAAATTGATTCGTGGACTCGAATCAGTCTTACTTTCTTCAACCTTAGATTTAGGTTCGTGGACTCGTTCTTGAATCGAAGGAAACTAGATCCGACTCTAGTTGATTGAAGATTGCAACATCGAGGTACTTGAAGCTACATGGGATTCTTCTAAGTCTTTGAGGATTCGAGACAAAGGGTTTCTCGTGAGGTCAAGCATTCCCTCTAATTGACCCTTTAGCATAAAATATATTTTCTCTTTGAGACTCATCTTCTTTTAAAGGATGAACATTCAAAACCTTCTTAACAACAAGAGTATGAACAGACTCACTATCAGCATATTCATAATCAAAATCTAAAGGTAAAGGTGGTTCTTCCTCAACATGCTCATTGGGGGTTTCCAAATGGTCACTAACCTCATCCTCAGACTCATATTCAAGACAAGAAGTAAAATTTTCAGATTCTGTTGTTATCTTAGCTACCCTCTTGTTAGGGCAATCACGAGCTATGTGGCCTCTCCCATTACATCTATAACAAATCAATTCTCTATCACGTTGAGGCTTCACTGCCTCACTTACATTTTCTTTACCTTTGTCTCGTGAATCATCTCTTGGAAGAGGATGTTCATCACGTCTTTGAGAGGTAGAACAAGTGTTGTTCCATTTTGATGCACTATTGTTGGCCTTGTACATTTTCATCTCTTTGATTTTTGCCTCATGTTGAATTCGCTTATAATCGTGCAATACATTCAACCACTAACATGTCTCCTTTTGAAGTTGTGTATGGTTTCAATCCGTTATCTCCCATAGACTTACTTGCTTTGCCTTACAATCCGCAGGATAGCTTAGATGGAGAAGAACGTGCCAAGAAGATCAAGGAGATGCATGTTAAAGTCAAAGAACAAATTGAGAAAAGGAACGAACAAATAGTTGCTCGAGTGAACAAGACAAGGAAAAAGATCACATTCGAGCCTGGAGATTGGGTGTGGATTCACTTGCGCAAAGACCGTTTTCCCCGCGAAAGAAAGTCAAAGCTGAACCAACGTGGAGATGGCCCATTTCAAGTTATATCACGGATTGGAGATAACGCATATAAGGTTGATCTTAGAGGAGAATACAATGTCTCTTCTACTTTCAATGTTTCAGACTTGTCTCCATATGATTGCACAGATTCGAGGACGAATCATTTTCAAGAAGGGGAGGATAATGCAACCCAAACTACTGAAGATCCATTAAGAGTACCAGTTGGGCCAATCACAAGGTCTAAGTCCAAACAATTAAGACAACTCTTTATTGGTTATGTTCAAAAATGGTGGAAATCCAATTCAAGCCCAATTGCAAATGATGGCGAAGAACTCAAGGCTTTTTATAATTGTTTAAGTGCTGATTTTGGTGATTAAATTAGGCCCAAATCAGCCCTATTATTTTTGGTCATCATTAATTTAAATTGTTTGGCATAAAAGAGAAAACACTAGTTGTATTTAGAAAGGATTCCTTAAATCCTTTTCTAAATAAAACTCTATTTACTTGTTTTCTAGATTAGGTTTAGGACTCTTTTTCCCATTGTATTTAGATTACAATGCTGCCCTATACCTATAAATAGGGCACATCCATATCAGTTTTGGGCAGACTTTAATTCAATAAAATTCTTAAGTTTTTCTTTACACTTGTGTAAGAAACCTTATAGCTAATTGTGGACTCAATTAGTGACTAGTCGTGGACTCGACTAGCAAATTGATTCGTGGACTCGAATCAATCTTACTTTCTTCAACCTTAGATTTAGGTTCGTGGACTCGTTCTTGAATCGAAGGAAACTAGATCCGACTCTAGTTGATTGAAGATTGCATCATCGAGGTACTTGAAGCTACAATGGGATTCTTCCAAGTCTTTGAGGATTCGAGACAAAGGGTTTCTCGTGAGGTTTAAGGTATTTCGATCCATCTCTATCTTTACATTGAGAGCAATTCTTGGGACAATACTCATCTTATTTGAATCTTGGACTAGATTCATATCAGGTAGAATCGTTCTCGTAGTCGTGTTTTGAGGTTTTCCCAATTGAACCCTGGTTCTTGTTGGTAAGCGGGACCCTCGTGGATCCACCAAAGATCGGCCTCGTGTCCGAAGTAGAACGAGGCTATCTCTACGCGACGTTCTTCTGGGCATTCCACTAACCCGAGAATTTTGTAGAGGGTCCGGATCCATTCCTCCAGGATCACGGGGTCCTCTTCTCCTGAGAACGTGGGTGGTCGATGATTTGAAACTTGTCGGGCGACGTCTAAGTTCGTGTTTGATGGAGGAGGCGGGGGCCTGTTGTTGCGAAGAGCTACGTCGCTTAGTGCCTGGGCGACTTGCGTTAGTTGTTGTAGTGTTTGGGTCAGGGGGTCGTGTGTGGCGGGTTCTGGAGTCCTTGATTGTCTTCTGTTGGGTGCCATGCTGTCGTCTTTCTGAGTCAATGTTTATAAGAACATTAAATTAGAGCTTGGTGTCCTTCTTTGACGTGATAAGCGGAGGAAGGTTTTCTTTAGACAAGGAAGGAATGAAGTGAGGGGGTTTATGTGTAGGTTTCACAATCTCACCGCGCGTCCTAAAATTCCCGAGTCCTATGTTCCTAAATGCCTAGAGTTCAAGCCTAATGTCCTAAAGTCCGGTTTTAAGAGTCTTATCCTAGGGTCAAACTTAGGCTCTGATACCAACTGTAAAACCCCAGATTTTTAAAACTTTTAAAGACTTATATAATAAAGGTATTCTCTTATTAAATCCCAAACAGAGCATTGTTAAACATAAAGGTATGGGGTGCTATGCCACACCTGAGCTGGAGAACTCAGATGCACATGCTAACTAACTAAATTCCGTAATAATGTAAATGGCACGCAGGCCGAAAGGGAAACTATCTACACTATGCCTCGAATCTCTAGCGCGCTCCAGTGATCTACTCGTCTGTGCCTGAAAGCCAAATATATCTGTTCAGCGAGAGATGCTGGTAACCCACTCCAACGCGTTGAAATACATTATATATAGAGATATATATAGATATACGAAAACTATTTTGAAGCATGAAGATATATCCTACGAGACTCTAGCTTTTAAAACGGGGATAGACTCAACAGATAGAGCTAAGCACAGACGACAATTTTACCAAGCATATACAGTTTACAAACAGGCACGGCAGATAAAGATGAGCACAATAAATATCCCTAACCCAACATATACGAATCCCTAGCATAAATCCATAGTCACACCCCAAGGTACTCATAACAACAACTCATCCATATCTCATCATATAAGCACACTTTGTTGGCACCACAGGACCTATCGCATGCCCATACATGAGGGTCAGCGCATATAGCTCTGACACGGCCCCGCAGCACCCTGCCCCGTATCGCAACACGGAGGGGTCGATCGCAACCTATCGATGAACCGCAGCTCATCATAATGTTTAATCGCAACCAAACAGTGGACCGCAGCCCAAGAGTATGTCATCTGACCGCAGCCAGGAAATATGAACCGCAGCTCATGTAGAAACGTTTGATCGCAACCAAACGGTGGACCGCAGCCCAAGAGTGTAAATCTGACCGCAGCCAGCCTCTGAACCGCAGCTCAGGAATAACGAATCCGATCGCAACCGAATTGGGGTATCATGCACACATAACCCAAAGTTTACCGACTCCCAAGAAACTTTGGGTAGAATTTGCGAAGTGCAACCTTGAAAACTTTGATCCTAATTCCTAAATTCACTTTGTCCTCAGGTTTGAAACCCACTCTCTTAGCCCTTTAAACCTAATCATTCCCAAAAACCCAGCACACATAAACATACAATTATACAGTTTCCCCGTAGAATGCTTTCGCTATAGGACCACCGTACTACTTTGGACTCGTTACCCCCGCAATGATTTCCAAGCTTCGGGGACGAAGCTTCTCGTAAGGGGGGGAGAGTGTAACACCCCGTGTTACGGCCTTCAATCCCGGATTAATTATTTAATTAATCCCGTTAATAATAATTAAATATGATTTAATTCGGTTAGGTTTCCTTTAATTAATTAATAAGGTCCACCATGAACCGTGGACCCTTGCCTAAATTAGAGTCCTAAGCCTATTAGGAATAAAGAAAGTAAACCCTTTACTATTCAGACTCTAATTAGGAATCCTAGACCTAGTTATCTATTAGGAATAAAGGAAGTAGGCCTTTTACTATTCAGACTACGATTAGGATTCCCTTTAATTAATTAATATGGTCCACTAAGGACCATGGACCCTTATCCCTAAAATAAGCCCTTAGTCCTATAAGGAATAGAATTAGTAAACCCATACCATTCAGACCCTAATTAGGAGTCTTAAATATATAAATAGGGACATAGGAGGCACCTAGATCTTTCACCACCATAATCTCTCACCACACAAGAAGTTCCAAGAATCCCCTTAGGAGAAATCAAGAAAGAAGAAGGCTTAAAGAAAGACCCTTCATAGCCAAGGAATTAATTAAGGCTAAGAGGTAACCCATGTCTCAACAAAACCTATTTTCATAGCTATGATTCCCCTCTTAGGATTTCCCCATATTATTGTGTATTGATGATTTGTGATATTATTATTGATGATTGGTGGGATGATTCCATGGGTGATCTTGATGATGAGTGGATCTTGATAATTATGGTGTTCTTGACGATTATATAACATTCTTGATAATTATATGGTGTTCTTGATGTTCTTAATGATTATATGAGGTTCTTGACAGTTGTATGACATTCCTACCGAATCTTGATTTTGGAAGATGAATTGTGTTCTTATTGATTTAAAAATAATTAGAACCCTAGGTATATCGTGGAATTCGCATGATTGGGCGTTGATTATGTTTAGGAGAGCATGATAGGTTATGTGCCATATGTTTCTTGATTTTGATCCGTTAATTGTCTACGTGTGTTATTAATTGCGTTTGAAAGTGTCTAAGCATGGTTTCGGGTTCCACAAAGGTTCCCGGGGCGTTTTTTGTGAAAAAGAGTCAGTGGAGGGTAGGGGACCCGCCACCTACCCGCAGCCTATTTGGGCAACGCCGGTAGCGGGCAGCTGCCCGCCGGGCACCCGCTGCCCGGAACAGTGCCGCCGGCGGGTGACCCCTCACCTACCGGCTACCCGCTGGTTTGTACCCCACCGTGGGATTTTGGCTTCCCCGTTAGATGTTCCCCCGACCCCCGTGGTGTCCAAACGGACTCCGTCTATCGTGCCTATGTCTAATTTGATATTTCGGGTACCGTTCGTAGGTTGTATGAGTCTTATATATTGCATGCTAGTGAATTGGTATCCCGTTGACCTAGGTGAAGGAAGTATGAACCCCATAGGATTATTCTTAGTATGTGAAGGATTACGCAGAGGTTTTGTTATACGTTTTCTCCCCCTTCCCAATGTGTTAATGTGGGTTGCATGTGCTTGCTATGTGTTATGTGTGCATGATACCCCAATTCGGTTGCGATCGGATTGGTTATTCCTGAGATGCGGTTCAGAAGCTGGCTGCGGTCAGATTTACACTCTTGGGCTGCGGTCAGATTTACACTCTTGGGCTGCGGTCCACCTTTTGGTTGCGATCAAACGTTTCTACATGAGCTGCGGTTCATATTTCCTGGCTGCGGTCAGATGACATACTCTTGGGCTGCGGTCCACTGTTTGGTTGCGATCAAACATTATGATGAGCTGCGGTTCATCGGTCGGTTGCGATCGACCCCTCCATGTTGCGATACGGGGCAGGGTGCTGCGGGGCCGTGTCAGAGCTATATGCGCTGACCCTCATGTATGGGCATGCGATTGGTCCTGTGGCGTCAACAAAGTGTGCTTATGTGATGAGATATGGATGAGTTGTTGTTATGAGTACCTTGGGGTGTGACTATGGGATTTATGCTAGGGATTCGTATATGTTGGGTTAGGGGTATTTATTGTGCTCATCTTTATCTGTCGTGCCTGTTTGTAAACTGTATATGCTTGGTATAATTGTCGTCTGTGCTTAGCTCTATCTGTTGAGTCTATCCCCGTTTTAAAAGCTAGAGTCTCGTAGGATATATCTTCATGCTTCAAAATGGTTTTCGTATATCTATATATATCTCTATATATAATGTATTTCAACGCGTTGGAGTGGGTTACCAGCATCTCTCGCTGAACAGATATATTTGGCTTTCAGGCACAGACGAGTAGATCACTGGAGCGCGCTAGAGATTCGAGGCATAGTGTAGATAGTTTCCCTTTCGGCCTGCGTGCCATTTACATTATTACGGAATTTAGTTAGTTAGCCTGTGCATCTGAGTTCTCCAGCTCAGGTGTGGCATAGCACCCCGTACCTTTATGTTTAAACAATGCTCTGTTTGGGATTTAATAAGAGAATACCTTTATTATATAAGTCTTTAAAAGTTTTAAAATTTCGGGGTGTTACAGTTGGTATCAGAGCCTAAGTTTGACCCTAGGATAAGACTCTTAAGACCGGACTTTAGGACATTAGGCTTGAACTCTAGGTACTTAGGAACATAGGATTCAGGAATCTTAGGACGCGCGGTGAGATTGTGAAACCTACACGTAACCTCCCCTCACCTTATCCCTCTCTAACTTAAAATAACTTCCCCCTACGCTTACCACACCAAGGTAAGGGTGCAGCACACTGACTCATCGATACAATAAATATTGATCCTGAAAAGCAGCAGCATGGCGCCAACAAGAAGACAGTCAAGGATCCCACACTCCTCGAAGAATGAACCCGAACCTTCAACAAAGTCCTCGGGTTAGTGGAATACCTAGAGGAACGCCGCGTAGGGATAGCCTCATTCCACTTCAAGACACGAGGCTGATCTTTGATAAATCCACGAAGAATCCACTTATGGGCAACAACCAGGGGTTCAACTAGGAGTGCCTAGGGGCAAGGCTACGGGGACGATTCCACCCCGCACCTGTAAGGGCAACCATGTACGAGGAAAATCCTCCACCTAAAACAAGGGATGACCACCATCAGGGAATACCACAAACGATCCCTCCAGCTGGCTCGTTTCGCGCCTGAATTAGATCCTACAGAGACAACCAAGATAAAGAAGTTTGTGACAGACCACAACTACGAAACCCAGAAGGCCCTAATTGTAAGCAAACCCCGCACACCCAACGAAGCCTACACCAGTAATGCCAACTTCTACCAAACGGGGAATTTAGGGACAAACCCAAAAGAAGGAGTAACGGAAGTGGGAGACCGCTCCCTCCAGCATGAGCGAACCCTTCCAGAACTGGTTAAGAATGGGCGCAACTATCCCAGCCCGGAGACCGGGAACGCCAATTAAATGCAAGAAAGCAAAGTAGTACATAAACAACGTCTTTTCTCAATCGTTAGCACGAATTGTCGAAAAGGACTCGATATGACAAGAAGAGGCGACAGACGCATGGAAAGTATCATACAACTAGAGCCTCCCGGCGATAAGGGTCTTACCTGGGAACAAGGACCTTGATGGTTTTAAGACACCGTAAGAAGTACATGTAACACACAAAATCGCCAAAACACCATGCGACGTCAAAGGCAGTCAATTAATGCATTCCAAGGAAGAGAAATGCATCACCAAGCACTTGGTCACCAAAGGACTGAACAAAGAACGAGCGACAAGCCGAACTCCAAGAAAAACCAAAAATGCTTATCATTAATCAAGCAAGGCAAAGACAAAGTTGGCTTATAACCAACCACCCGGTGAAGGTGACGAGGTTGCTAATTGGAAACCGGACCCGACCTACTGAGCAAAAAGAACATGCGAGAGTCTTGACTCATCTATAAACTCGTACCTAAGGATCAATAAAACTATACATGGGCCACCCTATGTATTCATGTCCCTTCTATTGTGCACACGGACATGGGGCTTGTCGGGACTTGAATCTGTGCATTCTTGGGATTTTCCCCGAAGGAATTCACTCTTCCTAGTCACCTTCCCGCGGGTCCCCAACGGGACCTTGACGGGTCCCCAACAGGAGCTTGGCAGGCGGACGACCGCCCACCTCGCGCCCACTGGTACAATGTGCTGATTTCTTAACTCCTCACTTTATTGATTCATGGCGCACTTGTGTGCCTCGATTGATGAACGCGAGTCTTGGGTAAAGAACCATGGGTCGCCCAAACATGGTGTCATCGGTAAAAGACCTTGACACGCAAGACACCATCGGAAAAGCACAACCAATCGCATTACACGTGGGGTTGAAGTTGGACTCTACGATGCAACCGACTAGGGATGATTGGCATAAAGGATTGTGCAAACCAAGGAGGCGAGTTGGGAACTCGTGCTAAGGACTCACAAAGACCTTAAAAGTCAAAATGCTAAGGATGGACCGGGACTCCTTCAAACCATGGATATCGTTCAAGCAAATCAGAGGACTCCTTACAAGTTGTATGGAATCAAGAACTACGTAGTCCGTGGTGCTAGGCAAAAAGTAAAAAGCACATTTGTGCCAAGATCTCAAGGGTCATTAAGGACCCACAAGGAAATGAGATGACTCGTAAAGTCACCGAGTCATTCCACAACGAGGTTAGGTAACCAACTGCGCTTCAAAAGGAAAAGAGCATGCAAGGACACCCTCACCATTAAAAGTAACACAAAAAGGCACAACTAGTCGAACCTCGGGGAAGACATGAAGTCTTACTAAGAATTTCATTCACTAAAGAGGAGATGAAATTCAATAAGAAGGGAAAATCAACCCAAAGTTTACCGACTCCCAAGAAACTTTAGGAAGAATTTGGGAAATGCGCCCTAAGAGATTGGCTTGGTTGACCAAACTTGGTCAAGACCTTGGACGCATTAAAGAAGTAAGTGTTAAATCATCACGGGAGATTCCCTCAAGATAGGGGAGAATGATGAAACCTTAGCCTGGGAAGCAAGGTCTAACAAGGATCTTATAGTCAAGCAAGTGCCAACACCAAGGAAGAAGGATCATCAGTTCGTCAATACGTCGTGATCAAAGCATCAAACCAGAATAGTCACTTGAAGATCGAGAACCCTTAACCCATCCTAGCCGAATTCCCTTCCCTCCCTCGGAAAATCGGCCCCCTCCTTATTTCAAAACCCTTTCTACCCTTCAACCACACTCTTGATCCCCTATTTTAACAATTCCATACAAGGTGGCAACCTCGCACCCTAAGTTGCAACCTTGAAAACTTTGATCCTAATTCCTAAATTCACTTTGTCCTCAGGTTTGAAACCCACTCTCTTAGCCCTTTAAACCTAATCATTCCCAAAAACCCAGCACACATAAACATACAATTATACAGTTTCCCCGTAGAATGCTTTCGCTATAGGACCACCGTACTACTTTGGACTCGTTACCCCCGCAATGATTTCCAAGCTTCGGGGACGAAGCTTCTCGTAAGGGGGGGAGAGTGTAACACCCCGTGTTACGGCCTTCAATCCTGAATTAATTATTTAATTAATCCCGTTAATAATAATTAAATATGATTTAATTCGGTTAGGTTTCCTTTAATTAATTAATAAGGTCCACCATGAACCGTGGACCCTTGCCTAAATTAGAGTCCTAAGCCTATTAGGAATAAAGAAAGTAAACCCTTTACTATTCAGACTCTAATTAGGAATCCTAGACCTAGTTATCTATTAGGAATAAAGGAAGTAGGCCTTTTACTATTCAGACTACGATTAGGATTCCCTTTAATTAATTAATATGGTCCACTATGGACCATGGACCCTTATCCCTAAAATAAGCCCTTAGTCCTATAAGGAATAGAATTAGTAAACCCATACCATTCAAACCCTAATTAGGAGTCTTAAATATATAAATAGGGATATAGGAGGCACCTAGATCTTTCACCACATAATCTTTCACCACACAAGAAGTTCCAAGAATCCCCTTAGGAGAAATCAAGAAAGAAGAAGGCTTAAAGAAAGACCCTTCATAGACAAGGAATTAATTAAGGCTAAGAGGTAACCCATGTCTCAACAAAACCTATTTTCATAGCTATGATTCCCCTCTTAGGATTTCCCCATATTATTGTGTATTGATGATTTGTGATATTATTATTGATGATTGGTGGGATGATTCCATGGGTGATCTTGATGATGAGTGGATCTTGATAATTATGGTGTTCTTGACGATTATATAACATTCTTGATAATTATATGGTGTTCTTGATGTTCTTAATGATTATATGAGGTTCTTGATAGTTGTATGACATTCCTACCGAATCTTGATTTTGGAAGATGAATTGTGTTCTTGTTGATTTAAAAATAATCAGAACCCTAGGTATATCGTGGAATTCGTATGGTATTATTCTTGGTATATTGGGTGGGAATTCGCATGATTGGGTGTTGATTATGTTTAGGAGAGCATGATAGGTTATGTGCCATATGTTTTATTGATTTTGATCTGTTAATTGTCTACGTGTGTTATCAATTGCGTTTGAAAGTGTCTAAGCATGGTTTCGGGTTCCACAAAGGTTCCCGGGGCGTTTTTGGTGAAAAAGAGTCAGTGTGGGGTAGGTGTGGGTAGGGGACCCGCCACCTACCCGCGGCCTATTTTGGCAACGCCTGCAGCGGGCAGCCGGCGGGCGGGCAGCTGCCCGCCGGGCACCCGCTGGTCTGTACCCCACCGTGGGATTTTGGCTTCCCCGTTTGATGTTCCCCCGACCCCCGCGGTGTCCAAACGGACTCCGTCTATCGTGCCTATGTCTAGTTTGGTATATCGGGTACCGTTCGTAGGTTGTATGAGTCTTATATATTGCATGCTAGTGAATTGGTATCCCGTTGACCTAGGTGAAGGAAGTATGAACCCCATAGGATTATTCTTAGTATGTGAAGGATTACGCAGAGGTTTTGTTATACGTTTTCTCCCCCCTTCCCAATGTGTTAATGTGGGTTGCATGTGCTTGCTATGTGTTATGTGTGCATGATACCCCAATTCGGTTGCGATCGGATTGGTTATTCCTGAGATGCGGTTCAGAAGCTGGCTGCGGTCAGATTTACACTCTTGGGCTGCGGTCCACCGTTTGGTTGCGATCAAACGTTTCTACATGAGCTGCGGATCATATTTCCTGGCTGCGGTCAGATGACATACTCTTGGGCTGCGGTCCACTGTTTGGTTGCGATCAAACATTATGATGAGCTGCGGTTCATCGGTCGGTTGCGATCGACCCCTGCGTGTTGCGATACGGGGCAGGGTGCTGCGGGGCCGTGTCAGAGCTATATGCGCTGACCCTCATGTATGGGCATGCGATTGGTCCTGTGGCGCCAACAAAGTGTGCTTATGTGATGAGATATGGATGAGTTGTTGTTATGAGTACCTTGGGGTGTGACTATGGGATTTATGCTAGGGATTCGTATATGTTGGGTTAGGGGTATTTATTATGCTCATCTTTATCTGTCGTGCCTGTTTGTAAACTGTATATGCTTGGTATAATTGTCGTCTGTGCTTAGCTCTATCTGTTGAGTCTATCCCCGTTTTAAAAGCTAGAGTCTCGTAGGATATATCTTCATGCTTCAAAATGGTTTTCGTATATCTATATATATCTCTCTATATATAATGTATTTCAACGCGTTGGAGTGGGTTACCAGCATCTCTCGCTGAACAGATATATTTGGCTTTCAGGCACAGACGAGTAGATCACTGGAGCGCGCTAGAGATTCGAGGCATAGTGTAGATAGTTTCCCTTTCGGCCTGCGTGCCATTTACATTATTACGGAATTTAGTTAGTTAGCCAGTGCATCTGAGTTCTCCAGCTCAGGTGTGGCATAGCACCCCGTACCTTTATGTTTAAACAATGCTCTGTTTGGGATTTAATAAGAGAATACCTTTATTATATAAGTCTTTAAAAGTTTTAAAATTCCGGGGTGTTACAATATAATGGTAAAAAGGGTGATGGTTAGGTTGGAGCCAACCACAAGGCACTTAATGAGCTTGGGATGAGCTTGGGTCGCACCGATCCGCTATCCATCCAGCGTAGAGAGTTGGAGATTTTCGCTGCTCTGTGAAACCAGCCTCACGCATTACCCTCTAATTCAATAGCCAAGACACCTCGGCCTTCGCAGAGGTACCATGGCCAAGTCCCCACTTGGATTGGGCAGACCAGAAGAATGCCACCCACGCCCTACCTAATGGTGTGGCCCAACGTTCCATCTACCCAAAGCCCCCGCATGGGTTACAAGCTCATGCTACTGAGCTCGGCATGCAGAAGATGAAGGTAGCGGCTTATCAAATGGTTAACACATATTTATCTACTCAATGTGGGAATTTCTGATATGGCCTATTTTACTTCAATCTGCTTCATTCAATATTAACAAATTCTATTAATATTAATAATGCATTTATTGAAAGACATCTTAGTCATCATTTTATATAACAAAATAGACTCATTTGATCACTAGAAAATATATATATATATATATATATATATATATATATATATATATATATATATATATATATATATATATATATATATATATATATATATATATATATATATATATATATATATATATATATATATACCAAGACTATGTGGTCTAATGGTACCTGGGTTGGACTTCCATTTGGAAGATTGTGAGTTTGATTAGCCTCAGTGGAGGCGTTATTGGCTCTTTGTGTTTCAGTAGGTTGAGAAAGTATATGAACAAATACAACATTGTAATAGAGTCAGTAGTATTCAAATATATATATATATATATATAGGGTTACATTCAGGTGCGAACTGCCCGCCCATGGGAGAAATGAGAACGCATGTCATATGTCCACGTGTCCAGATCTGACGAATGAGAAACACTGATTTAAAAAAAAATACGGCGGCACTTTCGTAAATAATTGAACATCGAAGTGCAAGTAAAATGTATTACAAGTGCAAGTAGCAGTTTCATATAGTGCACCGCAGTGCAAGTAAAATGCATTACAAGTGCAGGTAAAATGTATTACAGGTGCAAGTAAAATTTACGCTGAGTATCAATACAAAGTGCACCTAACGCTGTACCTAAGTGCACCTATAGTTATAAGTATTTGCACCTAGCTAGGTGCACGAATGTTATCAAGGTAACATACTTGCACTTGTAAGTGCAATTAGGTGCACTTGTAAGTGATTTTACTTGCAAAGGTGCACTAGCTACTTGCACTTATAACACATTTACTTGTACCAAAGTTCGAGTTATTTACGAAAATGTCACCGCTGTTTTTTTTTTTAAATTACATTTGATTCGTTAATCTGGACACGTGGACAATTGTAAATGGTTCTTTATTTCTCTCTTGGGCAACTGTCGTTCTCACTTGAGCGTGCCCATATATATATATATATATATATATATATATATATATATATATATATATATATATATATATATATATGTGTGTGTGTGTGTGTGTGTGTGTGTGTGTGTGTGTGTGTGTGTAATTCAGTTCCCATGTGGTGGGGTATTTCCAGTCCGGTTGTGCGGTTAAATATGAGTCATTGATCTTGCATAAATCAAAGTCCAGGATTAACAATGATAAAAAAAAAAAAAAAAAAAAAAAAAAAAAAAAAAAAAAAACGCGGTGGCAATTTGGTCATTTTGCATCTAGGTCAAACTTAAGGTGCGTGATTTTCCTTCTTAAGGTGAGTGATTTTCTTTCTTGAGGTGCGTGGTTTTTGTACTGTGTTGCTTAAGGTGTGTCAATTGTTGAAAAATTAAGTGTGTCGATCTAAAGTTTTAGGTGCGTGGTTTTCCTTCTTAAGGTGTGTGGTTTACCTTTCTTAAGATGCGTGGTTTGTGTGCTTAAAGTGCGTCAGTTGTTAAAACTTAAGGTGCGCCGGCCTAAAGCTTTAGGTGCGTAGTTTTCCTTCTTAAGTTGCGTTGTTTTTCTTCTTAAGGTGCTTGATTTGTATGCTTAAGGTGCATCAGTTGTTAAAAATTATGGTACGCAATTTTAAAACTATAGGTGCGTGGTTTGTGTACTTACAGTGCGCTATTTTAAAACTTTAGATACATGGTTTGTGTTTTTAAAGTACTTTGTTTGTGTGTTTAATGTGTGTGGTTTGTGTACTTAAGGTGCACCATTTTAATGCTTAAGGTGTGTCGTTTTGTGTTAACCGCACAACCGCACGAGAAGCTATCTCCGCACCAGAACACACACACACACACACACACACACACATATATATGGTCCAAGTCATGTGAAAAGAGACGCCCAAGTAAAACAGACGGTGATGGTTCTTAAAAATTAATTTTTTTTTCTACACTTGTTGTATAACTTATGCACTTGTAGTATAAAATTTGTGCACAATGTAGTATAAATATGTGTCACTTCAAAGTTAGAGAAAATTATCAAAATGCTTAAATGCTACCATATTTTTTTAAACTTATTTTACTCTTTGCACTAGTAGTATAAACTTATGCACTTGTAGTAACCGACATCGTATGGTGTAATTTTTTTTTTTTAATTTCATATACGATGGCGTTTCTTGGTACAAAATCGACGTCGTATATTAAATAATTTAAAAAATAAAAAAATTATACTATACCATGTTAGTTATGTTGTATGGTGTAGTTTTTTTTTTAAAATTATTTCATATACGACATCGGTTTTGTACAAAAACTGACATCGTATATGAAATATTAAGAAAAAACACCATACAAAGTTGGTTATTTAAATATCCAACGTTGTATATTATAATTTTTTTTTATACGACATCAGTTAAATAATTTAAGACGTTGTATGCTTTATAAAATTTAAAAACTGTAAGATATATTAAATATAATATATTTAATATAATATAATATATCTATAATATATATTAAATATAATATATCTATATATTATATTTATATATATTGAGAAGAGAGAGATGAATAAGAATGAATGTGCTTTTCTTGATGATATAAAATGCTTGAATACAAAAACTATTTATACTAAATGATAATTAACTAATAAAGCCTAACAAATCTAAAGATTAGGAAATCATGTAATCACTAATCCACGTACTTCTAATCCATAACCCACATAGGTATGCATTCAACTCCACATACTGAAGGATAATATACTAACAAACTAACTTAATACTTGGTTTAACAATTACTAATAATAATAATAATATTATTATTATTATTATAACATTGCCTCCTTCAAACCAATTGGATATATTGGTCATCCCAATTTCCTTCTTCAATTTAAGAAATGTCTCTGTCTTCAACGGCTTCGTAAAGATATCTGCAACTTGACATTCACTCGAACAATACTCAATGTTAATTTGTTTTTCAACAACCAACTCTCTAATTTTGTGATACTTGATATCAATGTGCTTGCTGCGACCATGAAAGACTGGATTTTTGGACAACGAAATTGCTGACTTGTTGTCACAAAAAATAGTTGTAGGTGCTTCCTACTCGTGTTGTAAGAACTCCAAAATTCTCCTCAGCCAAACTGCTTGAGTAGCACAATTTGCTGCTGCAATATATTCTGCTTCTGAGGTTGAAAGTGCTACAATCTGCTGCATCTTTGAAGACCAAGAAAATATGGCTGAACCAAGATAGAAGGCATATCCTGATGTGCTTTTTCTGGTCTCAATATCTCCAGCCCAATCACTGTCTGTGTTCCCAACAAGTTTCACAGCTTCATTAGTAGAGTAAAAAATTCCATCATTACTCGTACCTTTGACATATCTCAGAATTCGCTTTGCTGCAGCCCAATGTGATTCTTTTGGTTCCTCCATGAATCTGCTAAGTATTCCAATTCCAAAAGAAATATCCGGCCTTGTTGCCACCACAAACTCCCAATTAAGCTTTTATAAGTTGTAACATTCACATTCTTACCACACTCATCTTTGGACACCTTTAACTTTTCAGCTAACGGCGTTGAAACTGGTTTGGAGTTTTCTATTTTGAACTTTTTCAAAATATCAGCAGCATACTTTTTCTGTGAAATAAAGATTCCACCATCCATCTGAATAACCTCAAGTCCAAGAAAGTAAGCCATAAGGCCCATATCAGTCATTTCAAACCTCTTAATGAGTGCCTTCCTGAATTCTGAGATTAGCTTCAAGGTTGTTTCTAGTAAAAACCATATCATCAACATACAGATAAATTATCACAATATCACCAGATTCCGAGCATTTGACATACAAAGTGTGCTCATGAAGACATCTCATAAAACCACTTTCAACAAAATATGAGTCACTGCAACCATACCACACCCTAGGCGCTAACAAAGCTAAAGATTAGGAAATCATGTAATCACTAATCCACGTACTGCTAATCCATAACCCACATACGTATGCATTCAACTCCACGTACCGAAGGATAATATACTAACAAACTAACTTAATACTTGGTTTAACAATTAATAATAATAATAATAATAATAATAATAATAATAATAATAATAATAATAATAATAATAATAATAATATTATTATTATTATTATTATTATTATTATTATTATTATTATTATTATTATTATTATTATTATTATTATTATTATTATTATAACAAATAAAAACGATACGACATTGGTTTTTAACAAAAAAGGGACGTCATATAGTAGTTCAAAAAATTTCCTCCCTCTTCTTTTCTTCTCTTCTTCGTTTCTTTCTTCTTCTTCCATCTCTTCTTACTAACTATCGCTGCACCAAGAACCACCGCCATTGTCGCTTCTTTTCTTCATTGCTTTCTTCTTCTTCTATTATCTTCTTCCCTCACCCCACCGCACTAACAACCACTGCCATTACCGATTCTCTTCTTCATTTCTTTCTTCTTCTTCTTCCATTGCCTTCTTCCCTCACCGTCGTCGGCTGTGACGGTTCGTGATGGATCTGTGAGGAGAAGGGAAAGTGTGGCGACGTTTTTTTTATAAGTTTGGGTCCTTTGGAAGACTTCCAATGGATTTTTGTAGAGATGAAGGTAGAGAAAATAGTGAGATGAGGGGAAATAGTGATATGAGGGGAAAATAGTGAGATTAGAAGCAGAGACAACTTTATTATACTGTAGTGTAATGAGATTAGGGGAAAACCAGAGACGCCAATGGTGGTGGATGTGAAGTTGGAAACGGAGGTCTTGTACTGGAAACAATAGTGGTGTCGCAATGGAAGCTGTGTGCTGCTGCTACTGCGGCGTACTGCAATGGAAGCTAGTGTAGAGAGATGTGAAGTTGATTTTTAGATAGATTTTTTTGTTTTATTTCTGAACAGATTGTTTTTTATGGCGCCAAATGATAAAAAGTTCCCGCAAAATATTTTTTTTATTTTTCTTAACGTTTTATGCTAAAATTAATTTTTAAAACAAAACATTTAGGAACGTTTATTAAAAAAGGTCATTGATTCTATATCTTTACTGACAAAAAAAATTATATTCTACCAGCAAATATTACAAAAAAAAATTATTTTCTCTACCAAAATATATAGTGACTTTATTTAATATAACGTCACAAATTGTAATATTTAGCGACGTTTTCTAGAGCGTCATTAAAATTTTCGTCGGGAAATGAATGATTTCTTGTAGTGGCCGTACTAACAACCACCGCCATTTCTGCCTCTCTTCGCACCAACATCCATCACCGCTGCACCTACTCCTCCCCACCGCAAGAGGTAAGTAAAAAATAATTATTTTAATATATTTTTAATTAGTTGTTAATATATTTCAAATTTTAGGAATTATTGTGTATATATAATTTGAATTTTATGAGTTATTTTGTATTTTATAAATTATTGTGTATATATTTCAAATTTTAGGAACTATTATATATATATATATATATATATATATATATATATATATATATATATATATATATATATATCAATTTTTTTCAATTATTGTGTATATATGTTGAATTTTATAAATAATAGTGTTTATATTTCAAATTTTTAAGAATTATAGTATATAAATTTCAAAGTTTATGAATTATTATTATTATTATTATTATTATTATTATTATTATTATTATTATTATTATTATTATTATTATTATTATTATTATATATATATATATATATATATATATATATATATATATATATATATTTAGTTTATAAATTATTGTCTATATATTTCACATTTTAGGAATTGTTGTGTATATATGTTGAATTTTTGGAATTATTGTGTGTTCTAATTTTTATTAAGGTGGAGAATCTATGTTTCTAATTTTATTTACTCAAATTATCTAGCATGTTGGACAATATCCATTTTGTATATTAATTTACAAATAAAACTTATAGGTAGGTCATTAGATTGCAGTGGGGATTGTTTATAGTGAGGATATTAAAGTGATAATGGAAACGTATTCAAATTTATAATTAATTAATTAATAGTTATTATTAATATAGTGATGTCAAGTATTTACGTAGATTTTATATGTTTTATATATTGATAGGTGTGTGAAGGCAACTAGCATATATGTTGAGTGGAAAGAAATTACCAAGTCATCCGCCGAAATGGATTACATTTTTGGTAAGTACTTCATACACTTTGTAAAATTACATTTATCTTATTATTTTTTATTAAAAACTATTCTTAATTGTATTGTAATTCGATCAAATGTAGTGTGCCAAACAAAGTGGATATATCGAATGTGGATATTATGTGATGAAATTCATGTTCGAAATTATTTTCAGGAATTTGTTCAAAGGAATGGATAAGGCAAGTAATTTAATAAAATATCTTTCTCCTTCAAATTTTATAAAATACTAGTTTATTGATTATTTATCTCATTTCAACTTTATAGAGCTGGGAGAGATTTGAAACATTGCCATAATTGATGAATGAGTTAATTAATACAATACTTCTTTAGTATATTAAATAATTAATGTCAATGATTTTAGTTTCATCAAATTATTATTATTAATTAGTATCAATTGTAGAACTTATTTGATTAGTTCTGATATTTATTAGTTTGATTAATTGAGAGATTTCTTAACTTGATTAATTGTGAGATTATGAATGTAAAATGGCACATATTTTGAATGTTGATGTGAATTGTAGAATTGCACAGGTTTTGAGAGAAAATTATAAAATAAATTTAATATTTAAAAAAGTTATATAGGACGTCTAGAAGAATCGAGAAATTTTTTTTTAAATTAATATACAACGTCGGTGTTGTGCTAAAAACCGACATCATATGTTATATTTAAATTTTTTAAAAAAATATACGATGTCGGTTTTTTATAACCAACATCGTATCATTTACTTATTGTGTCTCACAGAATGACGTTGAAAAAAAAAACCAACGTCTTATATCTCAAAAACAAACGTTCTAAATGTTATTTGTGATAAGGACGATTTTCACACATACATCAAGTATCAAATCACAGTATAGAGTTTAGATATCGTTCCACTGGAGATGACTCTTGTAATGTTAGGAATTGATGCAAAGTGGAGCTAAGCACAAGCTAGAACTATTCTTTTAGAAGCTAAACCTATCGATAAGGAGTTGGTTTGATATGATCTAATAATAAATAAGACAAGTAAAACAAAGGATCGGGATTTGGTTGATTCAAGCTAAGATTCCAAATATTGTACTAAAGATTATGGAATTAAATCAAGGCATAGGGATAAAGAACAAGTAATCTACACTAATCTAAGCTATTCTAGAGATAAACCTAACTAGAGAATGAAAGGGAAATGAAATATGTGTTTTTTGGGTGAAAAATCCTCTCTTAAAGGGTAAAATCGGAGCTGTCAAATGTTGCAAGGGCTGGCCATGGGTGTGGCCACACCCGTGGCCAGAAATACAGGGCACACTGCCCAGTGGCCACGGGCGTGGCCACACCCACTGCCTGGTAGTCACAGACGAAAATCTGTGCACCTGCTTTGACTTCTAGGCTATTTTTCACTGCCAAAACCTTTGAATTAGAATTTGTGGTCTTCATCAAAGTTGTAGCCGTTCAAGTTAGCTTTCCAATGACATAAAATCACTTGATTTGGACATTTGTACGCAGAGATATGGCCAAAATACTGTGCAGTGGACAATTTGTGCGGGAATTTCAACTTCTTGCTCTTTTGCTCCACTTTTGCCTTTGTTTGTCCAAATGAATAAGACCACTAAACACACCATAATTTGGCTCTCTAAGAGGTGTTGCCTCCATCTTCATAGTTTCTCATTGGCTCCCATTGACTCTAAATGCATTCGAAATGCCCCAAAAATCATTCAATTCATCTAAGTCATCAAGAATTACACATAAGCACACAAATGAATCAAATGAGGGACACTTTGGGCAAAATTATAACAAATAACAAGGAAAATAAGCTTAAATGCAAGGTGAAAACATGAACATTTTTGGCACTTATCAACTCCCCCACACTTAAACCTTTGTTTGTCCTCAAGTAAATACAATGGCTAAATCATCAATATAGCATTGAAGTTGATCATACTCCCACTTTGCACAACTTAACAAACCACAATCCAACTCGACACAACACAACTTGTTTCAAAAATCAACTTAGCATTCCACACAAGTTCCATTCTCAAGCCAATAACCAAGCACCAAAATTATTATAGTACGTGAGGATCAAGTGTGCACAAATACTAAATTGAGATTATGCAAAACTTGGCTTTGAATGAGATTCCATAGGTTTGCCCTTCATACTCCCACTAGTTCAACTCTAAGATTGCATGCTAAAATCAATTAGGTCTTTTATTAGGCTTGTAATGGGGCTAAGGATGAATGACTAACAAATAAAGGGTATAGAAATAAAACAAATGAGAGAATTTCACATTTATTCACAATTGGTGATAGAAGAGATATAATTTCTATGGACTAAGGAGCAAACAAGACGTAAGGACAAAACAAACTTCTAAAGTGGTGTGGGTGAGTACATCTTTCAAAACAAACTAGAAACAAACTTCAAACTTTTATTCTTCTTTCATTTCTTTTCATTTTTTCTCCTTTCATCTCTTTTTCGACATTTTTTTCTCAATTTTCAAAATATAACTTTTTTTCTCATTTCTTTCAAATCAACCAACAAACTTATTCAATAAATCAAGACCCCTACATTTAGACAAAATAGTCAAGATGATTGCTAACAAAACAAGCTCCAATACATGAGAATTTTTCTACAGTCGTAGTATAACTTATGTACTTGTAGTATAAAACTTGTGCACATTGTAGTATAAATTTGTGCATTTCAAAGTTAGATAAAATTATCAAAATGTGACCATATTTTTTTAACTTATATTACTCTTTGCACTTGTAGTATAAACTCATGCACTTGTAGTATAAAACTTATGCAATTGTAGTATAAAACTTGTGCATTTCATAGTATAAATCTGTGCACTCCAAATTAAAGCTTTAGGCCGACGCACCTTAAGTTTTAACAACTGACGCACCTTAAGCACACAAACCACGCATCTTAAGAAAGATAAACCACACACCTTAAGAAGGAAAACCACGCACCTAAAACTTTAGATCGACGCACTTAATTTTTCAACAATTGACGCACCTTAAGCAACATAGTACAAAAACCACGCACCTCAAGAAGGAAAACCGCTCACCTTAAGAAGGAAAATCACGCACCTTAAATTTGACCTAGATGCAAAATGACCAAATTGCCACCGCATTTTTTTTTTATCATTGTTAATCCTGGACTTCGATTTATGCAAGATCAATGGCTCATATTTAACCGCACAACTGGACTGGAAACACCCCACCACATGGGAACTGAATTATATATATACATATATACATGGGCACGCTCAAGTGAGAACGGTTGCCCAGGAGAGAAATAAAGAACCATTTACAACTGTCCACGTGTCCAGATCAACGAATCAAATGTAATTTAAAAAAAAAAAAAAAAAAAAAAAAAAAACGAGGCGGTGACATTTTCGTAAATAACTCAAACTTTGGTACAAGTAAATGTGTTATAAGTGCAAGTAACTAGTGCACCTTTGCAAGTAAAATTACTTACAAGTGCAAGTATGTTACCTTGTTAACATTCGTGCACCTAGCTAGGTGCACTTAGTATTGATGCTCAGAGTAAATTTTACTTGCACCTGTAATACATTTTACCTGCACTGAGGTGCACTATATGAAACTTCTTCAACTTGCACTTGTAATACATTTTGCACCTATAATACATTTTACCTGCACTGAGGTGCACTATATGAAACTTCTTCTGATGGAATTAATTAAACCGGGGGTCCGACTTAACTAACCCGAATAAGAATACGGATAATAAATAAGTAGTACGAACGTTATAGCAAAGGCCGTGAGACCGTAGATTGTATTAAATGCCGTAGAATTGGTTATTACAATAGTATTTCAGGACAGAGTATGTAAGAACAGTAGATCGTAGATAGCATGTCCCTTGTTAGGACAAGGAGGGGGGCTTTTATACAAGCTAAGCCCCCAACCGCCTCCCCCTAAAACAGGGGGTAGTTGGATCTGGAGTTGACCGCGCCCGGTCTCGCGACCGGGCCGCGCTGCGGGGGCCAGGCCGAGCTCATCATGGGCCCGGCCCGGCCTCCTGGAGAGGCCGGCCCGGCCTCCAACGTGGCCCGGCCTCCTGGAGAGCGCCGATGCCTAGGCCCGGCCATGTGACGGCTTACTTGGGACGGCTCATGAGGAGTCCCGCCCCAGGTCCCTGAGTATTGATCTGAGAGGTTTTTGTGCAGTGGTCGGACCCTTGTGGCTCAGCTACGTGTCATTTCAGGCCAGGTGTCACGGGCCCTTGTGGCTTGGTACCTCGGGACCATCTCGATGCACGTTTTGGCTTTGACTTCATTGTTTTTGGATAAAAAATGAGCATGTTATGATGAATTTATTGAAAAAATTGCTACACAATATAAATTGTGAAGTTCACTGTGTTTGAGAAATGCTTTGCTCTGTGTTCTGATGTCATTTTTGTATTGAGTAGAGAAGCGTGATCATTTGAGAATATGATGAAAGCATGACTAAAATGTGATATTTGATCAATGAGATTTGAAGCATATTTTGTTGATAGAAATGTATAGAATTTGCTATGTTGCAAACCGAGTATGATATGGTATCCTTGAGAATTTTATGGATTTTATACATGGTTATGGAGCATGTTGTAGAATATTTTGCATCTCGCATATATCATATTTCAAAAATGCATAAGGGGTCAACGTGAGCCCAAGTATTACTTTCAAAGTCCATAAGCATGTGGTTTAACATTATTTGATGCACTGAGAAGTTGTTGAATTGTTGCATGCATGAGATTGATGCATGAAAGATATATTTATGTATTATCTATATCGGTGAGGTTTTGGAGGACCCTGTTTGGACTATGTCCTCTCGGATGATTTTATGGACATTGCAGTCCCAGTATATGTAACGCGGTGTATTCCCACGTTACGAGGTTGGAAACTGCCTGCCAGGCTTGGAATCCTGGTTAGGGGGTGTGCACGCTAATAGTTCGATACCTAATTCCACAGAGTTTGAGCATAGAACCAAGAGAGTGGTTCGGTGGATGAGCAAAGTATTAGGTCGGCTAGACGCCGTGCCCATATAGGTTCATTCACACTATGAAGTTCCTACCTCGTCCATTTAAAGAGAAAGTATGAGTCATTGCGACTCTAAAAGAGAAAGAATGAGTCATTGCGACTCTAAGAAAGAAAGAAGTGAGTCATTGCGACTCTAAAGAAAGAAAGAAAGAAAGAAAGAAAGTCATTTATGACTCAATGAGACCTCCACAGAAAGTACTCTATTTTTACAACAAGTGTATGCGTATATTTATAGTATTGCACAAGATTGCATATGAGTATACTTATAGTATTGCACGAGATTGCATATGAGTATATTTATAGTATTGCACGAGATTGCATATGAGTATATTTATAGTATTGCACGAGATTGCATATGAGTATACTTATAGTATTGCACGAGATTGCATGTGAGTAGAGTATTGCCTGAGATTGCATAATGAGAATGTTGACTTAGGATTGTATATCGAGCATGATTGTTTAGTTACATTTGAAGTCTTGTATATCCAGTTACATGATGAGAACTTGAGAGCATGAGAATAACTTTCGCATGGTTTATTAGCGTGATATTATTTGTAAGCATGAGTTGCTTGATAAGTTTGTTGTGACATTTACATGTTGAAATATCTATGTTGTTAAGTCTTTTGTCTTGAAGCATGCCTGTTGATACTATAGGTTGCAAGCATATAGAAAGTATGTGATATGATTATAGTTGCCTATGAGATGAGTTTGTTGTATACGAATGTTATCAAATGTTTTCCAAAGTATATTCTATAGTACTTTACAGGGTTGAGTGTGGTTATACTTAGCTTTGTGCTAACGGGTGTTTTCCTATTTGTTTATGTGTTGCTTGTAAAACCCCTTTCAGGTGGGCCCAGCAATGAGAAGTGATCGAGTTAGACTAGTCTTTTAGTTTGAGATGTCTAAACTCTTTATGTCTTGTTTATGACTTTATCTATCGGATGTTAGACTTATGATGTTTTGTGGTTTTTCGATGATGTAAACTTTGGGGTGTGTTTATTCCCCCTTATGCTTTATTTAAGTTGATGGATGGTTAGTTATTTATTGAATTTCTAGTTCTACCCTTAGCCTGTGCAATCACTACGGAGTGGTGGTTGTGGCGGTGACATTCCCACTAGTTATAGTTATGTTAATTATGGTTTAGAATTGTAATTAAGTTTTAGAAAAAGTGGGGTGTTATAGTACTGAAAAGAGTACTTCGATATCTAAGAGGCACAATAAACTAGGGTCTTGACTATAAAGGGTTCCCAGCTGTGCTAGAAGGGTATTGTGATGCGAATTGGGTAAATGGTAAATGCTCAACTAGTGAATACGTATTCACTATGTGTGGAGCTGCGATATCATGGAAGTCAACTAAACAATCATGCATTGCCAGGTCAACTATGGAAGCTGAGTTCATAACTCTAGATCTGGCAAGCCAAGAGGCCGAGTGGTTAAGAAACCTACTGGCAGACATTCCATTGTGGGGGTGCCCAGCACCTGCTGTTCCTATACATTGTGATTCCCAAACTGCCATCTGTGTTGCGCAAAATAGTGTCTATAATGGCAAGAGAAGACACATAAGAGTCAGACATGAGTCTGTACGGCAATTGATACTAAATGGGGTGATTACAATGGAGTTTGTGAGATCTGAAAAGAACATTGCAGATCCATTCACAAAAGGTCTAAATCGAAAGACCGTCCTTGATACTTCAAGGGAGATGGGTTTAAAACCCAATGAGGTAAGAAATTCGTGATGGAAACCACCTCAGTGGTCAACCAAAGTCACAGAAAGACTTACATCAAAAGGGAGTGGAGAAAACAGTGCCTACTCTGTAGCCTACTATGGGTGGTCTATATTGAGATAGACTTGACAGAGTGAAACGTCTATATTGAGATAGACTTGACAAATTGAAGTGTCTATGTTGAGATATATTAAACAGGGAATCATCAGGGCTAATGAGTGCCATTAAGTTCAAAACTCAATTAACCGGAGAGTTCAAGATACAATTCACTCACCGGTAACAAGTTACTTAATATCACTACATGCCAGTTCAAGTATAATACACTGATATGGAAGTTAGCTACTGTGCAGACTCAGGTATTAGTGTGTCTAGCCTTGCCACCTTAAATGTGTGGGGGATTGTTCGAACATTTAATGAGGCATTCATTGAGTTTGTCTTCATCAATTTGTCCCACATTGCTTGGCTAACCCACTTTTTCCCATCTTTTATATACCAAGTCTTTTTAGAAGGTTTGAAGTGTTAGGGAGAGGGAATAAGGGGAAATCCCACGTGCGTCGCGGTGGGGTCAAAGTTTTGACCACCTTGTCCGCATTCCTCTTTTAAACGTGTGAACGTGCGTCCAAGGCTGTGCTGAGCTCCACTTATGTCGCCCCTCACCAAGGCTGATAAGAAATGGCAGCCATTGGCCTGCATTCAGAACATGGAAAAATCCTCCCTCTGCCTGAGTTCATATATCTGTGAGAGCCTATCGAGAGCATGCGGTACCCTGATCGTAAATGCTTTTAAGGCAGTGTTCAAGAACACGACATAGATTTCATTTTTACTTTCTCTAATTCTACAAATCCAGCCATATTAAACAGTGCCATACACGCTGCTACATTTCTGTTTTCGCAAAGGCAGAGTGCAGCTTCGTATAAAAATACTACAACATCAACATTCAAACTTGTACAATTTTACATTCATAATCTCAAAATTGATCAAGTAAATAAATCTCTCAATTAATCAAACTAATAAATTCTACCATTGATACTAATTAATAATAATAATTTGAAACTCAAATTATCAATATCAATTATTTAATATACTAAAAAAAATTATTTTATTAACCCATTCATCAATTAAAAAAAATAAAAAATTGGACCATATGTCTATAACTTCATCAATCTCTTGTTGATTGTAGGGCAATCTTCCAAATCTCTCCAAGCTCTATAAAGTTGAAAAGAGATAAATAATCAATAAGCTAGTATTTTCAAAAATTTGAAGGAGAAAGATATTTTATTAAATTACTTGCATTATCCACTCCTTTAAACAAATTTTTGGAAATAATTTCGAACATGAATTTCATCACATAATATCCGCATTCGGTATATCCAGTTTGTTTGCACACTACATTTGAATTAAAATTAAATACAATTAAGAATTTTTTTTACTAAAAAAACAATAAGATATATGTAGTTTTACGAAGTGTATGAACTACTCACTGAATATGCAATCTATTTCGATGGACGACTTGATTTCTTTCCACTCAATATGCTAGTTGCCTTCACACACCTATTAATATAAAACATATAAAATCTACGTAAATACTTGACATCACTATATTAATAATAACTATTAATTATTTATAAATTTACATATGTTCCATTATTATTATCTCTTTTACACTATATATAAACAATACCCGGTTCAATCAAAATGATCTACCTACAAGTTTTATTTTTAAATTAATATACAAAATGGATATTGTCCAACAAGCTAGATCATTTGAGTGAATAAAATTAGAAAGCGAGATTTTCCACCTAAATAAAAATTAGAACGTACGTACAATAATTCCTAACATTCAACATATATACACAACAATTCCTAAAATGTGAAATATATTGAAAACAATTTATAAAATCAAAATATATACATAATAATTCATAAAATTGGAAATATATATACTATAATTCTTAAAAATTTGAAATATATACACAATAATTTATAAAATTCAACATTTTTTTTTAAAACAACCGGACCGATTGTATTAATTAAACATCGAAGCAATAGAGTCAGGAGGGATAGCATCCCAATACATAGAGTTATCCTGAGTAAAAGCTAAGGAAGCTAAAGTATGCACATGTAAATTAAGCTATCTAGAAATAAAACTGATAGAACAATAAGTAAATAAAGCCATAGATAGCCTACAACGGTCTATCATGACTCCAGCATAGGATAATATAGCCGACGAGGTGTGGTGTAAAATGCTGCGCAACTCCGAACAATCTGTGAGAAGATCAACCATCATAACATTCCTCTCCCTTAACCAAGACAAAGCTTCCTTACAAGCTGCGGCCTCCGCCATAAGTGGTGAAAAACAAACTGGCAAACTGCCATTTGTTGCTGCAATGAATGTTCCGTCCGCTGCTAATAATACTGCTCTGTATGTGGCTTCGCCAGTCATTGGCTTGAAACTGGCGTCGATGAAGCAACGTGGGCGTGCATGTGACGGTGTGGGTGGTGTCGCCGTAAGATTCCGGCCGGGGGCTGTCGGATGGCTTTGACCGTAGGCATGCAAAGCTGCCACGGCATGCCGTCGCACGGTTGTTGGGTGCAGGAGCGAATGTTCCCATACCACCGTATTCCGGGTCTTCCAAAGATGATATAGCACGGCCAAAACCAAACAAAACTGCTCTTCCGTTAAAACTGTCAACACACCCATAATCCATGAGGGAAAAGAATCCGTTACAACATTCATAATGGGTAAGCATGTAACATCCCATACAAGTCTAGAATAATTGCAAAGAATTAATGCATGCATAATATTCTCATGAGCCAATCCACACATATTGCATGTTGGTTCTACTTCTACCCTCTTTAAAATCAAATTATTCGTAGTAGGGAGGATATCACAAATTGCCCTCCACAAACCAGTTTTCCACTTGGGTGGAACCCTTAACTTCCATATAGTTGCCCATTTATCAAAAGCACCTGGGGCATATGCATAATCACCTACCAGTTTCCTGTAGGCATTCTTTACTGAATACACACCCCTAGGGTCACCCAGCCAATACCATGAGTCCTCATAATCTGGGCTGACAGGGATCTTCAATATTCTGCTCACATCTTCTGGGATAAATATATCTGATAGGATATGTGGATCCCATGTATTTGTTTGTTGATCAATCAGTCCAACAACGGGTGCATCTCTTAGCTGTATAGGCATTTCTGTCTGAACCAAAGGGCTTGGGTCATCAGGTCACCAGGGATGTCCCCATATCAAAGTTGATTTTCCATTACCCACCCTTCGCCTTACACCAGACACAATAATATCATGTGCTGTCATAATACTTCTCCAGCAATAACTAGGGCAATTTCCAATGGTTGCATCCACAAAAGAAGTATTCGGATAATACCGTGCCTTATAAACTTTTGCTGCCAAAGTGTTTGGATTAGTTAGGAACCGCCAGCCCTGTTTTCTTAACATTGCCAGATTAAATTTCCGTAGATCCTTAAAACCCAGACCACCATAATTCTTGGGAACACACAGCTTATCCCAAGCTTTCCAGTGGATTTTCCTGTCCGTTCCACTGCCCCACCAATATCTATTCATAGTTCTTTCAATGGACAAAGTGACTGAATCGGGCAAGAGAAATATGCCCATTGTGAAAGTAGGCATTGCCTGTGCCACACTTTTTAACAAGACTTCTTTACCAGCCTGTGATAGCAGTTTTTTATTCCATGACCCTATCCTTTGCCTGATCTTTTCTTCTACATAAGCAAAAGCTGCCTTTTTATTTCTTCCCACAAACGAAGGAAGCCCCAGGTATTTTCCAAAATTTGGGGCTTGGTCAACCTGTAGGCAGTCCGCCACCGCCAACCTTTCGGCCTCCTGCGTGTTTCTGCTAAAACAGATATTAGACTTATGAAAATTTACCTTCTGACCAGACAAGTTCTCATAACGATTCAGGCACTTTTTAATCACCGTAGCCTCCTGCACATTTGCCCTGAAAAATAACAGACTGTCATCCGCAAAAAATAGATGCGAGATTGAGGGTGCCCCCCTAGCAACTCTGCATCCGTGTATATAGCCCATCATTTGCGCCTTCTGTAGTAATAAAGATAGACCCTCTGCACATATAATGAATAAATATGGGGATAGAGGATCTCCCTGTCTGAGTCCCCGATTAGGTACTACTCGGCCACCCGTCACCCCATTCACAAGTATATTGTACTCAACAGTGGTCACACAGAGCATAATCAAATTTACCCATCATTCATCAAACCCCATAACTACTAACATTTTCCGTAAAAACTGCCACTCCATTCTGTCATAGGCCTTCGCCATATCCAACTTCAAAGCCCCCCAACCTGTGGCCCCACATTGCTTCCTATTCAAAAAATGACCAACCTCTGCAACTACTAGGATATTATCTATGATCAGCCTACCTGGGATAAAAGCACTCTGAGACTCTGAGATCAAGTCCCCCATGAGTGGTTTCATCCTGTTAGTGATCATTTTAGCCATGACACGATAAAAAAACATTCCCTAGAGCTATTGGTCTCAAATCAGTGACCGTTTCAGGCACAGCTTTCTTCGGGATTAGCACAACATTTGTATCGTTTAACTTATCTGGAAAAGTGGCATTATTCAAACAATTCACTACAAACTGAGACACATCACCTCCAACTACATCCCAAAAGTGCTGATAGAACCCCGGATTCATTCCATTCGGCCCCGGTGCTTTGTCAGGAAACATAGAGAACAGAGCAGTTTTGACTTCCTCAGGCACAAAAGGGCGCAATAATTCATTGTTTTGTTCAAGGGATACTCGAGGGGCAAAATCATCAAATAAGGGGTCCACACATTCAGAAACACCAGAAGCGAAAATAGCTTTAAAATAATTTAAACTACCCAATTCATAGCCTCACCCTCCACCCATACCCTTGCATCATTCACAATCCTAGAAACACAATTCTTTTTCTTTCGGGTAGTGGCATAACTGTGATAAAAACGAGTGTTGGCATCAGCACCACGGAGCCAATGTTGCTTGGCACGCTGCCTCCAGAACACATCCTCCTGGGCCTCTAGTTGGCTCAACTGGCTCTCCACCTGTTGGAATTCAGCTAAAGTAGCAGAATCCCTACGACTTCTGATCTCCTCCTGTCTCTTCCGAAGCCGTTTTATTTTTTCCCCAAACTTATGGAAGTGGTCACCTCCCCATCTCATCAAAGAGCTTCCACATTGCTGCTGACAATTCAGCAACCCCTGTGCCCTTCCAATCTACCAAGCAGTCTGTTGGTCCCAAAAGAGGTAAGGTGAAAGTCTAGAGGGGGGGGGGGGGGGGGGGTGAATAGACTTTCAAACTTTTTAGCACAGTACAACAATTGCTAATCCAGAGATAAACCAAAACTCTTAACTAGATTGTTAGAGTATGGTGCACAGCGGAAAATAATAAACTATACGGTGTGTGTAGATTGTGTCAAGATTATTCTCGTGAGAAGCAAGCAAGAGCAGTAAGTAAAGAAAGCAGTAAAGAACACAAGGCAATTTATAGTGGTTCGCGAGGTGGTGTAATCCTCCTACTCCACTTGCTCTAATCTTCCAAGAGCAATTCACTATATCCACCACTTCTTGGTTCCAAGATAAAATGAATTCCGTGATCTAGTGCTTTGATCACCAAGCCCACACTAAATTCCGTGATCTAGTGCTTTGATCACCAAGCCCACACTAATCACGCCCAGTGCCACCAACACTGCTGCTTCGGGTTTCACGTCGCCGCGTTACTTTCCTCCCGTCTTCTACACTTCGGTAGAAACGTGTCCCGTGATCTAGTGCTTTGATCACAAAGCCCGCACTAATCACGCCCAATATCTTCCGATACTGCTGCTTTTCACAACTCCGTGTTACTTTCCTCCAACTTTGAGATAGATGATGATTCAATCTCATCCCATCAAATTGAAACTTCTGCCCCAAGGGTGAGATGCGTGGATGAAAAATCTCAAACCATCGCCGAGGTTTGAATCTGTGACCTTGCATATAATATTTCAAGCTTCTACCAACTCGTCCGTACAACCTTTTAGTTATCATCTTGTTTCGCTTGGTGTACTTCTTTCTTTCTATAGATGCTTGATCTTCAAGATAGCTTCATGCAAACTTCAAGTCACGTTCTTTCTTCTTCGGAATTTCTTGAGGGATTTCTTCTTGATTTCTTCTTGGATGATAGTATTCATAATTTGTGTACACTTCTTCATACGCATACATCTTCCTCTTTTGTTTGCCATTTTCACTAGGCAAATTCTTGATTTTAGGCTTTATCTCTTCTTCATCCATTTCCTCAACTAATGAATTCATTTTTCCCTTTCTTGGTCTATGACTCGACTAGTCTAACCAAAATAAAATTGGGGTTCTACGATTTACAATATGGCATATCAAAATCTATTACAATTTATTCCTAACACAGTCTCAACCACTTCCCTACATCCATCCATGGAGCCAGGCCATCTCAAATTTGAAGGTTCTCTAACCTCTACCCCTCTGTATGCATGCATCAATACTGAGGAATAGAGCCGAATGATCCGACTTTCGCATTATTATATTTTCAACCACAGCGCCACTATTCATATCACACCAACAAGTCGTGGCCAGAACCTTGTCAAGACGCTCCTCCAACCACCCATCCGTCCCCTTACTCTTTTCCCAGGTGTATTGATGGCCCCTCATTGGCAATTGTAACAACCCACACATGTCCAAGGTCTCCCCGAAACCGCGTAGGAGACTACTCGGATGCGGATTACCCCCTCCCCCCCCCCCCCCCCCCCCTCTTCTCATGCTGATATAGTAGGTCATTAAAATCCCCCACCACTACCCAGGGGAGAGGCGATTTACCACTCAAGGACCGCAACATATCCCATGACTCCCTTCTCCTATGTCGTTCTGAAAAACCATAGTAACCAGTCATTCGCCACACTAGTCCACTCGTGTGAGTCACCTCCACGTCTACATAATTTTTTGAATAACTTAGCAATCGTGCCGTATTATTCTTTTTCCAAAACAAAGCTATCCCACCACTACGCCTCGTACTATCAACATAAAACAAACCCTCAAATCCAATACGGACTCGGAGACGCTCCGCATGCACACGTCCCACCATTATTGTTTCCATCAAAAATACAAATTCCGGCTTCTTACGGGACATAAGGTCCACAACCTCCCGAACTGTTCGTGGATTGCCCAAGCCACGACAGTTCCAACTTATGATACTCATAATGATGGGCGGGTCTGGGAACCAGAACCCGCCGTAAACAAGTTTTTTGGAACCTCGGACATTGTAACATCCACTCCCTGCCCCTCCGATCTCCCACCATCCACGAGCTCCTCCCTACGCCTCTTCCCCACCCCCACCACCAGGCCCTCGGCCTCCTCCCTATTCTCCCCCTCTACTGCCGCGTCCCTCACCATTAACCCGTCGGAAACCCTTCTCCCCGTCACCTCCCTCGGCTGTCCATCCGGCAGCAACAACCAACTCTCCCCTACCACCCTAGGCCCACGCCGAAACCCTGCCCGCATATCCCCCGAATACGGGTAGTCCTCCACTGCCAAGGTTGATTCACGTGCATGCAAGCAAAATTTATAGAGATGCCCTAACTTGCCACAGAAGAAACAAAAATTGTGTAGGCGCTCATATTTGAAAAGCACCCAACACGTCGTTTTGTCCCGTTTCATAAACCTCATCCTCCGGCGCAGGGGTTTGTCCACCGATATTGTTACTCTTATACGATAAAATCACTTCCACAGGGCACCCACAAACCTATTATCCACCTTGATGAACGATCCCAGAGTGTTCCCAATCTGTTCCAAAATTTTATCCGACGTATACCCCATCGGCAAAGCATGCACTTGTATCCACATATCAATCGTATCCAAGCATACATTCTCCGGCCGAACCCCATCCTCAATCGGTCGGCACACTAGAGTAGCATTCTCATACGCCCACGGCCCCTCCTCCATCACACGCTCGATGTCCGTTTTATGGTGGAAAACAAACATGAACAGCCGGGGTTGTATCTCCGTGACCTGCATACATTTAACCGGCTACAAAACCGACGCTAAGACCTGGCTCATGAACTCCACCTTCACCAGCTTCCTCGTTAGAAACCGTCCAAGCAGCCGCCACGTCTGGACCCCCTCGGTCGACTCCGTTACTGCATCATCCGGCGCCGGCTCAAAGGTGAACGCATCCTCCTCCAAGGCCATATCGCCCCATCGCTCTGTTATATCTACAACCTCATCATCTGCCTGTGCCGACGCCATCAAGTTACCGTGCGTCGCCGTGCGATTGTTTTCGGATAATCATATGCTAGAAACCGGCGAGTTTGCCGTAGAGAGAAACCGAAGCGGTAGGAAACCCTAGATTTTCCTAGAGAGAGAAAAAATTTTGTTTTAATTTCTAAATTCTTTTACTTATAAAATTCAACATATATACACAATAATTGAAAAATTTTGAAATATATATACAGTATTTCCTAAAATACAAAATATATACACAACAATACCTAAACTTGGGAATATATATACAATAATTCAAAAAATTTGAAATACATATACAATAATTCCTAAAATTCGAAATATATACACAATAATTTATAAAATACAAAATAACTCATAAAATTCAAATTATATATGCATAATAATTCCTAAAACTAGAAATATATTAACAACTAATTCCAAATATATTAAAATAATTATTTTTTACATAGCTCTTGTGGGTGACGCGTTAGTGGCGGTGGAGCGGTAGCGGTGGTGGCACGAGGAGTAGGTGCGGCGGCAATGGCTGTTAATGGCTTCCAGTTCACTTTGGAAAGAATATATGGATGTGGATATATATATATATATATATATATATATATATATATATATATATATATATGGCTTAGGTAATGGCATAAGTTATGTTTTGGGTTATATCTCAATGTGCTTGGTTCGTTCATGGTCTCCATGAAGAAATGTATTATTAACATCTAGTTGGTGAATTACTATTATTTGTCATTGATCTTTCAAGAATTCATGAGATTCTGAGATGAATGAGGACAGGAATATCAAATATGGGTACTGACTTAACAGATTATAATCACCAAGGTTGTTGAATTGTAGACACTTCTTTTATTGTGGGACAGCTGACCTGGAGATTTAAGGTTGCTCCATACCCAAAATTAAGGACAGAACCCTTGAAATGGCCTTTGGTTAAGGATTGTTTTTATGAATATATAAGATGAGGAACATTATTAACCTTATATAGTGTGAATTAAAATGCGTATAATATACATTTAATCTAGTGTCTATATGAATATTAAGGTTTAAATTTATGGACATACAAAACAAATATTATGAACATAATACATAGTTAATGTTAATATTGAACATGACGTGTCTATAATATAATGTTTATGTACATTAATCTTTAATTTGTTTTTATGAATCTTTAGAAGGAATATTATATTATGAACATAATATAGAATTAATGTAAATGCATATAAAGTACATTTAGTTATTTAGTTCAATGTTTATGAACATTAAAATTTAGAGCAAATACCAATTTTGGTGCTATGAGTATTAACAAAATGACAATTTTGGTCCACATGTTTAATTTCTATCAATTTTCATCCACGACTATTGTTTTAATACCAATTTTCATCCACAACTATTATTTTAGTACCAAAATTCATCACGCCGATCACCCCTCCATTTAAGACATGTCGAAATCTAAAATTTTTAAGGCCATTTTCGTCATTTTCAACTTAAGATTCCAATTTGAGCATGAATAAAGCGATTTAAGCCTTGATATCGATCCCAAATAGTAGTTATTCTCCTCATCCTACCTTAATTTAAGGAGGAGAATTGTGAATTGGGATAAATCTGAAGACTTAAATCGTTTTATTCATGCTCAAATTGAGATTTTAATTTGAAAATGATGAAAATACCCTCAATAATTTCATAATTCGGCATGTCTTAAACGAATGTGTGACCGGCATGACGAATTTTGACACTAAAATAATAGTCGTTGATGAAAATTGGTAATAAAACAATAATCGTGGATGAAAATTGGTAGAAATTAAACATGTGGACCAAAACTGACATTTTGCTAATACTCGTGGGACTAAAATTGGTATTTGCTCTTAAAATTTAGGTTTATGAACATATAAATTAAAACAAATGTTATCAACATAATACCAGATGATATTATTAAATATAATACATTACTTAACAGTTAATATAAAAGGTCATTTTGGACTAGGATTCACCATGCAAAGTGAACCCTAGTCCATGATATAATTTGCTACAAAAGAATAAAATCAAATTTCAAGTTACAACTTTATGTATGTTGCTAAAAGTGTCTGGATAACAAGGAAAACTCACAATCACTGTCTAAAAGTTTGTATTAGGTAAAGCTCAATCTTGCGTGATGTTGGCAATAATTGAACTTGTAACCTTTAAGTATGAGAACTATCTTCCAACTATCTTACCAGTGCAGATATTTGTTCGGTTCGTTTTCTAACCAGATTTTGAACATATAGTTCTCCAGCCCGATAGGACGATCGAACCTGAGCAAGTCGAGTATTAAAGTCAATTGCAAACTTTACAGGCCGGGAGATAACTAGTAAACTAGAAAGCTTCAAAAGTTCACATGAATAAAATTTAGAGCCATTCTATCAAAAAAATATAACAGATCGACTTTCTCCAGCTATGAGTCCTATGGCGATTATCGTTCTAATAAAAGCGATAAGGTATGAGTTCTTAGTTCTTACCAGAGGCCCACTGGCAACATATTGGAACCCGATAGACTCCCCATACTCTTTCCAAAATGCAAACTTCTCAGGAGTAACGAACTCTTTGACAGTGAGGTGTAATGGAGTTGGCTGCAGAGATGATATTAGTAAGGATTAATGTTGATAGGTACAAGTATTCGTGTGCACGAAGATAGCGGTTTAGCATGAAAGCTTGTTAGAACCAAGCACTAACCATTATGCCAAAAATTATAACTAGTAGGAAACGCGCAACTTTATTTCCTTAGATCACCATGGCACCACACATTTTCGAGAGGCAGAATGTTGGACTTGGCCCTTTATGCCTCCGCCCAACAATCCCCAGCTACCGGACACCGGTGCTGGACTTTGCCCTTTAAGCCTCCGCCCAACAATTCCCTAGCCACCGGACACCGGTGCTGGACTTGGCCCTTTAAGCCTCCGCCCAACAATCCCCCTAGCCACCGGACACCGGTGCTGGACTTGGCCCTTTTACGCCTCCGCCCAACAATCCCCTAGCCACAGGACACTGGTGCTGGACTTGGCCCTTTAAGCCTCCGCCCAACAATTCCCCTAGCCACCGGGTGTTGGACTTGGTCTTTTACCGGCCTCCGCCCAACAATTCACCCTCACTCCCCCCAGGCACTAGCCAACCTTAACTGCTCTTGCTGGAACTCGAACCTGTGACCTGGTTCTGATACCACTTGTTAGAATCATGCGCTTACCACTACGCCAGAAGCTATAAAGTTATAGCTTCTGGCATAATGATAAACGTTTGATGCTAACAAAGCTAATTGTTGTTTTGCTACATAGCTTCCTAGATTATCACCACAATCCAACATGCTACCACAGCCTAAAGATCATCCTAGTTAAAAAGCGAATAAGCTTACCTGTAAATACTGTCCAAACGTCATAATGTCAACATCTATTGCCCGCAAATCAGCCATGGTTTCCTTTATCTCTTCATCAGTTTCACCCAGTCCCAACATGATAGAAGTTTTGGTTACCATTCCTTCCTTAAAGTGCTTTGCATGTTTAAGGACAGATAAGCTCTGCTCATACCTGCAGCACAATCCCATTCAAAATACTAAGCACTCAATAAAATGATGTGATCAGTAAGGTTACACTAAAAGGAAATGAAAATACAAAGCAAAATCATCCAACTAGACCGACCAACCTTGCATGGTCTGTTGAAAATACTAACCAAGTTTACTTCACAATAAGAAAGAAGCACTTATCATTTGCCGACTAAGGTCACAAGGCAAGGTTTACCTACACGGCTACACCCGAAAGGGTAGAAGCACTTAATAAAGAATATGATCTAAGCTTAATGAAGACTACTTTGGTTTTGATGAGACTCATCATTGAAGATTATATACATTAGTCATTATACTCATAGGTTCAATAATAAAAGGGATTAGGGAATTTTGCGGAAAACCAAAGAATAAATCAAACTTGAGTAGTAGAAGTGTATCAAACTACCAATTAAAGAAAAAAATCATGGAAAGGAAAGCACACAGACAACATCCTTTCTACACCTTGAGTGCAATGATGGTAATGCATTTAGCTTGTTTTCATTTATTGTTTTGTAAGCAAATCAAAATGATAAAGCAATGGTCAATTTCAGATTTCGTATTTTTCATAACTAGAAGCGAAACAAAAGCTATCAAAAACAAGTTTAAGAACCCTTAGTTACCACCTTGTTTCCCACATCCAATATATAAATTAAAATAATTATTAGAGAGAGAGAGAGAGGGAGGGAGAAAAGAAGTCAAAGTGTATAAAAATGCTAGCAAAAAAAGAGTTAATTTTTTCTGTTATAGTCATTGTGAAAATTTTAAGAAAGGGAAAACTTTTAATAAACTTACCCAGCCCTAGGATCTCTAACAATACGTTGAAGTCGTTTCACAGTCTCAATGTTGTGGGCAAAAACATCTAATCCAGAGTGAACCAGAGTTGATACAGCATCCAGGTCCCCTCGGAAATCAGAAGTCAAGCACTCAACCATAATGTTGGGCTTAAGTATCTGATAAAAGAATCAATATAACATAAATTTCCCTGAAATTAATCTTATGCGTATTGTAATTGTTTATACATGCACACAAAACCTTTAATTTCATGCAGTTGTCCATTTTTAATCTTCCCAAGCGGGCAGAGCAAAGAAAAATTGCAAAGAAAATCAGCATAGCTGATATATAATAAGGAAAAGTGTTGACCTTCAAGGTCCTGACAGTTTCAGCAAAGTGGCCACTCCCACCATCAGGTAAATCATCACGATCAACACTGGTTAAAACAATGTAGTCCACACTGCAGGAGGAAATTCAAGATGAATTAATTGCATGTGACAAATTATGTAAAAATGCAATCAGGGGACCATTTATTCTTCCCTATGCTAGGAGCTTAGAATTAATGCCTTGACTACTAGCTAAATATATGCTAGAATGTGGTTGATACTTATTCAAGATCCAATTTTGGCTTTAACCCATTAACTAGAGTAGCATTGTTTAAGTTGTTGCGAAAAGGTAGTGGTACATAATTTGTGTTTATAGGCACAGAATTTCACAACACAAGACATAGAAATTCATAACATAAGACACAATTACTAATTTATTTCAAGTACACAATTCCTACTCTTAAGGTATAGAATTTCATAACGCAAAGACACAAAAACTCACAACATAAGACACATTACACATACACATGCACCAGGATCCATAATGCACTGTGAACCTGGTCCATGGTATAAGGATTGTTGAGCCCCTCTCCCATACTCATACTAATCTTGTTTGTACTGGGCCAAGCCCAATTAAGGGGCAAAGTGCCCGTGGAGTGCAGGAGAGACACTTTAAGCCTCTACCATAATTAGGCTAATCTCATTTGTACTGGGCCAGCCCAATTAAGGGATAAAGTTCCCTTAGACTGCAGGAGAGGCACTTTTAAGCCTTTATCACACTCAAACTAATCTCATTTGTACTGGGCCGGCCCAATTAAGGGGCAAAGTGTCCGTAGAGTGCAGGAGAGGCACTTTAAACCTCTACCATACCCAGACTAATCTCATTTGTATTGGGCCACCCCAATTAAGGAGCAAAGTGCCCGTAGAGTGCAGGAGAGGCACTTTAAGCCTCCACCATACTCAGACTAATCTCGTTTGTATTGGGCATTTGGACCAGCCCAATTAGGGGGCAAAGTGCCCAAAGAGTGCAAGAGAGGCACTTTAAGCCTCTACCATACTCATACTAATCTCATTCATATTGGGGGCGGCCCAATAAGGAGCAAAGTGCCCGTAGAGTGCACGCAAATTATGTTGTGCAACCGAATGCACCATGCGCATGGTGCATACGATGCAAAACGACGTCATTTTGGTTAAAAAACGCGCGTCCCACTTAAAAAAGAAATCAGGTTCGATTCCCGGCAATAGCATTTTTATATATCCATAAACGATTCCCGGCAATAGCATTTTTATATATCCATAAATTCATAACTATATATCCACAAATTCATAACTATATATCCACAGTGAATGAATGAAGTAAAAATCCACAATGAATGAACTAAATATCTACAAATTCATAACTATATATCCAGAAATTCATAATTATATATCCAGAAATTCATAACTATATATCCACAGTGAATGAATGAAGTAAATATCTACAATGAATGAACTAAATATCAACAATGAATGAACTAAATATCCATAAATTCATAACTATATATCGAGAAATTCATAACTATATATCCACAATAATGCTATTGCCGAGAATCGAACCTGAATTTTTTTTTTTAAGTGGGACGCGCGTTTTTAGTCAAAACAACGCCGTTTTGCATCGTATGCACCATGCGCATGGTGCATTCGGTTGCACAGCATAACTATTGTAGAGTGCAGGAGAGGTACTTTAAGCTTCTACCATACTTACACAGTTAGACTAATCTAGTTTGTATTTGCCCGGCTCAATTAAGGGACAAAGTGCAGTGCAGGAGAGGCACTTTAAGCCATCTTATACCGTGCACCACGGCGCACATAGTCCCACGCCTCCCAAAACGACTTGTTTTGGTGCATTGTCCAAAAAAAATTCACTGTTTCGATACACATAAACTCATAACAGAATACACAGAAACTCATAACTGAATACACATAATCTAACATGATACATAATACACAGAAACTCTTAACTGAATACACATAAACTCTTAACTGAATACACATAAACTCTTAACACAATACACATCAACTTTTAACTGAATACACATAATGGGGGTTTTAGCCGTTTGGACGGACGGGGTTGGACGGACAGAGTGACGTCAACAATAGAAACGCCCGCATTTTGTGCCTGGGTGCACATCATTATGTGCACCATTGTGCACGATATAAATTGCCCACTTTAAGCCTCTACTGTACTCAGATAAGCTCATTTGTATTTGATGGACCTAATTAAGAGACAAAGTGCCCGTAGAATGAAGGCAATTTATATCCTACACCACGGCGCGCGTTGCACTATGCGCCCAGATGCAAAACGACGTCGTTTTAATTATTTTTTTTTTTGAAATTTCCCGCCCCAGTGAATGGCAGTAGTTTTTTCTTTAAAAAAAACCCGCTGTTCAAGAATGTACATAATGTTATACTAGAATACACATAATGTTATACATGAATGTACATAATTATATAACAAAATATACATACTCTTTTTAAAAGATAATACACATAATCTAACATAATACATAATAAACATAAACTTTTAACATAATACACATCAACTCTTAACATAATACACACAAATTTTCTGATTCGGATGTACATAATTGTATAAAAAGAATATACATAATTGTATAAAAAATACACATAACTGTATGAACCAATACACATAACGTTGTGAACAAATACACATAACGTTGTGAACAAATACACATAATCTCAGCAACTTTCTACCGCGCCTCCCAACACTACCCAAAACGACGTCGTTTTGGGAGGCGCGCGGCGCACAGTGCTATGTGCGCCGTGGTGTAGGATATAACGATTGTAGAATGAAGGAAAGGCACTTTAAGCCTTTATCATTCTCAACTAATCTCGTATATACTGGACTGGCCCAATTAAGAGGCAAAGTGCCCTTAGGTTAAGTAATTGAGTAATTTGGATATAAATAAAGAAAACAGGGAGGAGAGATCCCTTACCCCCAGCTGGCAACAGCTTGTGCAGTGTGTAAGGGCTCCAAGGGATCGGGAGGAGCTGGGTTGCGGCTGGTCTTAACGGCACAGAATCTGCAGCCGCGGGTGCAGGTGTCTCCGAGGACCATGATTGTGGCGGTGGCAATGCCGTCTCCGCCTCCGTTCCAGCACTCGCCGATGTTGGGGCACTGCGCCTCCTCGCACACAGTATGTAGCTTCAGCCCGGACAGTGTCTCCTTCACCTCCCGGTATTTCTCCCCCTGTGGAGCTTTCTGCCTCAGCCACCCCGGCTTCTTCACGTTAGGATCTCTCCCCGTATACGGGCCCATTCCGCCCGGATAGGGATTCGCTTTGGGCTTCTTCTCCTCCTCCCTAGACTCACACCTGATGCCCACCCCTCTCCGTATACCTCTGGGTCTTACACAACACAACGAAGAAGATGAATTGCAGGGGGCAGCTTTATCATTGCAATCGTTGCTGAAAAAAGGGGGAGAAATTGGAGTTCTGGGAAAATTACATTGTTGAATCATTTCTTTTCTGTTCTTCGCTCAAGAATAGAAATTGAATGAGCTGAATGGAGACTGAAAAAATGAAGGAGAGCGGTAGAGAAAGTGGGTGCAACTACAATGCCATTTCTCCAACAGCCTTGACTCTGTCTCTGTGGCTGGGCGGAGAGGCCGAGAGAGTAAGCTGTGTGAGTACTTATTTTGCTTATTATTTTATTTAAAATCTTAAAAAATTAATAAAGATGTTTAAATTATTTACACATAATAAATTCCCTAGTTATACTAAAATATAAGATATAGGGGAGGCTTCAAGTAAGAACCCTTTGTTAGGTAGGAACTTAAGAACCAATCTAATCCAGTCAAACTTGCTTAATCAATGGTCTACATAATTAAATATTTTTATGTGCATTTTATACACAATTAATTAGAAAGGATATTAGTGTAATTTAGTCCAACTATCAAGATTAAAATCAAATATTATAATTGGATTCTTTCCAAGATTTTAGACTGACAAGATAAGAAAGGAGTCTTATTGATTATGAATCAGCGAGCATTTGTATGATTTGCAGTGGAACTTAAATTATATAATATTTAAATAATATTAACGTTAATATTTGAGTGGCATTCAAATAGTATCCATCTTTTTACTATAGTGTTGTTTGGCTTCACGTGTGTGCCATACTGTGCATAATTAGTTTCTGCACAGAAAGGCGAACAAGAAGTTGGTGTGCACGAGGGTTACACCATGTGTGCCATAATTGTAGTATTATTGTGACCATTAACTGGCGTGCACTTAGGTTGACCTGTGTGTGTCATTATATGCAAAAATTGTAATAGATTAAATCCACGAAAACCATGATATATGTTTTTATACACTTCTGTGTGCACTTGCGTAAAAATGTCAATGCCATAACGTAGAGGATGAGTGTGTGACATACTGCATTGTGTGTGCCATATTGCATTGTGTGTGCCTAAATGTGCAAAACTACTAATATAACGTAATCGCGGAAGACAGATTGATACTACTAATACAATGTAGCTCTTAGGTTGAACCGTGAGTTTAATAATGTGCAAAAATACTACTAATAGACTGCAACTCTTAGTTTTAACTGTAAGTGCCATAATGTGCAAAAACACTGATAGATTGAATCCGCGTAAACCAGGATGATGTTAAGGATGGTGTTGTGCACATGGGTAAAATTGAGTGTGCCATAATATGTAGAATTATTGTGACCATGAACTGACGTGCACTTAGGTTGATATGGGCCATTATGTGCAAAAATTCTAATAGATTGAATCCACGGAAACCAGAATGATGTTACACTTCTGTGTGCACTTGCTTAAAAATGTCTATGCCATAATGTAGAGGATGAGTGTATCGTGTATGCCATATTGCGTGCACTTGGGGTGACTATGTGCACTTGGGTTACACTGTGTATGCCATAATTTGCAGACTTAGTTTTTGTATGAAAAGACGTTAAACATTTTGGTGTGCACTTAGATAGAACTGTGTGTGCACTTGGGTTAAGGAGTTTGTGCCATGATGCTGAAGAAAACTGATGAACCTGGCAAAAGAGTGCGCAAAAGTGCTTGCTATAACGCAACTTTGACTTGCTTCATCTGGAAGAAAAAAGAAGAAGTGTATGGATTATGGCTACTGCTCAGTACAAAGGGTTGGACTCAACTGCATTGTAAATATCAAAACTATTGGTGTAAAATTTGATTTTGCGGCTGAATTTCACAAAAACGCTAAACAAATGTCGATCTCCATTTTTGAAACTTGTTCAGCAACCAACAAATGTCGCTGATTGGGATTCCTCTCGTCGTCCATCGCATCAAACACTAAAACTACGAACTAGAGAGGGGAAATCAACAAATTGGGAGTGCTTCAGTATTACATTTTGAGAAGGATTGCGCCATTGCGGTGTGTTTATACGGAGAAAAATGCGGAATTACATGTATGCATAATGAACACAACTGACACTAATGCCCTTAATTTTCTTAATTGCGTAAAATAACCTATTAAAATTTATTATAAATATAGACCATTGATCAATCAAAATAAATGGTTAAGATGAGTTCCTAGGTTCCTATCTAAGGATGGGTTCCTATATGAATGTAAATCTTCATATATAATAGTTAAATTATTAATTTTTTCAAATAAACTTATTAGTGTAGAACTAAAATTAGTAAAATGTTAACGACAATTATAAAATTTTTAAAATTAACTATATACTAGTGTGTGCATACATGGTGGGTCAGGTTGGTTTCTATACTGATTTTGTAGGGTTAATTTCACCAGAGGTCTTTATCTTTGGTGACAATTCTAAATTTAGTCATAGACTATTATTTTTTTCATTTAACATTCTAAACTATTATTTCTGGGAAACTTCTAGTCCGGCCTTCTCATGACTTTTCCTATTTTTAGTAAGGACATTTTTGTCTTTTCATATTTTTCTTTTATTATTTTTTCGGTTTAAACCGACTTAATTGGTTTAGAACTTTAGGTAACCTCTGATTTTTTAGTAACCATATTTTTCAACCGTTTTTTAGTAAAGTCCTAAACCAATTAAACCGGAAAAATAACAAAATAAAAATATGAAAAGACAAAAAAATTAGTACTAAAAATAGGAAAAATCATGAGAATGACTAAAAGTGTCCAAAAAATAATAGTCTGGGATGTTAGATGACAAAAACGATAGTATGAGACTAAATTTGAAAGTGCCACCAAAGACAAAGGACCTTTGGTGGAATTAACTCGATTTTGTATATTGTTATGAACTATTTGTATTAGATTTTGATGATACCAAACAAGTTAATAAATTAGTTCCCAATTATTTTACAATTTTCTAGACTTAGGCTTTCATTTGTTGTAACATCTTATAGGTTCAAGTTAGGAAAAAACTATACTACTCAAAAGGTAAATACACCATATACTAGTTCAATTATATAAGTGAACAAAACGGAAGATCAAATGTACTGAATAGATCGAAGGTACTGAATAGTGCAAAGAACCAGAAGGTAAAATATATTGAAACATTGACAACATTCTCTTGTAACTATGCAGTGATAATATACACAATCACTATAGTGTCAGTATATATTATCACTGCATAGTTAACAAGAGAATGTTGTCAATGTTTCAATATGCTTTGGTACACATTTCAATGAGGATTTTTCTAAAATAGTCAAGACAAAAGGTAAGTTGAAAAGTCAAGATTCAAGGACTAGTGTTGAAAGTCAAGTAACAATTTAAGAATTCTTATAAAAGCAACCTAATACACAAACCACAAGTCATTACATGTTGGTTAAATACCACCCATTTGAAATTTGCTTCCCTCCAACGGAAGTTTATAAATACCTCAATTCAAGAATGAATGAGGTGATGGTCTTTTTTAGAGAAATTCTACAAGTGTTTTACTACATTCAAGCGGCTATGTTTACCTAACCAGTGAGAGAGATACTGCGATCAAAAATCAAGTTCAAACTTTGACAAATTCAAAGATTACCCAACGCTAGTTGGAGAAGAACAATCTTTGTGTTCAATCTTTGTGTTTAGTAAAGTTCTAAACCAATTAAACCGGTTAAAATCTAAAAAATAACAAAATAAAAATATGAAGAGACAAAAAATGTCCGTACTAAAAATAGGAAAAGTCATGAGAATGACTAAAAGTGTCCAAAAAATAATAGTGTGGATGTTAGATGACAAAAAGGATAGTCTAGGACTAAATTTGGAAGTGCCACCAAAAACAAGAGAGCTCTGGTGAAATTAACTCGATTTTGTATATTGTTATGAACTATTTCTATTAGATTTTGATGATACCAAACAAGTTGAGAATATTAGTCCAACTATTTTACAATTTTCTAGACTTAGGCTTTCATTTGTTGTAACATCTTATAGGTTCAAGTTAAGAAAAAAACTATATTACTCAGAAGGTAAATACACCAGATAGTAGTTCAATTATATAAGTGAACAAAACGGAAGATCAAAGGTACTGAATAGTGCAAAGGACCGGAAGGTAAAGAAGTTGGATAGTGAAAAATGGATTGTACATAACAGGAAGGTTCAAGACCGAAGAGAACAATAGTTAAGTCAATGAGACACTTGATAGTTCAAAGCAAGAAGTGACCTATTCACTATTCAGTCAAGCATGCTAAAATTCACGCAATCACACTGACACTATAGTGATTCAGTGATTGTGTATATTATCACCACATAGTTAACAAGAGAATATTGTCAATGTTTCAATATGCTTTGGTACATATTTCAATGAGGATTTTTCTAAAATAGTCAAGACAAAAGGTAAGTTGAAAAGTCAAGATTCAGGCACCTAACACACAAACCACAAGTCATTACATGTTGGTTAAATACTACCCGTTTGAAATTTGCTTCCCTCCAACAGTCAAATTAAAGGAGTTTATAAATACCGCCTTAATTCAAGGATGAATGAGGTGATGGTCTTTTTTAGAGAAATTCTACAAGTGTTTTACTAATTCAAGCGGCGATGTTTACCTAACTAGTGAGAGAGATACTGCGATCAAAAATCAATTTTAAACTTTGACAAATTCAAAGACTACCCAACGCTAGTTGGAGAAGAACAATCTTTGTGTTCAATCTTCACACTCTACGTGACTCAGAGAAGTAGAAAGAGGAAGAGTGGCAAGTTGTTGTCTCAAGTCCTCTCCACTTGTATTAGAAGTGACTAGCATTTTGTACGCGCGATGCGCGAAAACTTATGCCCAATATTAAAATATTTGTAAGTAACAAAATTTAAAAAATTAGTTAAAATCATGTTTTGCAATTTCTTAAAGTGATGATTCTTTTGAATTATCATATATTTGAATAATATAGTGATCAAAACAAAAAAAAAAATAAATTATATTTTTATATAATAATAATTTACAAATAATACTAAGCTAACACTCACATATATGATATATTGATATGGATACACAAATAATATACATACATATTATATATATATATATATATATATATATATATATATATATATATATATATATATATATATATTTGATACACATATATAATTTAACATTATATTCATATAAATATTTAATTAAAATATAATTTATAATTAAATTAATTGTTATATGATAATTTTAATAAAATGATAATTAAAAATAGGAAAAAGATATGATAGATGTAGGTGTATGGTAAGATTGGTAGATATATTAAAAACTAACGGTGTTATAACGGTGTAAGGGTGATTTTGTCCAATGCAAATGAATGTACAACAATTAAAGCAAAATGTATATATTTATTAGCATATAAAAAAGGGACAAAAATAAAGGACATAACTTGTATTGACACTTATTTTGTTTTTAGATAATACTAGTGAAACCTCCTTAAGATCTTCTAGGAGAATAGTGAATTAAGTCAAGTTGGTTTAATCACTATAAAAGTTGTTATATCTCTCTTTATATACTGCACTTACATACAATCCTTTTTATTTATTATCAAACTTATATTTTAACAAGACAAAATGTACCACAGAAATAAAAAGAGTTTAAAATAATTTCCACTACGCTTAAAACTCTATTTTGAAATTAAAATTTGCAAAAGTTTTTGAAAAAGATAACAAGTATATTCACCCCTCTTGCTGGAAATGTGCTATAGTTGCTAGCTAGTGTATTAGCCTATATTGCCAAGGTTTTATACAATTGGAGACTACATTTCTATCTAAAAATGATAAATATATTCTTTGGAGTAAAACTCTTACAACGTGTATGTCTTAATTTTATTAGAGGAAGAAAAAGAAAAAGAATAAACATTGGCCATTCATGTTTGTTGTATGTATACTTTGATTATACAGTTGGTATTTTGATGAATTAAGTGTTTTGATTAAGTATTTGATTCTTTGTTAACAAATTAGGTTCTTTGATGAATTAGGTAATTTGACAAATTAGGTATTTGATTAGTTAGGTATATATATTGAATATGAATTATGTAGTTTGATGAATTAGATTGAATTTGATGATGAGTTAGGTTTTTATTATTATTATTATTATTATTTTTGGTGAGTTAGGTATATTTTGATTATACATTAGGTATTGTAAGTGTAAAAATTTTACACGTTGGACCCTAATGTGTTGGCTTGAATTAGTTGTCTTTTTTAAAGTGCTTAATTGGCTACATATTAGGTAAGGTTTGTTTCACTAGATCGAGTGCCGGGGGTAAGACATCAAAGGATGTTCTCGGTCAAAAGGTCTAGTCAAGACCCTACTCTCAGGGATCTTTAAGTCAAAAGAGCAGCTGAGAATAAGGAGCGCAAGTTTAGATCAAGGAGACATCTCAAATATCTCTATAAAACGCTACTGTGTCTAGCATTCAAATTCACACTTTTGATTAAGAAGATTTCTGCTTGTCTAATTCTGATATATTCTGTTGGATATCTGAACGGTGATGCACTGGTGAAGAAGATCTCACGAAGGGTTCATGATGCGAAGAAGATAGCCTACACGTCAAGTCCACGTAGTCACTGGAGTAGGTTCTGGAGTAGATATAGTTTATACTTCAAGTGTAATGTTATCTCTTCTGTTTGTACTCCTGTTATTTGTCTAGTGGATTTGGGTTGACGTGAGCGGCCCCGCAGAGGTAGGAGTGAGGCTCTGAACTGCGTTAACATCTCCTGGTGCACGATTCCGTTTATTACTTGCTTAAGCTTTTATTTATTCTGTCTGGATTAGATCCTGGAGCTAGTCCAGCGTTTTTATTAGTTCGTTGTTTTTTATCAGAATCTTAGGCTTTGTCTTGCTTTCAAGATACACGTGTTTTTTCAGGTATTTTGATTACGAATTATGTAATTTGATTTCAATTTAAATCACCTAATATCGTTTATAAATGCATCCATCATTGTGTATCTGTATCTCCATAGTACTTAGAGTAGCATTTTATAAATTGACAGATATGGATCAGAGTCCCTAGTGACCAGCAATTACAGGTCATCAATCGATTTTTGTACTTCAATACTCCAAAATATGACATGTTTATGAGTTTAATTGCACATTTTAAAAGTTTGTGAGGTTAATTAACTTTACGAGTAAAATTTAGGACATATTTGACTCTTTTCCTTAAAATTTATTATCCACCTTATAAGCCTACTACACCAAATGGCAATTGTTATGTCGTGGAACCGTGCCCACCTTGCAAGATAGACACGGTTCTATGTTCCTAATTACTGAACTCTATGTTCATAATTTTTTAACTTCATATTTACAATTATTGAACTCTATATTCACAATTACAGAACTCTATGTTCATAATTACTAAACTCTATATTCATAATTATAAAACTCTATGTTCATAATTTTTGAACTTCATATTCACAATTGTTGAGCTCTATATTCACAATTACAGAACTCTAGCTATGTTAATAATTATAAAACTCTATGGTCATAATTATAAAACTCTGTATTCATAATTTTTGAACTCTATATTCACAATTATAAACAATTTTGAAACCGTGTCTACCTTGCAAGGTGGACACGATTGAACGGCATAATTTGCCACCAAATAGAGCAAATAATTAAAAGTATATATATTACTCCCTAAAACACATTTATATTATTACCATCAAGCACTATGTGTGTTGCACGAAAACAATACATAATGTATAGAATATACAATTTTTTACATTCAATTTGCTCAGCAGACAGATCAAATGTCGCACAAGTGATTTGTCAACTTTAGACATAACTTTAACATAGTCATTGCCAAAGTTCGAATCTTGATCTCTTCTTCTAAATACTGTCTACTGAACCAATGAACTAACTCCGTGCCAACCTCAATCGGCCATGTCGTCGTCCTGCTGTTGTAGACGAACTTCGAACCACTGAAGCGAACCAGCGTCTCCATCGATTTCAAGTTCACAAACGCACTTCACCAAATACTCCACCGCGTCGTCAATGTTTTCGAACCGCGCTAGGTCCGCCGGCAACCCATTCGCCGGCCAATTTTGAAGCCACCCTTTCAACCTCTCTCTCAGTTCTTCCTCCGATACGAACTCCTCCTCCTTCCCAGGTTCCATTAGCACATACGTGTCTGTCCTTATGTCTGCCCTTCTCCTTCTTCTCACCTCACAAATCTTCAACACCAAACATAATCACTTCATGGCATGTTTCATAAAGATTAAGAGGAATTGCAATTTCCATTGACAGATCATTTAGTTGAGACGATGTAATTAGGGGAAAAGGGATTATAATTTCGTAGAAAATGAATAAAGTGATAATTTTGATAGGCAGGAATAGAATGACGATGAATTGAAAGTGGAGGAGTGAATAAAGACTGAAATATCATTTATAACAATAATAAGGACAAAATATTAATTTATTGTTGAATTACAATTTCACAAACTATGGAATTACAAATTAGTCTTCGACTATAGTAATTTTATTCAATTTATTAGTCTCCGATTATAGTGATATTTCTCGATTTAGTCATTGATTCTAATAGTTTAGGACTCAATTGATAAAAAATCAAAGTCCATGGCGTAATTAAACACAGAAAGTCATTTAGGACTAAATCGAGAAAAATAAAACATTATAGTCAAGGATTAAATTTGATATTAACTCAATTTGCAATTATATGAATATTTTGGTCTTTATACTACTAATTTCCTTTTAATTCATTTCGAATTATACCAAACACTCAATTAAAATTCTCAATAATTCTATTTATGCCCGTCAAACAATAAAATTTGAATTCATACTTTATTTACATATTATCCATTTCCCATGAAATTACAATTTCTTTCCGTTCTAATTCCCTACTTCCAACTAAAACCGCAGGCTAATATCTAAACAAAAACTCGGCCTCTTTCTACCTTGTTGTTCTAAGTAGCAATTTTTTTTTTTTGAATGTTACTGGTTCTATTACATTGTAGTATCTGTTCATATACTTTTTCAACCTACTGAAACACAAAGAACCAATAACGCCTCCACTGAGGCTCGAACTCGTAACCTTCCAAATGGAAGTCCAACCCGGGTACCATATTAAAAGAGAAAAGAAACAATTAAGATAGAGGCCACTTACCATAGTTGCATTTCGGATGTGGAATTGCATAAACTGCACACTTTGCCCAAGTAATGGTGGTGGAGGATGCAATGTTGCTCTCTCTTTTCCTGCAAAAATTAATAATTAATTATATTTTTTTTACCTCATGAGTGTTTAAGCACTCCTTAATTAAAAAACAACTCAGACTAAGAAAAACTAACGATACCAATGAACTTGTTCTGTGGATTATGGCACAGCAATCCAGCTTTTATGGTCTCATTCAAAATTCCCAGCATGTTTTTTGTTTTGTTTTTTTCTTTTCTAAAAAGGATTGAAAGAAATCAACAATGGATGTTTGGGTTGGCTTGTGTTCCTGCTAGAGGATGGATAAGAAGGATGACACTCAAGAAATATTTTGAGCCTCATCTATAGTTTTACACCACTTACCCCTCCCCAATTATGAAAATCCTAAAATGCCCCCTCACAATTTTCTTCTTTCTCTCAAAATTAAAGTTGAGTCCTCAATCGCAATAATAGTAGTCTGACCAAAGTATTAGGGAGGATAATTTGTAAATCACTATAATCCAATGGCTTAGCAAACAGCCAATGTCAAATGTGAGAATAATCCTCACGCTGCCGTTGTTGAGTTTCGAAGCTTAGCCTCTTCTCTCAAATACTACCTACTGAACAATAGTTATGTCATGGACCCAAGTCAAAATATACAATTTATATACTGAATGTTCACAATTCAAATTATGAACGTTCAGTATGTAAATTGTGAACATTTAGTATATAAAATTATGAACATTCAGTATGTAAATTGTGAATTTTTAAACCCGAATTCACAGAATAACTTGTCCCTACTAAACCCGTGAGTTAAGTTCCCACAGTCTTCTATTATTCTTTATAAATGGAATACTCCCGGCCTTCTAAAATTTGATTAGACTTGTCTGCTATACACATTGTACTCTGTCATTGGACTCAATCATAAATTTAATTCTTATCAACGTCCTTTTGAATAAGCCAAGAACAGGACTTAATTAGGCGCAAACTAGTTGGCAACAGTAACGCAATAGGAAAGCTCGTTTCATTTACGATCATAAGTTATTGGTCGTGAGATGTCTTATCGGAACGAAATTTCCTTTATCATGCAGGGTTCTGTGTGGTCAAAAAAAAAAAAAAAAAAAAAAAAAGGTTTTTGGCATTTTCTTTTGTAATCTTCAGAAAAGCAAAATGTACATGGTGAGAAGAAGATCGAGTCCTCATGTATTCCCTTTTTAGATCTAGCTTCTTTTTGGTTTTCACTTCTAGTCAACTTTATATATATATATATATATATATATATATATATATATATATATATATATATATATAATTAGAGAAAATAATAATTTTAATCCATTAATTATACTCATATATATAGACTCAATCCATGAAATTATTACCTTATACAAATTCTCTCTTTTAATTATGTGTAAAGAGACTGTTTTAATTTATTACTTATTTTGTTAACATTAACAATTTAGTTTAAATTATTACTGGGAATATTGATCATTTAGTAAAATTTTCTTACATTCCATCTACTAAATCTTCATTTATATGCTACTCTTACCACAAAATAACATTTTAAGTTGTACAAAATAATAGTCCGAGTTGCACTTGTTTTAACAAACACTAAAATAACCAAAAACATTCTGAGTTGTACAAAATAAAAACCTAATTTGCAAATTGTTTAATATGCACCAAAATAGCAAAATGATAGCTTGACTTACATAGTTTAACAATCATAAAAATAAGCTTTATATAATAATACTAGTATTTTCTACGTGTAATGCGCAAAAATATGTTCCCAATATTAAATAGTATTTGTTTTATATGTTGCAAATCAAAGAGTCCATACCCACCACTCTGGGGTTTAATCTTGTAACCTTTTACAGGGCGTTTGGTTTGAGGGATTTTAAATTCCCTTCCCACTTAATTCCCACCTAATTCCAAAGGCCATTAAATTTCGTAATTTGGTTGGAGGGAATTGCAATTCCCCCATTTTCATGGAATTAAAATCCCATGTCCCCCCTGGTATTTTAATTCTTGGGAAAAAAAGATAGTGATGAGTCAAAATTACCCCTTCCTTTTTTAACCTAAAATTAATGTCTAACAACAATAATGGACATTTTTGACTTTATACTACTTATTCCCTTTCAATTTCCATGTATACCAAACATTGGAATTGAAATTCCCAGTAATTCTATTCCTGTCAACCAAACACTGGAATTAAATTCCCACTTTATTCCTAGTAATTCAACTCCCATGAAATTACAATTCCTTTCCCACATAATTCCCCCTCTCCAACCAAACGCCCTGTTAAGGAGAGCGACATAATATTATTGGTAGGCCATATAATCTGATGGTGATCTGTTGATGTTCAATTCCTATATTTCGCTGAATATTATTAGTTAGGGATCCCTTTATCATACTGGGTTATTGTTTTATTATTACTTAATCTTAGAATATTGTTGCTAGGGAAGCTATTTCTATGCCAAATTGTGGGGAATGATTTATTTTCCCTCCTATGTTTCTTGTGGACATTCTTGCTTCTGACGTAATGAATTAAGTGTTTATTCCAAAAAAAACAAAAAAAAAAGAAATCTTAGAATTTTAGTAGAAGATCAGAAGAAAATTAAGAAGGGATGCTGATCGTGAATGACTTTGTGGTCTAGTGGCACGAAGTGATTTTCTCAAATGGGAGATTATAGGTTCAATCCTGATGGTGATCGATATGATGGCCATCACATAAACAAGAAAAATAAATGAAAAAAAAATTACCAAACAATTGTAAAGAAAGCATATATAGGTTATATTGTTGAAGTTGTAAGTAGAACATGCATATACCAGAATGAAGCAATTGAAGATCAGAATACTATATATGAATAAATAAACAAGCTATAGCTATACTAGTGCTTGTTCGAAGTCTTATGACACTTGTCTTTGATCCAGCGAAAACCAGCAGAAGCTCCAGCCTTGACTTTCTTCACACCGGTGGAAGCGACCACCTTAGTTTTGTCGAAGGTTTCACCCATCTTGTCGGACAATTTGGCCTTACGATGATCATTCATTTTGTGTTCTTCGAAAAGAGGCTCCGACCGGTCCCATTGGTCTGCCCATGATGTCCCGTAAGAAGGATTCTTGGCCATAATTCAGACAGGGAAGGAGAAGATCAGATCAGAGCGTTTTAATTTGTTGGATGGGTTAAGGAAAAATGGGATTTGGGAGTTTATGTAATGAGAATTTTAGGTGGGTGGAGCCTACTTAGTACCAAATGCATTGGAAAGCAAAAAAAGAAACTTATTATGATTATGCTATTTGTGAGCAGATTTCAAATATAGAAGATCTGTGTGGATTGTGGGACAGATTTTTTTAAATATTATTCCAATTTTAATAAAATTATAATTTTATTTTATTTTTGAAAATATTATTCCAATTTTAATAAAATTATAATTTTATTTTCCATATATGCATAATTGAATACTTTCAAACTTATTTATTACCAAATTATATACAAATGCTTTTGGTTTCATTAATTACCACCCTTTGACCAGCCATTTTCGCGTTGTTATTGTTATATATATATATATATATATATATATATATATATATATATACACTAGTAATTCACCCGCGCGATGCACGGGAAATGTTATTATAAATATAAATAAAAAAATAGAAAAATAAAAATATTTTAAATTGTTTAATATAATAATATTTTTGAGCTTCCATTGGTCAAGTATTTATTATTTTTATAGAATACAAAATTATAATTAAAATTTTGTATGGTTAATATAATCTCTAATTATGCACATATTCAAATAAACTTATAGAGAGAATTTTCATAATTACATTGATTTATTCTTAATTGTATTTCATCTATATTATAATTTTCACAATACGAATAATAACTAAGATAATTACATTTAGAAAGCAAATTTCAAATTTTGTATGAGTAAATTTAAACTCTAATTGAACACATTTTTTTATATGATTATATAATATATTCTTTATGCACATGGCATTCCATAAACTCAAATGTCATTTTATAAGTCCAAGACCACTTTTTTGTGGAGATAATTCAAATGTATTTTTTAGGGTTGGGTTCAGCCTTTAAATCTTTGGAAGAATTCAAATGTATTTTTTTTCTTTTAAAAGTCATAAGTTTAGACATCCAGAAAAACATTAAAGACCCATACGATATATACATTTATATATATTTAAATTTTTATTTATGGCTTAAATGATTTTTTAATTATGAAGTCCAATAATTGACCCACGGCCGCCCCGCAACATTTGCTTTCTTCATCCCTTCTCGCTTCTGCCATTTCTTTGAAGCATTTGAGATGGAGAAAAATTATATGTAGAGGCTTGCATTAATTGCATTGTTTCAGATATTGAACAGGCTTTCATAAAAAATTTAATTAATATTGTAATCCCAAGAACCACCATAAATAACAAAAGCATATCAAATAGACTTTCATTGTAAAACCAGAGATTTAACTAATATTGCATCGTTTCATATTTTCTATTAATCGAGAATCGGAATCCTTAATCCTAATATCATAACATTTAATAACTCCATTAATTCAATAAATGTAATCCTTTGTTATGGGCGAGAAAAAAATAGCTATTTTATTTTTCAAATGTTGTGTTTTTTTTTTTTTTATAGTAAAAGATGTTGTGGATATTTTATATTTATAGCTAGTTATAATAATAATGTTGGTAATTAATTATAATATTAATTATTTCCCAACCATATAGCTTTATTATATGTAAGATATGTCTTGCCAAGTCATTATTGACAATACAAATATGGCTGATGATAGGGTGATGACGAGGCAAATAATATCCGTGTTTTGTAAATATAAGTTTTAAGAAATATGTGGATAAGTGTCAATTATTACTATTTTTGTGTTCATATTTGATATCAAATTCTTATGATTTTGTGCAAATTTGAAGTTAACTTTGTGCGTATTTGATTTGTTTGCATTATTTATGTGACTTTTAGACATTTCTGACCAGTCATTTTCGCGTTGTTATTGTTATATCTTATTATATCATATGTCTTGCCAAGTCATTATTGACAATACAAATATGGATGATGATAGGGTGATGACGAGGCAAATAATATCCGTGTTTTGTAAATAAATTTTAAGAAATCTGCAGATAAGTGTCAATTATTATTATTATTGTTGTGTTCATATTTGATGTCAAATTCTTATGATTTTGTGCAAGTTTGAAGTTAAGTTTGTGCTTATTTGATTCGTTTGCATTATTTATGTGACTTTTAGACATTGATTGTATAACAATGTAAAATGGAGTTCAGATCAATTTGATATGTTTGAAGTCCCGTTAGCACAAAGACGCATTTCGGTTAGAGTTGTCAAAATGGGATTAGCCTTCCAGGCAGCAATTATACTGTGGACCACTGTGTACAATGTATTGTGTACCGCGGTTCAAAAACGGACTTAAAGAAACGACACGCTGTTACAGTCAACGGAACGTGCATGTTTGGTGTATTAATTATCAACTGAAACTACAGTGTATTTAAACTGACACTGCCTCACGTATTGTTTTTATATTATCAAGTGAAACTGCAATTGAAATGAAACGAAACTGTAGTTGTGTTGAAATGACATTGCAATGTATACACTATGACACTGCAGTGTATACAAAATGAAACAGAATAACAATTTCACATATTTGAGGTATATTGCCTAGCGAAACTATAGTTATATCAAAATAATACTGTAGTTGTGTTGAAATGAAACTGCAGTGTATATAAAATGAAACTGAATAACATTTCACATATTTGAGTGTATATTGTGCAATGAAGCTGTAGTTATATTGAAATGATCATGTAGTTGTGTTTTAATGAAACTATGGTTTATATAAAATAAAATTAAATAACATTTTCACATATTTGAGTCTTATAATATCGAATGAAACTGTTGTTATGTTGAAATGAAACTGTAGTTATATCGAAATGAAACTGCAATGTATACAAAATGAAAATGAATAACAGAGTTATTACTTTTTGTGGACCGGCACGAAACGGGTGCCGTTTCTTTTCATTAAACAAAACGACGTCGTTTAGAAGTTCGGTGCATAATCCATTATGCACCGCGGTGCACGATATAATTTGCCCCTTCCAGGCTAGCCCCATCCCACCTTGCCAAAAAGGGAATAGTTATGCTGTGCATCTGTATGCACCATGCATGGTGCATACAGATGCAAAAACGACGTCGTTTTATTAAAAACGCGCGTCTCCCCTTTAAAAAAAAAATTCAGGTTCGATTCCTAGTAACAACATTATTTTGTTCATTCATTATGGAATTTTAGTTCATGGATTATGGAATTATAGTTCATCGATTATGGAACTATAGTTCATCGATTCTGGAATTATAGTTCATCGATTCTGAAATTTTAGTTCATAGATTCTGAAATTTTAGTTCATTCATTCTGAAAATTTTAGTTCATAGATTAGATTATGGAATTATAGTTCATCGATTATGGAATTATAGTTTCGAACCTAATTTTTTTTTTTTAAGGGGAGACGCGCGTTTTATAAAAACGACGTCGTTTTTGCATCCATATGCACCATGCTTGGTGCATACGGATGCACAACATAATTTGCCCCAAAAAGGTGGGGTGGCCTTAGAATTTTATGGCCCGTATTTTGGTGGCTTTTTAGCTCACTCCACCAAGCCTGCCTAGTATGTATACATTATTAATATTAGTGTATATATACATACCATTTTATATAATTATATATATAAACATATGTTTATTTATTTATATTGGAAAACTGTATTAGTAATTAGTTCATTATATAAATTATTTGTTATTAGTTTTTTTTTAGTAATATTGCCTCTGTTATAATGCAGTATTTGTTCATACTTATTACTTCGCAACTTGGTGCCACTAGACCACAAGGTCATTGACTTATTTGTTATTAGTTAATAGATTAACAAATTATGTATTTAATTATTTATTACTTTATTTATTACTCCGTAGTTATTATTGTGTTTAACAAATTACAAATGCATTAATATATGTTTAAAGTATCAAAATTATTTTAGTATACTCTTATTAAACTTTTTCATATTAATTTTTATTTACATCTATAACTTTTCAAATTTTGCGGGTCCCGCCAAAACTCGCGGGATCGGGGCGGACCGACTACCATTATGTCCGTATTTTGGCAGGCTTTTTAGGAGACCAGTTTTGACAGCTCTAACTAATTCCGATAGGTCGTTGAAAGACTCTAGCCTAGACTAGAGTAGTGTTCCTCCAATTTGCTTGGACTTTTATCAGCAGCACTGGGGACTGGAGTATTGCTCCTTTTCCTCCAATAGTAAGAGTGGACTCTATGCATGGGATTCCAAATTCAATTGCCTTGTTCGTGAGAGGATTGAATTGCCATCGCCAACCTAACAACATGAGGAGTGTGATGATGAAGAGGAAGGAGCGTGGTTCGGCTTGGATTGGATTCCCCTTTTGTTTGTTTTTAACACTCTACATTCTCTACTTTAATTTGCTAGCATTTTGAATTGGTCGCAAAACATACACCGTCATATATAGTAGGCAAAAGAGAATAAGGGCTTCATTCGTAGTAGACTAATTTTGTGTTCTCATGTGCATCTGTACATGTTTTTTTTTTTACTAAGCTTAGCTTTTGTCAACTAGCAAGAGTGGTCGGGTAAGTGAGTTGGTACATATACCCAACATTAACATCGCTAACTATTTCCAGTTGCAACTTATTTTCCATTCACGGGAGATCTAAAGAAATGGTGTTAGAAATAAACTCTGTTTTTATTGATAAATGCATAATTTATACACTTTTGCATCATTATTCTTTAAGTATATTTTGTGTGCATGTTTTTTAGTATAATGCACTACCTTATCATATCAATTATGCATGTATTGGTTATCTTTTGAAGCTAACCATCCAGATCCAGTGTTTTCATTATATTTGTTGATTAAGGTGTAAAATTGACTTACTTATGGAGCTAAGGAAATGGATAATTGGTTCAAATTTAGTTATGGAGGGGAGCTTCTGGCAATGACCCACTCCTTTGGAGGCTTGAGCCATCTAATCTTCTTCCAGGTAGACTCTGATAGACATGGTCCTTCATCCAGTGAATTTTTGTCTCTAAAACTACTGCATCATTCTAACATTGTAACTGCGAACAAGATAGATATTCCAATTCTGATTTCCAAAACCATTTTCGAAGCCCCAGATTCCTGCATCCAACCAGCTTTTGAATGGCAGGTTCTGGTAATTTGCATACTGCTTAGGATAGGAAACAGATTCATCCATATACAACTTGCTTTGGGGCATTTCCAAAGAATATGATCAACATCTTCCACATTATTTAATTTCCACAACTATAGCAGGTGGCATTGGTCATGAGCAGCCACAAAAATGTGCAAATACGCTGGGGGATTTTGAGTTTCCAAATGTTAGCTGGTCCATGCTCAGCCACCATTGTATATGCCGAGCTGACTGAGAAAGGGCCTCGACTGTTAGCACCCCATCCCATCCCATTTCGTCCTCCCCGTCCCCTTCTACACATAAAATTATAGCAGCTAGCTAGGAGATTAAGTTTGTCACCTGGCACAAGAGGTATCAGCTTATCCCATTGCCAACCAACTTGTACAAACCATTCCTATGTTGATCGCATCATGCCAAAGAGGGCAGTGCATCCATCCAAAACAAACTATTCCTGCCATTCATCACTCTTTTTCTGATCGATGCCATTCTTCAAAAATCAAAATAGGAGCTCATTTCAGTATGCCCTTCCAACTTGCCGGATCATTCTCCCCTTTTATGTACTAGGCTGGATAAAACACTCTTTTTTTCAAATAATCATACTTTCTTGTCACTGTTTTTATACTCCTGTATTTATATTTTACGTGATGTCACATTATTCACCTCATCACATAATTATACAATCTACCATATCATTCATCATGCATCAGATATCTTTATAAAAAGGAAATACCTTAAAATATTGTCAATAAGAATTAAACTAAAATTACAAAACAAAAAGTACCCTTATTTAAAATTCTCCAAACATGTCACTAAAAAGAAAAACGTTTTTGAAACTTTTTAATTGCCCCTTAGATTGAGCCGTTTAGCTATGAGTAAGCTAGGCTAGTTTACTTCCTTGTGGTCCTTTGCCGGCTATGGTCACAAGGCAAGGTTTACCTACACCCGAAAGGGTTGTGGGATTTCCCTCGCCATCAAAAAAAAAAAAAAAAAAAAAAAAAAAAAAAAAAAAAAAAAAAAAAGTGTACTACAAAAGGTCTTTCAAACACGTCCTTACATTGCCATAAAAGCAAGCAATCCAATGAATCCATCCACCATTTAATTCATCAATGAAACAGGTCCTCCATTTCAAACACTTTCAGAGAAGCTGTTTTATGTCTAGATTCATGGGGTAGAATGAAGAATCATGAAATTATAATTCTACTGTTTCACCATTGCTGATTCCTTAGTTGAGGCATGCATAATATAAGCATCATATAATATAATTGATCATGAATCCAGCTTCATCAATTTCTCACCTTGACCAACTCTCATCTCCGGCCAGCAATGGCTCTCATTGGCTTCCCAGCTGCGGGCTCTAAACAGCTTGTCCAGGATAATCTAGCAAAGAAACACCGTTATACTGTCCAACGGCATGAATTGGCTGATATATGTATGAATACAAAACGTACCCCTACTATTTCTGATCTTTGCGAGCTAGAAAACGCGCCCTGGCAGCTTGAATCCTGCTATCACGCTCTTCAGGAGGCTCAGCATGAGCAGCAACTTTCTTCTCCAAATTCGAGTTTACTTCTTGGATTCTCTCTTCAGGCTGGTCAGATCCACCACTGCAAATAACAACCATAAGCTTCAATATAATATATATTATATATATTATCAAATAAAATATGAAGAATTTGCGGGCCTTTATAAAATGGTGAAATAAATTTTGACTATTCACCTCAGTTTTTTTATATTTAGTTTCTCAAGCCTACCCAAGACAGGCACAACCCATTGCATCTCAACTGCACACACATTACGCATAAACGGACGTGTAGTAGATATTAGCTCGTGATATACCACATAATTTGGGAGCATTCCATCCTCATCTGCTTTTAGTACTGATGATGGATGGACCTGGCAAGACGAAAACAATACAGTATTAGTTCGGATGCATATATCATCATGTACACTGGCTAATTACTCAGAGTACTAGCTTAGGTGAAAGATTGTTATTAACCAAGCATCTATATGGTATTGAATTTCAAATGGAAATTACCAAGTACAACTAAAAATCTAAAATCCAATATGGTGTCATAAATAGATTCAAACATATAACTAAAAAACAGCAACCTGAACCAACTGAGACTTGAAACCAAGAGTTCGGTAACCATTATGACGAATCATCCGCTCTGCAAGCTGATTAGCGTAGCCTGTACACAAAGCTTTCCGCAAATTTTTGTAGTCTTGTTGGCTTTTTTTGTGTCTTCTGCTTGTTTGGACATCCAAAGACTCTATCATTAAAGACAATAGAGGTCACATAATAAGAATCCCAACCATATTTATTGTTGTTTACATACTTCTTTTTTTAATACACTGCAAATATCCTGGTTTGATGGTTTTCAAAAACAAGTAATTATGTCTTACTCCCCACTCATCCTGTTCTTGCATGTGGATCAAATTCAAAATTAAAATAAATATTGTTGAATAATACGAAAGTTGTCTTAGTTTCCTATTCTTATTAGTAGTTTCCTATTCCTATTAGGACTAATTTAGTATCTAGTTTAGTATATATAGAGGTCCATTGAAGTATAGAACATACATTAAGAGAGACAATCTATTGTACTCTTTCATTATAATATATTCTCTATATTCTCTTGTTCTTTGGTTATCACATATTTTGCTTCCGCCTAACTGGCGGGTGGTGGTTATTCTCCACCCGCCAGACCTATCAATCCCTCAATTTCAACATGGTATCAGAGCCTACTTTCCTAGGCTGTTTTTCTTCAAATATTAAAACCCTAATATAAACCCTAGCTTTCCACCGCCGCTGCCGCCACCGGAGGGTAACCACTGCCGCCACTGTTTTCTCGTTCCGACGCACTTCTAGTTGTTGTTCAAAGCAACTAACACCACAGCCTTACTCGGAACCTTGTCGCGAGCCGTCGCTTGAAATCCGGTCGCCATTCACCGTCGCACGCGCCCACACGCGCCACCACCATCGTCGGGAGTGCTTTCGCTTTTCCGGCCAAAGCTCCTCTTCTCCAGTGATTTTGTGATCTCACCTCCTACACCAATGGATTCCTCTCCCTCTTGCGACCTTATCTGGAAAATTTCATCGCTTTCCTCCACCGCCGTCGTCCTCACGCGCCACCGCCGCCGTCACGCGCCGACGACCTTCCTCACGCGCCGGCGCGTGAGTCTGCCTCCGGCGAGATTTTTCAGATGGTTGTTTTGCCCTTCTTTCAACTTTTTGGTGAAATTTGAAGGCTAACTTCTTTGGGTTTGTTGCCGAACATTTTCCCATGGTGTTTGTGTTTTGGTATAACCGTGTTTGTTTCTTTATCTCCGGTATGCCTTATCCCATGGATGGTTAGTTTCAGCACTACTATAAAGGCCTTTGATTATTTCCCATGTTTCAAGTAAGGGGGAGTGTGACTATCTACAATTGGTGTGCTATCATTTACTATTCTTTGCTATTTTATCTACTATGGGCTCCCTTTGCTATTCTTTGCTCCCTTTCTGCCTCTACCGCTCTCTTGTGTTATCGGGAGGTTGTTCATGTTTAACTCTATCCTTGGTGTGTTCATCTTCATTCTCGAGGTTCATGTTTAACTCTATCCTTGGTGTGTTCATCTTCATTCCCGAGGTTCATGTTCAATTCTGTCCTCGGTGTGTTCATTCCCAAGATCGTGTTTAGCTTCGTCCTTGGTGTCATCGTCTTTATTCCCAAGGGTCCTTGATGTCTTCGTCTTTATTCCCAAGGATTGTGTTCAGCTCCGTTCTTGGTGCCTTCGTCTTCATTCCCAAGGAAGGGTCAGACATAGCGCAATCTCTTTTGAAGTCATCCATCCTCGAGTCTTATATTGTTGTGATGGTGTTCGTGTTTTCCCTTGGTGCCTCCATTCCCAAGGATGTTCGTGACAAGCTTTGCCCCTGGTGTGTTCATTCCCAAGGGTTGCATTGTCCCTCCGAAGCCATCTCGCATTATTATCCTCTAGTTGCATTTAATTTTCACTTGTAATTTTGAGTGAGGTAGAGTGCTTGTTTTAATCCAAGCTTGGAACTTCAGATGTTCCAGCTTGAGGGGGAGTGTTGAATAATAGGAAAGTTGTCTTAGTTTCCTATTCTTATTAGTAGTTTCCTATTCCTATTAGGACTAATTTAGTATCTAGTTTAGTATATATAGAGGTCCATTGAAGTATAGAACATACATTAAGAGAGACAATCTATTGTACTCTTTCATTATAATATATTCTCTATATTCTCTTGTTCTTTGGTTATCACATATTTTGCTTCCGCCTAACTGGCGGGTGGTGGTTATTCTCCACCCGCCAGACCTATCAATCCCTCAATTTCAACAAATATAAATAAATAAAAAAGCAGTGCTCAAAACATGGTCCTCACTGATAAATTGCATAGGACAAAGAGAATGGAAGCACCAAATGGATTAGGCATTCACTTTGCACAGAAAACACACCAACCCTTTCCAATGGAAGATCAGAAATCAAGTTTCTGACTTTTAAAACATGAAGTCAATTTTGGAAATAAGAGCTATCAAGGTAGAAAGGAGACAATGATTGGATTAGAATTAAGGCATAGCTCAGTTGAGAACTATAGAATCATAGGAAAATTTGCAAAACTTCAAAAGTGGACATGGACTATAATATAACATTAAGAAAAAAGGGTAGAAACTTGGTTGCACAAAAGCATTACCTTTGGCCATTTTCTGCATTATTTGAGTTAACTGTTGCCTTACGTTTTTCACAAACATCATTCCTCGTACCTATCATTAGCAAGTCCCACAAAACCAAAGCTATTTAAAGGTTTATAACGAAACTCCAGATACAGATAGAAATGGAGGGAAATAGCATAATACCTGCAAGTTGTTTTCTTTACACCAGTCTATGCTATAATCTGTTTGATCCCAAAGCTCATATATCTGAAGTAGTTGGATATGATCACCCCAGCCAGATCCATCAGGAAGGTTTGAAGGAGTGTGTTTCCTCTTCTTCTTCTCAGTGTTGTTCCTGTAGGCCAAGAACCCAAGACACTTACAAAATGAAAAGACAACAGATATCTACCATACAGTCAAAGGAAAGATGGAGATCCTAACCACCACAGAAAAAAAATTTAATTTGAAAAAGACAACCAAAGAGAGGAGAGGGAGCGCTAGTCTCCAAACTTATTAGACATGTTTTGGTCAATTTAACATTTTGTCAATCCCCATCCAGGAAACCTGGAGGGTGTGGTTGAGTGGAAGGGGCTCATTCACCCTTAACCAAACATCAGGGGTTCAATCCTTGGCCTTGGGTATGGAGAAGCCTTAAATCTCCAGGCCAGTTGTCCCACCCTTAGAGATGCCTACAATTCAGGGGATTAGTCATTGTGTCCAACGTGGAAACCCTGGGCTACACCCAAAAAAAAAATCCCCATCCAGCCATCCAGGAACCCAACATCTCATCATTCTCATATATCCAGTTGTAAAAACATCATCAGATAACTCCCACTAGCATGACAAGGTTGTAGTAATATAAGCTTGGGTAAAAAATTGGTTGAAACTCCACAACTTCATTCATAGAATCCAGGCACATTACTATCCTCCTTTTTTGAGGGGTGGGCGGGTTTCATGCATTGATCACTGGTAATCCAAAAATGCTTTAAAGTCTACCTAGGACCAGGAAGCAAAGTTGTTTCAGCAGATAGCATAGCAACAACTGTCAATGCTTGAGATAAGCAATTCAAATCATTAGCCTCTATTAAGGTCCTGGAAAGAGAAGGCTCTAGCGGAAGCTCTGCACAAAGAATGAAAGATGATCAGATTCAAATACATACTGAGTACTTTTAATTTCTAGTTATATCTCCGAAGTCTAAACAACAACAGTGCTAGTGACCCCAATAAAGTACCAACTTTAGCAAGGATTTTCCATGTTACATTCCAGCAGAATCTCTTTCCCATATCAGACTAACAAAAAGCATACAATTCAGAGATGGACTTTACCAGCCATGGTTCGTCCAAGGGAAGTAATAGAACCATTTTCATCAATAGCATCAATCAGATATAACTGCCTCAGGGCATCTTCTAAAGACTCAACTGTAGCAAAACAATGGGATGTGCAACAATAAATTATTCGATCACAAAGTTCTGACCTAAATCAAAATACAAGAAAGTTAAGACTCAAGATATTCAAAGAAGATACAACCCTTACATGATGGAGGGTCAAGGAAATCAAAATTTAGAATATCCATATCAGGGAGATCTAATGACTTCAAATACAAAACAGCTCCCGCAAGAGAAGACCTCTGTATTTCAGGGACTGTAGCATCCAAAAAATCGTCGTGGTAAATCATAGAAGGATATAAGCGGTAGCACTTTCCAGGCCGTGTTCTTCCAGCTCGTCCTGCACGCTGGTTGGCTTGCACCCTGTGGGCATTACAGCCAAAAAATGAAAAGTTATTGTAACAGTAGCTATAGTGAGTCAAACAGTAAAAACTAATTAGGAAAGAAATGCAAAGCAAAGAACACATTTTTAGAAATCAATATTTTGCTCTACTGAGGATAAAGGTCATAGTAAAAATCAAATGACACATTTAATTATTGATGGATTCATATACTATTTAAATTTTTTGCAAGAGATAGATGCCAGAGTTCAATTACAAATGCCTAATTTGGGTTACATAAAAACAATTTCCAATATATATTTTCACAAACACTTCAAAGCAAGCCTAATCAAGTTGCACTAACCCATTACATCATGGGTTACAACTGGAAGCTCTTAAAAGCGACTGCATAGACCTTTCTTCCCTACTCCAGACCCTACACAATGTGGATTCCTGAGCTCTGGGACCAACCCCATAAATCATGCAGCACCAGACCCCCACAGGCATAAACTCAACACATTTGAAGCTATATTAAAATGAAATACAGAATATAAAGAAAATATCTGCTCTAATTTGAACAACTTTCCCCCTTTTTTTATCCAATGATATGTTCATATAATTTTATTTTATTTTTTATTTTTTAAAAAAAAAATGAAGCATAGAGTACATCTGTACATGCCTTCAGAAGTAGTATTTAAGACTTACTTGCTAATTTGAACAACATCTAGAGAATACATGCCACTTGATGGGTTGTACTGTCGTTGCTTCACATACCCAGAATCAATAACATAACTGCATAAAGGTAACTGCCCATTAGAAATGCAAGAGCAAGGCTACATATTAGCAGATCACACAACTCATCTGTTAATATGACTCGAAAAAATAAGAAAATTCAATACACAAATACTCCGGTGAAAAGAGTGAATGAGTAAGGCAGTAAAGTTCAATGGCTCTTTCACCTAAATAGAGAATACATAGATACTTTAAGAGATGGAGGGACTTAGCTCCATATAACTACTATAGTAGCAAATGCATGCATTCACGAATATGAACTTTCTGGTGGCAAATGTATTATATTTTTAGTTTTTACCTTAAAATAATGCATCATCAACCAACTCAATAAATCTGCACAATCTAAAGTTCTGAATCTATTATCTATGCTTTCGGCACAATTGAAAACAAAATAATATGTGCCCAAGAGTTTTTTATTTTCTTGTGGGTGCACAACATAAGTTTACTAAATTACTACACATTTATCTATATGAGTTGCAAAACCATAATATCAAGTCAAAAATGAACAATTGAAGAACGATATTCAGATCAAGCTGTCTTACACAACACCATCAACAGTCAAAGAAGTTTCAGCAATATTTGTAGCTACAATAAATCGCCGACAGCTTGGAGGTGGACGGTTGAAAACACGAACCTGTAGAATCAACCAAAAATGAATTGGCAGAAAAGAAAGATTAATAAAATGAAGGTTCATAAATTAGGTAGCATCAATATATATATGCACACACATATATAATATGTATGTATGTATTTGCCTGTGTGCAAGAGAGAGAGCTACTTGCCTTAATTGTTTTCCTTTCCTCAACAAGTAACACTTTGACTCAGATACATGAATAAATGCAAGACAATGATATTATACATACATACAAATAACAGAAATCATGACGGCGAAGTTACTGAAGTAAGGAAAAGATGAATTCAGTAAAACCACTAATGGACATTACCAATAAGTTACTAGAAAGACAATATTAGGGGTAGAAGAGGAACAAATAACAGCAGCATCTTGGTGCTTTCAGTAAAAATTTACTTGTTGACAAGGAAAAAAAAAACAAACAAACAAAAACAAAATACAAAAACAAAAACAAAAACAAAAAGAGGATTAAATAATTAGTTTCCAAAATACTACAAACATCATCAGAAAGAGGTGATTTCATAAAACAATAATCCAATAACATAGCAAATCCAATTGCTACTACAGAAAGATGGAAAAGGATATCCAAAATGCACTTAAATTGCAGATGAAAATTTAAGCCTAAGCAAGACATAAACCAGTTAATCTAAAAAGCTAGAGTAAGTATATGCTGAGCTTCTATCCTTTGGGGGAAAAACAAGGGGAAACAGTATATAGAAGACAGACTTGCCTGCATTTCAGGTGGTAAGGATCCATGTAGGGGAAGCACTATAGCATCCATACAAGAGCCTTCTTCAAGACCTTGAATTTTTTCCTCCAACTTCAATACCAACTTCTCAATGTCATCCTACAGCAAATCCAATCATATTAATGGCAAAAGAATCACCAACCATAGTTTTAAGTTTAAGATAAAATGGAGTGAAACATCAAAGAACACACAAGGCAAGACTCGAAAGAGGACATGCTCACCTGTCCAGTCATAAATATTAAGACATCACCTTCTGGTTCCTGTACATGTATATCTACTACCCATAAGATCTTGTTAGAGGAAACATCACAATATCATCAAATTGGTTATCATAGAGCAGAAATGAAATTTATCTTTCTTTTACTATATTTTATGACAGATTGATAACAGTGTTCAAATAGTACACCTGATCTCATAGCTATTAACACAATAGAGTAACAATTACATGAGCCTATCAAGTATGTACAAAATATAAAGAGACATTGAAGTTCTTTTCATACCAATAGCTGTTTTAAGACAAGCCTCAACATAATTTTTGGGTTTCTCAGAGCTGTGTTGTATTTCAACGGGAAATAGTTTCCCTGGTACATTGAGCACTGGACAGTCAAAGAAGAATCTGGATACTTTCTCACCATCCAGAGTAGCCGATGTAATCAATACTTTCAAGTTAGAGCTGCGCAATTTAATCAATCTTTTCATCAAGCCTAGCAGTATATCCCTGTGTATAGGAAATTCATAAAATTGACAAAGATTATAAATATAGGTAAATAAAGATTATTTATTTATTATTAAAAAAAAAAAAAAAAAAAAAAAAAAAAAAAAAAAAAGAGCCCTGAACATATAACATATGACTAATGAGTAGTGACAATGAGAGCATCAAAGAGATATCTTCAAAAAACTCAGAACTTGTCATTACAAAATTAAGAGTTATCAGAACAGGTTTACGTGTTCAAACTTCTTTCATGAGCTTCATCCAGAATAATGACTGAATACTGATTTAGCTCTGGATTTGATAGACTTTCACGTAAAAGAACCCCATCTGTAAGGTATCTGTAATCTTCAAAAGCCATCAAATTAGTATTAATAAAGTAAGGTGAATAGCATTACAACAGTAAAAACAAATCAATTACTTTACTTGATATTGGTCTTCTCAGAGGTCCTATCTTCAAATCGAATGGCATAGCCAACTTCCTCACCAAGCTGAACACCAAGCTCTTCTGCAACCCGTCTGCACATGAAATGAATATGTAAATCAAGTAATCAAGTTAGATATATGAAATGTGAAACAATGAAGACAAGCTCTGTCAGTGTCTCTAGAGTCTAGATGCATATAACAATATCAGAAAATCTACAAGATATTTTAGACAACAATACAAACTGCAGCAAAATTTTAGAGTGTCAAAGAAACATATAGGCATTTAGGTGCAGAGAGCCAGAGACATCATATGCAACTATTTCTAGAATTACTTCAAAATGGAACTCCATTTTTCCATACCAAAGCACATAAACTAGTTTTTAGACTTGATAATTCTAAAACAAAATAAGATGCAAGGCACAAACCAGCAAATGCATACCAAAGCACATAAAATATATGCAATGATAATCATGTATTCACAAAAGACAACTAACTCTACTTTGATTCCAAATAGTTGCATAAAATATATCCAGTCAAAGCAGCACATAAAATTCCTTTTTTAACCCAAGTCAATTTTTAACCCACTACCTGGCTATCCAAGCTAATTATCTTCCTTAATAGCCTTTTTTGCTTGCTATCACCACTATATAGATGGTTACAAACCAAAGCATGAATGTTTCTGACTGAGAAACAAGAAAAGCCAAACGTCCAATTGAAATTAAATTCCCTAATCATTTGAGTACAGATTAAGGAAAACAACAATTTAAAGCCCATTGCTAGTTACACAAAGCTAGAAACTAAGAACATGAATCGAAGCAGCTGTTTCCCTTCAAAAGTTTAGCTGATAATTACATTACAATAATAATAATGAGTTGACTAGCCAGTTTCCAAGAGAGATTATTACCTGGAGACGGTAACAGCGGCGACTCGTCGAGGCTGAGTAACGGCGACCATTCCGGTTTTGGTGTATCCCCTTTTGTGGAGCATCTGCGATAGCTGAGTGCTCTTTCCTGACCCGGTCTCCCCAATAACCACCACAACCGGATTTTTCTCAACCGTCTCCATGATTTTCTCTTCGAATTGAAGGATCGGTAAGTGCGCCATTGCTGCTGAATTCGAGCTGAGTGTTAGACTAAAATGAAAAGTACGTGCTGTTTCTTCGTCCCACTTCTGGCTCCTCAAGGAAAAAAATCAACTTCGGGAGTTTGGTACTTCTCCCCTCATTTTAGTAAGTATGTTAGGTTTTGATGTAGTCACAAGTTGTTGGGTTTATTGGTTCAGGTTAATTTTCTTCTTTTTTTTTTTGTCTCCTTTTTGATCGGTTATGACATTTTTTAATTAATATTTTAAATTTTTTGTAAGGACATTCTATAAAAATTTTAGCGTAGTTTTTGAGAAGTTTTTATAAGTATGATTAGAAAAGTGAAAATGAGGAGGGAGATAAAAATAAAAATAAAAAATATAATAAAAAAAAGCAAAAGCAAAAAAGAAAAACAAAACTGACAAAAACTAAAAAAAAAAAAAAAAGATAAATTTATTTAGTGTGGCAACCACCCGGAAGCGCCCCCAAGGGGCGCGTGGGAAACATGCGCCCTCTGGGGCGCGAGGTGCGCTCCAAGCGCATCATTTACGTTTGTTTTTAATCTCCTGCAAGATTTTGGTGTCTTACAGGAGAAAAAGTTCATGAAAAGTTTTAGCTATTATTTCTCAAAAAATTTGAGCTTTGACTTTTATTATTCCAAAACCTTGTAAAAATTCACAAATAGAGATGCCTTAATAAATTTTTTATTATTTATTTCATAAAAAGTATTTTATTTTGTAATAAATTTATTAAAATTTTATTTACAATTTTAATTTTTAAAAAATGGGCTTACATATAAATTATAGAACCTGGATGGCAATGACAATCAATTCGGTTATTGGCGGTGGAATTGGAGGGCAGTCAGCAATATAAGTTAAAGCCAATTTATATCGTGCACCAGGCAATGTGCGCCCTGGTGCAAAACGATGTCGTTTTGTTTCGCCCCTAATAACAGGATTTTTTGGGACCATTAGGTAGGATTCCGTTTATGCCATTAACGTCTACAAAAACAAAAACAAAAACAAAAACAAAAACAAAAAAAAAAAAAAAATCATCTTCGTCGTTATTTGTTTTCATCCGTGTTGTTCAAATTGGCGGTTTCTATATCGAGTTCATCGTCACGATTTGATTTTCGTATCTAGTGTTTTCTGAGAGATGGATGAGGTGATTGTGCAGCAGGAGGTTGCAGTGACAGTCTGACAGACGAAGGTAATGATCCGATTCAATTGGCAGTTACAAAGGATGCTGCTCCAGGTTTTTTATATTTGATTTTTCGCTTGTTTTATAGTTTCGTTGTTGATGCATATGATTGAATTTGTATGCGATAGTCGTTTCATAGGATTGAATTCGTATTAGAGGTGCGTATTTTCAATTTAGTTGTATTGTGTTTGTATTGGAGGTGCGTATTTTCTGATGAGTTTCTAGCAATATACGTGTTTGTCAATCTAGGGTTGATTTTATGTGTATTATGGTTATGATTATGTACATTAAGATGCATACATAACAGATGTTCCTTTTTGCTTAGGATTTTGTGTATTTCTGGGTAGAGATTATGTGTATTCTAGTATAAGATTCTGTACAATATGCATTTACATCTCTGAACATTATTTTATGTGCCTGAGTGGTTAATCTAGGGTTACATATTACTTAGAATTATATTTATGTGTATTACGTTGATAGTTTATGTGTTTTCTGATATAAGATTATGTACATTAAGATTTTCAGTTGCTATATAACTCAGCATACATAACATATGTTCATTATGCTTATGATTATGTGTATTCTGAGTATAGATTATGTGTATTCTGGTTTAGGATTATGTACATTCATCTTAGAGGTACTTAAAATTTTATGTGATTTGCAGTTGACCAGAGTTTGGTGGGGATGTCAGTGTGTTCGATTGATGAAGCTTATGAAATGTACAATGAATATGCTTTTAGATTAGGTTTTAGTGTGAGGAAGGGTAAGCAAAGATATAGTGGTGCTACAAAAACAGTGAAGACGAAGACGCTTCATTGTTCAAAGGCTGGATTTAAAAGGAACTTAGGAAAGGGTTGTTATTCTAAAGTTGATGGTCCAACAGGTTGCCCTGCACTTGTTCAATTTGATGTAGATGGGAATGGGACGTGGACTGCTTCAAAGGAACTTATGTTTATTCTACTATATAATTATGTATATTTAAAATCTCAGCAGAAATACAAGATATTAGTTAGACTTATGATTATGTGTATTGTGGTCAGAGTTTATGTGTATTTCTCAATGATTTTTTGTATATATGTATCATAGAACTTAAATAGGTTTACTTAATATATGTTATGTTATTTCAGGATGGTTACTACATACAAATGTCATAATAATACTTGGATTGAAAAGCTTTATCAATGTAGAGAAAAATGGTGCCCTGCATTTATTAATAAAGATGATTTTTCGGGTGGTATTTTATCTTCACAAAGGAGTGAAACTACAAATCACTCTATTTCTAGAAGGTTATCCAAGACTGCTAGACTGTGTGACTTTATAGGTCATTTGTTGGTGTTGTCTCGGAGTGGAGAAGTAGAGAGGGTGGGGAAGATATTCGTTGTTCACAATGTGTACCTACAATAGCTATGGACCATGTTAAGATTCTTTTACATGCTAGAGAAATTTATACAATTGAGATATATTACTTGTTTGAAGAACAGTTTTTGAAATGTGCAACATGCTATCAAGAGTGTGTTTTATTTGAAGACGGTGTGTATAAGTATCATTTCTGGAGGCCTGATGTTGATATTATTAGGCATGAAGTGAATTTTAATTTTAGAGTGTTTGATATTGGATGTAGTTGCAAGATGTTCACAGAAATGGGGATTCTATATTGCCACTGTTTACGCATTTTTAATGTGCACTGCGTGTCTAAAGTCCCCGAGAAATATATTTTGAAAAGATGGACTAAAAAAATTGTTGAAGATGACTATGTTGATATCGCACCATCATCTCAGACTCTCAGAGTGTTAATGTTGCCTCTTCTGTTTGGATGTTAGGAATCACTAGGAAATTCAAAGGTTGGCTGTTTGTTGTCAAGAAAACAATGGAGGACGAAAAATATGTGAACAAGCAGTTGCAGATGCCAAGAGAAGAGCTGAAGCTGATTGTAGTCCTATTTTCTTTAAAGAATGTGACATAGAATCATCTAGTGGTGTTATAAAGGATCCACCAAGCATGCGGTTAAAAGAGTTGCGTAATAGAATGGAAAGTAGTGTTATTTCAAAGAAATACAATATAGCAAGGGGACGAAAGCGTATTGCTCATATGGTTGCATCTAAAATAAAATCAGTTGTTCAGTCTCAAGCTGAAGATGCTATTTCTAGTATTGCTGGAGATGGCTATTTTATGCATCCAAGTTTTGGAGGTTCAGATTTCTGTCACATTAGGCCAATGACAATTACAAAGGATAATGAAAGCATAGCTTGATGACAATTCTTTAGAGTTATGTGTATTATGCTAAGAGTTTATGCGTATTCGTCTATAAAATTCTGTACATTTTGAAATTTGTTTGCTACCACAGTTCACAGAAATGTTTGAATTATAATTATTATTATGTGTATTATGTTGTGAGTTTATGTGTAGTCTACTAACAATTCTAAATATTTTAATCCATAATCTTTTGAATAACATGGGGAGAGATAGAAATCATTTGTGTTAATTACCAACTTTCAAAATGTACAGAATCATATTATTTAATACACATAATTTGCCTTCACAATACACAGAATTTTTCTTCATAATACACAGAATTATAAACCATATTGCACAGAAATTGAAATTATTTAATACACAGAATTTACCTTCATAATACACAGAATTTATAACCCATGTTGCACAGAAATTGAAAGTCCAAACATTTATTTACTTGCTGCAATGTGTCCAGATTTTTTATATGTAATATATAGAATATCACTATAAAATGCATATAAGTAATAACTATAATGTACAAAAATGTAATTCATAAGACACTTTATAATATAATGCGAGACAAAATGATGTTTCATTACGAATGAAACACTTCACAAAGTAGTTTACCACATAAGTTGTCTGGGTACATCATTGTTTATCAGTAACAGTTGAGGATTACAAGTCAAAATCTACAGACATCATAATAAGATTCAGTTTGATTTTTTACACTTCTTCTTTGCAGTTGTTGTGATGACTGGCAGTTCTGTATTCCTTGGCCACATAATTATGTTAGCTGCATATTTTGCTCGCAACGATGCAATGAATTGATGCTACAAAACAAGATAATGGAAAAGTAATTAGAAACAAAGGGTAAAATATGTAGTATGGAACAAAGTTGAATATTTGTGTACTTACATCTTCCAAACCTCCTGTGAATCCTGGAGCCCAACGTTCTAATGATGTATATGCCACAATCGTCTTACATTGTCACGGACTTTCCATGGCATTTCCAAATACTGCACTTTCATACTCTTCATCTTTCTAGCAAGGGGATTTTTCTTCAGTTGTAGATACTTGGTGAATGCAGTCAGCTATAGAATATAGTTTATAGTAGTGTTTAGATAATCTGAGAAGAATAGATAATAAAATTTTAAGAATGTAGATATAAAATATTAGTAAAAGCATATATTGCTAATTTTGCTGGGCAATCCTGATATTTGTCTTTGTTTGTTATCCCTTCAGGCAATTTCTTGTTGTCAATCAATTGAACTTTTGAGGTCAGAAAGTTGAAACATATCAGAAAGTAATGCTCGTGTAGCAATATACTAAAGAAGACATGTTATAAAAAATTACAAAAAATATAACATATTGTATTATGTACAGAAATCTATAGTTGAATACACATAAACTCTTAAGATAATACACATAATTATAAGTGTAAGAGAGATCATTTATTTTTAGTGAGGTATGGCATTGAATTTCACAATGTACAGAATTTTATAATATAATACACATAAACTACTAATTGAATACACATAAAAACAAGTCCAAGAAACATCAACATACTTAGGGTATAGATATTTTATGAGTTAATACCATCTAAGGTCCTCCGAGTATATTGGTTTTGCCACGTTTAGTCCTAAACTTTCAAATTGACCATCTGTGATCCTTCGACTTTCAAATTTGACCATTCGTGGTCTAAGTTAACCACTCATGGTCCTTTAAGTTTCGAAATTTAACCAGTTGTGGTCCCCTTGAAAGGACCATGGTTGGTTAAAATTTAATATTTGAAGGACCTTGGGTGGTTAACTTGGACCATGAATGGTTAAATTTGAAAGTCGAAAGACCACAGATGGTCAATTTGAAAGTTTAGGACTAAACGTGGCAAAACCACTATACTCGGAGGACCTCAGATGGTATTAACTCGATATTTTATACTTACAGCCTGTGCACCACTCATATCAACAGATACTGATCTCAACTGGTAATTAAGGTTGTTAGAAAAGTTATTCACATGTTTTTTTATATCCTTCAATTTCACTTTTTCTAGTAGCATCTGTCAAAGAAATTGTTGATTGTTATATAGTTTGTTGTTTAAAAAAACAAAAAACGAAAAAAAAAAAAAACAAAACAAAACAAAAAAGATGTGCATGTTATAATGTTTACTTACATAAGCGGCTACCGAGAAAAAAACTCTCTTTGGCTGATCAACAGCTCTTTTCATGTCAATTACATTCATCATTTGAGACCAAATTTGAGGAATGTTGATAGACACTTGTCCTGCTGCCAACGTCTTGAAGTCCTCCCGCGTGGCAAACATACTGTCTGCATTAAACAACATTTGACTGCAAAAAATAGAAAATAAATTATATAGTTGAATTTAGTAAGAGGGATGGCAGTGAAATTCATAATATACAGAATAGTATAAAAGAATACACATAAACTATTAGCACAATACACATAATCATAAGTCTAAGTAATAATATCTCTGTGTGTAATTAAGGAAGCATGTTAACTTAGAAGAGTGAGAAGAAATTCATACAATTCTGGGTAGTCATCGCTGCTTGTCATGAAGGCATAATCTGAGATGACTTTCTCCTTTGCTGAAACATTTGTAAGCTTCGAGAGGTTCTCTGCCCAGTATGGAGACCGCAAGTGTAATGACAGATGTTTGAATTGTCTATGTGACCTTTTCCTTTCCTGTACATCTTCCACTTCATCTTCTGATTCAGCGATAATGCTGAGTAGACATAGTAAACAATTTTATCATCATGTGCATACAGATAAACACTTAACATAATACACATAAACACAAATGTGCATAAATATCATTTCTAGCTACTGAGGTATGAAATTTAAATTCATAATGTACAGAATTATATTATATAATATAATACATATAAAGTACTAACAGAATACACATAAACATAAGTTTAAGTAATATCATTTATATCTAGTGAGGTTTGAAAATGGAATCCATAGTGTACAGAATTATATAAAAGAATACACATAAAGTCCTAACAGAATACACATAAAAACAAGTCTATTTAATATTCAATTTATACCTGTCAAATTCTTGTTCCTCTGGTGTTGGCTGTGGTAGTGGGTCCTGTGATCCTCTAGAAACATCATCAACCAAGTTATCTAGCGTTGTTGCAATGGGGGTCAACGGGGTTGATAGCAGCGATGTTGTTGGTCAACCAAGTTATCTAGCATTGTTGCAATGGGGGTCAACGGGGTTGATAGCAGCGATGTTGTAGGTTGTGCTGTTGGTGGAGCTGATGGTGGTGGTGGTGGTGGTGTTGATGGCTCTATTGTTGATGTTTGTCGCTCTTTGGCAGGTGCATTGGGAGTAGTAGCCTCATGTGGTGTATGTGGTGGTGTTGGGGTCAGTAGATTAAAAGAAGGGGCAGGGAAATAAGGAGGCCTGTTCATGTTCTTCATTGTGGCAAAGAAAGCCGCTTCAAGCTGAGCAACTGCATCTAGGAAGCTCGATTGGTTGAACAAAATCGTCATCCCTCAGCAAGGTCTCTGGTGGGGTTGGATTGGGGCTTGGTCTGACGTTTGCGGACTGGTAGAAGTTACTGAATACATTTTTTATTATATCCGCAACAGAGTTTTGTGTCCCAATGTCTGTCATAATCTCTCCAAACTCTGCAATGCTTGAGGTCATTTTCTTCAAAGCCTTCGTCACTCTTTCAACTGATTCTGGTTGCACTGGTGCATGAGTCGGGGGCTCCTCCAGCTGTGTTTTCCTCTCAATCACTTTGTCATGTCCAAATCCCCCTAACTTTCTCTCCACATCAAATCTTTTCCTCATTTCCTCTGTGGTCCAAGCAGTGATGGTGGGACAGATTTTTGTCACAATTTGTCCTCTGATCTGGACCTTGTCTAGGTATGCAAGCTTTAAAACACACACATATTAGTATCATTTTTTACAATAGAATATACAGAATTTTATATGGGAATACACATAAACTATTAACATAATACACATAATCACAAGTATACAGAATTTCTTCCATATCTTTTGGTGTATGGAATTGAATTAATGATGTACAGAATCTTATAGCACAATACACATAAAGTCTCAACATAATACACATAAAGATAATTCTAAGAGAATAAATTCTATGTTTTGCTGAGGTATGGTATTGAATTTTATAATGTACATAATTTTATAGTAAGATACACATAAACTCTTATCATAATACACATAAACATAATTCTATGAAATATCTTCCATGTTTTGTTGTGGTACGGAATCGAAAGTATTAACATACAGATTTTTATAATGGAGTACACAAACTCTCAGCATAATACACATAAACACAAGTTTATCATTAGTACTCAGAATTCATAAACATAATACTCATAAGTCCATACCGTCAAGGTGGCTGGTCCAACAAATTGTGAATATCTTTTATCCTTCCACTCCTGAGCAGTGTCAAGGAGATAGTTGATCGTGTAACCACACCAGTTGAGATTCTTGATTTTATTCACATCAAGTAGTGAATAGAGGATCTTATAGTTACAGCGCGTGTTCTGGAATCCCTTAATCAGTGTGGTTACGACAAAGATTACAAAATCCCTCTTAAACATGTCTCCATAATCACCCATTTCCACGATCTTGTTCAGCATTTCACCAGTTGATGGTGTTCCCTTTGTTATTCTCCACTGAACTCTCCATTCAGCAACCATTTTATTGAACTCAGGAGTTGCATTTGCATTAGTAGCCTCAACAATAGGAATATTCCCTTTAGGTATACCAAATGTAGATTGCACATCTTCTTCCTCTAGAAAGAGCTCATCATCTTCAATATGGATTGAGCATCGACCAATATCCAAACTTTCTAGGAGGTATTTGATCAACTTAGCATCACACGATGAGATCTTTATGTCGAGTAGAGATCCAAACACAATCTCCTTAACAGCTTCATGTTGTTCTGGGCTTAAACTGTTGACGAGACTGTAGATTTGCTTTGGTGTTGCCCTCAAGCCCAAGTACTTTAAATGCTTTGGTACATCATCCTCTGATTCTTTCATTTTCCTTGATCGTTTTGGTGCTGTTTTAGGCTGGTCAAGCTGGGCGTTATGTGTTGATTTGGCCATTTTTGCATGCTTTGGTACATTGTCCTCTGGTTCTTTCCCTTTCCTCAACCGTTTTGGTTCTGTTTCAGGCTGGTCAAGCTGGGCGTTATATGTTGATTTGGCCCTTTTTTCAGCCTTTTGGATGCAATCATTCCTTTCTTTGCTTCTGCTTTCATCATCATCATCATTATTATTATTATTATTATTATTATTATTATTATAGTAGTTAACAATGATAAATTTGAAATAATTAAAGATAATTTTAAATTACTTAAGAGGAGAAATTTAATCAATTATTTTAAAATATTATGTCACCCATTAACTTTTTTTTTTTTTTTTACCTAAAATTTCCGTCAGACACAGTGAATAATCCATTCATTCAATTGTAGCCTTGTAGGTCTTTTGGGTAAGACTAGGACATTAACATTGAGCAAATTTTAAAAGGAATAACGGTTAAATAGGCCATCGAACTATATACAATAATGCAATAAAGTCACCGAACCTAAAAAACAACAAATAATTGAGTCCCTAAATTAACCAATTTACAAATTTTTAAAGTTATTAATAGGTCATCCCATACTTAAAATATTTTTAAAAAATTATTATTTAAAAATAATTATTTTTTTTAAAAAAAAAGGTCTCCGCCGGATACAAGAAACTTTATTCGTCTCTGGCCAGAGACGAAGAGACTCTTCGTCTCCATGGTCGGAGACAAACAGACTCTTCGTCTTTGGCCATGGAGATGAAGAAGCTTTCATTGTCTTCGGCGGAGACTTTTAAAAAAAAAATTAATAATTATTTTTAAATAGTTATTTTTAAAAAAAAAAAAAATTGGAGTTAACTATTAGTAACTTGAAAAACATGTCAATTAAACTATTTGAATGAAATTGATTAGTTTAAGGACTCAATTTTTTTTTTAAGTTTAGTAATCTAATTATATTATCGTGTGCAGTTGAATGATCTATTTGACCTTTAGGGGGCGTTTGGTTCACGGAATCTTGGATTACCCCAGGTAATAGGATTACCTCCTGGAAGGTAATATGAGATTTTGGGAATGTAAGATTACCTGATGTGTTTGGTTTGGATGGTGTAATATAATATTACCTTGTTTGGTTCAGGGTTATATTTTAGGTTATATGGATCAATTTACAATAATGCCCTCAATATATATATATATATATATATATATATATATATATATATATATATATATATATATATATATATATATATATATATATATATATATATATATATATATATATATATATATATATATATATATATATATATATATTTATATATATATATATATATATATATATATATAAAATGTGTGTGTATTTATTTATATCTATGAATGTATATCAAAGCTTAAATATTAAAAAAAAACTAAATATATAAATATACACATATATATATTTGATTATATAAACATATATTAATTTCATTATTATTATTATTATTATTATTATTATTATTATTATTATTATTATTATTATTATTATTATTATATAAGGATTAGTTAACAATGGCAAAGTTGTAAAATTCAAGGTAATCTAAGATTACCTAAAAAAATGGGGGTAATCACATTACCTTGAAACATTACCGCCACATCAGCTTTCAGGTAATATAACATTACCTGGTAATCTCATAACTTGAACCAAACAAGGTAATATAACATTACCAAACTCAGATTACCTAGGTAATCTAAGATGACTTGAACCAAACGTCCCCTTAGAGCATCCTTATCAGTTGGGAATATTAGGGGGAGAATGCAAAGTGAGTAGGAAAGAGAATAATGTGAGAGGGGAGGAAAAAAAATCAAAACTAATTAAATATATACATATATATATATATATATATATATATATATATATATATATATATATATATATATATATATATATATATATATATATATATATATATATATATATATATATAAACATGTCATTTCTCTATTGGTTCTCTCTCCTCTATATTAATTCATTTTTCTTGGGCAGAGTAGTATCTCAACCTTTGCAGATGCTCCTCACCCCTTCTCTCTCTTGATTCTCTCTCTGCCACCATGACATTTTGACCTCAAAAGTAGTGAATTCTCCCACATTTCTCCTCTGATGTAGATACTCTTATTCCAATATAAAATTATCAAAATAATATCATAATTTGTACCAACTAATATAATTCACATTCATTAGATAACTTGAACGGCACCCCCTAAAATATGAGCAATAAGATCAGCGTTTTCCAAAATAGCAGCCGATCTAGCGGAAGACAAACAGAAGCCGTTTGTCATACATAAATAACACATCCCAAGAATAGTGTCACATCCCAACAATCTCTATAAAAAATGGCTATCCCGGAAATCCACCTGAGCTCCGGCCAAGGCGGCCGGAGAATGCCCGTAGTGGGGTTTGGCACGGCGGCCGACCCCCCGGTCGGACCGGAGGTCGTGAAGAAAGCAGTTCTCCAGGCAATAGAGGTCGGGTACCGCCATTTTGACACGGCGGCTCTGTACAATTCAGAGCGGCCTCTGGGTGAAGCCATAAAAGAAGCCATTGAAAAGGGAGTAATTCAGTCCAGAGAAGAGCTTTTCATCACCTCCAAGCTCTGGTGCAGTGATGCCCACCCCCAAACCGTCCTTCCTGCCATCAAGAAAACTCTCCAGTGAGCATAGCTTTCTTGTGTAAATTGTTTAATCCACACTTGTTTTAGTCCAATGTGTTAGGATCCAGCGTTTATCACTATGCCAAATACGCAACGTGCCAACCTTATTTCCTTATACCGCAACACATTTTCCTTTAGAGACTGGAATACCACTTAGGATCAAGTGTTTATCACTACCTCACAAGTTATAACTCGTAATAAATGCACAATTATTTTTTATACTGTCATAATTTTTTTTAGAGGTAGAGTGTTGGACTTACCCTCCAACGCTCAACCAATCATTATTCTATGAACTAAGGTCCACACAGCTATGCGGTGTCAAACAAAAAGTATATTATTTGTGTACATAAAATACATTATCTGAGTTCTGAAAGTACATTATTTGGTAAGTACACAAATAATATACTTTTAGTATATTAAAAATTTTACATTTTATTCAGGAAAAGTACATTATTTGAGTACTGAAAATATATTATTTTGTATAATATACATTCAGTACACAATAGTGTACATTTAGTATATTAAAAATGTTTTTTTTTTATGGGTCACATAAAAATTTACCCCGTCTAACAATTCTCTAGCCACCTAGTGTTAGACTTGGCCATTCATGTCTCCGGCCAACAATCCCCCAAGTGGCCCTGGTGCTCAATTTGATCCTTCACCGGCCTCCGCCCAACAGCTTCGATTAACGTTTTTGTGGTTCAACAATGTTGGTGTGCAGAAATCTTGGTGTGGGTTATGTTGATCTTTACCTGATACACTGGCCAGTGAGCTCAAAAGGGATTGCAGAATACCCAATAAAGAAAGAAGACTTTGAAGCCATGGATTTCAAGGGTGTGTGGGAAGCCATGGAAGAGACTCAAAATCAAGGCTTCACTAAGGCTATTGGAGTCAGCAATTTTTCCTGCAAGAAGCTTCAAACTATCTTGTCTACTGCAAAGATCACCCCAGCTGTCAACCAAGTTAGTTCTCCTGCACCCTTCAATTATACAAGTATATCGAGCATATAATATATATATATATATATATATATATATATATATATATATATATATATATATATATATATATATATATATAATGAACGTCTTCGTTTCTGGGAGATAATTGTGTAATAAAAGCCTGTTTACATTTGAAAGGTGGAAGTGAATCCATGTTGGCAGCAGAAGAAGCTGAGAGATTTCTGTAAGGATCATGGGATTCTTGTAGTTGCCTATGGTCCTCTGGGCTCTGTAGGAACTTTTTATGGCACCAACAGAGTTATGGAGTCTGGTGTGCTAAAGGAAATAGCTAAGGCCAAAGGGAAATCTGTTGCTCAGGTAAATCTCCTTTCCCTTTACTCATTAGGCAGTTTATTATGGTTTTTCACTTTGGTAGACCTCAATAAAGACATGCTAAGGGGTGACATTGGTTTGAGCCGGTCAGCTAGGGATAACTTAGGCTGGTTTACTTCCTTGTGGTCCTTTATCAGTTAGGGTCACAAGACAGAGTTTACTCACACTCGAAAGGGTTGTGGGGTTTCCCTTGTCATCCAAAAAAAAAAAGACATGCTAGACAAGGATGAAGACAGAGTCAAAGTTACACATAGCTAAAATGATAAATATAATGCAAATAACACTGGGGGCACATCTCATCTAGTTAACCAATCTAAAGAAAGTTAATATTCCGTAGCTTTGTTTCACTGATAGGAAAAGGGTACAGGGAAACAAGTATACAGTTGAGGCACATTCTACAATTTACCTCCTCCACTCTGCCTCTGGGGAGAGTCGTTAATAAAATGCAAATAGCGGACATGGATTGAGATTAACATTTAGTTTAATTTTATAAACATTGATTTGTTTAGACACCATGTAGGAAGAAGCTTCATCTAAATGGAAAAATGCAGGTTGCTTTAAGATGGGGTTATGAACAAGGCATTGGCATTATAGTTAAGAGCTATAACCAGGAGAGGATGAAGCAGAATCTCGAGATATTTGACTGGGAGTTGAGCAAAGAAGACGCTAAGAAGATTGGTGAAATCTCACAGGCCAGAGGGTGTCTTGGCATGGATTACACTTCAGAGTATGGGCCTTACAAGAGCATTACTGAGCTTTGGGATGGAGAGCTTTGATAGAGTTATATTGATGGAAGAAACAATGATCTTATATGCATGTTGTGCACTGATTTGATCATTCCTAATGGCACCTTTACAATATTACACACACAAGAAAGTAGAAACAACCCCCCCCCCCCCCCCCCCCCCCAGGTTGCTTAAATCTTATATTAAACAACAAATGATGCAGACTAAAAAAAACATTCCAAAGGGAATACTATGAAGAAATTATGCATTTATACATACCAGCAAAGATAAATTCACTACTTGTCTAGTTGTCTATTCATTAGAGTAATTGAATGGAAAACTTTATCATGGAGTACACAATAATTTTGTTGCATACAACATCTAGTATCCCAACCACCTTGACATGTCAACTCCAACCCCCCCCCCCCCCGCCCGCCCCCCCCCAGAGGCCCGACAAAATATTTGGGAGAATGTAAATCACAACTCAATGGCACACAAGGGATTTGCCCACTTTGGGCACCTCACAGTACTGCTGCCGAGTTTCGAACATTGGTCTCTTCCTACAAATATGTTATAGGCCAGGATATCTAAGATCACGTCACAGGCTTAGAAACTTAGGAATAAAAACGAAGCTTTTCTGGAGTGCTTCTTCTCCCCAAATGAAGCGTTTTTTTAGAGTGTTTCTTCTCCCCAAATGGAGCGGTTTTTTGGAGTGCTTCTTCTCCCCAAATGAAACTTTTTTTGGACTCCAAATGTTATAGGCCAAGATATCTAGGATCACGACACAGGCTTAGAAACTTAGGAATAAAGTGCCCCATGACGACTGGCTCTGATACCAAATGTTATAGGCCAGGATATCTAAGATCACGTCACAGGCTTAGAAACTTAGGAATAAAAACGAAGCTTTTCTGGAGTGCTTCTTCTCCCCAAATGAAGCGTTTTTTTAGAGTGTTTCTTCTCCCCAAATGGAGCGGTTTTTTGGAGTGCTTCTTCTCCCCAAATGAAACTTTTTTTGGACTCCAAATGTTATAGGCCAAGATATCTAGGATCACGACACAGGCTTAGAAACTTAGGAATAAAGTGCCCCATGACGACTGGCTCTGATACCAAATGTTATAGGCCAGGATATCTAAGATCACGTCACAGGCTTAGAAACTTAGGAATAAAAACGAAGCTTTTCTGGAGTGCTTCTTCTCCCCAAATGAAGCGTTTTTTTAGAGTGTTTCTTCTCCCCAAATGGAGCGGTTTTTTGGAGTGCTTCTTCTCCCCAAATGAAACTTTTTTTGGACTCCAAATGTTATAGGCCAAGATATCTAGGATCACGACACAGGCTTAGAAACTTAGGAATAAAGTGCCCCATGACGACTGGCTCTGATACCAAATGTTATAGGCTAGGATCGCGTCAAAGGCATAGAAACTTAGGAATACAAAACGAAGCTTTTCTGGAGTGCTTCTTCTCCCCAAATGAAGCGTTTTTGTGGAGTGCTTCTTCTCCCCCAAATGAAGCGTTTTTGTGGAGTGCTTCTTCTCCCCCAATCTTCCCTTCAATAGGAAGCCCAAAATACAAATTTCCCAGATCTCCCTTCTTCAAATACATAGATACCTATTTATACACATAATAAAACTACCCACTACTCCAACTACCCCACTACCTTAAACTACTCTAACTACCTAAGGAAGTGGTCATCCCACTACTACTACTTCTACCACTATAATAATAATAATAATAATAATAATAATAATAATAAAGTGCCCCATGATCATGGTTATATCAAAATACTGCCTACTGACACATCAAACTTCTGACTTTACAATTGCATTGTTTAAAGTCGTAACAAAAAAGCCTCAAATTTAGAATAGAGACAGAGAAAACTTCTGACTTTACAATTGCATTGTTTAAAGTCGTAACAAAAAAGCCTCAAATTTAGAATAGAGACAGAGAAAAGTAAGTAAACGAAACAAGGCTTAAGAAAAAGGTCAAAAAGCTTGAGCAAAACTTACATATAGATTAATGAAATCCCAAACCGTACATCAACAAGAAATGGTCTGTCAAACAAACAAGACTATCTACACACGAGACATCTGCGTATAAAGAAGTTGACATTTTTCTGTGCTTCCTAATTCCTAATAAACAAAATTAGATATTTGCTCCAATAACGCAACATAAGTTTACTGTATTCAATGTTTTCTCTGCCTAATATAGCAGGTGCAAAGTGCAATATGCCAACTCAATTGGTGATGGACCAAGTAACAAAAGGATCCTTTTCACATACCAAAAAGAAAGCAATTGGAGTAGCAAGGAAGAAACAGAGCGCTGTCTTCAACTGCAAGAGGTTGCCTGAAGGGATTTAACTGAATCTGGGTAGCAGGAAAAAGACAAGGAGAAAAAGGAAAACGAAGTGAGAGGTGGAAATGTAGAATTGCTCATCAATTAGAACAAAGAACAGCACTGACAGGAATGCTTGGAGGGGAGCTACTAATTGAGCTAATGCAATGAGTTGCGAGATGAGCAGCTTCTTCACAATAATCTGAGAAAAGTGCCGGAACTTTCATCTCCATTATCAGCTCCTGAGAAGACGATAAACTTTCAAAAGGTAACCAAAATTCTAATGAAATAGAGACCTACAAGTCACACAGCAGGACTCACATTAAAATATGTGTGAATAGAGATTTGACAAGGATTTGAAGACTTACAATTGTTGGTAACCAGCTCCTATAAGCAGCAATACCAGCATTTGGGGCAATTATTAAGTTTGGAGAAGAATCCTGACAGAAAAACAAATCGCAAAATTTGTGAGAATGTGAGATAACAGTGAACTGTTTATAACAGAGAAATCAGGATGGAAACCATATTGGGGCAACCTTTGATAGATCTTTGTAACGATCATGATAATAACCTGCACAAAGATGCAACATGACTGGACAAGATTTATCCATGGATGAGCAGGAGTCAACATTGATATTCAAAGATTTGCATTCACAGTCTGTCTCAATGCAATGACAGTAACTATGAAGAGCAATCACCTCACCGTCCCTAAGAATCAACACACAAAGCAAGTATTCTCATTAGAGAGAGTAAAAGATCAGCATCATCCCAACTAAAAGGCCTTGAAAACTAATGAGAATAAATACTTCAAAACATTACTAATTTAGTCTTATCAGGATTGATAAAACATATAAAGCTAACCTGAGCTCCAGATGTAGCTCTTAGCTGATGAAATTAGTTACCCCTACAAGGTGACACTTTGACTTACCTGTCTTGTGGAACAGCATTTCCAACAAAATATATATGCATCCTCACTCCAGGGAAAAGTGCACACAATTCTCCAAAGACTGCGAGCTGATAAAGCTCTTTTTCTGGTCCTATATACATTAGATCAAGAAGCAGAACCCCAACTTAGTGGCATAATAGCATGGTTAAACTCATGAGCAAGGGATTAAGGAAAATGAATTGGCACTTTCATATACATTTATAACCGAAAGTGAACAAGAGAGTAAGGTACATAAGTAAATATACAAAGTCTTATGTGTGTATAGCTCAAGAAGAGATACCTATATAATGTATGTGAATTTCACTAGCAATTTCAGAAATCAGGCTTCTCATAATTGCAAGCTGAATGCCCCAATATATGGTTAGTGGCTGAAAAAGAGGGGACAAAAATACGTGTTCAGAGTATACAATTGCATAAAATAAAATGTGCATTTTCAATTGCAGTGAAAAAGTTTCCACAAACCATAAATGCTTTAGTAGGATTTACCAAATGGGGTAAGACAATTGAAATGAAATTTCTTAACAAATGTACATGGCATGGAAAGAGACTAAAGTTCCTCGTTCACCCAGCCAATCACCCACATAAACACACAACATACCCAGTGAAGAAGTAATGCAACAGGAGAATTTAGTGGGATGCACCTCCATTCGTAGTATTCCTTCCAATTACTTATACGCTTTGGTATTGGTAAGGACGGCCCTACATATTTATGCCCATCCACATCAACTTGCAGAAGCACCAATCACAATAATAGTCTATAATTACTTCTGAGAAAAGGAGAATACCTCGACAAGGGCATAATGTGTTCGAGAGATTCCATCCCTCAATGTACCTAAGCACAAAACAAACTTCAAGGATAAGTTACAATGATTGTGTTAGAACCAAGTTCATCAATCATCACAAAACCTCAGCTATGCTTCTTTTTGGCATTACAGCGAACACCACATCATCTCAACAAGGGGATCATACTTCTTCACAAGCATTTCTCATGATTAAAATTAATCTCAAAGGAAAACCTTGATACATCCAATGAAGCAACTGATGCTCCACATCCACACTCCCATGTCCACATTCCCACACAATGAACTCCCTGTGTTACCAAGAATGAACACCTCGACTGGCTTTGCTCACATACCTGCCAAAGTTCTGCTTTTTTCATCTAAATAGTCCTGACCCAATAGATGGATAAACTAAAGATGATATTCAAACTCAAAAATTCCACTTCTTACCTTAACAGTAGCTTCTTCAGTAAAGGTGAAGGGGAAATCACTAAGAACATCAGCGCGATTCATTTGCTGTTCTAACCTTTCGCACTCTTTCTTATGAACACTCCAATGTGAAACCTTAACGCGGTATATAAATAATTAAAATTTCAGATAATAGCCAATTAGCCATGCGCTGTAAAGCAAGGCCATTGGAGCTTTACATATCTGTAAAATTAAATGCTTTAAAAAAAAGCATATGAATATATAGAAATACTTGGTGAGAGATTGAGCAGTAGGCAACGGCGCGGCAGCGGCCACAGCGTCTGGTGGCCTGGCCGGAGCATGGGGTTCGACTCCCCTTTCCGGCGCACTCCATTCTTCTTCCGGCGAAGACTATGCTTACTTGTCCATCGCATTGTCTTTGCATACTTCGAATTGGACCGGGCCTTAGTTAATACTAGCCGGGCACGTAGCTCAAAGCCCAATGCAAATTTAAATTTTGAGTAAAAGACATTTTTGGTCCTAGACTTTAGGGCACAAACAATTTTAATCCTCCATAAAAAATCCTCCATAAAAAAATCAGACAATTTGTGGACACTTTTATTGTGACGAGGAAAATTTTGATCCTCCGTCACTCTTCTCGTTAGATGCCCCGTTTGAGGGAGTGTATTTATGTCTTTTCATAATACCTCCTTCTTGCAACCTTTTCAATGTCGTTCTCAGTTGCAATTACTTCTCCACGGCCATCGTCGACGAAGAAGGCGGTCGGAACTGCGATCGGAGCTACCGCGGCAGGGGTATTAGTTCTATCGGGGATTTTCTTCATCGTTTTCGTTAGGTATTCGTGGAGTAGGAGGAAGGGACGCGGTGCAACTGCCGCAACTAATCCTTACCCTAATAGCAGGGATGTAGGTTCTTCGAGACGAGTTTTCGAGGTTTGGAGGGAAGGTGAAGGGGGTAAGTTGATGAGGAAGGGCTGGATGTGCTTTACTGGAGGAAACTGGAGAGTAGAGACGCGAAAGAGAGCTTCAAACGACAGGTTTTCAACAATGGCGAGAAAGTGGAAGAGAAAAGGATGGTTAGGAGGGAGAGTAGCAAGAGGAAAGGTAGTGGAACGCTAATTCATGAAATTCCTCTACTTAGAGGCAAGTCTTCAACCTCTCAGGATCCTGCTTGGATAGAAGAGTGCTCTACCTCCTTCGCCGCCACCGCTTCTGGCGATTGAAAAGAAGAGTGCTCCGCCTCCTCCGCCGCCGCCTCCGCTCCTGGCGGTTGAAAAGAAGAGTGCGCCGCCGCCTTCACCGCCTAGTCCTGGTGGCTTGGCAGCGTCGTTTAAAAGTCAAAAGCCGCCTTCGCCGCTACCACTTAAAGGAATCCCATGTGATAAACCCTCATCAGAACAAGGCACTTCAGGAAATGGAAAGAAACAGGTGAAATTAAAGCCTCTGTATTAGGATAAAGTGAATGTTAATGCTGATCATTCTATGGTTTGGAAGAAAATCGTGGGCGGTTCCTTTAAGTAAGAATTCTAATTCTTCAATCTCTCTTCATTTTCCTCCCATAGTGAATTAATGAAATATATGAATGGATTCTTACCCTTTTTGATTTGCAATTCAGGTTTGATGGAGATCTTATGGAAGCCCTATTTGGATAGGTTGCTGTGAACCGGAAATCACCTCAAAGAGACAGAAGTTCCCCAGATAAAAAAGGGGACATAGTAGCAGTAGGGCCAACCCGTCATATCTTCATTCTTGACACAAGGAAATCACAGAACATAGAAATTGTGCTCAAGTCTCTTGGAGTTCCCCGGAGAGAGATTATGGATGCACTCAATGAGGGACAAGGATTAAGTGCAGAAACTCTGGAGAAGCTCTGTAGAGTTGCCCCAACTAGAGAGGAAGAATCATACGGGGGCAAGAAGGAGGGAGGTATGATGAAAAGACGCAAATACCCTCTCTAAAACGGGGCATCTAACGGGAAGAGTGACGGATGACCAATATTGTCCTCGTCACGATAAGAGTGTCCACAAATTGTCTGATTTTTTTTATGGAGGACTAAAATTGTCCATGCCACTATAAGTCTAGGACAAAAAATGTCTTTTACTCTTAATTTTTTTTTGAATACAACATAAATTTTAATTTTACAATGATGTTAAAAGAATACGACTGTAATTTTATTGATTACTATTGACAAAAAATGATTGTAATAATTAGCTAATATTTTTACAGTATTTGATTTAAGTTAGTATTGTCAATTTCTTCAGACACGTTAGCATTAATAATATCTTGATAGGATCATTGTACCACTAAAAAAATAACATATAACATAAGACATATCACGTCGATTGTAGTAAAATCGTCATTACAACATTAAATAAATTTAGAACTTAAAAAAATATTTTAACGTCAGTTGTATAAACTAACCGACAATGTTAATAATTACATAATTATTTTCAATTTTAAAAATAATGTGATGTCGCTTTTTTTTTTTCTTTTTTTGATATCAATTTTTTTTTAAAAAAAAATAAGTTGATTCATTTAATCATATGCTGAAGCGAATACAAATAGGATCGATAGAATGCTATACCATTCCTTATAGTCAACGTTATTCGGGAGGTTCTAGCCCATCAGCTCATTTGACGGTTCAGGATGGATATGGGTCTGGTGTTCCTCTCACTTCTCAGACTTGGTACCCGGATACGGGTGCAACTCATCATGCCACTCTAGACATTAGAGCTATGTCTGTGTTTTAGGAGTACAATGGTAATGACACTCTACGTGTCGGTGATGGTACGGGCTTACCTATTTATCATGTTGGTTCTTTTCGTATGTCAAATATTTAGCATGTTCCTGGTTCGTTTGCGCCTCTTCTGTCTGTTCAGCGTTTTGCTTATGAGAATCATGTGTTTTTTTAGTTTCATCCTGGTTTTTTTTTGTTGTGAAGGATATTGCCACCAAAATGGTTTTGTTTCAGCGCAGTAGTTCTAGAGTCTTGCTCATCCCCGTTTGCTTTTCTTTTTGCACGTGCATCTACCTCTATCTGGCATAGTCGTCTTGGGCATCCTCATCAGCGTGTCCAGAGTCATATCTTGAAGTCCTGTTAGGTTAGTGAGTCTAGTCTTGTTAGGTTAGTGAGTCTAGTTATAATAATGATTGTTCCTCTTTATGTACTGTGTGTCTGTGTGTCAATTAGGGAAATATGTGTGCTTTCCTTTGCCACGTGTTGAATCGTCTAGTTTGCATGCTCTTCACTTAGTGTACACTGATATTTGGGGTCTAGCGCCTCTTATGTCTTTTGGTGGTTATAAATACTTTGTTTTTTTGTGGATCATTACACTCGTTATATATGGTTTTATCCAATGCGCTTGGAATTGGATTTGTATGAAATTTTTGAGCATTTTCGTGTCATGGTTTAACGTTTTTTTTCTTGCAAAATAAAATCTATCTAGTATAATCTTGGTGCTGAATACAAAAAAATTACATTCTCATTTTCTACAATTGGGTTAAATCATAGACAACCTTGTGTTTACACCCATGAGCAAAATGGTCGTGTGGAGCGTAAGCACATGCATGTTGTTGAGACCGGGCTTACTCTCATGACCCATGATTCTGTTCCATCTCGTTTCTGGGATTTTGCCTTTGAGTCTGCTGTCTATTTAATAAATAAATTGCTTACTCCTACCTTAGGGAATTGTAGTCCTCACTGCATGTTACATCTGTCTCATCCCTTCTATTCTTTCCCCGGGTCTTTGGTTGCCTGTGTTATCCTCATCTGCGTCCTTACAATTGTCATAAGTTGGATCTTCGTTCCTCTCCTTGTATCTTCCTTGATTATCCTGAGTCGTTTCGGGGGTATCAGTGTATGGACCTCCGCACTAACAAAATATTTGTCTGCAGGCATGTCAGATTTGATGAGACAATTTTTGCTTTTGCTACTAAATATGTTGTGCAGTCATCTTTGTCTTCTAGACTGTTGCCTTGGGCGGTTTCCTCACTTCAGTGTCCGTCGGTGGAGTCTGTAGTGACAAAACCTGCTTCTTCTACTATCGAGCTGAAGTCTCGATCTGTTACCGTCATACGCCCTGTGACTCGGACACATGCCATGGTGACTAGGAGTATGGCCCCGACTGGTGTTGTCCCTGCGGCTTTGCTGGCTGAGGTTTGTCCCTTTGAGCCCACATGTTATACACAGGTTGTTCGGTTTCTTGAATGTTGTGCTTCGATGGATATCGAATTTAATACACTTTTGCATAATCAAACCTGGCGTCTGGTTCCTTGTCGCCCCAAGATGAATGTCATTGGGTGTAAGTGGGTCTTTCGCACTAAGCTGAATGATGATGGCTCCATTATTTCATGTGTGCTAATCCAAGTGACATTCAAGTTAATTTTATCTCTACTAAAGATCAAGTGGCAGATATTTTTACAAAGCCTCTAGTCGTATCTAGTTTTTCATTTCTTTGTGACAAGCTTCATGTTGCTAAGCTACCATAAGCTTGAGTGAGAGTATTAGGACTCTATTAGTTTTGTTGTACTGTAACTCTTCTTTATATTTATATTTTGTTGTATTTTGATCACTTTGGTTAATTAACAATATACAAGTTCTCATCATGTTGAATGCATTTTTAAGTACTTCAGGAAAAGGTTTGTGGCTTAATAAGTCTTAATTATATATTCAAAATGCAATCAGTCTCTGACTACAATAATTGAGTAACTTTGGCAAGTATTCATATTTGAATTGTATATTTCTTGTGTTGAAATTTTTGCACAATGCCAAATGCATTTTATATGTGACATTTGTGTGTAAGAAATACCGACAGAAGGAAAACAAGTATACCAACACAAAAAATGAAAATAATGAAATACCAGCCTAACTCGAGCTAAGCTTTGACTCTGCTCATTTGTAGCTAGCCCTATGATGAACTGAGACTTGGACTCATATAGACTCACTGTCTCTCATTTTGGCCGTACAACCTTAAATTTTTTACACTTGCCAGAATGATTGACCAGCTTCGATATGCTCTTGAATTTACTCTTGCACTAACAATTTTCTCTTGCACCAACAATTTTCTCTTGCACCAAATGCACTGTGTGTTCCCTTCTTCATTTTTTTCTTGTCGGCCTTAGTTTTGAGCTCTTTGGCCTGTGCATTAGAGTCACTGTTGGCCTGTGCATTGGAGTCATTGTTGGCATGTGGATTGACTTTATTATTCCTTTTCCCTTACTCTTATTTTTTCTCCAGGCATTGCTGGATTGGAATTCAATTCAAAATACAACAACACCATTTAGGTATGAACTTTAGAATAAATCTTAAAATAACATTTTACCTTTACTTTCAGTAAAAACCAGTAGGACAGAACATATATAAACGTCAAGTTTATTTACATATTCACCAAAATAAACCACAAAGATGATATAAATTTACATAGTTCAATAATATGTTACCAAATAATTTTTTAAAATGCAATACTACTTAAAAAAAAAAACAGTTGATGCGTGATATGTTACTCAGTAATGATCAGTGGCTGTATAAAAGCAATTCATTAGTACTATTCATGGATTTGGTATATTTGAGCTAGTAAATTCACTATTAGAGGTATGACTCTAGAATAAATCTTAAAAAAACATGTTATTGAAAAAGTTCCTCTATTTTCAATAAAATCGAGTGGGACATATGGTATCAGAGCAATTCAAACCTTGGGCATAGAAAATAGAATTGATTAGGCTCTGATACAAGTTTGAGCCTTTGGGAGCCTAGAGTTTGCATTTAACTTTAATAATATGTCACCAAAATAAACCACAAAGATGATATAAATTCACACAGTTCAATAATATGTTACCAAATAATTTTTAAAATGTAGTACTATTTCAAAAAAAAAAAAAAAAAAAAAAACAATTGATGAGTGAGCCTTTGGGAGCCTAGGGTTTGCATTTAACTTCGATTGGAAGTAAGCCAAGGATGTAGTTTAAGGATCACTTTATCCATGATATTATGACCAAACAACCTAGTCAAGTAACTCTGCAAAGGATGCCCACTGAAATGGTGCTTCTAACCCAGTCAAGTAACTCTCAAACCACAAGTCCACTTTTCCAGTCAAATTAACATACATCACTTCAATTCTAGGTATATGAGATAGTTGTAAAAATCTCTCACAACGACTAACCCATAATCTTGGTTGAGTATAATCGGAGGGGGGAATTCATACTGATATCGCACTAGTGGAGAATTTTCAATCGGCCTCTAGATTGCCGGTATTGGAATCCTCCTTTATCTCCATTCTGCCTCAGCCTCTTCCGGATCCACCTCGCTACCGAACTCTGAATGGCCAATTGATCTTCCTTCTAGCCTCACCGGCTCCTTCCCTACCCTCATCGACTGGAAGTTTTGAGCTAGATAGTGACCCGGTTGGTGGCTGGCCGGGGGTTCCTGCCTTGCTCCATTCACCGATGAACCCCCGGGAACATCCATCAATGGAGGTTGGGGTCGGTTTAGGCGAATGGTTTCCACGATTTCATTCTTCCAATCACTCATTCTGATTTTCATCTGAGTGATCAGTTTTTCCACGAGCTCTATCGATGATCGTTTCTGGTGTTCCATTTGGCTACTGAGATCAGCCACTACGAGCTCCAACTGGTTCATACGCGCCTCCATCGAGGGCTTTGATACCAGATGTAACAATCCTAGGGTTTAGATTGAGAAGGGTGAAGAAGAGAAGAGAGAATTGTAGGAAAGAAGAGAGATTCAATCAATGTCATAAATCTTCGCGTAAACTATTACATTGCAAATCTCTGTTTTAATACAAGCCATAACAACTAACTGCCACAATAGCCTAAACGACGTCGCTAGACGAGTTGGTTTTAACTGCTTCTAACGCTGCGTTTTGGAGTTATGTAACTGCCTTCTCCTAATCGCGAGTCATGCGACGACGTTCTGCAGCAACTAGTCTCCTTCGTCTGACCTCTGGGCCATTACAGAAAACAATCAAAATGTTTCTAGTATCTTGGAGGGTAGAAGCAATAAAAAAAGGCAATGGGTATCCACATCCCTGAAGATCAGAGGTGAAATTGTTACTACTCACTGCTTTTACTTCTCATATATGTTGCAAATCTGTTACGATTAGAGTTACTTGTTTCTAACTTCAATCATAAACGTAGTGTTTATAGAAGCTATGTAGGTGGCGTGGGTTGTACAATCATTTTACAGTTGATTTTGGAATTGCCAAGATGTTGAGGAGTTCTGTTCTGATGAACTTGCTTCAATTCCTCTGTAAGTACAATTACATTGGCTGGTTGGCTGGCTATATTGACTATATATGCTCTTAAAATCGGTATGTTGTTTTTGTATTTCTTCCATTGCTTTCCTGCTGCAGTTATTATTGTAGATTGTTAGAACTCCCGGCCAGTTATATGGGCCTTGAGCTTCTTGCCGATAGGTATCTGAATTAGATGTCAGACATAAAATATTTACATATATAATGCAAGAGTTACGTTGTAGGTTAATGTTTGAGATCGAGATGAGTTTAATTTGGCATACACATACATACTACTATTTTTATGCACTGATATCAGTAATATCTTTTTGTGCAGGATGCTGTAAATATGAAATGACTACATTGAAGCCTGCATTCAAGTAAGACATTTGTAAATTTTATACTGTTTATTTATCTTTTTCTTGTCTTGTGTCAAACATTTTATGCTTCACTGACCTATTAAGTTCCAACTTAGGTTTTCAACTTAACCACATTTCGATATAAGAATTCAATATTAAGTTGCACTGGATATGTTGAAAACATGAATAATTTTGCCTTTTAATTTGTTATCAAAGGGTGACCAACATGTAGTATGTTATAGCTAGCTAGCCAGGGAAAATGCAAATTGGTGGTGTTTGCCACAATGTTGTAATGTTGGAATTTTGGACCACTGCTTATCTTGATTGCCACAATATTGAAATTTTGGATCACTTAAAAGTAATTATAAACCTAAAGTTTTTGTTTAGGATTACTTTTTTTGATCAATTTAAACTCTAGAATATATTTCACCTTGTCCTCATAAAATACAAACCAATAATATAAATTTATTTTACATTCAATATATGAATTAAAATATAACAGCTTACAAAATCATAATATCCATGATATTTTTGGCATTTTCTTCAATGAAGTATATGCAGTTATTTCTCACATTTGCATTATTGCTATTAATGCAAAATATGTCTTCAACAAATCCTAAGAAAATGATGCGCTCTCCTATACTTACCATCTCCACCCATTTTCTTGCGCACAAATCTGCTCTAAAGAATCGTATATTTTCTACTTTGTAATGCCTTTTTACAAAGTAAATTTTGGTAACTAATAGGATTTCACCACAACTTTCTATAATATAACCAATAACATACTGACCATTCCATGTTGGTTTTGAAGATGACCCATCAAATAAATCACCACCGATCACTTTTTGGAATTCTACACTTTGATCCTTGAATTCTACATGTATAAAGTGGTGGAATATTTCTTCAACCCATACAAATTTTCCCCAAAACTTGTAAATGATTGTATTAGAGTATCACGACATAACCTTTGCTTCACAAATGCTTGTTCATCGATCTTGCAAAAATTGAAAAATATAATTGTAGGCCGTTTTGCTTTTTAGTTAATACAAAATAAGGAAAATGATCATATGGACTAGATGAAAGGTAAGCAAAATGCGTGATCGATTCCAGTTTTGGAAGTTGCAACCTTTCATGTGAATAAACATTGAAAACTAAGATATCGAAAGTGTTGTCGCAATCATGTAGCACCATCCATCTATCCTTACATTCATGAGCCCTCTTGTATTTGTTGTACATGAAGGAATAATCAATCTTGTAATAATGATGTTGTGTGATAGTATATAGTGTACCTTGTTTATCCTAACTATAATAAAGCTAAATCTTTTTGTTGAAAAACTCCCGCCCAAATGATACGGCGACATTTGGTTACAACATGTATTACACTGTTTTGATCAGAGATACTTCCTTTTCACTATACAACCTCGAGCCACTCAATGGATTACACTGTGTATACCAATTTCCAATGCACGGCCATCCATTGGACTGCCCAAGATTTTTGAATTAGTTTTTTGTTGTACAATTTATCATCTATAAATACTAGATGTTTCATTGAGAAACCCCCACCCCACATTTACACTGAAGCACAAGATTTAGTTTAAGTAGCTCTTCTCACGAAACTTCCTCCATCAGAGAATTGGAGAGACAAATCCTGCACAAAAAAATAAAATGTTAGAACCCTTTTTTTAAACCACACTGTCTACGTACAAGTAATATGAAGAAGATCACTACTTCAACCGTTATTGGAAGAAAAAGGAAACAACATTTTGACAATAAAGGTTGGTTCATCTTGCTATTATTTTTTGTATGTTTTAATTTTTTAAATTGTTAGTATGTCTTTATGAGGAACTCATAGAAAATTGTATAAAATGAGCTTTTTCAAGAAGCAAGCTATGTAACAGAGTAATATCTACCAGTGAATAAGTTGTAGACTTTTCTTATCTTCCTGTGAAAAGGTTTTCAAGAACCAAGTGGTATGTAACAGTTTTTTTCTTTAGATTAAGTCCATTGATCACATTTTGTATAACTTTTTAATTAACATAGTATGTTCCAGTTTTTTTTTTTCTTTTTTTTATATGAAGTCAATAGTTCATATGATCAATATTTTAATTAAAAAGTTTTGGTAAGTGCTAAGAGCAAATACCTATTCTGAAGTGTGTATAAAAAATGTGGGTATGCATATCATGTGTATTCTGAAATAGTTTAGGCATTTGACTACCTTACCTGTAAGTATCCCATGAGTTCCAATTACTGTGTATGAACCAAGAATAGTGGACACAGATTACACCCCAGAAACAGAATACTCCTTGGACCGAGTTCAGAAAAAAAATTGATAGTTAATGTTTAATTAGAAAACATTATGAGGAGGGCAGGAACATTTCTCATTAGAAAGGAAATACTACCAGTTCTGTAACGGTTGAAGCCTACCTTATGATATCCTTTTCTCGGACAAGACTCTGCCCATTCCTTCAATCAATGCAGAGTGCACCCAGAACCAGAATACACCTAGCACCAAATCACAGAAAATACAAAAAAAAAATACTTTTTAGAAAACCTGAATTTCTAGCCGAAACAGTAGCAATGCAAAAAAAAAAAAAAAAATTAAAAATTTCTTAGTTTTAGAAATTGTTAGAAACTTAAATCAAAAGTTAGAAACATGTTATAGTCAAAAAAAATGGACATCTAAAATACGAATTTGTTAATTTTATAAATTGGTAGAAACTTAAATCAAAAGTGAGAAACATGTTGTAGCAGTCAGAAAAAACGGACTAGATCAGTAAGATCACTACCTAAAAAAACCAACTACCTCATGCATGATCCAGATCTAGGATTTAATCTCCATCTATCGCCATTTTAAACTCTTCACACTAAAAAAAAAAACACTAATATACAGATCTAGGATTTCAAGTTCATCTATCGCCATGTTTTCCAACTTGATCTGGAAATATACTACTTTAAAAATTGTAAATACAGATACAAATATATAAAAAGAATAGAAAGTTGGTATTATCTAGAACGAGAGTGATTGTTTCACATTAGCCTTCAGAATCAAGATTTGAAAATAAGTCTCACCAACAGCTTATGCTTGACTTTGTATGCATTATAACAAAGAAATGCAGACAAAGATGTTTCAAAGCTTGCTAAGAATAGATGAGATGAGACTGCCTTCATCGTGAATAGAAATACAAAGCTGTGATAGTGAAGAAAACCTTGAACTAAGATCGGAGAATGAAAGAGGTAGGTGTGAGTGGAGTGGCCGAGTGGGGCAACACAATGTGGTAGGCGTGTACATAGTCTGATTGGGTCGGGTTATGCAAAGGAAATGCGCTGCTGAACTGGGATGGAATTGGGCCTATTTTATAATATCTGTATCAAATTATTATTTGATACATATTTGATTTTTATGCTTAATATATATGTTGTGTATGTTTTATTGTTTGTAGTAGTATACATATAATAGATGAGAATTTATGGTATGCACCAGGGCGCGCGTTTCATTGTGCGCCTTGATACAAAACGATGTCGTTTTAGATTATTTTTATTTTGAAATTTAGCTACCAAGTGTTATCGGTTAATTTTTCTTTAAAAAAAGAATTTCACGTTTAAAAATGTACATAATTTTATACTAGAATACATATAATTGTATAAACAAATACAAATATTTGTATAAACAAATACACATAATTGTATAAACAAATCATAATCACGTCAACTCCCTACTGCGCCTCTCAAAATGACGTCGTTATGGGAGGTGCGAGGCACACAGTGCTATGTGCATCGTGGTGCAGGATATAACGATTGATGATAGATTGTTTCTAATATTCTTCATGTATTTTCCTCACAACTGTTTGTGTTTCATTTGCTTCATACTTATTACTTATTTATTATACATCACTTTTTGAATATTTTGCAGAAAATATTCACCAAGTTGGCAGAACACGTAATAGAAGCAAAAATATCTACAAGGAATCATGTAGGTACTAGGGTGTTGGTTTCTCGAATGGCTATGACACCATCAGATCCAAGATTGCTATTCAAGTTTAAGATAATACAATTTTCATTAATGCTTTCATATGCAATGACTATAAATAAAAGTCAGGGACAAACGTTATCCCATGTTGGATTGCTACTGAAGAAGCCAGTTTTTGTACAAGGACAGTTATATGTACCCGCATCTAGAGTGGGCAATCTTAAAGGTCTCAAGATTTTGATTTGTAATAAGATGGACAATAGTTGTAATTCAACAACTAATGTAGTTTACAAAGGGGTCTTTAATAATTTGTAATTTAAAATAATAATTTCTCATTTTATAACACTTATGCTTATTACGTAGTATGTTTAAATCCCAAATTTGAAATCTTACAAGAATTGTAATATCCACAAAAAAAAATAATTATCTTACAGTAAACAAACATAAGTTCATTAAGGCTAAAATTTTGATCCGTGCATCGCACGGGTATCATACTAGTTTTGACAAATAAGAGCTAAGGGTGTGAGAAAGTTCATCTACTTTCAGTTAGGGGTGTTAGTGAACAGAGCTTTCAACAAACTACTCGTGTTCGTGTTCGGTAAGCGTTCGTTTGTTAAGGTAAACGAACCATTAACAAACAAAATTTAGAGCTCGGTTAATAAAAGAACAAAGCTTGAACAGTTGTATGCTCGTTTGCTAAGAGATCGTGAACTAGTTCGTTTGTGTTCGTTTAATAATGTTCGTGAACATGCTCGTTTGTGTTGTTTAATAATATTTGTGAACAAGCTCGTTTAGTGTTCGTTTAATAATGTTCACGAACATGTTCACAAACATATATACATAGATTATATTGTGATCATGAACGTTGATTATTTCTTGAACGTAGATTATTTGTTGTTCACGAACGAATTGTGATCATGAACATGTGCAGGTGTTTGGTTATTAAAGGTTCACGAACTTGTTCATGAACGTAAACCAACATGTTCGTGAACGTACTTGTTAACGAACACATTCGTGAACGTGTTCGCGAACGTTAACAAACACATTCGCTAACATGTTCGTTAACGTAAACGAACACGTTCGTGAACATGTTCGCGAAAGTTAACGAACACTAATGAATGCTTAATAAACGAACACGAACAGAATTTTCAAAAACCTTAACAAATGAACACGAACACGAACACGAACACTCCAAAATTCTTAACAAACGAACACAAACAACCTCCATTCGTTTATGTTCGGTTCGTTAACAGCCCTACTTTCAGTAAAATCCGGTGGTGGGACAGATGGTATCAGAGCAGTCCGAACCTTGGGCATAGGAACTAGAATTGATTAGACTCTGATACAAAGTGGTATCAGAGCAGTTGAGCCTTTGATTATTGGCATATTACTATGGTGTCTTGTAATTTGTTGAGATATTTGAACTTGGTAAATTTATTTGGATTTGATTGTTTATTTATTTGGTTACGTACTTACTCTTTTTTTTTTTTGGGGGGGGGGGGGGGGGGGGGGGGAGATTGTTGGATTATTTTGGTAATTGATATGGATTGGGTAAGGACTTGTTAGACATAAGTATTTCATATGCCCAAGGTTCAACCTACCATGGTACCATAATCGTCATGGCAAATCCATAACTTCACGCCATTTTAAAAGTGGTAACATTACACAATAAATTATCATATACAAATTATACATTTTACTACAAACACTAACTAATATTTGTCTTAGGTAAAGACGACAACAACAACAACAATAACAACAACAGCAACAACAGCAACAACAACAGCAACAACAACAACAACAACAATAATAATAATAATAATAATAATAATAATAATAATAATAATAATAATAATAATAATCTATCTAATCTAATCTAATCTAAAGCAACAACTTCCAGAAATTTTTGTTTTCCCGCCGAATCAAAACTGCGTCGTTTTACGTAGATGATTTAGTTATACGTTTTTAATTATTTTCACATTGCTTTAAAGCCACTGATAAGGTTTAACATAGCTTAATGATCAACGGCTGAAGTTTTATGGGAAGTTGCTTAAACCCTTTCGTATTCCGACGCCGTCTGCTGTGTATCAATGTAGATATTATTAATGACACATCGTTTTTATCATTAAATAGGATACATTCATATATGTTGTTCATGGAGTTCTATAAATTCCATATTGTAGGTGCAGGTTTTTCATACATACATTACATATACAAATACTGAAGAAATATGAATGATTACAAATACATAGAGAAATATACTAACGTACAATTGTTATGGCTCCTAAGTTTATCCGAAGATGACTGCAGAAGGGTACTGCTGCGGAATAGGGCGGTAGTGGAGGAAACCCAAGTCAGATTTGCTCGATGGATGGCGGAATGGAGACCATGCTTTGACTCGCTATTGGCCCTGGTATGGATTCAGTTCTCAAATCTGCCATTTCATTTATTTGCTTTACATATGATGAGGTGATTGTGGGAGCTGATTTGTGAGTTGTTGCTATGGTATGTTGCGACATGGAGAAGGTTGAGGCCGAATGTTGCAAAGGTGTAGGTGGAAATTGATTTGCGAAAACCATTGATAGATCAAATATGAATAGAGATTGGGAGGATGTGAAAACGATTGTGTGAGCTGATTGGTTGCAATGTGCTGCAAGAGGAAATACATTGATGCAAATAGAGGTAAAATACTGTATACAGGATTATTTATGTTATGTATGAATATTTTTTATGATTCTCTGTAGTATACACAGTGAAACATTGTTTATGTATTCATGTATTATTGAGTGTTGATATATAATTTTATAGTTTAATTTACTTTTATCTTATTTGTGTAAGCGTTCTATTATACTTCTTTGATTAAAGCAAGCCTAATGAATTTATAAATGAAAAAGATTACTTTCTATATGAAGAAGAGCGTGTACCTGTCTGCAAATATATGGAGCTTCCAATCTCCTGTTAAGGGGTAGTGAATATATGGAGCTTCCAATCTCCTGTTAAGGGGTAGTGAATATCTAAGGGGGTTGGTAAAAATTTAAACCTGCAAATTACAAATTGTTAGTTTACTAAGACCAAATAATAGTATGAATGCAAAGTAATAAAAATGAATGGGTTTAATACATACCTTCATAGTTTAATATTATCTTCTTTTTCTTCTTAAGAACTGCAAATACTAATTATAATTTCAATAATTAGAATTACCACTACAAAGTGACATAGATTGACCAAATTATAGTATCAGTAATTAGAATATGACCTAAAACACATGGCATGATCTAAGTGAAAGTATGTTTCTTAGAGGATAAAATATGGATAGAGATTTGGAGGATGCTATGATTAACAGAGAAGCTTGGTTGTAATGTGCTACAAGAGGAAACACATTGCTGCAAATAGAGGTAGCAATGTATAGTAGACATGATTATTTATGTTATGTATGCATATTTTTATAATTCTCTGTAGTATACGGTGAAACATTGTTCATGTGTTCATGCATTGTTAAGTGTTAATATATAATTCTATAGTTTAATTTACTTTATCCTAAAGCAAGCCTAATGAATTTATAAATGAAAAAAGATAACTTTCTATATGAAGAAGAGCATGTACTTGTCTGCAAATAGGTAGAGCTCCCAATCTCTTAGACCAGTTCTCATATATCCAGGATGTCAAAAGATCGAAGACAATTGTAATCAAGGAGGAAAAGAATTAAAAGAAATGTTGGTTTCTATTGAGTTTATTTAAGGGCTAATGTGTATGATGTACCATGTGTAAGTACGACTAAAGATGTTATGTACAGAGAAGTTTTTAGTAATCTGTAATACAATATAAAAGTTAATTATTATTTAGTAATTATCTAAAACTATTCTTTTATTTTAATTTTTTCTACGGTTAACATTGTCGATTATATTTGTCCGTGTATCGCACGGGTGCAATTACTAGTAATAATAAGAGCCAGTGGTGGTGGTGGTGGTGGTGGTATGTGTGTATGGGGGAGGGGGGGGGGTGGTTGAAGTAGTGGTGAAGATGGATGTGTTGTGATGGTTGTGGTTGTGGTAGAGGTGGTGGTGTGTGTATGTGCGAGGGGGGGGGGGGGGGGGGGGGGGAGGTGGTTGAGGTAGTGGTGAACTGGTGAGGGTGGATGTGTAATGTGTTGTGATAGTTGTGGTTGTGGTAGAGGTAGTAGTGGTGGGTGGTGGCGGTGGACGGTGGTGGAGTTGTGTGGTGGTATGGTAGTAGTGGTGTGGTGGTGGAGGTGGATGTGGATGTGGTGGTAATGGTGGTGGTGGAGGCAATAATTATAATATGAAAGAGAGATGAAAGATAAAAGAAAAATGGGAAAATAAAGATTCCGAATAATGTCTTTACACAAACAATTTAGGAAGATATTTTTTGTCAAATTGAACATTTTTTTCATTGACGGGAATAAATATTTTTACTTTAACTTTATTTTCTATGAACACCAAAAAAAAAAAAAAAAACTTCCAGAAGTCATTTTTTTCGGTTCCCAAACGGACCCTAAGAGCTTTTTGTGGGTTCTACTTGGAGGAAGAAAAAAAAAAAAGTAATGGTACTGGTGCGTGTTTCACGCCTACTAGGTGTGTAAATGGTAACATGATTTATTATTATTATTAGGTAGAACTGTTAAATAGGCCCATCTACCAGCTAAATTTGTTCAATTGACTTTTTTGCAGGTTGCCTATTCAATTATTAAAAAAATATTTAAAAAAAAAATCAGCCACCGGCTGTGCGCGCTGGGCAGCCGATGGCTGCGTATTTCACAGCCCGGACAGCCACGGCTATCAAACATGAGGTCCAGATCTAGCAGGCGGCCACGGGTCAGAACATGAGGTCGCCGGACAGCCACGGCTGTCTGTAAAATATGCAGGTGCGGACCGCCGGTGCCTGAAATTCTTATATATATATATATATAATTGAATAGCTAGGCAACATGTTAGTAACCTGCAAAAAAAAAAAAAAAATCAATCGAACAAATTTAGCTAGTAAATGAGCCTATTTGATACTTAATTTAGTTCGTGGTGAGAATTGAGTACTTCACAATAGTAGATGGGCCTATTTGACACTTTTCCCTTATTATTATTATTATTATTATTATTATTATTATTATTATTATTATTATTATTATTATTATTATTATTATTATTATTATTATTATTGCATTTTCCTTTTCAATATTTGTACGGAGAAGAAGCAACAATTGTAGTTACTCTAATGTCATGTTTGGTTAATGGAATAGGTCAGGAATGGAATAACATTCTTTGGAATAGACTTATTTCATTGTTTGGTTGGATCATTTTGTCATGAGAATAACATGCCTAGGAATGAGCTATTACCTTTGCAAGGAAAATAGCTATTCCTAGGGCGGGCCTTGGTATTAGTTATTCCCATGCCCTTGGGAATAGCTTTTATATCACAAATACCAAAAATACCCTTTGCACATTATATAATATTTATATTTATTTAATAAATATAAGAGTCAATTCCTTTTTTGGTCCTAGACTTATTGGGGCGTGGACAGTTTTCATCCTCCATAATAAATTTTGCCATTTTATGGACACTCTTATTGTGACATGGACAATTTTGGTCCTCCGTCAATAATTCCGTTAGTTGACCGTCTAAAAGGAGGGCTTTTCTGTCAATTTAGGCTATCTCCTCCTCTCCATTATGCCATCTTTCTCTTCTTTCATGCCAGCCAAGAACGCTGCCACCGTCGTTCCACCGCTCTTCTTTCGCCATCCTCCATGATCTTTTCTTTGAGGGCATCATTTATGATCAATAATCAAATAATAGAACTAACACAACAAACTAGGGGCTAATAACCATAATCCTAAATAGATTCCCATTTCAATTCGAATGAAAAATGGACAAAATTTTTCTCAGTAACAATTTATCGAACACCTTAGATGAGCAAAATAAAAGCGTGAGATACCTACGGTGTTGCAATTTGGTATGGATATAGACAAGGACG